>NC_060121.1:463363514-463988514 GCF_021461395.2 Schistocerca americana
CTGATACAGCCCGCTCATCGTACTTTATCTAGTTGATTCGTTAGCTTGTCTCGTATCAGCGAGAATTACAGATTATATGAATGGCAGCTCCTCATGACATTCCTCCTACCGTTCTCTCCACGTCAGCGCAGAGCTGTCGCTGGGACATCGATCGATCTGCGGCCTTGGCGTAGCCTGAGTCGGCCTGTCGTTCCGACGGAGAACCTTTTTAAAATGTAACGCTTCCCACCAGCGCTAATAGCGTCCCGTCCTTGGCACCCTGCACAGTGGCTCGCCAACAGTTTTATTCCTGCGGGTAAAGAATGGTAATGCACTTTAACGAAGTGAGTAACGACGCATACATGAATGCATTAGGGCCTTACAGCCCAAATAAAGGCGCAATATCCATTTTCCTTCCCTTATTATTATCGCCACGGACACGACTGGCGCCGAATTTCTACCACAGCGCATTTGCTCTGCGGTTTGGGGTGGAGGCTGATGGAGCCGACGTGACGTGAAGGAAGCTTCCTAGATGAGTTTTCGCATCAATCTTCGTATTTGTTTTACCATTTCAAAATTACTTCCACGACACTGAACCTATCAATTTGTCCTTAGAGCTCGTGGGACTAGAAAGCTTAGTATTCTATTGAAAGATAGAGCCGCTTCTTAAAATAGGTCTGTAAAGATAACAGTAAATTTTGCATCGTATGTATTCGATTTTGTCGCGACAGATACCAATTACAAAGTATCTGTTACTTGTTAATTTGTTCGTGGATCTCATTACGTGTAAAGCATGCCATTACCGCTGAGCAATGAGTGATCTGCGCTTTTGAATAACTGAATGATGCTACAAGTGACGGTGCGCAAAATTCACGTAGATATGAGCCACACAGTTATTTGGCGAAATCAGAAATTGCGGTTAAAGTTATTTTTCGTTGTGACATTTGAAGGCAAAGGTTCCTATCGGGTGGTTTTTGTGTCGTAGATTCGGTGCCAGGAAAAAATGCTGTTTCAAGTTTCCAGAGCATTAAGAGCTGACAAAAATGCATCGCTTTCCTAGATAACAGAACGCAGCATGTCATTCTCAGTGGAGAGAAGTCTTCCGAAGTAAGAGTGATTTCAGGTGTGCCGCAGCGGAGTGTCATTGGACCGTTGCTATTCACAATATACATAAATGACCTTGTGGATGACGTCGGAAGTTCACTGAGTCTTTTTGCGGATGATGCGGTGGTACATCAAGAGGTTGTAACAATGGAAAATTGTACTGCAATGCAGGAGGATCTGCAGCGAATTGACGCATGGTGCAGGGAATGGCAATTGAATCTCAATGTAGACAAGTGTAATGTGCTGCGAATACATAGAAATAAAGTTCCCTTATCATTTAGCTACAAAATATAGCAGGTCAGCAACTGGAGGCAGTTAATTCCATAAATTATCTGGGAGTACGCATTAGGGGTGATTTAAAATGGAATGATCATATAAAGTTGATCGTCGGTAAAGCAGATGCCAGACTGAGATTCATTGGAAGAATCCTAAGGAAATGCAATCCGTAAACAAAGGAAGTAGGTTACAGTACGCTTGTTCGCCCACTGCTTGAATACTGCTCAGCAGTGTGGGATCCGTACCAGATAGGGTTGATGGAAGAGATAGAGAACATCCAACGGAGAGCAGCTTCGCTACAGTAATCGCGAAAGCGTTTCAGAGATGATAGTTAATTCCATAAATTATCTGGGAGTGGAAACTCCAGTGGAAGACTCTGCAGGACAGACGCTCAGTAGCTCGGTACGGGCTTTTGTTGAAGTTTCGAGAACATACCTTCACCGAGGAGTCAAGCAGTATATTGCTCCCGCCTACGTATATCTCGCGAAGAGACCATGAGGATTAAATCAGAGAGATTGGAGCCCACACAGAGGCATACCGACAATCTTTTTCTCCGCGAACAATACGGGACTGGAATAGAAGGGAGAACCGTTAGAGGTACTCAAAGTACGCTCCGCCACACGCCGTCAGGAGGCTTTCGAAGTATGGATGTAGATGTAGATGTAGATGTAGAGTACTTATAATAAAGCGAGGGGAAATGACATGGTGACATTAATTGAGCATCAAGTAAAAAAGTATTCAGCAAATATCGTGATGGAGTTGCGTAATTAGGTTCCAGATAATGTAGTAGTTCAATAAAGCTTGAAACTTCTACAAAAAGGATGGAAATCTTTGACAGCTAGTTTTAGGACTAAATCATTTTTTTCCGACCACATTCACATGTACCACTACAAAGGCTGAGAATTTGCCTGACTATACGTTTTCAGAGAAGAGCTTTCAGGTCGCACAAAACGCGGACTAACGTGTTTCCTGAGCACTGTATACTGTTGTGTCGAAGACGAGGGAGATGTTCGTACAGAAAATTGTGTCTTATGTAATTCTGATGGAAATAAACTATATCTACTGTTTATGCGAACTCATTCGAAGAGTGTAGGAAATCTCAAAATAGTACTAATCTCCTCACTCATCTTTGATCACAATACAATTTAATAAACGACTTGAAAACTTGGTTAAAAGCATAGATATGTCGAATTAAGTGATGTTGCAGACGTTTGGAGACGTAAAGGTCTCGCACAAGTTACTCATTCCCTCTATTGCACGCGCGAAACTTGTCTAAGAGTCTCTTTACATAAAATTGGTGATTGAGACAGTGCAATGGTTTGTACACTCGACCCGCAGTCGGAAAGAATCAAAACTTCTCCCTTGACTCATTTTGTATGCTATTTCACAAAGCCAAGTAGTATAAAATTCAGGATGATTCTTTGGAAGGTCCCTCTCAGTTTTCTACGCCTTACTTGCATTCTGCGAACTTATGCTCCGTTACAAACGACCTTGCGCCCAAGGTATATTAAATCCTAACTACCTTCATTTCGCGAAAGGAGAAAAGTTACACGGTAAAAGGACAGGTTAAAGTGAGAGAAAGGAAAGGCTCTGAGTCGACTGCTTGAAACGAGTCTGTAGACATTTGGACAACATGTAGAGGCGATGATATGAGTATAGAACCAAATGTTGAGGATCGGGTATCAATTGTTTTAAACTGCATTGGAACCAGGTACTGTTGTGCATGTAAGCTTTCCGAGCATCAAGTGTAGCTGTCTCAGAAATCTGCTTCAATGGGAACAGGGCACATATTCTCTGACATGAATTATCAGTTATGTTGTTATGAATCAATTCTTATTCTCCCCCCTTCTTGGATTATTGTATTAATAAATCCAGACATCACTTGCATCAACGCTATTCACACAGAACAATGAGTCACTTCTGTTCTTCATCAGCATGTCGAACATGTCGTAGTACCTCGTGACTCACTACGTCACCTGCTCGCTCGTCTAAGACAATGGTACTTACAGTGGCAACAGCGTAAAGTAGTAGTAGCAAAAAGAAAATAAATAAGCGAAAATTTGTAGATGGAACAATAAATACTACTCGTTTTGCTCTCTCTAAAATTTTCCTATATATATAGCATTATGTGCCTGATAATAAATGCTAGTAATAATGGTGATATAAACCAATAAATACAGAATTTAATGGTAAGTTCACCGAAATATTGGTAGTGTTGTAATATGGAAAAATAAATTTCATCACCTAACGCAAGACAGTGAGAAAAGATACCCTACTTTGCAGCTTCGCAACTACTTCCAACCGCAAAGTATGGTCTGAATACAGTCTATCTGGCTGTACCGATTATTATAGTTTTCAAATACAGCATAGAGTTCAGTTTTGTTGACACGTAAATCTAAACATTTCGAATAAATTCACATGTATTTTAGGTAAGCTAAAAAAATATTTTCAGTTACTATTGGTTTCTTCATATTATGCTTACTGCAGTTAAGGAATATTTGTCACTAGATGCGTTTCGCTGTTAGTTATAAGGCACCTTCTGTGATCAGTAATCTTGGAGAACATTTCTAGTGGAAAACAGAGGTCAGGCAAAAAGCACTATAAAAATGAACAAAAACAGTATTTACTGTGGTAACCGTTTCGGTAAGTTTTTGACTATCTTCAGACATTCAAACCATAACGGTAGCCGGCGGCGGTGAGTCGAGCGTGTGTTATACCTCCACCACCGTCAACTGCTTATTGGTTCCCGTCAGAACATCGAAGTTAAGCAGTTGACGTTCGTGGATTTATAGCACCCACTTCATTCACCGCCATCGCCTACCATTATGGTGAGAGGATCTGAAGGTGGTCAAAAACTCACCGAAAATGGTTACCACGAAATAAATGTTTGTGTTCATTTTTAAAGTATATTTTGTGGTCATTCTGGAAAGAATGTGGATGATGAGTATGTAAACAAACATATTATATGCAGGTTTGTTCCATGAAGATTGCCATAAACATCGAGCGGTTGTAGAGGGTGTCTTAAAGAACAAACCTAGAATAGAAACCCGTGACTGTAACCGTCCTCCATCGACGCTACAGAGCGTCGAAGTTAAAGGCGCCGGCGCCTGCCACTAGGCTACCCCTTCGACTGCAAAGGTGACTTCGTACGCTGATGGACCATAGGTGGGACGTCTGAGAATGTTGTAAGTTATTCAGTGATGATGACTTAGTGCCTCGATCGCCAGTGGAGAAGATCGAGCAAGCTGCTGCGTACACGTACCTTGTCTCCTACGAAAGCGATGCTCTGTTGCCTTGTAGGGTGACGGTTTCGCACATGGAACTCCATCTGCAGTTTAATTTCTCTTGCACACGGAAAAAAAAACATTGGAGATTTTGAGGGTCCCAGCGAAAAATAAAGTGCTGATGGAAATCCGTGTCCGAAACTGTCATCCACAGATGCAACAGAGCACTGAATTCATAGAAGACCTTTCTAAGCAGCAGCTAACTCTATCTTCTCCACGGGTGATTCTGGAAATCATTCGAGATCTCTGCATAACAAGCAACATTGCTAGGTGTTCCACCTACGATCAGTTAGCATATAAAATTACGTTTGCTGCCGAAGAGGTGGCGCTGGCGTCTATAACTTCGATGCTCTGCAGCGTCTATAAATGAGTTTCCGGACACGGGTTTCTGCCCTCGACTTGTTCTTTCAGACACCCTCTCGAACCCTTCGAAGCTTGTCGCACTGTTTCTGTGATACTCTGTATTTTTGAGGCCAAAGGTCTTGCCGCAGTTAATAACACCCGTTCCCGTCAGATCACCGAAATTAATCGCTGCTGGGCTTAGGTAGCACCATCCGGGTCTGCCGAGCGTGGTAGGTAAGCGGCGTGTACCCAGCCCTTGTGAGGTCAATTGAGGACCCACTTGATTAAGGAGTGGCGGCTCCCGTCACGACATTGACAACGGCAGTAAGAGCGGTGTGCTGACCACATTCCCCGCCATATCCACATCCAGTGACACCTGTCGGCTGAGGATGATACGCGCGATTTGTCAGTACTGTCTTGTCTTCCGAAGCCTTTTCAAACGGAGAGAGAGGCCGTATATTTCATATCAGCTTCAATAATTGAGGTAAATAAGCCTATGTTGTACATGCACCCAGGCGTCCTAAGTAATTACTTCGAGTACCCAATATAGTTCTCTCTATACAAACGTGCAAAGCACAACTATATCGTCCACGCGTTCGCATAGTTTACTAGTTTCCGCTTACTCCTCCTCCACTCAAGTGCTCCAAGTGCTCCCTGACAGGTTGACAACATCCAGACACGGAAAACGATACCTAACAGAAAAACGTAGCTTTTACGAAAAGACTAGATCTTGAATTCGTATAGCTTTCACATTTCAAAAATGTGTGGTAAAAAGTTGCTACTTGTTTCTGGCCGAGTTAAAAAGTAGCCACTCGAGACCTTGTTCACAACAAGCTTAAGAATCTGAACTGTGGGTTCCTTCCCTTCGCGCAGGTAGATCACAGTCACACAAAATTTCTGAAATGACATCATAACCTCCTTGCACCAAAATTATTGTTTATTTTCCACTATTGGGATATTTTGGCTGTTATTCCATTTCCAAGTTTCGTTGATTTGCATGAGGACAAGGCACCAAGCAATGCCACCACAGGGAAACATAAACGTACAAATGGTATTGATAAAAAAAGTTCACAGGTACTGACAGAAACTAGAACACTTCCCAGTGCGAGTCAACTGTAATAAAGTAGTCATAGCACAGGGAATCGTCAAACAGGTAATAAAGTCAGGAAATTCGTGCACATTGCAGTGTTGTTATTGTTCGAGTCAAACCAAACACTGACATTCAATAGCAATAGGTTTAGTATAAAATATAGATTAAATAGTCACCATTGTCTGGATGCACACGAAAAAAAGAGACAACATTTTCCAGTGAAGCAAGTTACTTATTGTTCATCTCCCCCTCCATGTTCACCGCACTATAAGCTAAGGATGCCCTACGAGGAATGCTCTCTGGATTGTAACGCGTTTCTGGGATTTCGAAGACCTCGATTTGGCAATCTTTCGTCATCAAATTTTCGACTACGCAAAGTGGGAAACGGAAACGTTAGGTACGTGGACGGTGGAGATATTCACTCGATAACTGACTGCGGAGTCGCACCTCACCAAGCTAAAATGCTATGAATTTCGATACGTTGATTTAAATTGAAGCGCATGAAATGTTATTCATACTGGATTCGCTTTTAGGTAACAAATTTTAATAATTCCATTACGATGAGCAAATATATTCCATTCATCACGAATTCTCATGCACCAATGCATATGAATGCAATCTAAAGGTGAAAGTTCAGTAACATAAGAAATGCTGCTTATGTTGGACGCGATACTGTATCGACAGCAGCCGGCCGGAGTGGCCGAGCGGTTCTAGGCGCTCCAGTCTGGAACCGCGAGACCGCTACGGTTGCAGGTTCAATCCTGCCTCGGGCATGGACCTCAGGCATGGATGTGTGTAATGTCCTTAGGTTAGTTCGGTTTAAGTAGTTCTAAGTTCTAGGGGACTGATGACCTCAGATGTTAAGTCCCATAGTGCTCAGAGTCATTTTTTTGTATCGACAGCATCAAAATTAATAAAAGAAAGTTCCAAGAAATATTTTTGCATTGTTGTAAGAAAATTAATATTTAGCGCTGTAGTTTATAAAGTTAAAATACTGCTTGAGAACTGGTCAGCTACAAAATTCATTTCCAGTACACATATGACTGTAGTTGTTTCTCGAATTTCTAATTCAACGAAGTGCTCTTGCAATACGCCTCTACTTCTTGCAATGTATTCCAGACAACAGGAATTTATAACCGAACCGGAAAGCGTATGTTCGGTTTCAGCAGCAGAAAGCTATTAACACATTTTCACCGTTACGTGCAACCCAGTAATCCAAAGCCTCTTCCAACCACCTTGTTCGCGACCTTGTAGCTCACGTCTCGTTCAGTTTCCTGGATTGAGCAGGTTCTGTGGGAGAGTTAGGATACCACGGTAATTATTAGCGAGTGTCAGTGAATAGCAGTAAGCAACCAGACAAAGAAAATGAGTAGAATGAAAAGTTTCATTTTGACACTTGGCCGGAAAATACATCAAACCTAATGCTTGTAACATTGTTCACAGTAATTGATCTATACCACAGGTGAATGCATCACAAACGTGCTTCTAAACTTTAAAATATTGGTTGATGCAATTCAGATGCTTCTGACAGAAAACCACCTTACCTTTACATCAACACACATATTCCGCAAGCCACCATGCGTTGAAAGGGAGCGGGGGAAAACCGACTTTCTGCATGCTTCCGTGTGAACTGCGATTTCTTTTATCTTGTCTTCGCGATCCTTATGCGAGAGATGGGTTGAATCGGCAAGATCGTTCTGCGATCTATCGCAAATGTCGATTCTCTAAAGTTTCCCAATACCGTTTCGCGAAAAGAACGTCTTCTTTCCTCCAGGGTTTCCATTTTAGTTCATGGAGTATTAAATAAATGCTCCATGATCGAAGCAATCGGTAACAAATCTAGCAGTGCAACTCTTAATTCCTTCCGCTCTTCCTTAAGTCCGACCCTGTGGGTACTCCAAACACTGCCACGCAAGTATTCTGTATGCGGTCTCCTTTATAGATGAGTTACGCTTCTTTAGAATTCTGCCGATAAACGGACATTACGTTCTCGTCCCATTTCATGTCATTTTGCAACGTTAAGCCGAGACGTTTAATAGATTTGTGTGTGTCAAGCAATACTTTGCTAATGCTGTATTCGAGCTTTACAGGATTATTCTTTTTTTACTGATTTGCGTTAACTTACATTTTTTCACATTTATAATGAGCTGCCATTCATCACACCCCGTGAAGTGATGACTTGGTCTCTTTGATGACCGCTGATGTTATACATTATTACAATTACTCCCTACGCCCACAGGAATTGCCACTTACAGCAGTCACGGTACACGATTTACAACAGTATACTGATAGCTAACACCGAATGTAGCTCTCCACCTAATCGCTTTAAAGTGCCTGGATGAGAAATTGTGCAGCAAAAGGGACGACCGAAGTATACTTCCAGAGATGGTCAGTCTTGTTGTGATCCAGTTTATTTTGGAAACAAGGGAAGCTGTTCCAGCAGTTTGGAGGGGAGCTATCGCGTAGAAATATTCAATCCCCAGGGTACAGAATCATTATGTGGGTGAAAACTAATCACAGAAGGAAGGAAGGGAGGAAGGAAGATTAGAATCTAACGTACAGTCGACATTGAGATCATTAAACACAGAGCACAAGCTCGGACTGTTTCAAGGATGGGGAAGGAAATCAGCCGTGTTCTTTCAAAGGGACTATACCAGCAACGGCATGGAGCGATTTACGGAAATCACGAAAAACCTAAATCTCGATAGTCGGACGCGGATTTGAACCGTCGTTCTCCCGAATACGAGTCCATTGTGGTAAGAACTGCACCACCTCAAATGGCTCTGAGCACTATGGGACTTAACAAAATGGCCCTGAGCACTATGGGACTTAACATCTATGGTCATCAGTCCCTAGAACTTAGAACTACTTAAACCTAACTAACCTATGGACATCACACACATCCATGCCCGAGGCAGGATTCGAACCTGCGACGGTAGCAGTCGCGCGGTTCTGGACTGAAGCGCCTAGAACCGCTCAGCCACCACGGCCGGCTGCACCACCTCGCTCGGTAGTAAACTCCGAGGGTGGAGTAATAATCGCATTAGTCAAGAGCAGCGCTGTCGTCACATCTATGTGTTTGTAAGCCACATGTTCCTACTTTTGATTACCTATAGAGATTTATTTTACATAATCAATCGCGAATTTCAAGATATAATCTGATAATCGTTCTGCGTTCATTGGAACGTTATTTTTGACTATTGATAGGTGCCCAAGGCGCAATGTATTTTTATAAAAACTAATAAAAATAATCACTAAATCCCGCAGAAGCCCAGTGTCAAACTGTTTAGAACATCGTTCTCCCTTTGGTAACAATCACCTACTACAAAATAAAAAAGAGAAACCTATATATTGGTTACCATTGCTCTGAAACAACAACTTCAATGCTATAGATAAATGCTAAGGCTGTGTTATTTACATTTCTATGTAGTTAGCGCTAGGAATACAGCTATTTTTTTTCTTTATTGTTATTTGAATTTCCCAGAAAGGGTCGAGCTAGCAGCGGCTAAAAACTGCTCTTCAGCCAAGGATCATATATATGCCAGAAAAGTTTAAAGCATTAGTTACTTTAAGTTGTTTAAGTAGTGTGTAAGTCTAGGGACCGATGACCTCAGCAGTTTGGTCCCTTAGGAATTTACGCACATTTAAACATAAGTTTAAAATACATACAAATAGAGGATAATAAAAGACATTAAAAAAAGAAAAGAAGACACGTTGTTCGGCATATTTTATGATTTTTAATACTTTTTATATTATTTTTTAATTACAGTTAGAATTTAATCACTGATGGTGATGTTAGAGCTGCTATAGTATAATAGTGACTCTGGAACAGGGCGAAAATGATCGTGATCATGATGGAGGAGGATTGATGATAACAAATACGGGGCCCTGAGGAGCTGCATTAAGAAACTAAAAGTCAGCAAGATGAGGCAATGGGGACGGAGGCAAATGGATGGATAGAGTGAGGTGGAAAATTCCAATTTTTATAAACATAAACGCTGCTCTCGCCTTCGGAACAGACGCAATGTGCCATTGTCGAACATTCTATATCCACTGCATATAAATGGTTCAAATGGCTCTGAGCACTGTGGGACTTAACATCTGAGGTCATCCGTCCCCTAGAACTTAGAACTACATAAACCTATCCAACCTAAGGACATCACACACATCCATGCCCGAGGCACCATTCGAACCTGCGACAGTAGCAGCAGCGCGGTTCCGGGCTGAAACGCCTAGAACCCCTCGGCCACAGCGGACGGCACAGCACTGCATATAAAACGGATTAGAATAAAATAAGAAATTTAGCAGTTGCTATTTATTTTTTAAGGGTTCAGTGGATATTCGCATCGCAGAAAACTTTATCAACCGGGGACATTATTTCCATGGAGCAGACAGAGCATGACGAGGGCCAAGGTGAACGGCGGCCCATCTGTCATCTGATTTCCGAATTTCAGCCTTCGAAGGCGCTAACAGCTGGCAGTGTGGTCGGTCTTCCAATTACGATCTTGACGCATGTGCAAAACATATAGAATACGCTAATAAATTGCTCGAGAGTGGTAGCCAATGTCACGCCTACAAAAGAATTATCTGAACCAATGCTACCTTTTTTAACGTACCCTAAACGTTTGCAACACCAAAATTTTACCATCCTTACATTTCTGGAACTTCATGCACTCCACCACACAGCCGTACGCTCTCCATTACGTACCCACTGCCAATTGAAAAAAATTCTTCGCTCTCCCTAAATTCCTCAAGAAACTTGGTAAACCCTATACATCCCCCAATTCAACTGTCTAGTCGATCCTCTCCAGGGCTGCTGCTGAGGCTATACCTACACGTACCACCTCCCTCCATCTACACACTCTCATGTCCCACTCCAAGGCAACTTCAACAGACTCAAGCTTCCTGAACCAAAAATGTGCCCCCACTGTTCCAATCCCTACCATCAAGAGCCCTAGATCCTTACCTCTTCCTTCTCCCACCCTCTATATCCACCCTCACTATTACCAGCTCTGGCTTCCATTTTTGATCGAAAGTATCGGGACACCTATTAGCAGACATTAATATCGGGTGTGCTCATTCTTCGCCTTTGTGATGACTTGAACTCTGTCTGTGGACGAATGGTAGCCCAGTCTTCCTCAGGAGCCGAAAGCAGAGAAGGTAGTAGGGCCTGCGACGATGTCGATGTTCTCATTCCAAACGCGTTCCGTTTTGTTCAGGTTCGGACTCTGGGCAGATCACTTCATTTCATGACTCTTGTTATCCACAAACCGTTGCATCAACCTGCACCACGGCAGCCGGACCTACCCCGCAAGGAACCCTCTTGCCAATGACGCCAAACGCTCCTTTCTAACTAAATACATGACATATATGACCCTATCTCTTGACTGCATTGACGTAGAAGCTTCAGTTTTTTACATCGCTAAGGAAACGTGAACCTTAGTAGGTAGCATAAATTGCAACTTGATACATCTAACCATTCCTGAGGTAAAGGGTTTTTAATAGTCGAACCGATAGATATACAGACAGGCGGACGGACAACAAAGTTTTTACAGATTGAGATACGGAACCCTAAGAATACTTTAACCAGTAAGAGACTACAAAGCGTCGAGACAGTAATTCATTTGTCCTGGTCAGCTTCTGAGTAAAGCGTCAAAATTGTTAAAAACCTTTCAGAACAAATCTAAAAAAAATAATTATGATCCTTTACAGTCATATCAATGATTTCATATTATTGCAATTGACTAGATGCCGCAAAATAAGTTCTGCTGTCCCTGTATAGGAATCACGTTAAGCGAAAATGCGAAAATACGATAGTAATTTTGTGATAAAGATGCTTGAGACGAAACACTGAAACAATTATTTCCGTAAAAACTTTCTTATAATACATTAAAAATGTGCATGATAATTAGCGAATCAAGCAGATATGTTAAAATACAAGTTTAGATTGGTTAGCGTAGCACTGAAACGCTGGTCATTGACTGTGAAAAGAGAGATAAATTACGCTTGGGGGCTAAAACTTAATGAAAAACAAATTTATTGTTTAAAACAATAAACATTTCCCCTAACGAATAAACATGTTAAAATGTACAATTCAGAAGGTCTGAACTCACAGATCGCACATAACACAATTTACGTAGTAATTCAACATTGCCGGCCGCGGTGGTCTCGCGGTTCTAGGCGCGCAGTCCGGAACCGTGCGACTGCTACGGTCGCAGGTTCGAATCCTGCCTCGGACATGGATGTGTGTGATGTCCTTAGATTAGTTAGGTTTAAGTAGTTCTAAGTTCTAGGGGACTGATGACCACAGCTGTTAAGTCCCATAGTGCTCAGAGCCATTTTGAATTCAACATTATCTACTTCTACAGCATACATTTTTTCACTTATGTAAGTGTGGTTCTTTCCCGCTAAATGCACTTACTCTAATATCGCTCTCAAAAGACGTAGGAAAATCTCTAAAAATGTCTTGCAGTAACTTTGACAAAAATATAACCGATACTGACATAATGAAAGTAAATCCGTTGCTAGGTTTTCAGGATTAAATCGTTGAACCGAATTAAATGAAATTTGGTATAGGGAGTTTGAAGCCTGAAGATAATCATCGGCCGCTTTAGAAAGTTAAAACAAAAGAAATCCTTAGGATGTTGGAGTAGGAATTGGAACATCTTTCTGTACATCAGTGAACGAAACCATGTTTGCCCGCCCGGTTGGCCGTGCGGTCTAACGCACGGCTTTCCGGGCGGGAAGTAGCGCCGGTCCCCAGCAGGAAACCGTCCGGCGGATTTCTGTCGAGGTCCGGTGAGCCGGCCAGTCTGTGGATGATTTTTAGGCGATTTTCCATCTGCCTCGGCGAATGCGAGCTGGTTCCCCTTATTCCGCCTCAGCTACAATATGTCGGCGATTGCTGCACAAACAAGTTCTCCACGTACGCGTACACCACTATTACTCTACCACGTAAACATATGGGTTACACTCGTCTGGTGTGAGACGTTCCCTGGGGGGTCCACCGGGCGCCGAACCGCACAACCACCCTGGGTTCGGTGTGGGGCGCCGGAGGGGTGAAGTGGACTGCGGTCGTCGTCGTGGGGTTGCGGACCACTGCAGCTGCGGCGGGGACGGAGCCTCTCCGTCGTTGCTAGGTCCCTGGTTAACATAACATACCATAACATAAACCATGTTTTAAAATACTAAATTTGTCGTGTGATATATGCACCATGTCATGTGCAGTTCTTCAGTAGTACGATGCCTGCGCACACTCCTCCACAGGCACCACTTGGCAGCGACACTGCACGTGCCGCATCGTCATGTGCAGGGGCAGTAGGTGGGAGGCGGGGGTGGAGGGAAGGGGCACATCACGACCTATGCTTAACCATACCGCCAGACACAAGAGAGCAACTGAAGTTTTCGAACGTGCAAACATTATACAGTTTGTCCTGCAGCGACCTATAACTTATTTATTTTCTTCATTTATCAGTTCAACACTGTTTAATAATTTTAGAAAGCCAATATTTTCCCAATTACATCAATGGATTTGCCTTTTCAATTCAAAATATTACAATTCCCGCTAAAAATTTCTTTTAGAATGGCTATAAACAAATCCCAAGGGCGAACACTCAAAGTTGCCGTTGCGCATTTGGAAAAATCGTGTTTCTCTCACGGACAACAGTATGTGGCGTGCTCTTGTGTATCTAACCCAAAAAAAACTTTATTTCCTTGCAAAAGAAGTCAACACCAAAAACGTTGTTTAAGAGAGTGCAATAAATAACTGATAAGAAAGAATATTTTTATTGTTTGTAGTATTTTTAACTATTGTTTGGCGTGCAGCAAAAAAATAGAAACACGTTCATTATGCACCTATATACTGGCACTACGTACAATTATACATATACACATATATTCTAGGTATCCAGCAAAGGAGTCCTTGATTTCAAAATTAAGTATCGCAGAAAATAAGCTCAATAGTCGAGAACAACAGCTGGTATGTTTATTGTGAAAGGAACAAGAATTTTAAACAAAAGTTTTTAAATAGTTCGATAAGCTCTTATACAGGGTGTTACAAAAAGGTACGGCCAAACTTTCAGGAAACATTCCTCACACACAAATAAAGAAAAGATGTTATGTGAACATGTTAGAGCTCATTTTAGTTTCGTCAGTATGTACGCTCAGTGGAGCACGTTATCATGATTTCATACGGGGCACTCTACCTGTGCTGCTAGAACATGTGCCTTTACAAGTACGACACAACATGTGGTTCATGCACGATGGAGCTCCTGCACATTTCAGTCGAAGTGTTCGTACGCTTCTCAACAACAGATTCGGTGACCGATGGATTGGTAGAGGCGGACCAATTCCATGGCCTCCACGCTCTCCTGACCTCAACCCTCTTGACTTTCATTTACGGGGGCATTTCAAAGCTCTTGTCTACGCAACCCATGTACCAAATGTAGAGACTCTTCGTGCTCGTATTGTGGACGGCTGTGATACAATACGCCATTCTCCAGGGCCGCATCAGCGCATCAGGGATTCCATGCGACGGAGGGTGGGTGCATGTATCCTCGCTAACGGAGGACATTTTGAACATTTCCTGTAACAAAGTGTTTGAAGTCACGCTGGTACTTTCTGTTTCTGTGTGTTTCCATTCCATGATTAATGTGATTTGAAGAGAAGTAATAAAATGAGCTCTAACATGGAAAGTAAGCGTTTCCGAACACATATCCACATAACATATTTTCTTTCTCTGTGTCTGAGGAATGTTTCCTGAAAGTTTGGCCGTACCTTTTTGTAACACCCTGTAGACGGCGCTGTATCTGGGATGCGTACTGGCCATAAATAGTGCGCACCCGCTCAATGCGATCAGTTGCGCCGTTCAAAAGTGAAAACAGGTTAGCGCAGGCCTACCGAAGGAAGAGGGTGAAGTTATGTATTCCATTCAACAACGTATTTTTCTGGTACTGGAATACCAAAGGATAAAACACAGTCCTATGGCAACAATGCCTAATTTTCAAACACGATTTAATGTTCCAAAAGGACCTGGTGAGAAAACTATTGGCAAGCTCTTCGCAAGATTCCACTGGGCAAGCAGCGTGACTGACGATCTAGCGGGGAATGTTGGTTCCAGGTAAACTGTAGTTACTTCTGTCGCCAAGGTTTCTCGAATTATTCACCACATTCTAAGGAAATCAGTCCGAAGAATTGCAGTAGAGACTGGTCTAAAGCGTTCCATCACGCAGAAAATACTGAGTCAGAGCCTATAAATGTTTACATTGAAAATCCTAAGCCAATGGGCCATACCTGTACGAGTTGTACGAAAAAGGGCTGATCTTGTGAACCAGATTCTCAAAGTTGTTTATAATAAAGGGTCTGATACCGTCTGCGTCTGGTACACAGATGAAGTACACTTCCACCTGAGTGGAGTCGCGAATAAACAAAAATGGCGTCTTTGGGGTTCCGAAAATCCCCATCTGCGTGACGTGAAACCACTGTATTCTCCCGAAAGTTACTGTTTCGTCTGAGGTGTTCATAAGAGGCATTATTGGCCTTTTTTTCAAAAGAGAAGTGATCGTTATTGAACGTTATGTTACAATTTTGGAACAGTTGTCTTCACACAGCTAGTGTTGGAGGATCAACCAGGCACCGAGTAGTACACAAGATGGGATCAGAACAAACCGCACCGAACAGGTTTTTCGCTTTCTTGATGAATACTTCGGGACTGGATTATTTCAGATGTACTGGCGCAGGGGTGGTTGGCTCCCATATTCGCCCAATCTGACTCCTTGTGACTACTTTTTGTGGGTCACTTTGAAAGACACTGTCCACCAGAACTATGCCACCACGGACAAACTTGAATCGGTGATCTAAGTGGCATCTGAACCCATTTCTGTTGAGACGCTACAGGATGTGAGAGCAGATTTCATTGCTCGTTTACGCCATCTTCGCACTGCGAGATATTTCGGAAAGATTGTGATGCGAATGCGAAGGATGCTCGCAAAAGAGGAGTGAAATTATGAGCTCTGATACTGTACGAGCTGCACAGCGTACTACGCAGGCTCTTAGCAGCTTTTCGAACTATTTCTAAGCTTCTGTATGACTTCTGGATACAATTATTACAGCTGGGAAAAACTCTGCCACGTAATTTGAAGGAGCGTCGACGTAGCATCAACTGCTGCTGCAGAAGGACCTGAAAGAAAAAGTTGCCGACCGACCATATCTCAGACTTATTCGATGAACGACATATCAGGCGATCGGGCAGGGCAGAGAAACAGTGGTACCCGTCTTCTTCGAAGAAGAAAAAAATGGTTCAAATGGTTCTAAGCACTATGGGACATAACTGCTGAGGTCATCAGTCCCCTAAACTTAGAACTACTTAAACCTAACTAACCTAAGGACATCACACACACCCTTGCCCGAGGCAGGATTCGAACCTGCGACCGTAGCAGCCGCGTGGTTCCGGACTGAGGCGCCGAGAACCGCTCGTCCACCGCGGCCGGCTCTTCGAAGAAGACTTGCACACTTCTCGTCTCATGCGGCTGGGTTCTGCTGCAATATGGCTTGTAGAACGGCCTGCAGATGAGGCCGTAAAATCCACCAGATGTAGCGATAACTGTTCAGATTGCCCTCAAGACGTAGTAGGCGACATCGCCTTTTAAGGCAATGGCGCCCCAAACTATCACACTTGCCGTTTGTTGTCTATGCCCCTCAACAAGACAGTCTGCCCTATTGGGTTCACTACGGAAGCACCGAATGCGTGTGTGGTCATCCCTGTGGGATAAGCTGAAGTGGGACCCATCCGAAAACACTACACTTTGCTACTCAGCACGCCAGTGTCGGCGTTCACGCGCGTTGCGGCGTTGGTATGTTCTGCTCAATGGAAGCCGACGCAGCGGCATGCATGCAACGAGTCCAGCCCGCAGAAGAAGGCCCAACTCTGAACGAAGCTGTTCTGCCCGTTACAGCTAAGCGGACAAGTTGGCGGTCCTCTCGCGCGGTGGTCACGTTGTGTTGTCCAGTACCCTGCCGGCGTTGTGTACGGCCCTCCTCTCCCCCTTGGCTCCACATAAACCACACTGTTGAAGCAGCGTTCCCAGTACGAGCCACAATGTCACGGTATGACAGACCCGCCTCCCAGAGACCAGTCAATCTGCTCCTTTCGAGGTATGGTGGTGGCACATGGTTACACGTTTACGGTTCGTGTGAAGACTCTGCACCAGCTGAGCGTTGTGTAACACTGACCTCTCTGGTCAAGCAAAAGATGGTGTTACTGGGATTATGTGCATGCCAAATGTCTGCATTTAAATCACTTCTTACGGTTCCGCTGTTCTACACGTCCTCTTAACGTGGAGTGTTCCAGACCATTCCTTCTGAGTGTTTCAATTTTTCAAACAATCCTCTCCTCAAATCTAGAAGTATCCAGTAAGTAGATAAATTCTGACGCTGCGTGCGGCGAACGCCTGGTACACACTGAATATACGCCCCTGCCCTAGATGTGGTAGATGTCGTGACTACTGTCACATACCTCTATGAAATATTACTTCATTTTCTGCGGCTTTTTGGCGATTATTTTAGTGACCATACTGGAGCGGTGCGTTTGCAAAGGCAGCCTTGCGCTCTGTACACTGGGGTGGTGTGACTCGAAACCTCTGTATGGCGTCTTTTGGAAGATACGGGCTGTTTCGTGGAAGTTGGAAAGCGACGTGCTGCGCGGCTGTTGAATGGTTCCTGCACCGCCTATGGTCAACAATAGCCGCGGTCGGCCCAGAGTACCGAAAGCGTAACGAAGCATGACATTTCAGCCTTATGTTATGTTAACCGGAGACCTAGAAACGACGGATAGGCTCCGTCCCCGCCGCAGCCGCACTGGTCCGCAACCCCACGACGACTATCGCAGTCCACTTCACCCCTCCGCCACCCCACACCGAACCCAGGGTTATTGTGCGGTTCGGTCCCCGGTGGACCGCCCAGGGAACGTCTCATACCAGACGAGTGTAACCCCTATGTCTGCGTGGTAGAGTAATGGTGGTGTACGCGTACGTGGAGAACTTGTTTGCGCAGCAATCGCCGACATAGTCTAGCTGAGGCGGAACAAGGGGAACCAGCCCGCTTTTGCCGAGGAAGTTGGAAAACCGCCTAAAAACCATCCACAGACTGGCCTGCTCACCGGACCTCGACACAAATCCGCACGGCCAACAGGGCGGGCATTTCAGCCTTACTGCGTGTACTTCGAAGAGCCAGACGCCGTGGCACAGCCCGTCGACCGTGGGAGAGTCAGTCGCGGTCACTCCAATAGCCAAAAATATTGCGTCGCTCTGGACAGTGTTCTTGGGGCGCAAGGTTGACCAGTCACAATGTTACTGCTTCGGCATCGTGTTTAAAAATGTGAACTTTCCCCCGTTTGTTCACGAATTTAGTGACAATTCTCGCCCGTCGCAATGGCACGACCATGGAGGATTTTGAAAGTTCAGTGCCGAAGACGGTGAACTTGTATTCCTTTATTTTGCACCGAGCTTTTGCAGAAATGCTGTCATCTCTGGCCACCATTTCGTGCTGACCTGTGAACGCTAGCTGTTTACTGGAATTTAAGTGTCGCAGTTGCGGTAGTGTGATTCATATTTTGTGCAGCTCGTTACTTGCTTACTACGAGAAGCAACTCATGTTGCTTAATTCGGTTATAATTTGTGTTTTCTTGTTGTAACGTTAACTTCGATTTTGCGATCTGTCCAGATAAATAGATCTTGTTGCGCTTACTCCACACCGTTGTCCAAACATTTTTGGCACCCTATGGCTGTGTTAGCGTCATTTTGTAATTTGAGTTGAGTTGTATAGTTCTTTGCTCTCTACTAATTTCATTGTGATTTACGTCAATCATTAGAGTAAGCAAGTAAGATGCTTTAATGTATCATACAACTTGTCCTAGTTAAGTGACCAATTAAATATAAATATATGCTCCTGTTTACCCAAATGGTACACGTCATCGTGTCAGTAGCACAGTGCGCAATGGACAGCTACAAGGATATTGTTTAGCGAAAGCAACATGGGTTGCACTTGTTTGTCTTGTATCAGTACGACTGGGTTTTACTTGGTACCCTGTGACAGCAACGATGATTGCACTAATTTCTCTTCTATTGTTAAAAGCTGATTTTATTAACAAAGGGGCAATAACTTTCAGGTTCCTTGTTGCGTCTGAATCTGTACACATCATACGTTTGAGTATGTGAAACGAGTCGTGCATTCTAGAAATAAGAGAGTGAGAGAGAGACAGAGAGAGAGAGAGAGAGAGAGAGAGAGAGAGAGAGAGTGGGGGGGGGGGGGCAGTAGTATATCTGTATACTTTATTAACAGTAATCTATAGAACTATGGCAAAGGACTATATTAAAAAGGAAGTCTGAGACTTAAAAAAGAAAGAAAAACATTCTGTGCCCTGAGTCACACTAATACCTGATGTTTATCTCATATTGTGAGTCGTACCGTATTAAAGATTTCCCAGCGGTATAGTTGTGTCGAAGTTTCAGAACGAGGGAAAGATTTAGATCTGTAAGTGAGAGCCAATGCCCATGTCGTTCAGGGCCAGATCCATATTGATTTTTGGTATTATTTGTTCGCTGAGGAAGAAGAAGCTAGTAATCTTAATTACTAAATTATTTAATAGGATCAAGTCGTGTGCATCTCCGATGTTTGCGATGAACTCTGAATGAGATATTGACTTCTACTTCTGCTACTTTGCTATTTTTATGTCATTAGAGAACTTTTTTCTTCTACTTGTCTTAGTTCCAGCAGATACTAACCCGATAAAGTTTCATGTTCCTTTCACTGAAGAGAATTCAGAGGAAACTTAGTATACAATGTAAGATGAAGAAGAACGCTCACTGACGATGCACATAACTGCAGCAAAATATGTGTCAGTAAAAAACACACACAAATCTTTTGTTGTACGATGGTGGAACTGTTAATCAGTTGTTTTATGTTTAGATCAGTTTATTTCCAAGTTTTGCCCTTTTACTTTATTGCGGCTACTTACTCTAATTTGGAGTTTCATTTTCTTCTTTCACGCAATCTATGTGGAGCCAAGTATGTGCACGCGCAAGCGGTAATGTGCCGGCAACAGCTGCTGGTGGAGGGGTGCTCGGAGAGCTACGGTGGGCGAGGGTCGGAAAGACTCTGAAAGCTACTACTGATAAATTCTCACGTATCAGAAGGCATGTGAGAAAAATAATGAGACTGGCAACACTGCGAGCGATCTGGCAACACTGTGTTATTCTACTTGTGTAGAGCTGTGTGTTCATCCCTTCCAGATGCTCAGTCCGAGTTTCAGCTCCGTTCAGCAATCACGTGATTTTTGAGAGCGCCCTCAGTGAAGTGTTCCTGTTGTGTGTTACGAAAATGGAACGGCGGAACGGCGGAATTTAGAGCAACGTTTTAAACTTCAGGAATCCGCGAGTGTGACCTTATAAAAATTGAAACAGGCAATGGGGAACATTCCTTACCAACAGCACAAGTTTTTCTCTGGCACAAAACATTTTTGGAAGGCTGAGAACACATTGAAGATGAACCTCGCTCAGGGAAAATTTGAAAAACCGACGAAAACGCCGAACGCGTGCGTGCTCTTGTCACATCAAACCAACGTTTAACAATAAGGACGATGGGTGACCCCTTAAATGTAGAACACTTTCACCACACATCAAATTTTCGATTGAAGTTTTGCATATGCGAAAGGTTTCCGACATGTTGCCGAAAAACCTCACAACTGAGCGGAAGGACAATCGCAGAAACGTGTGTGTTGGTCTTCTCGAGAGGATTACCATTGACCACTAATGGTTCAACTGTGTGATCACAAGTGCGGAACCCTGGATTTTTCAGTACGATAGTGAGGCGAAGTGGCAAACTGAGCAGTGGCACACTGAAACACCTCCTCGACCGAAAAAAGTTCGCATGAGCAAATCAGAGATCAAAATCATGCTGCTTTGCTTTTTTGACGGTTAAGATATAGTGACACGTTCACGTGGTTTCCACGTTCGAAGTAAAGGCGATTGGCAGTGGTGACAGTTACATAGTTCATGTGTGGATGTAAATAAGATGTATGCCGGCCGAAGTGGCCATGCGGTTCTAGGCGCTGCAGTCTGGAACCGCGAGACCGCTAAGGTCGCAGGTTCGAATCCTGCCTCGGGCATGGATGTGTGTGATGTCCTTAGGTTAGTTAGGTTTAACTAGTTCTAAGTTCTAGGGGACTAATGACCTCAGAAGTTGAGTCCCATAGTGCTCAGAGCCATTTGAACCATTTTTTGAAATAAGATGTATCACAGGCAACGCTAGCTGCAGGAACAAAGCAGCACCCGTGTTAGGACTGTCAGTAGATCTGAAGATGGCTCGGATTTTTATACACACATTTTCACATAAAAAATCATCTGTTTCCTATTGACAATGGCAACTGTCAACTAAAATCATCTAATAGTAAATGGGAAACACACAATATTCTGCAAACAATATCAGGAAGTGCTTCCTCTTTCATGTTATTATCATTTTCTGCCGAGGACCGATGGAAAATTCAGTTAACGCTAAAATCATTTGCTTGTGTCTGCTTCGTAGCGCATGTGGCGATGGATACGCTGTTAACCTTTGCCACAACGAGTGACTAATGATTCGAAATGTCTGATCATGTGCTGCTTATAAGGCAATCGTTTCCCAGTTATGGAAACTACCCAGAGTGAAAACAATAGAGCACGTTACAACTGATAACTTCCGCCACACTAACATAGTAAATCAATATGGTAATGTAAATTAATTAGTGCGGTCACGTAACAAATGGGAAGAGAAACATGAAAGTAAATCAGCAGAACTACATCCTTACCAGTCCAATATGACAACACTGTTAATAAACGAGCCGGTCCTTAGAATTGGATTAGTACATGCCTGATCAAGATGATGAAAATCACTTTTTCTCAACATAGTTGAAAAATACACAGATATTTGTAGAGAACTACGCAGGAATACAACACCAAGGTGGCGAAATACCCACACAATAATTTAAGTGAAACATGAATAAATTATACATAATCTCTTTATTCTGCCAGTCTGATCCAAACTTTAAATTAGTAACGGCACTTTTGAAATAGTCAGCCGCATTTGTCCAAATACGATGGAAACAAATGAGCTGCAGGTAATTATTTATTTCAGTCGCATTTGGAATTTAATACATGTGATGATCAGTTTTTCCCTATCGGACGCATTCAGATTCAATGTATATTTAATCAAAAACTTAGATGGTTTGGTTACTTAATATGCCTGTTTTTTTTTTAATCTGAAAATGACCGACAATGGCCGCACTCATGATCTCCTACATTATTAAATCGTAACTCTAATTGAAATAAACTAATTCTAACAATTTCTTAACTCTACCCAGACATTAATAAAAGAGATCATATTTACGCCAGTGACTGTAACACTTTCTTTATTTCACGATTGCAATTTCGGCCTTAGGCTATTATCAAGTGCAGATTTTTGTGGCTTTACGCCATGTCAACTTAAAATATATGTATTTAATAAAAATATATATAATTATGAATATTCTAATTTTTAAATTACAAATTAATATAATACTTGATTATGAAATTTTCAGGCAGAACTGCCACAAATCTTTAGTATTTTTTAATTTAAATTAACAGCAAATAAACGTTCCTCATTATTCATTATTACAAAGTCTGGTGGCCCATTGTGGGACGGGAACGGAGTTTTGCCATACGAATGTAGGATATATGTGTATTCATTATACGAGGGTTCAATGTAAAAGTAATGCCTCCACCTTCATTAATTGGGTTTGGATGGGAATATTTTAATAAATCAAATGCAGAAATAATCCTTAGAATGTGATCTTTAATTACCAGTATTCACTTTTCCACATAATCAGCAGCCAATTTGATACATTCCTGCCAACGATGAACAAGTTTTCCGGAGCCATCACGGAAGAAATCGACACTCTGTTTCCGCAACCACAGTCTCACAATTCTCTCAACGTCTTAATCAGAAGCAAAATGATGTACCCGCAGATCGTCATTCATTATCGGGAGCAGATGGAAGTAAGACGGTGCTAAATCTGGACGTATGGAGGATGCCGGTGGTGAGATTCAGTCTCTGAATTTCTGCTGTGGTGGCGCGTGAAGTGTGTGGTTCGGCAATGTCAGGCTGAAGGAAAACATTTCCCTTTTTCCTTCGGACCCTTGTTAGCTTTCTCTCTGAGTGATAAGACGATCGTCCTGAATCAATCTGTCGAAAGT
This sequence comes from Schistocerca americana, assembly GCF_021461395.2. Classification (NCBI taxonomy): domain Eukaryota; kingdom Metazoa; phylum Arthropoda; class Insecta; order Orthoptera; family Acrididae; genus Schistocerca; species Schistocerca americana. Next base: position 463,386,851 of record NC_060121.1, read on the forward strand.
TGCTTGTGAAACTCGCTGGTTCTGTCAAAGGACGTCCAACTATTTGTTTGTCACGCAGGTCAGATGTTCCCGCTTCAACATCTTTAAACTTACTCGCCCAACGACGCACAGTACTCACATCAACACAATCACCATAAACTGCTTTCATTTTCTGATGAATCAGCTTTGGGGTGACACCTTCTGCTGTCAAGAATTCAATGACAGCACGTAGCTTAAATCGCATTGACCGACCGTCTGCGCAGGGTTCCATACTTTACACTGTAACAACACAATCGTTCAATGCTAAGGCTTCCCGCCAACTGGAGCTGTAGAGAAGAGACTACGGAACAACCAGTACCTGCCGCATACCAATGCTGCCAACTTCTGAAGAGTTACGAAGGTGGAGGCATTATTTTTCAGTCAACACTCGTATTAATTAACGTGAACGCCGCGATAATTCCTTTGTAAAAGAAACACAGTTGATTCACTTCACCTTGCCTCATCTTAGCTTGAAATTAGTATCTAAGGACATTGTTTTCTACGGGACATTGAATCTTAATCTTCCGTTCTTCTGTTTCATTAGGAAAGACGTTTAGGACTGTACTCTGTGTAATGATGATGTAGATTGGAAGGAAGACCAAGATGCATAAAATAAATAATCATCGCTTTAACGCAGAAATACTGGGCATGCCTTGTACGTTGCTGTTGCGCCTTACATCATACGACGTGGGAGATATGACGGTGTCGGGCGTACGCGAGAATATCCAATCGGTTCAGGAACGTGAAGATTCTCATGCTCGATGCAAATAGCTTTCGGAGTTGATTCTGTTTAGCTGTCTGTAGCGACAGGCATCTCTCACTAGCTAATACACCTACAATCGTTGAACTTAGTGCACGTTTAACGATTAGACGTCAGTAGGAGCCAGTTTTAACATTTACTATCGAAGTGAGCGACACGGAGACGACGTGGTAACGCAGGCCTTGCGTTTCATATATGTTCTCCGGAGACAATGAGAAGACTTTCTGATAGCATTTATAAAGATATCTACTTTTAACCCTGATGCTACCCAGAACTATGAATTTTTTCCAATCGTATTAACACGAAACAAGGCTTTCCGTTACACAGTACAGAAACATAAGTGTACATAATAAAAAGGACAAACTGCTACTCACCATATAGCGGAAATGCTGTGTTGCAGACAGGCACAAAGAAAAAGACTGCTAAACACGTACGGTATTGGCGGTAGTAATGTGGGACATGAGATGCTGCACAAACACTCAGCGCGGTCTCGTAGTGTTGAAAGCGGATGAGACGGTTGGTACAGTGTGACTCGTAAGAGCGTGGCGTTGTCATACTTTTAAGTAGTCTTTTGTCTTGGGCCAGTTTGCGACTTAACATCTCGGGTATATGGTGATCAGCAATCTATAATTTTCGTAATATTGTCATTATTCCATTCTGGATTTTCCATTGTTACGTATGAATACATTTAAATTAGAATAGGTATCATTAGCCATTAACAAGAGACTCGAAGAAAGTATCATAAATGTTGTATATAAAACTTCCGTCCATAATGACATTTCACTCTGCAGTGGAGTTTGAGCTGGTCTGAAGTTTCAGAGTAACGATTCGAACCTGGGATCTTCTCCTTTCGCTGGCAAATGCTCTGCCGACTGAACCAGTGGCACCTGCAGGTTTCGATATCAGTAGCGGCAACACATTTTCATGTGATTCAGAAGTTATACGAGTATGTAGTATTTTTTACATTCCCATATTTTACGTTTTCCTGCCGTTTACGTTATTTTCTGTTGGTTGCTTCATCAACCCTATTCCATCAATAAATCGTTTCCCTGTCACTAAAAGCTGTTTGGGCACATAAAAACAATTTTTAATGTTTATGCAGTGGACGGGATTGGATTTAAGTTAACAGATATGGAAAAAAGATCATTACAGTCAACTCCATAAGGTTGGTCAAATGTACTTTCATTGCAATGAAAGCTTCGTCTAATGCACCTAACAACAGTGTTCTACAGTTATGTTGTATAGAAACTGCGAATGATTGTTTCAAGCAATATCGCCCCCGTTATGGAGTACGCGTTTCCTGAGTGGGCCTACGCTGCGTCAAACAAGATAAAAATGGTTCAAATTGCTCTGAGCACTGTGGGACTTAACTGCTGAGGTCAGCAGTCCCCTAGAACTTAGAACTACTTAAACCTAACTACCCTACGTACCTCACACACATCAATGCCCGCGGCAGGATTCGAACCTGCGACCGTAGCGGTCGCGCGGTTCCGGACTGTAGCGCCTAGAACTGCTCGGCCACACCGGCCGGCCAGACAAGATACAGAAGCCGCAAATGCTGCAGAAAATAACCCTGTGGCGAGCGTTACACGCCACGTACTTCATTAGGGTCGCAGAGTTGTCCAAGAAGTGGGCATCGCACCCTTCCTCCAGCGATACAAGACGCCGGCAAACAATTTTTATCTTTCCTGTGGTACAACTCGAAACTGGCACGTCCAGAACCTGAGGACGTATGGCAGGAACGAAGTCTGGGAGCTCAGGCACACTTGTGGCTGATAAGTGATTGAGACCACTCATTCCCAAGTCATTATCATTTCAGCCTATCACATCAGCTCGCTAATCATCATTCACTGGCAATTACCGTCATATCATGTCAGTCAATGCCTGGATAGTTAACGACATACATTTTAGTGTAATGCTGAAATAGATTCCAACCGGAAATCGCTATTTGAGGATTACGAAGATGTGCGAGCCTAGCAGTGTGGGAACTGGGGGGATGACTTTCGTTCCTTAGAGAAGAAACTTTTCCGAGACAGGACTGTTGCCATTGTTATATGCGTACACGTTTGATAGCCTCATCAGTCAGTCGACCAGCAGCTTCGTTATGTTTTACTATAGCTTATGAGTACTGGCCGGAGTTTGTTGACATGTAATATTTCTTTTTTAACGAGCTATGCCTTACTCACGAGTAATAAAATCCCGCATGTGCTGGCTACAGAAACGTAAATTTAGTTTTACATTTCACGTCATGTAGCTTCCGTACTGTATATAATTTTCCAAGGACGTCATTCAAATGATTTTAGACTCTTTTTTACGTGTTTTTATTCAGTGTTCCTTTATTACATAATTGAAATCTTAATGGTGGCAAGAACAAACAAGACACGTTCCTGTAAGGAAAAAAAAAAACATCTGTGCTGCGCAAGAACATATTTCTACTTTGTTAGTATACTGGTGTGCAAAACTTAAGCACGAAAGTAACCCTCTCATGAGGTGTCACTGCCAAGTAACATAGCTGAATGAAACTTGGATCAAATGTAGAAACAACTGCTTCGGTAAAGTACAAAAGGTAACTGTACGAAATATCTAATGAGACGAACAAGAATTACATTTTCAATCAAACAAATTTTATTACACTGGATGCATCGCGACTCATCGTGGTCCCCTGGGTATTACGAAAGGCAGGACATCGTTCTTAATAGGATGTGTGATCATCACGGACGGCAGTGCATGTTCTACAAAGTGCTGGTAAGGAGTACTTGTGGAAGGGTGGTCCATTTCTCTACCAGAGCGGTTGAAAACTCCTGAATGGTCATTGCAACATGTGGACGTGCTGCTATAAATTGACAATACTCATCACACACGTGCTCAATCTCATCTTAGTACGAAGAGAGGGACGAATTGACCCCCTAAAAAGACGCACATGGGGAATGGGGCAAAGTGTCGCAATAACGTTGATCGTTGAGTGCACCGTGTTCAAAGATTTGGAAGGCAGTACTCCGTGCAACGTTATGCGTCTCTATACCATAGCTGCTGAACCACCAAAACGATAACGTTCGACAAATGTGGATGTCCCCTTATAATGACGAAAGCTGGGTACTCATAATGCACCCGGAATTATCATCTAACACTATCATTTTTCGTGGTCCAAGTATTACGGTGTTGGAAAGCATGATGCTGTGTGGGCGTACTGGCCTTCAGATCTTTGAACACATACCAGTCACCGTTATTGTGAGAACGTACACCTTCCCCATGCGCTTCTTTTCAGAGGTGCATTCGGTCCTCTCTTCAATTTTATGGATGACACTGTACCACAGCGTCGAACAGCGAAGGTGGAGTAGCTCTTGGAACGAGAGGATATTCGGCGAACGTACTGGCCTGCAAGTTCACCCGATTTAAATCACTCCGAGCACATGTGGGGTGCGTTGCACATACGTATTGCAGCACGTCCGTGGGCACCAACGACATCCAATAGTTGTCAACCAAGCTGGCGCAGGAATGGAACGACTTGTCACAGAAATTCCTTTTCAACCTTGTGGCCAGCATGGGAGCACATTACAGAGTCTGCATTGCCGTTCATGCTGCGGTCGGCAACGCCTCTATAAGACAACAAGTGTCTGGCGTAATAATTGTTATATTGGTTACTGCTGCTACAATAGCACCTTATCAATTTTTAAGTGAGTTTGAGCTTGGTGTTTTAGTCGCGCACGAGCGATGGAGCACAGCATCTCCGAGGTAGCGATGAAGTGGGGATTTTCTCGTACGACCAATTCACGAGTGTAGCGTGAATATCAGGAGCCTGGTAAAACATCAAATCTCCGACATCGCTGTGTCCGCAAAAAGATCCTGCAACAGGACCAACGACGACTGAAGAGATTTATTCAACGTAACGGAAGTGCAACCCTTCCGCAAACTGCTGCAGATTTCAATGCTGGGTCATCAACAAAATTCAGCGTGCGCACCATTCAACGAAACATCATCAGTATAGGCTTTCGGAGCCGAAGACTTACTCGTGTGCCCTTGATGACTCCACGACACAAAGCTTTACGCCTCGCCTGTGCCCATCAACACCGAAACTGGACTGTTGATGACTTGGAAAGTCATGTCCAATTGTATCGAGCGGATGGACGTGTACGGGTATGGAAACAACCTCATGAATCCATGGACGCCGCATGTCAGCATGGACTGTTCAAGCTGGTGGAGGCTCTGTAATGGTGTGGGGCGTGTGCAAGTGGAGTGATATGGGACCCTTGATACGTCTAGGTACGACTCTGACAGGTGACACGTACGTAAGCATCCTGTCTGATAGCCTGCATCCATTCATGTCCATTGTGCATTCCGACGCATTTGGGCAATTTCAGAAGGACAATGCGACATCCCATACGTCCATACTTGCTACAGAGTGGCTACAGCAACACTCTTTTGAGTTTAAACCCTACCACTGGTCACCCAACTCCCCAGACATGAACATTATTGAGCATACCTGAGATGTCTTGCGACTTGCTGTTTGGGAGAGATCTCCAACCCCTCCCACTCTTACGGATTTTTGGACAGCCCTGCAGGATTTATGGTGTCAGTTCCCTCCAGCACTACTTCAGACATTAGTCGAGTGTATACCACGTCGTGTTGCGGCACTTCTGCGTGCTCACGGTGGCTCCACATGATATTAGGCAGGTGTACCAGCTTCTTTGGCTCCTCAGTGTACCATTAACTGACATTTAATTATAACAAACAGTACAAAGAACAATGCCTTTTTGGTGGATCCTCAATGTAACGCTGCATTGAAAAGTAATTTCATAATAAGCAAATTGCAATAATTCTTTTATCGCCAATATGTTTCCCCTCGTTTTATTACAAGTCGTTCCCCCTTACTTTACTACAAACAATCGTACAATTTGTTGACGCTTGGAAATGACATATATACAAATGGGCTTCAAGTGAATGCTAATGTGGCGTCTTGGGACTGTCTGCTGAGGAAAGGTGGGGTCGTGTGACGTATGTGGCATTCTTTCATCTCAATGGTCTACGTTCAAACACAGAATATCTGACATGCTAGATATTGATCTACACGTTCGAAAAGACTGCCCAACGTGCTTTTCCGTGCTATAGCGTCAGAAACTCGGCATGCTGCACGGCCCGTGTGCAGACGGCTTTACTTACATGTAATGCAAATGAATAAGTGTTCTCGATTACTGAAAATGTATCAGACTTAGGAGTTCACTCCCGTAATGATGTAACCTGTCAGTGTAAGAGGAGTAAGAGGAGCTACGCACAAGAGACCCTGGAACGCGGCAGCCGGCAGAGCACTGGCTCGCACCTCCGGGGCGTTTGCCTCCTTTTATTGCCGAGTCATTACATCGACGCAACATTCGATTCGGTCTAATTTCCGCTTCCGTTTCCGCCGCGCCTGGGCCAGCTGCAGTGTCGCTGGGAGTGGCGGGCCGGCAGTTTATTTCCTTTGAGAGGAACAAACAGCGGCCGTGTCTGCAGCAGCTGCGCCCGCAATAACCCGCTTTATGTCCGCGTCGCACTTTCAATTCCGCCTCGTAAACTCCTTAATGTTCCGGGGACGCTCCACACGCAAGTTGCTATCAAAGCGACAGTTGCCCAAGTGTTTTCGAGGCCGCATCTCGGACGACTGCCGGTATATAACAACTGACGGTGTCGTAAACGCTGTCATTTGCCTTCCGTTTTCGTCATTAACACCAGATATCTGGGTTCGGAAGCGTTCGGATCAGGGATACCTTCGGAATTGGGAAGGGGAGTGTTGTGGGAACTGGTGATGATATTGCAATAATCGCTTTACAACAAGCTCACTGACTTCACAGCTGTGTATCTAACACAACTTCAGTTTAAACCCGCATGAAACTGTGAATGAAGAAATGTTCATAGTGTACAACAATTCTTTCACTCTTCCATTCGCAAATGACACGATAGTTTGTAAAGGCCAAAATTCTGTGATTCTACCGTCGTTGACGTTACACAATGCGTTAAATTCGAAAAAGTAATTTAATTATTGACTGTTAATGTAACTTGAGTTCCAGGAATTTTGAGAAAAAAATTGTCTGAGTTCATAACGACTTTTCCTTTAGTTGACATATTGTCAAATGAAAGCATAGGACGTTATTAATCATTCTTATAATAAATCATTATTTCAACTTGTCCAAATCTGTGCTAATTATGGCAAATATTCACATTCATGGTTTTTCCAAATTATTGGCAAACATCGTGTGATAATTAACCCACGAACACATCCCTCATGATGGATGAACTGTAGCTAAGTGCATCCTGAAACTCATGAAATGTTATAAAATAAGTTAGTAAAATATTCACATGTGTCATATTTTATACCATTTCATGATGTTCAGTATGCATGTAACTGGCTTTCATATACTATAATTAAACTGTTTGTGCACTAATTATCACATCTGAAGACGGCAATAATTTGCTAAATCAAGTAATGTGAATTACTATTAATTTTCCAATCTTGGCCCGATATTTATTTCATGAACGGACATAACGACAGCAGCTCCAGTACACAGTACGCGCACCTCCCGCATTAGCGTCAGTAGTTTTTCCGTTTAGTTTAGCGCGATATTATATTCCTTCGTGGCGACATATTTCGGATAGGATGCTACCTTAAAGCAGTTTCATCACTAGTGTTAATTTCTTGTCTTGTCCGATACGGATGAGACAGTCATACAAGAACTATTTACTATGAATAAATGAATGTATCTGTGTGTTGAACAACTTCTAAACCGTTGTTGTTGTGATCTTCAATATTGAGACTGGTTTGATGCAGCTCCCCATGCTAGTCTATCCTGTGCAAGCTTCTTCATCTCCCAGTACCTACTGCAGACTACATCCTTCTCAATCTGCTTAGTGTATTCATCTCTTGGTCTCCCTCTACGATTTTTACCCTCCACGCTCCCCTCCAGTACTAAATTGGTGACCCCTTGATACCTCAGAACATGTCCTACCACCCGATCCCTTCTTCTAGTCAAGTTGTGCCACAAGCTCCTCTTCTCCCCAATTCTATTCAATACCTCCTCATTAGTTATGTGACATACCCATCTAATCTTCAGCATTCTTCTGTAGCACCACATTTCGAAAGCTTTTATTCTCTTCCTGTCCAAGCTATTTATCGTCCACGTTTCACTTCCATACGTGGCTACACTCCATACAAACACTTTCAGAAACGACTTCCTGACACTTAAATCTATACTCGATGTTAACAAATTTTACTTCTTCAGAAACGCTTTCCTTGCTATTGCCAGTCTACATTTTATATCCTCTCTACTTCGACCATCATCAGTTATTTTGCTCTCCAAATAGCAAAACTCCTTTACTACTTTAAGTGTCTCATTTCCTAATCTAATTCCCTCAGCATCACCCGACTTAATTCGACCACATTCCATTATCCTCGTTTTGCTTTTGTTGATGTTCATCTTATACCCTCCTTTAAAGACACTGTCCATTCCGTTCAACTGCTCTTCCAAGTCCTTTGCTGTCTCTGACAGAATTACAATGTCATCGGCGAACCTCATGGTTATTATTTCTTCTCCATGGATACATTTCCATCAAATTTGGTACACATAGTACTTATCGTCAGGAAAGAAGTACTATGGGTGTAAGAACCACCTAGCTCCCATAGGAGCGGGCGTGCGAGTGAAAAATATTGTAATGCCTGAAATCTTGGCTGTCCAGCAGGACTGGCATTTGTATCAGAATGCTTTCCACGGAGTATACATGCAGATAGCTGCGCAGAGGAGGGGGAGGGGGGTAGGAGGAGATGGAGTGAGAAAGGGAGAAGGAAGAGAGAGTGAGGAGGAAGGGCCTGATATATAGAAATATTGTAAAGTGACCTGTTTGTATGTCTAACATTTATTTAGTAAACTTGTAATATTTTAAAAGTATGAAGCGCAATTTGTCATTTGCGTTGTTCGGTGCTTCAGCTACATCATGAGAACGAATGCTGCATCGAATCGAGAATTTTGTCAGTTTCTTGCGAGACATAAGATCATGCCATAAGACTGAATACCACAGATAAATTTAACGTCATCTCTGGAGTCGCGTAAAACAGCACAAAATGAAATATGTATGTGTGCAATATATGTGACATACGTGTAAGTGAATGAAGTAAATTGTTATGGCCCAATGTCTGCGGACGAGAATTTCGGAAACGCGGAGATGGTCGATTGTTCACGTTGCATTGTCGTGAGAATCTATGAAGAGTAGATGAAGGAAGGTGAAACCACGAACAGGCGACAAGATGTTGGATGTGCACGCCTCATCACGAACGTATAGAGCGGAGGCTTGCCCGCTCTGTATAACAGGCGGCGATCTGTGGCAGATTTGACGACAGAGTACAAAGCTGGTGAAGACACAAGAACTTCTCACCACACCGTTCGCCGCACATTGTTGAGCACAGAGCTCCGCAGCAGGCGATCCCCTACGCGCTCAGATGTTGACCCAACGACTTCTCCAATTGCAGTTGTCGTGGGATTATCGAGACTGGATCAGTGTAAACGTGCTGCGTTGTCAGTTGAATGACGTTTCTTATTACGAGTGGCTGATGGTCGTGTACAGATATGCCGTCATCCAGGAGGTGGTAATCGAAAGTATCATGACAGCTGTGGACTACAAGAGTATTACTGAGGACCATCTGATTCAAGTCTGCCCCGACGGCGATGGCCTCTTCCAATAGGATAAATATGCATATCGCGAGGCCAGAGTCTTTCTACAGTGGACTCATGCTAATGCCGTGTGCACCCAATTCACCTGATCTGAACCCGATGGAAGATACCTAAGGTGCTATCGGGCGCTAGCTCAGGATCACAATCTCATGGCCAGCAACTTACGAGAATTTCGTAACCTGTGAGTAGACATATGGTGCTACACACCTCCTTAAACGCAACAATTACTTACCGAAGCCAAGCCACGCAGAATCGCCGCTATATTGCAGTCCAGTTGTGGGCTGATGCAGTATTAAGCACGTGGACATAATAGTTTGGCTCATCAGTGTATTCTACTACGCGACCGCACGGCACTGTATCTAAAGCTTCGCCAAGTAATAGATCGGACTGAGCTACACATAATCAATGCTTGCTACATTTACAGAGATATTGTCCTCTTAAGCTAGTCCAAAATGTGTTCCGCAATTATGAAACAAACTGACGCCAGTTGTCTAGCATCTGATAACGACATGATTATTACAGTTCATGCACCAAATACCTGCGTATAATCAGTAATCTTTATTTACGACAGACTGTTTCCGTATGTTCGTTTGGTATTTTCTAATGGTATTTTCTCGTGTACATAGATTTCTAATTCTTCAAGAATGTTCATTGCAATACCTTTTGGCATTCTTTGCAGAATTTGTAGTGCATTTTCGATCGTATCAGAAGTTTGATTTAGATTTTTCAAATGCACTACAGGTCCTGTACAGAATACCAAAATGTTTTGCAATTAACATTCTTGAAGAATTTGAATTGTATATGTACACGAGAAAATACCCACAAAAAATATAAACGAACACACAGAATTTACACACAAGTACTACATCATAAACTCTATTGAACTCTTAGAACACGAAAAGGAATAAATCAGAAGTAACAAATGCAACAATCAAAGACAATTCGTAACAAATTTTAGTTAATAAAATAATATTGCTGTTCATCTGCACAATCTTTGTAAACATATAATGTCGTGAAAGTGGAACATCGTAATTAACATTTTATTTTCAACATATTGGCATCATTTACCATCTTATTCAAACAGTAACAGTTATAAGACAGTCCACTAAATACGTAATATGGACGTCACATCGGTCTAGACGTGAGTACATTACACCTACTTAAATATTAATGGCATTGACATCCATACATGTTCTTCGCAAAAATTGTAATCGCAGCAAGTTGAAAATGGCGATAAAGCCCAAACAGTATGTCGTAAATAAAGATTACCAATTATAAGCAGCTATTTGTTGTATTTACTGTAATAATCATGTCGTTATCAGACATATACTCGTATTATGCTGATGGCCCTAAAGAAGAAAAATTGTCTTGCATCTGTTGTTAAATACTTCAACATTTGTGTGCTTCTCTAAACGCGCGGACTTCCGTAGTTCAAGTAATAAACTGTTATATGTGGACTGTCAAGTGTTAATCGTTTCAATACTTTATTGGTAATTCGGAATATCTTCTAAGTATAAGTAAGTGGTTTAAATTTAAGTTCTGTTAAAATTGACTCAGTTTGCCGTTAAACAATCACTACGTCTCCGCAAACCGCAATTTTGTCCATAGAGGAAATGACCACTCGCTGATTCAAAGGAAATGGAAAGATTTGTATTAGACCCGTAATTTCAAACTCTTGCTCGCATTTTTGTTATGAACAGTGTGTCGATTATAGCTTACGTTTAGAAAATTAATTTATGTAGGTATATTGAGCCCGTTTCTCAGAAGAATGTCTTTGGATACCGTGGAGCACTGCTATCACGATTTGGGAGCGGTCAACTGCGGTGTAACATGTCATTTTATTTCACAGTTCCGAAAGATTGGAAATATTCCTCATCGTCCAGTAAAAGGTCGAGCAAGGGTGATTATTCATAATGAGAACGTTGCAATCAGCATCCTCAGTTTTTCAGGCATGCTTATTTTGCAGATGTATTTTGAGACAATAACGATAGTTCCATGCTCGGCGCCATCAAGATGTGGACAGGCTCCAAAAAAAATAACAAACCTGTATTTCCCCCCCCCCCCCCCCCAAATTTGCCCCCTTTCTGAAGTCGTTAGTTTTGAGTGCAGATTAATTACTTGCGCAGTTGGAAAGATCAAGTTTAGTAGCGTCAGATACGCTAAAAAGCAAGTATTTTAGATGTATTTGTAGGCAACGGTTATTTATACTTTTTATCGGGTTGCTGGCACAATCAACCGATGGTTTCAAAGAAAGGTCACAGTGCATTGCTGAAGGTGAACTGGAAAGTCACCAGTCACAAATGAAAACTTATAGGTATACAGGTTCGGTATAGGGCGCCTTGTCACGGTCCGCGCGGCTTCACCCATCGCATGTTTGAGTCCTCCCTCGGGCATGGGTGTGTGTGTTGTCCTTAATATAAATTAGTTTAAGTTAGATTAAGTAGTGCGTAAGCTTAGGGACCGATTACCTCAGCAATGTGATCCCATAAGACCTTACGATAAATTTCCAATCTTACAGGTTCTCTCGACAGCACGAGATTAGCGCGCTCTACATGACAAACAGGGGTTCTTTGATAATTCCAGGACCGTGCAGTAGGCTTTTAGAAAACTACGGAACCTATAGTAAAGGTCGTTCGTAATACACCTGGGGACAGTAAGTGTTGCAACGTCTTATGGATGTATTACGAAGTTTGTGACATCTTGAGTGTCAGAAAGTAACGCGTTGTATATTATGCCGAATTATCTTTATACCCAGAAGTAATATTTGCAGCTTCCTTGCGGAATACGATAAGGATATTACTGTCCATGTCGTTTCTTAATAAATCAGTGGATAACATATACACTTTTAATCTTTTCGTAGATTGCACAAACATTTTAATAAAGTGTGATCCTAGCGATTTTATCTATCACCAGCACTGAATTTACTACATGCCTCCACCAGCACGGAAAAAAGAAGAAGATGGTTGCACTAACGTCTAGCCAGATATGAAAAGAATCAATATGGACACAGTGTCGGCCGCTATCTTTTAATGTAGAGAATTCAGAGTTGCGTAGTTTAATAATCTTAAAACGTAGTACTTTTTACTACGTTCTCAGTCAGTAGCAATTAGAGCCCCCTTGTCACAGATTTCTGGCGTTAATAATATTTTGGTACCTCAGCGATATGTTAGCAATAGCTGCGTGAATTGTCAAATGCTTTTTTAATTTCCAAGACAGACAATTTTTTGCGTAAGACGTCTCATATCTTTCCGAAGACCGGCTTAGAAAAGTTAATTAACGGTTTTAAGATCACAAGTACACAAATATTATACAACCTACTTGAGCTCTCTTATGTATAGAGTTGCGCAACTTTGAAAAATTTTTAGTCAGTGCAAGCAATTTTTGAAATTTAGTTATTTATTTCTTCTTCGTCCCAGAGTTCTGTTATTATTCAGCATGTTGTTAAAAAGTTACGTAGTTTGTTGTCAGTATCAGTACTATAACAGGAGGTAGTGTCACATCGGCAGTACTTCAAATGCATTACTTGCTCTGGGATAGTGCTACTCGTATGTATAATTTTGATCGTATACATTTCCGCCGGAGGATTTTGGATTCTGGGTTTCTTATTTTGCCGTTGTAACATACACCAGCATTTCGAATCCTAGTAGCAAAAGCTGATTAACGTACTCGGTGTCTGTACTCAAGCATTTGAAGCTAGTAACAGACCAGGACAGAGAAACACTTCATTATTATAGTACAGGAGGTTACAGGATGTAGAAACCATAATCAGGGAGTTACTAGCCACAGTCAGTTAAGCGATAATGATAAGGCTGACCAACTGGCAAAGAAGGCAGTTTCTAATCGGTTAGGTCTTAATATTGAGCTCCAGCATCATCATCATAATCATCATCATTATCATCATCGTCGTCGTCGTCTTATCCTTCTTCTTTTTCCCTTCCGAACTCACAAACAAAATAATCCCCATTTTTCCCGTTGACTTCTAATATCTCTTTTGCCATTCGGTTTGTACTTCATGGTCTTCTGGGGAATTCTACGTCCTGGTATTCTCATGAAATGTTGTCTACAATTCTCACGATACTTCATATTTTTTCATTCACATTGAAAATCTTTAATTCTATTCTAATACCTTCATTTCCAATCACGTCTCTTCTTATTCAGCCATTCGGATTTCCTTGGAACCTCATCTCTGCTATTCGATTTTTTTTGTTGTTTCTTGTAGTAATTAGACTTTCGCTTCCTTACGATAACACAGGACCTTTATATAATTTCGCGATGGTTCGTTTCTACCTCATGGCCCAGTGTTCTGCTGATGGTACCACAGACAATTTGAAACCTGTGTATTTTACTTTAAATATCAGAGAAAAAATCAAAACATATAGTACAGCTTAAGTAAGAGAATTGGGAGACTTGTTCCAAAACTAAATTATATAAAGGATTTTTGATGTGACCGGTTATTTTCCTTGGAATGCCATTATTTTCATTTTGTTATTAAAAAACTTTATGTTGTATTTCTTACACATTTTGTTCTGTGGCATACTTGCCTTGGAGGACATCTTCAATTTTTTGCCATTTCGATTAACGAAGAATGAGAATGTAAATACTGTAAAGGGTAGATGACAGTCCACACCCTTGTCTTACAGCCTGGTTAATAATTACTTCTTCTAATAGATTTCTACCTATGTGCACTACTTTCCATTACCTCTATTAGGTGACGATGGTATCCACACCTACATATGTTCCATAGGCTATCACGGCTCACATGGTCACAAGCCTTCTCAAAGTCGATAAAAACCACATGGGTTTGTATACTAAATTTTCCATTTTCTTCTATATTGTTTTTAATTACAGAAACATTGTGCATGAACGACCTGATCTGAATTCATTTTGTTCCTAGGAAATAACAGCTTCTGTGATATTTTTTATGCAACAAACCATTTTATATTCCGGCCAACCGCAGCTGTTGAAAGGCATGATATTAGAAAGAATTCGATTAACAGCTATTAGCATAAATCATAAATTTTTCATGCTGTTATTCATTAAATATAGTTTGTAGTAGTGTTTAAGAAGAGTGATATCGCAATAGTTTCTAGTCACTGTGTTTCCGTTTCCTGCAGAGAGAGAGAGATTATTTTTGCTGTATAGAATTATTATTATTATTCATTTGCTGCTATTTACAAATGACCTACCACGTTGTTACTAAGACAGGTCGTAGTTTCACAATACGAAATTGTAGTGCACAGAATGTGATACTTATTTGTTATTTCGTATTTTTAATATGGATTAATAATATTGCAGCTTTAAATACTTATAAACTTAAAAGTGATTAAAAAACTAAAACCTTAAAAATATCGATTTATGAATGGAAGATAGGAATTTATGACGTATTATAACCATAAGAGATATTACAAATTCGGAAAAAAATTTCTAAAATAAACACGATTCTTGCAATTAAGATGGATACATAAAGGATGACAAACATTTACGAAATTCACAAAATTTTGTAAAATTGAATTATAAACCACAGCCATATTCTTAGGAAGAATAAAAATAGAAGATAGGAAAGATGATAGTGGAAGAATGTCCCTTCACCAAGTGAGTATGACGGTCACTGTCTTGGAATTGTCCATCGAGCCACCGACCGCCAATCACAGCCCTTCATCTAAATCTAACATCTACTCTAGTTTTTCTAATAGCCAAACCTTAACCTCTATTTTTTTAGGCTGATGTGTTGTTTATTTAGGGTATTTCTTCATTTTCATTTACGGTCATGTCGGAATCAGTGTCATCACCTGATTCCATGTCGGAGTCAGTGCTGCTTTCCACCCTGCATATTCCTTCCTGTCTTTGCTTATAGGCTAGTTGTCTGACTCGAACATACTCTCTATAGGTCGCTTTGGATATATCGTAAGTGAGTGTGTTTAACATGGTCCATTGGTCTTCATCTCGGAGCGTTGCGTGTATGGTATCTTGAATATTGTTGATGTTTAAGTGTGTTGTGTGCCTGATGTTGGTGTATCGTAGGCAGAAAAACACGGAGTGTCCTGGAGTGCCCTCTTCCTCACATGTGCATGCTGGTGCCTGCGTCAGACTCACGCGGTTTAAATGCGTGGGATAAGGGCCGTGTCCTGTTAAGAAGTGGACCATACCGCGGCAGGGATCGATATGTTGTAGTATCTCCCTCACATCGGGAAAGAACTCGTGTAGTCTGCAGCCCTTATCACATGTGTCCCACTCACCTTGCCAGGTATCCAACTTCCAATTTTTTAATTGGCGTTTCGTGTCAATTGCTACTCCAATGATCTTCCGAACCGAGTCGTGCCTTCCCACCTTAAGCCAGTACATAACCGCTCTTATCGTAACTTATATCGGGTAGATTCCGAACACTACACAGAGTGATTGCACTGAGGGGGTGCCGAAAGCTCCCGATTATCTAAGTAAGCCGCTCCCTTGTGCTCGTCAGACCAGGGTCTGGTTTGTTGACAGGCTCATCCTGTGAGCCCATGTGCAGGTGGCGAAGTTAAGTACCGACTCGAAGAGAGCACAATGGTCAGTGTAACTGACATGGGGAGTTTAAATTGTTCGGAATTTAGGTTTGCCAGTTTATGCACTATCTTTTTTGCTTTGTTTGGACAATGCGTATGTATTCCGGGAAATTTTGCTTTTCGTCTATGTGTACCGCAAGAAAGCGCTTGGTGACTGCTCGTTTAATGTTTGTATCCCCTATTTTAAGTTCATGTGGAGAGACCCTTTCAGTAAAGTGTATGTTGTTCTGTTGTCGGTTATCTTGAGTTAGTTGTTGTGACACCGTTGTGTTAGTGTTTTAAGTGTTACATTTCCTCTTTCTTCTAGCTGGGACCTATTGTTAGCAGACACTGCAGCTCAAAGTTCGTCTGCATGTGCGACAACTCTGTCTGTCGTAATTGTTTCCTCCACCAGTTGCAGGAGGGGCTCAATAATGATGTCCCAGAAAATGGGGCCACAGATCGACCTTTTGGGGCAGCCTTTTGTAATTTGTTTGATTTCCTTTCGGCCCTCCATCTGCCATTGAACCACCGTGTTCCTTAGTATACTAGACTGTTGTATAATGCTTTGGGTTCCTCCAGTGTCTGAGCCTCTTGGCCATTGCGGGCCACCAGAGATTATCAAAGGCACCTAAAATGTCTATCCTAGCTGCCATTGTATACATAGCCCTTGTGTTGACAGATTGTAACGCTTGGTTGATGGCATCATCAATCGACTTTCCCTCACTGAAGCCGAACTGGTGTTAGCTTCCGCCCTGGAAAGCTCTGTGCGCCTGTAAGGCGCTTTTCCTGGACTTTGGCAAGTGTACTTATAAGACATATAGGTCTATATGACTTGGGATCTGATGGTTCACCGTCTGCTGCCTTCTTTATTACGATTGCCCTGTAGACCTACCAAACTGTAGGCACACGACACAGCCGTAGAGCGTCGTTTAGCAGAATTGTAAGGAATGGGGTCATCTGTGGTATTATCTGTGGTATTATCTGTTTTAATACTTCTAAATGAATTCCGTCTAGTGCAGGTGCTTTCTTGTTTTTAAGCTCTCAGATCGCTATCGCCACTTCTCCTTGCGCAAAAGGACATGGGTGACAGTGGTATTGTCGAATGGTGTGTTCAGTTCCTCTTGCAGTGCTGCTTGTTTGTGTGTGTCAGTGTTGACGATGTCATCTGGTAGGAGCTTGTGCAGCAGGAATTGTGGTGTTTGTCTCCATCCCTTTGTATCGCGCCGTCATCCTGTCATGTTGTTGTTGTTGTTGTGGTCTTCAGTCCTGAGACTGGTTTGATGCAGCTCTCCATGCTACTCTATCCTGTGCAAGCTTTTTCATCTCCCAGTACCTACTGCAACCTACATCCTTCTGAATCTGCTTAGTGTATTCATCTCTTGGTCTCCCTCTACGATTTTTACCCTCCACGCTGCCCTCCAATACTAAATTGGTGATCCCTTGATGCCTCAGAACATGTCCTACCAACCGATCCCTTCTTCTGGTCAAGTTGTGCCACAAACTTCTCTTCTCCCCAATCCTATTCAATACTTCCTCATTAGTTATGTGATCTACCCATCTAATCTTCAGCATTCTTCTGTAGCACCACATTTCGAAAGCTTCTATTCTCTTCTTGTCCAAACTATTTATCGTCCATGTTTCACTTCCATACATGGCTACACTCCATACGAATACTTTCAGAAATGACTTCCTGACACTTAAATCAATACTGGATGTTAACAAATTTCTCTTCTTCAGAAACGCTTTCCTTGCCATTGCCAGCCTACATTTTATATCCTCTCTACTTCGACCATCATCAGTTATTTTGCTCCCCAAATAGCAAAACTCCTTTACTACTTTAAGTGCCTCATTTCCTAATCTAATTCCCTCAGCATCACCCGACTTAATTAGACTACATTCCATTATCCTTGTTTTGCTTTTGTTGATGTTCATCTTATATCCTCCTTTCAAGACACTGTCCATTCCATTCAACTGCTCTTCCAAGTCCTTTGCTGTCTCTGACAGAATTACAATGTCATCGGCGAACCTCAAAGTTTTTATTTCTTCTCCATGAATTTTAATACCTACTCCGAATTTTTCTTTTGTTTCCTTTACTGCTTCCTCAATATACAGATTGAACAACATCGGGGAGAGGCTACAACCCTGTCTTACTCCCTTCCCAACCACTGCTTCCCTTTCATGTCCCTCGACTCTTATAACTGCCATCTGGTTTCTGTACAAATTGTAAATAGCCTTTCGCTCCCTGTAATTTACCCCTGCCACCTTTAGAATTTGAAAGAGAGTATTCCAGTCAACATTGTCAAAAGCTTTCTCTAAGTCTACAAATGCTAGAAACGTAGGTTTGCCTTTCCTTAATCTTTCTTCTAAGATAAGTCGTAAGGTCAGTATTGCCTCACGTGTTACAGTGTTTCTACGGAATCCAAACTGATCTTCCCCGAGGTTGGCTTCTACTAGTTTTTCCATTCGTCTGTAAAGAATTCGTGTTAGTATTTTGCAGCTGTGACTTATTAAGCTGATAGTTCGGTAATTCTCACATCTGTCAACACCTGCTTTCTTTGGGATTGGAATTATTATATTCTTCTTGAAGTCTGAGGGTATTTCGCCTGTTTCATACATCTTGCTCACCAGATGGTACAGTTTTGTCAGGACTGGCTCTCCCACGGCCGTCAGTAGTTCCAATGGAATATTGTCTACTCCGGGGGCCTTCTTTCGACTCAGGTCTTTCAGTGCTATGTCAAACTCTTCGCGCAGTATCGTATCTCCCATTTCATCTTCATCTACATCCTCTTCCATTTCCATAATATTGTCCTCAAGTACATCGCCCTTGTATAGACCCTCTATATACTCCTTCCACCTTTCTGCTTTCCCTTCTTTGCGTAGAACTGGGTTTCCATCTGAGCTCTTGATATTCATACAAGTCATTCTCTTATCTCCAAAGGTCTCTTTAATTTTCCTGTAGGCGGTATCTATCTTACCCCTAGTGAGATAGGCCTCTACATCCTTACACATGTCCTCTAGCCATCCCTGCTTAGCCATTTTGCACTTCCTGTCGATCTCATTTTTGAGACGTTTGTATTCCTTTTTGCCTGTTTCACTTACTGCATTTTTATATTTTCTCCTTTCATCAATTAAATTCAATATTTCTTCTGTTACCCAAGGATTTCTACTAGCCCTCGTCTTTTTACCTACTTGATCCTCTGCTGCCTTCACTACTTCATCCCTCAAAGCTACACATTCTTCTTCTACTGTATTTATTTCCCCCATTCCTGTCAATTGCTCCCTTATGCTCTCCCTGAATCTCTGTACAACCTCTGGTTCTTTTAATTTATCCAGGTCCCATCTCCTTAAATTCCCACCTTTTTGCAGTTTCTTCAGTTTTAATCTACAGGTCATAACCAATAGATTGTGGTCAGAGTCCACATCTGCCCCTGGAAATGTCTTACAATTTAAAACCTGATTCCTAAATCTCTGTCTTACCATTATATAATCTATCTGATACCTTTTAGTATCTCCAGGGTTCTTCCATGTATACAACCTTCTTTCATGATTCTTAAACCAAGTGTTAGTTATGATTATGTTGTGCTCTGTGCAAAATTCGACCAGGCGGGTTCCTCTTTCATTTCTGTCCCCCAATCCATATTCACCTACTATGTTTCCTTCTCTCCCTTTTCCTACACTCGAATTCCAGTCACCCATGACTATTAAATTTTCGTCTCCCTTCACAATCTGAATAATTTCTTTTATTTCATCATACATTTCTTCAATTTCTTCGTCATCTGCAGAGCTAGTTGGCATATAAACTTGTACTACTGTAGTAGGCGTGGGCTTCGTATCTATCTTGGCCACAATAATGCGTTCACTATGCTGTTTGTAGTAGCTTACCCGCATTCCTATTTTCCTATTCATTATTAAACCTACTCCTGCATTACCCCTATTTGATTTTGTGTTTATAACCCTGTAGTCACCTGACCAGAAGTCTTGTTCCTCCTGCCACCGAACTTCACTAATTCCCACTATATCTAACTTTAACCTATCCATTTCCCTTTTTAAATTTTCTAACCTACCTGCCCGATTAAGGGATCTGACATTCCACGCTCCGATCCGTAGAACGCCAGTTTTCTTTCTCCTGATAACGACATCCTCTTGAGTAGTCCCCGCCCGGAGATCCGAATGGGGGACTATTTTACCTCCGGAATATTTTACCCAAGAGGACGCCATCATCATGTAATCATACAGTAAAGCTGCATGCCCTCGGGAAAAATTACGGCTGTAGTTTCCCCTTGCTTTCAGCCGCTCGCAGTACCAGCACAGCAAGGCCGTTTTGGTTATTGTTACAAGGCCAGATCACTCAATCATCCAGACTGTTGCCCTTGCAACTACTGAAAAGGCTGCTGCCCCTCTTCAGGAACCACACGTTTGTCTGGCCTCTCAACAGATACCCCTCCGTTGTGGTTGCACCTACGGTACGGCTATCTGTATCGCTGAGGCACGCAAGCCTCCCCACCAACGGCAAGGTCCATGGTTCATGGGGGGGCATCCTGTCATAGCGTTCCCAAAACTAGTGGGCTCTTTATTTTTTCAGAAGTTATTTTGTATGGTTCCCGCCCTCCCCCCCCCCCCCCCCCGCCTCCCCCAACCCGCCCGGTTAGCAGTGCAGTATAACGCACTGCTTTCCAGGCGGGAAGGGGTGCCGGTCCCCGGCACGATTCCACCCAGCGGATTAGTGTCGAGGTCCGCTGTGCCGGCCAGTCTGTGTATGGTTTTTAGGGCGGTTTCTTATCTGCCTCGGCGAATACGGGCTGGTTCCCCTTATTCCGTAATCCTGAGTTCGGTGTGGGGCGACGGTGGGGTGAGTGAACTGCTGTGTATCTCTGTCTGCGATTGACGGCTGGTATAGTCGTCTTCCCCTTCGCGTTTCTTGTTTTAGTCTAGTTGTTTATTTGTCCGTGCGTTAGTGTGCGTTTTGTGTTCTGCGTATTTGCCTTGGATGTATTTCATGCTTTTGTGATGAGGTCGGCAGGCATGCGTGTCTTGCAGTCAATGCCCCCGTCGATGGTTTCAAGGTTTCCGTCTTGTACTATTCCTCCTAGTCTCTCCCAGTCAGCTTTATGGAATAGTGTCACGTGTGTACTGCCTTGGTTGTGTTGTTTTGTCTTGTTAGTCTGAAAGTGATCGCGTTGTGGTCACTGACAGTAATGTGGTCTTGTAATCTCCAGTCCCTTATGCGTTCTCTGGCAGCTTTATTTACGAGTGTGATGTTTATATTACTTTTCAGTCCGTCATGTCCACTGTGTGTCGGTATGTTCCCATCTTCGTAACTACGTTTAGATTTAACTTACGCTAAGGACAACACACACACAACGATGCCCAACGGAGGATATGACAGCCTTCTTACCTCGTGCGTATTCGGCTATTAGCTTCATATAATTTGCAAAGGGTGCTATCGAATGACTTTATTGGGCATACAGTGAAGCAATTATCCATATGCCTCCTTGGTATGAAAGTTCAATTGTTACCAAATGTTCATTTCATAATTCGGTTATTTTGACAGTATTTATATGTTTCTTTAATACGGAATCTGCTGCCTTGCTGTCCTGACTACCGGTTATGGTCATTCCATTTGTCAGAAAGCACTTCAGTATGCCTTGGTTGGTGTATATCAAGGGTCTGAGATCTTGCACTTCCTCCAGCATTCACTGAAGCTCCGTATTAAGAATTTTACATCTGCCAGGCACCGAGAATCGCTGCTGAGTAACAAGAACAATGGAAAACACATCAAAACTCGTTCGCAGATGGCACTACGCAGAGGTATAACC
Organism: Schistocerca americana; assembly: GCF_021461395.2. Classification (NCBI taxonomy): domain Eukaryota; kingdom Metazoa; phylum Arthropoda; class Insecta; order Orthoptera; family Acrididae; genus Schistocerca; species Schistocerca americana. The sequence goes on from NC_060121.1 coordinate 463,408,662, forward strand.
TGCCATCCCGACCAAGCTGTGGTTTGAAGACCATAATTTGCTTAGACGAAACATTACCAGAATTTTCAGGTTGAGATGTGTTCATGGATGTTATCTGTCTGTCTTGCATGGGAGCAACAACAATGATACACAAGTTTTTGACTGTGACGATGAGTCAGTCGGAGATCTGAACAGTCTCTCTTCCATCTGCAATGAGTTTGCAGGTGCGTGGAAAAGATTGATACAGCAGTTGAGTTTGTAATGACCGAATCATGAAAGGCTACTAGAAAAAAGGGAAAAAACTATCGAAGTATGAATATTATCTTTAAGCCTTGCAGCTTAGGTAGAGACAGTGCAGTCCATTAAAAGGTCACACGCTTTGGGAACCGCTGATTTTGCGCTCTCTGAAATGGAGATAAAAAAGCGACACAGTCATGCATCATCTACAAGCAAACAGCCACAAAACGCCGTATCAGAGGCCCCCTGACACCTCTTAAAAGAGTACGAACCCCGAATGACCGACAGACTACAGCGGATACCACGTGAGTGACCAATATCTTCAGTTATCTTTGTGCACTAAAAAGAACTTACAGAGCTTGCCTTTGCGTACCTCTGGGGTTGGGTTATAGCTTTCCATCACACATGTGTCTGCATATACATATGTCTGTATTTCACTTACTTTGTGACGAGTACTTTAATGAAAGACTTGAATTAAAGTAAGAGAATCTGGCACTTTCACGATTCTTGGTCTGTAGTACCATAAATTAATGTGTATGCACGAAACTTGAAACGTCCCCTTAGAAAAATTATAAATGACTGTGCTGATAAACCTCTTACATTATTTGATTTTCAAACAGATGAGCAAAACTGAGCGTACTCAGACATTTCTCTCTTTACTTATTCCGATCATCACTAAACTGACACACAATATTTTTAGCGCAACGCAATCTGACTTTCAATAATCCCTACAAATGAATGGCCCTGACTAACAATAACCTATAATTTCATGAATCACTTACCTCACAAAAATCTTCATTTCTCCAACTACTGCAATACAGCGAGCGCCAATACTGCCAGCTAAATAAAAGATTCTAACTACTGAAGGCACTAACTACTGATGGGCATACTTAGCAAATGAAAGATTTTGATGGAGAACAATCAATCTATTTACCTTAATAGTGTTCGAAAGTTATATATATATATATATATATATATATATATATATATATATATATATATATATATATATATATCAGTTCATGGCATCCAATCTTACAAATTTACTCTCTCTGATGGACACACGTCCAGATCATACGCTCTCAAAACTCCACCATCTCTCTCCCGACATCCACCACTGCTGGCGGCTCACCTCTAACTGCGCAACGCTATGCGCTATTCACATCCAACTGCCCAACACTAGAATAGCAAATATTCCAACAATGGAAACGAGCCACAGACTGCACACAGCACAGTCAGTGATTTTCATACAGAGCGCTACGTGGCGTTACCAACATAAAAACCTAAACAGCCTACTTACGTAGCAAACAGCCTACTTACAAACTTAACAAAGTATAGGCCGTTTGGCCTTTGTTATAGTAAGCCACACTTATGTTTTTATAAACCAGTGTCTGTACTCTCCTGCATGTTCATTGCTATCACGTAAAGAAGCATTAAAAGCAGACCAGTAAGCCAACCCAGAGCCTCATTTGACTATCATCGGCATATTTACTTCCTTTAGCCCGACATCCAACCACAGAGAGGTGAAAAATCTCAGCCTGACTGTTTCTCTCCTGTATAAGCCTCTCTTGTATCAAGAAACGGATGACCTCAAAAGTCTGCGTCACATTTTATTTGGGGGTGAGCTTCTAGAGTAAATATTTCGCGGCCCACATCAGGTTACAAGTTCATTTCATGCACAGTTCCCGTGGAACATTATTTCACAATGAGAAAGTTCTTACAGCTCTCAATGAATTCATATAGAAAAGCAATATTACTATTTCAATTTGATTGTAAATCGTTAATACACTAACCGGAAAAATCAGAACGCTAACAAATCATTAATGTAGAGTAATGAAATTTTGGGAATACATTTGTCTATGTAAATTATTTAAGTGTTTAACATTGCAAGATCACGGGTTAAAGTAACTGAGAGATAAGTCATCGCAGATGTGGAATGCTAGTACATTAACAACGTGTGTAGCCGACAGAATGTTAAATGCAAGCATGCATTGTGTTTTACAGGTGCCGGATAACAGCTAAACCTTGGCGATCAATACAGGGACGGTTAATGTTGTACGTAGGTGATGCTGGATTTGTTGTCCGATGGTGTCCCATATGCGCTCGACTGGCCAAGGCAACATGTCAACATTCTGTAGGCCATGTTTGGTTACAACAGTGGTACGTGAGCGTGAGTAGAAATATTCAGTGAGCGTGCATGGGAGAACCACGAGACTGCTCCCGTTGCAATACAAAGTCGGACCCCAGACCATAACTCCAGGTGTAGGTAAAATTTGTCTAGCACGCAGACAGGTTGGGGACAGGCCATTAATTGGTCTCTTTCTAACCAACACACGGCCATCAATGGCACTGAGGCAGAACTAGCTTCCATCAGAACATACGAACCATTTGTAACAGTTCGTTGTGTCATTGTGGTGCCAACTACTGCTCAAATTGCTGCTTCAGATGCAGTACGATGCACCAGAACCATACCCCGAACACATTGGTTTTCCCTCTCCGTAGTGACATCTGGCTGTCTGGAGCCCGGTCTTCTTGCGAGCGTACATTTTCGTGACCACCACTGCCAGCAATCCAGTAAAGAGGCTACATCCCTGCCAAGTTTGTTTGCACTATCGCAGAAGAAACATCCAACTGCTTGTAGCCCTTTTACACGACCTCTTTCAGACTCAATGATGTGTTGATAATGGCGTCTTTCCCGTCTTAAATGCATTCTTGACTGACACCAACTCTTCACGTCTATCCTCAAAGCTAGCTACACTACTGGCCATTAAAATTGCTACTCCACGAAGATGACGTGCTACAGACATGAAATTTAACCGACAGGAAGAAGATGCTGAGATACGCAAATGATTAGCTTTTCAGAGCATTCACAAAAGGTTGGCGCCGGTCGCAACACCTACAATGAGCTGACATGAGGAAAGTTTCCAACCGATTTCTCATACACAAACAACAGTTGCCCAGCGTTGTCTGGTGAAACGTTGTTGTCATGCCTCGTGTAAGGAGGATAAATGGGTACCATCACGTTTCCGACTTTTATAAAGGTCGGATTTGTAGCCTGTCGCGATTGCGGTTTATCGTATCGCGACATTGCTGCTCGCGTTGGTCGAGTTCCAATGACTGTTAGCAGAATATGGAATCGGTGGGTTCAGGAGGATAATACGGAACGCCGTGCTGGATCCCAACGGCCTCGTATCACTAGCAGTTGAGATGACAGGCATCCGCATGGCTGTAAAGGATCGTGTAGCCACATCTCGATCCCTGAGTCAACAGATGGGAACTTTTGCAAGACAACAACGATCTGCACGAGCAGTTCGACGACGTTGGCAGCAGCATGGACTATCAGCTCGGAGACCATGGCTGCGGTTACCCTTGAGACTGCATCACAGACACGAGCGCCTGCGATAGTGTACTCAACTACGAACCTGGGTGCACGAATGGCAAAACGTCATTTTTTCGGATGAATCCAGGTTCTGTTTACAGCATCATGATGGTCGCATCCGTGTTTGGCGACATCGCGGTGAATGCACATTGGAAACTTGTATTCGTCATCGCCATACTGGTGTATCACCCGACGTGATGTTATGAGGTGCCATTGGTTACACGTCTCGGTCACCTCTTGTTCGCATTGACGGCACTTTGAACAGTGGACGTTACATTTCAGGTGTGTTACGACCCGTGGCTCTACCCTTCATTCGATCTCTGCGAAACCATACATTTCAGCAGGATAACGCACGACCGCATGTTGCAGATCCTGTACGGGCCTTTGTGGATACAGAAAATGTTCGACCTCTGCCCTAACCAGCACATTCTCCAGATCTCTCACCAACTGAAAACATCTGGTCAATTGTGGCCTGCCGGCCGCGGTGGCCGTGCGGTTCTGGCGCTGCAGTCCGGAACCGTGGGACTGCTACGGTCGCAGGTTCGAATCCTACCTCGGGCATGGGTGTGTGTGATGTCCTTAGGTTAATTAGGTTTAAGTAGTTCTAAGTTCTAGGGGACTTATAACCTAAGATGTTGAGTCCCATAGTGCTCAGAGCCATTTGAACCAATTGTGGCCTAGCAACTGGCTCATCACAATACGCCAGTCACTACTCGTGATGAACTGTGGTATCGTGTTGAAGCTGCATGGGTAGCTGAACCTGTACGCGCCATCCAAGCTCTGTTTGACTCAATGCCCAAACGTATCAAGGCCGTTATTAAGGCCGGAGGTGATTGTTCTGGGTACTGATTTCTCAGGATCTGTGCACCCAAATTGAGTGAAAATGTAATCACATGTCAGTTCTAGTATAATATATTTGTCCATTGAATACCCGTTTATCTTCTGCATTTCTTCTTGGTGTAGCAATTTTAATGGACAGTAGTGCAACTTTCACGACCGTTACAGTGTTTCTTTAAAGCACTCCTGATTTGAATCCTCATAGTGGTGTTACTATTACTTATATGACTGGCGCGAAATCTGGACATCATATTTCAGATGCAGAAATACGCTTACCAAGGTTCGTTTATGTCTCACAATTCCTACTTCTTGTTGTGATCTTTTTCCGACAGTGTATTATAACACGTTGAGAGACGATATTCTATTCTATTTGAATGTGTTTTTCATAAGATATATATGTATTAACATATCTTGATGCCTGTTGATCATTGTACGTGGTTCACAGAAAGATGTCTGTTCCGAAGACGTGAACTTAAATTTTAAATAACTTTTTTAAACAATGGGAACGATAACTGTAATTTACAGCAAGCAAATAGGATGTGTGTAAGGTCCTATGACCAAATTTTATTAAAACGAAAGAAAACTGATCAATGAACACGCTTTGGTTTCTTCCAGATGACTAGGTCGGCAGCAAAGAACATTGCCAGTGCACCCGTTCGGTTCCTGCATTTCTCGGTTTTTGTTGGCCAATGGCTGCATCCGCTCTGTCGCTCTGTTCGTTGAGGCGGACTCGACTCATCCGAGGGACCATCCTAACTGTACAAATTCCTGGTATTACAGATTACAGAGCGACGAGTGACTGTTCCGCCTACAGCCAGAAAATGCTCATTGCATTCCGCCGGTGTGGTAAGCACGGCAGAGCTTAGTTTGACGGAGAGGCCTAACTCGACAGAAGACTCGGTAATTAAGCAGGGGAATCGCCGGCGCGCAGTCCCCGTCTCTGCCTTCCTCGGCTTTACTGAGAGATCCGATGGCTGCCGCCGCTCTGCCTGGCTTTCCTCCTCCGAGTCCCCTAGCTTTCCACTATCTGCAGATTCAGAGAACATCGCGATGCGACGCTCGAGACAACTGCAGCGAGAGTTCGGAGCCAGTTGCTTTGGACTCTCTTGCCGATTTTAATCACTAAATTCTTGCCATACTTCTCCTTATCTGAAGCTAAGTCCTATGAAGGCGGCACGCTCTAACGCTGCGGCTCACTGGCTTGGCATTATCTCTTCTGCAAGGGCCAGTAGTTTTTATGGTGTCCTAAGAGATAGCTTAGAGTGAATAAGAATATAACAAGATTCTAAGTTTTATTAACTCTAAAGCCAAGCTTCCAACATAAATAACCATAAACACATTCGAGTGGCCCATATTAGGTTCAAAAATGGTTCAAATGGCTCTGAGCACTATGGGACTTAACTTCTAAGGTCATCAGTCACCTGGAACTTAGAACTACTTAAACCTAACCTTACACACATCCATGCCCGAGGCAGGATTCGAATCTGCGACCGTAGCGGTCGCGCGGCTCCAGACTGTAGCGCCTAGAACCGCTCGGCCACCGCGGACGGCCCATATTAGGTGATGTGTCCAGTGTAACAGTGCAAACACCTGCATTAAAGGACCATGTATGGGGAGCTGACATCATATTTGCGCAACAGGTAGTTATCTAAGCTGTGAGTTTAATTTTGAGAGTTGTGTCTCGGGGGGGAAGAAAACTGTGTTAAACACGCACAAGGCTCGTACATCTACACCAGTGGTAGTCAACCTGATCCCCGACGCCAGCTGATGGGCGGTTCATTTTTCATAGTGGCGGTATGCGCTACTCGTTTAAAAAAATTTTCATTATGTTTTAATAAAATTCTAACATCAAGTACTTATTACAAAGTTACTTCCCTACTTTGTAAATACCAATAACCGATGGCCGTTTAGAAAATTTTGCTACTAGCAGAGGTACAAAAGTGGTTGGTGGGAAAAGAAGGTTGACTACCGCTCATTTACTCTCTACAGTCTCGACGACCTGCCCCGCCATTTTCCATCGATTTTCTGGTGTCACAATATTCTGACCAAGAACAGCAGCGGCTCTTTCCTAGACACATCGGTTGTTGTAGCCGTTGTTGTGGTCTTCAGCCCAAAGACTGGTTTGATGCAGCTCTCCGTGCTACTTTATCCTATGCAAGCCCTTCTATCTCAGAGTAACTACTGCAACCTACATCCTTCTGGATCTGCTTACTGCATTCATCTCTTGGTCTTCCTCTACGATTTTTACCACAGACACTTCCCTTCAGTACTAAGATATTGATCCTTTGACGTCTCAGAATGTGTTTTATCAAAAGATCCGTTCTTCTAGTCAGGTTTGCCACAAATTTCTCTTCTCTCCAGTTTTATTCAGTGCATCCTCGTTAGTTACGTGATCTTCCCATCTAATCTTCAGCTTTCTTCTGTAGCAGCATATTTCAAAATCTTCTACCCTCTTCTTTTCTAAACTGTTCATCGTCAATGTTTCACATCCATACATGCCTACACTCTATACATATACTTTCAGAAAAGACTTCTTGACACGCAAATCTATACCCGACGATATCTTCTTTAGATACGCTTTTCTTGCCATTGCCAGACTACACTTTATATCCCCTCTTCTTCGACCATCGTCAGTTATTTTGCTGCTCGAATAGCAAAACTCTTCTTCTACTTCTGTCTCATTTCCTGATATAATTCCCTCCCTATCACCTGTTTTAATTCGACTACATTCCATCATCCGTGTTTTGCTTTTGTTTACGATCATTTTATACATCTTGTATCCTCTATTTAAGATACTGTCCATTGCATTCAACTGCTCTTCCAAGTCCTTTGCTGCCTTTGGCAGAATTACAATGTCATCGGCAAGCTTAAAGTTTTTATTTCTTCTCCATAGATTTTAATTCCTACTCCAAATGTTTCTTTGGTTTCCTTTTTCTGCTTACTCAATGTACAGATTGAATAACATCGGTGATAAGTTACAACCTTCTTAACCACTGCTTCTCTTTCATATCCCCCGACTCTTATTACCGCCATCTTGTTTCTGTACCAATAGTAAATAGCCTTTCGCTCACTGAATTTTGCTCCTGACAGATTATGAAAGAGAGTATTCCAGCCAACGTTATCAAATGCTTCCTCTAAATCTACAATTGCTATAAACGTAGGTTTGACTTACCTTAACCTATCGTGTACGAAATGTCGTAGGGTTAGTACTGTGTTCCTACATTTCTCCGAAATCGAAGCTGATCTTCCCTGAGGTCGGCTTCTACCAGTTCTTCCATTCTTCTGTAAAGAATTCGTCTTAATATTTTGCGGCCGGTGGGTGTGGCCGTGCGGTTATAGGCGCTTCAGTCTGGAACCGCGTGACCGCTACGGTCGCAGGTTCGAATGCTGCCTCGGGCATGGATGTGTGTGATGTCCTTAGGTTAGTTAGGTTTAAGTAGTTCTAAGTTCTAGGGGACTGATGACCACATATGTTAAGTCCCATAGTGCTCAGAGCCATTTGAACCATTTAATATTTTGCAACCATGATTTATTAAACTGATAGTCCGATAATTTCCACACCAGACAGCTCCGTCTTTCTTTGAAATTGGAATTATTATATTTTTCTTGAAGTCTGAGGATATTTCACCTGTATGATACAACTTTCTCATCATCTGGAAGAGTTTTGTCATGAATGGCTCTCCCAGGACTATCAGTAGTTCTGACGGGTTGTTGTCTACTCCCGGGGCCCTTTTTCGAATTAGGTCTTCCGGTGCTCTGTTAATTTCTTCACGCAGTATCATACCTTCCATTTTATCTTCATCTACATCCTCTTCCATTTCCATAATATTGCCCTCAAATATATCATACTTGTATAGACCCTCTATATACTCCTTCCACTTTTCTGCGTTACCTTATTTGCATAGGACTGGTTTTCCATCTAAGCTCTTGATATTCATTTAGGTGGTTCTCTTACCTCCAAAGGTCTCTTTAATTTTCCTATAGGCGACATCTATTTTACCCCTAGTGAATTATGCTTCTACATCCTTAGATTTGTCCTCTAGCCACTACTGCACTCCCATTTTGCACTTCCTGTCGATTTGATTTTTTATACTTTAGTATTCCATTTAGTCAGCTTCATTTACTGCATTTTTATATTTTCTCCTTTCATCAGTTAAATTCAACATCACTTAAATTCAAGAAAACATTTCTACTAGCCCTCATCTTTTTACCTACTTGATCCTCTGCTGCCTTCACTATTCCACCTTTAAAAGCTACCCATTCTTCTTTTACTGTATTCCTTTACCCTATTCCTCTCAAGTGTTTCCTAATGCTTCCACTGGAACACTCTACAGCCTCTGGTCCATTCAGTTTATCCAGGACCATCTCCTCAAATTCCCACCTTCTTGCAGTTTCTTCAGCTTTAATCTACAGTTCATACACAAATGGTTCCTAATCTCTGTCTTACCGTTTTATAATCAATCTGAAACCCCTAGCTATGTTTAAATCATGCTCTGTGTAAAGCTCTAACGGGCGGCTTTGTCTTTCATTCTTTTGCCCCAGTCCATATTCACCTATTACTTTTCCTTCTCTTCCTTTTCCTACCACAGAATTCCAGTCTCCCATTACTACTAAATTTTCGTCTCCCTTAAACATCTGAACAATTTATTTTAACTCATTATACATTTCTTCAAACTCTTCATCATCTGCGGAGCCAGTTGGCATATAAACCAGTACTTCTGTGGTGAGTGTGGGCCTCGTGTCTAACTTGGCTACAATGATACGTTCACTAAGCTGTTCGTAGTAGCTTATCAGCGTTCCGATTTTTTATTCATTATTAAATCTATTCCTGCATTACCCCAATTTCACTTTGTGTTTATAATCTTGTATTCACCTGAACAAAAGTTCTGTATCTCCTGCCACTGAACTTCACTAATTCCCATTATATCTAACTTAAACCCATTCATTTCCCTTTTTAAATTTTCTAACCTACCTGCCCGATTAAGAGATCTGACATCCCATGCTCCGATCCGTAGAACGCCAGTTTTATTTCTCCTGATAACGACGTCGTCCTGAGTAGTCCTCGCCCGGAGATCCGAAAGGAGAACTATTTTGTCGCCGGAGTATTATACCCCATATGATGCCATAAAGCGAAGAAAGGGAAAACGATCTCTTTCCTGGGTAAAATCTTATATACTGAATCTAAAGAGGACAATTTATTTCTCTTTCTTTTTGCACTAGAAGAGCTTAAAATCCGGCATTGTATTTTTCTTTGAATTTAAAAGGGAAGGAAAGCAATATTTGCTGCCAAAATCGTTAGATATGTTTATACAAGAGTATCAAATATTCGTAAATGTTTCCTAAATTCTAATCCGGTAATTTTCACCTTTTCGACGCCTATCGACCAAGACGTGTAACAACTTTAGACAGTGACATGTTAAGCAAAGAAGTGGAAGCAAATCCGTTTCAGACAATCGAGGAACTGCGAGTCACTCTTAACCAATCATTTTCGATCACCCAAGAATATTTCCAGCAGCTTGGAAAAGACAACGCTAATCAACCCTCTACAAGCACTTACTGCTTCAGCAGCACAATACAGAGGCGTTTTCTGATCGCTTGATCCGTGAAAGTGGAACATTTGTTATGTGCGATAATCCAAAAAGCAAAAGGTGGTGACTCTCTCCGAATGAATCATACAGCTAAACCAGGTTTACACTCCAAAAAGGCGTTTTTGTGGGTCTGGTGGAGTATTCGTTGGGTCGTTAATTTTAAAGTTCTGAAACCTGGACAGACTTTGAATGCAGACCTCTACTGTGAGCAGCTGGATCGAGTAAATCAATCCTTAGTTGAACAGTGCCCAACGACTGTCAAGAGAAAAGGCGCACGATAATGCAAGATCGCACTTCTCAAAACTAACCCTACAAAAAAATTGATGAATTGAGATAGGAGGTATTGGCTCAACCGCTATACTCCTCACGATATTCCACCATCGGATTTCCATTTATTCCAATCGCTACAACATTTTGAAAGTGGCAAAACTGAAACTCTTGATGATGCCTAAAATACCATCTCCACATATTTTGCTCAAAATCCAAAACATTTTTATAGTTCCGGCATTTAAAATTCGCACACTAGTTGGCAGGAGGTTGTTGATTGAAAAAAAACTTGTTAATAGTTTATGTGTTTGAATTTAATGTATGGAACCCACTTTATTTTCAGGTCCCCCTAACACTGAAAAGCCAATTAGAAAAACCGATAAATAATATTTCATTTGCAAACTCAGTGAAGAAGAAAGAGATCAGTCTAAATTGTAGTGTTACGAAAGTACCCCAAAAATTAAATGAACAAATTACATCCAAAAGTTGCGGAAAATATCAATTTTAAATACTTACAACTCTCAGACGGGTAGGTGCGATATATACATTTTACACGTCGTTCTTTGGTAGCATACTTTTATCATACAGCGTTCGGATGTTTTTCGGCTGGCTGCAGATTGTTTTTCTTCCACACGAACGATTTCAGCTCATATATCTAAAGAGAAAATCAACATTGTGTGCTTCTCATTCTCGCAAGTCTCCTCAACCCTCTTTCAACCAAGGAAGTAAACATAAGAGCCCAGATATTCCTCACCTTAATGGCACGCACAACTTCGTTACTTTGGTCTTCAACAGTAAATCTTTCACAATCCGGTTTCAGGGGAAAACACATTATACCAAAAATGTTGCCAAATACTCTCACGACTCATGCCTGGGAGAAGTTATCATCAAGTATTCCAAATTAAAGAGTATAAGAACAGCGTCCACAACAGGTAATTTACAACAAATTCATGGGGCAGTGGAATGACTTCTGACTAGTAACGTTTTATTTTTATGCTGCACAGAATCTAGAAATAGTATGGCAGGGTCTTGCGGTCATGAAAGACTTGCTTTTTCTAAAATTATATTTAAAGGTGAAGATAATTATATTCTTGATTCTAGCCTACAGATCAATAGCCCCTGTACTTCAAACTTGGTGCACGGTGTTTCAAGATTCTTAGCTTTTTTCTTAATTATAGGACTTAACTGCTAAGGTCATCAGTCCCTAAGCTTACACACTACGTAACGTAAATGACCCTAAGAACAAACACACACACCCCTGCCCGAGGGAGGGCTCGAACCTCCGCCGCGACCAGCCGCACAGTGCATGACGGCAGCGCCCTAGACCGCTCGGCTAATCCCGCGCGGCGATTGTTAGCTTACAGAAAATTTTCAGTATTTGTCTGTTATACAGGCCATATTTCCCATTTATTTGAGGTTGTATTGTTACGTAATGAAGTAGGGAAGTACCCATAGAAAATTCCAATCCCTTAAGTCGTTCCATTCGAAACATAAGATTCTCGTTTGAAGACAGGAGAAATGGTTTACGCAACGTAACCGTGGTTGAGTTGGTCAACAGGTCGTCGGTGTGCGCTAGGCAACAGGTGACGCCGAGAATGAGGCCACTAGCCTAGCAACAGGTCCGCGGAACAGGGCCAGGGTCACGAGCCGGCCACGCTCTAGACGCCACGCAGGCTGCGGGCGCGGCGCAGACGTGTTGCGCCAGGGCATGGAGTCGCGTGGAACGGGTGTCGTAGCCACAGAGGGGTTCAAAGGAGAGAGCATTGTGATGTAAGCCAAGTACACTATTGGCTACTACTGTTACAACAGCAGGGAAGACAACACACAACAAGTAACAAAGTTTTGTTTTAATTCTGTTCATGGTAGAAACTTCCTCTAGCCAAGATCTCATAGATATTTCCTTATTTACAAACAACCGGTTTCGACAGACTTTGCTGTCATCTTCAGGTCTTGAAAAATTTATGTTGTAAAATGCGTTCACTTTCAGTTGGATTTCTCGCCAAGTTGGAAATTAAGTGTAAATTGCCGAGTATCCATGTAGATGTAGATGTAGACTGAACTGAAGTCGTAAGTGAACGTAGGGAACAAAGCCTTAGAAGAATCCAAGACTTTAAGAATCACATTCTGCCTTTTTTAAATTCTTCCTTCAGTCTTACATGTTGTGACGGCAAATATTCTTCCCGAAACCTGCGAGTACTTATGCTGCTTTTCGTAAAATTGTGTAGTGATTTCTACTCATATTAATGTTCACATTATGTTTACTGACAAGGGTATTCAGAAATCACCTAGGTTTCCAACCGAGACGCCATCCATGTTATTAAAATACTGTACAGAACTGCTCTCGTAGTTCTTTGATGACTGTTTCTAATTTAAGTAGGCACAGTCTGACGCCATTGTATTCTTTTGGTTGGTGGTAAATATTTTAACCAGACGGACAGCGCGATAGGAAGATTCGCTTCAGGTATGCCGAATGCGTTTAAGAAGAAGATTCAGATAATCAGCTTGGAACGGCTTTTACAGAGCCTAGTTTCTTTTATTGTCAGGTCGACTGGCCTCGCGGATGTGAAAAGCTGGGAGAGTTCATGGGTCACATCAGCAACATCTATGACACCATCTAGGTTCCGATGCTGGTAGAGACGGACGATGCTTTGCCATTTGTTGACTTCCTCCATCGAAAAGGAAATTGGTGTCTCAGCCACTGTGTTCACCGGGAACTGGCCCATACGGACCAGTATCTGCAAGCTGCCTGCTACCACCACCCAGCTCAGAAACGTTATGTTCTGAAGACCTTAGTGCATCGAACGAAGTCAGCTCAGACGCAAGAACTCAAACATTTAAGAAAAATATACAAGGCAAACAGTTGCAGCAATCGGAAAATTTCAAAAGTCAGTTTATATGAAGACACGTAAGCAGACGGCCCCCTAGGAGGACGTGAAACAGCTGGCCTTTTTGCTGTTCTGTGGCTCAGTAACAGGAAATAGGAATAAAATGAGTTTACTCTTCAGGTATCCCACAAAAATTCTATAACTAGTGAAACATGAGCAAGATGATGTAAGCCTCAGAATGACAGGGTATACGAAGTACCGTGTGGCAGTGTACTGTTTTACGAGTATGTCGGTCAAACCGTGCGCACTAATGAACATGAGAGGTGTTTTTGCCTACGGTGAACTGAGGAATTAGCAGTAGCAGAATATGCTTTGGAAAAACAGACTACGGTCTATGAGACATCTAATATTAAACGGCCAATGGTTTCTGGAACAGCGTTAAAGAACAAGCGACCGAGATGAAAATTCGTCTAACGCCCTCTACAAAAGCGGTCGCCTGCAGCTAAGAGCAGATTGCGACCCTGCCATCGGAAGGGTGCACAACAAAATCTTTACATCACGAGTGTATGGCGCCGGTTTGTGCATTGGTGACGTAATGGTCGGCAGCGCGGCTATATATGAACAGGAGCAGCAGTGATACAGTCACCACTTGATAATGACTAAGGAACACTTCGCCGAGCCGGCCGCGGTGGCCGTGCGGTTCTAGGCGCTGCAGTCCGGAACAGCGGGACTGCTACGGTCGCAGGTTCGAATCCTGCCTCGGGAATGGATGTGTGTGATGTCCTTAGGTTAGTTAGGTTTAAGTAGTTCTAAGTTCTAGGGGACTGATGACCTAAGATGTTAAGTCCCATAGTGCTCAGAGCCACTCCGCCGAAGGTTCGTGAGCCATCTGACGTGGCTGAAAGCTCGGCAAAATTTTATTATATTTAATTGACATAAAACTATGGATTCGTCCAAATATCGCAATTTTTTTCATGCAGCTTTTGTGTATTCCGTTTTCTAGAGACTGGAACAAATAAACGAACACCATACTAACCTAAAATGATTCTATATTGATTGTTCACAAACTATCCCTACCGTTATTAGTTTTCGCATAGTGTGTCACTGCCAAGCAACATAACTCGATGACACTTGGGACATACATAGAAAGAACTGTTTTATTATAGCACATAAGATAGCTGAAAGAAATAGGCAAACACTTTTACTCAGTGACAATAATTACACTAAAGTCACCGCAATTTATGATGGTCTCCTGGATATTACAAAAGATGGGACATCGATCGTAACATAGGGTGTGATCAGCTCGGACGGCAGTGCATACTCTGCAACGAGCATGCATGCTGGCGACAAGTTCGTAAGGAATTCTTGTAGTAGTGCGTTCCATCACTCCTCCAGTGGTTGTCAACTGCGTAGTGATTGGTGAATATTGACGTGCTGCAGTATGTCTCCCACACAGTATGTATCCCACACATGTTTGATGGGATTTAAGTCGAGGGAATGGGGACACCAGTCCGTTAGTAGAATATCTTCTCGTTCCAAAAACTTCTCCATCTGCGCTCATCCATGCAGTCGTTCATTCAGCATTATCATCCATAAACACGAAGTCATAGCCGAATGTACCCCTGAAAAGACGCGCAAACAGAAGGGGTACAGTGTCACAATAAGTTTCACCGATGAGGTGGTGGTGGTGGTAAGTTCCTATGGGACCAGGCTGTTGAGGTCATCGATCCCTGGCTTACATATTACTTTATCTAACTTACGCTGATGACTACACACACACACACACACACACACACACACACATGCCCGAGGGAGGACCGCATGGCTAACCCGCGCAGCTCTTGTTCAGAGATCTGAAGGTCAATATGTTTGTGCAGCATTACGGATCCCCATACCTTAACCCCCCCCCCCTATACCAAAACTATCATGTTCGGCAATGTTCATAGACTGTGCATTACCTCTCGCCATAAGGGGGGAGGGCGGGTTGTCCAGAATGAGAATAGCTCGCGCAGGATACGGTGACCGATGCACAGTGACCAATTTTGGTCCAAAGCGCTGGCGAGTTCATTCTTTGGTTCGGAAGGGGAGGCTAATAAGAGTTTTCCACCTTTCGGCCAGTCAGCGATTACAGAACCGTAGCGCGCATCCGGCAGTCTTTCTCAAACGATTTTATAGAAAATATTTGGTAAAAAAAAAATCATTTTTGCTTTACTGATATATAGCTTTACACGTCAGGTTTATGACTATGTGCTAATCATTTCGTTAATGGTCATAGTTATTGTGATACTTACTTGAAAATAAGATAGTGCGCGGAATTCGGAGAAGTTTGAAATGAAAAATAGAGGTCGCTATGATTTTGTGTTTGGTGCACATTCCCAATAGGTTGTTTAGTATGAAATTTAGCCAACATATTGAATTTTTCTTTAGAGTTGGGCAGAGGTGTCTATCTGACACCAATCTCTAAACAACGGATCTGATGTAGCACACCCATTTGCGATCGCGCATCGCCAGCGATAAAGCCAGAGTGAAATAGGCACAATTTCTTCATATTTCATAAAAGGCTTCAGATATCAAAATGAGATTTTGGCAAAAGACAGCGCGCAAAGTGGAAAGTATTTTACCATATAGTTACTACGTTCAAATGGTTCAAATGGCTCTGAGCACTATGGGACTTAACATCTATGGTCATCTGTCCCCTAGAACTTAGAGCTACTTAAACCTAACTAACCTAAGGACAGCACACAACACCCAGCCATCACGAGGCAGAGAAAATCCCTGACCCCGCCGGGAATCGAACCCGGGAACCCGGGCGTGGGAAGCGAGAACGCTACCGCACGACCACGAGATGCGGGCAGTTACTACGTAAAACTTCATTATCTACCGTGTTATTCCAATAGTTACAGACTTTTTTGGTGGAAGAATGTAATTTTTAAGGGCCATCGATAGCTGGTAAAACGAGAAAGGCTATTACTCGTTTTTTTTGTACCGAGGATGTGCTTTTTCATAAGCTACTGCCTTTTCTTTTCCTCAGTTCCCCACTTCATGAGCTGTTGTTTCAGAATTCTCTTGCAGTTGTGTATGCGAAACGTGTTAGTGAGGTGAGACAGTATAAACTCTACTGTGTTTTGGCAAAAGAAGCAAATGTTGACAGCACAACCGGAAAAATGTGTAGGTTTTACTCAAAATTCGCAGCTCATAACGCTTCTCTGAAAGTTAAACATGGTTAAAAACCGAGGTGAAAATAAATCGCTGCATTTTTTGCCAAATTCTTGTTAGGTAATACAAAAAGCAGAGGTCGCAGTAGCTCTTTTTGAACGGTCACCATGCAAGTGTGGGTTTGGAGGGATCCCACTTAATATTAACAAAAAATGTGAGTGTGGGGTTCAGTTTAGGATGGTACTTACCCTCCAGCGCTCAGCGCTTCCCCTACAGCGCTGTGAGCGCCCCCACCACTGCACCTCTCCCCACTCCTCCCCAGCCAGCTGCACATCTAGCAGTCATGGCATTTTGCGCAGCCTATACTGCTGCTCTCATGTCAGAAGAGCATAGCACCTGACTTCTCGTTGGTCCAGTCAAAAGAAATGGCACCCAAGACCACCTCTCCCAGTTTTAGGCTTTTAGGGTGAGAGATAGTCTTTGTATCCCACTGCTGTGCAAGGCGTCTCGAGACACGCTCACACTTGTTGTTCGGGCTCAGTTCGAAGTGGGACTCATCATTGAATCCAATTCTACTCAAGTCAATGAGTTGCCAGGCCGAAGACTTGTCTGGAGACCACCTGGCCAGCGGTGGGATGCAGACATGACTGTCAGCCGCCATATGGCCCAACAACCAGGAGTGATGGTCTGGAGTGCCTTTCCTTTGTATAGTAGGACCGCTTGGTTGTCATTCATGGCACCCTCATAGCATGGTGGCACGTCGACAACAGTCTAAACCCCGTTTTGTTGCCCTTCATGGCAAGCCATCATGGACTTACATTTCAGTAAGCCTATCCCGCCCCTACACTTGTCTCTGTGCTTGCCAATCCCTCATTGGCCAGCAAGGTCGTCGGATCTCTCACCAACTGAGAACCTTTGGAGCATTTTGGACAGAGCGTTTCAACCTGGTGAGATATTCTGACAATATAACGCGTCAATTGGACTGAATTTGCCACAATATCCCTCAGAAGAACATCCAATAACTCTATCAATCAATGCCAAACAGAATAACTGCTTGCATGAAGGCAGGAGTGGACCGACACATTTTTGACGTGCTGAATTTGTGATGCTCTTTCTCTTGAATAAGTAATCCAATTTTTCTGAAACTGTCAGCATTTGTTTATCCGTTTGCCGGCATTGATTTTCTCGTTCCTGGTATTCAGCATGTACTACTCAGTTGTACAGTCATTTGCGATATCATATCCTGCTCAAAAGAATTATGGAAACACATATCAACGTCCGGTATATTAACTCTGTATTGATACGATTGGTACTTGTTGTCTTGCAAAGCCTGAGAACTTCGCAATCAATGCACGGAACAAGTAAACTCATTCGCTATCTATCAGCTGTGTTAAGCATTACAGTGTCAAGTGACTCCTCTGAAGAAAGTGACTACTGGAGTCCCAGTGTTCTCAAGTGAGCAGCACATATGGCATTTGTCATTTCTGGACGTTTTACTGAACCAAGTACATGTAATGGCACTTCTTAATGCAGTTAAAATTGCAAGGACAGTCTGTTTGATCCAAGAAGCAAGAATTTCCTGTCGTCTTGCTGCAGATGCGAATGTCCCTCCATCTGTCATCCATAGATTGCGAACACCTTATACGGAGAATATCGTCGGACAAAGTTGCCGACGCATTAGAACCAAAGTGAAGACCAATATCTGGCTATCTCAGCGTTGGGGCGTCACATGGCTACCGCCAGAGAACTACAAGATAATCTCAGAAGGGCCAGCGGAACCGCAGTGTCCGATAGTAGTGGAAGGATTGAGTAACGAGAAAGAACGTTACAACCCAGAAGCCCCGTTCTACTACTGCGCTCGACACGATAAAACTGATAGATTCGGTCAAGATTCTGTGATGTTTAGGGAAAACATCAGTGTTGACACCCGTATGGATCTTCTCGTAGTTCCTGGTCGCATTATGGCGAGGCAGTAAATCGAATAGATACTGTTGAACCATGTGGTGGCTGCTACATAAGGTGGTGGCCCTAAATTCCTTCTCAAGCATGATTTGCCTGGGCCCATTTGGTGGGTGTCACCAGGGATGTCTTTCAAAGCCTGGACATTGAAGCAATGGACTGGTCAGCGGTGAATCCCGATTTATACCCTATTGAGCATGTGTGGGACGTGCTAGAGAGGCGTGTTCGTGGTCATCCTGTTCCATCACAGACTCTCCAAGGACTTTGAAGAGCTCCCATCGAAGACGCGGTGTGGCATCACGTGTACTGGACTGCTGTTGAATTTGCACGTCAATATTTTACAAAGTTTTAGTCTTCATTTACTTATTTCAAAGTTTATTTGTGTAAATATTTGCTGTAAAAGTAACTTATTAGTGGATTTTCATTAATCTCAGTCATCCTTCCTGTGTTATTGGCTCGAGTGGTCTGTTATTCTTGAGTGTGCTTTGGTCGTTTGTGCAAGACTCACCCCTCAGTAGTGTGTTTACATGTTGCGGCGTGCAGTTTAAGCAGTAGCGCGTATAAAGCTAAGTACTGACAAAGTTATTTGTGCACTGTTATGCAGTTATTAAATTTAATAGTTTTCAGCGGTGTTTCGTGCTGTTTGAGGCGAAACAACAATTTAATAAACTTTTGGAAACGTTCGCTCGCTGTGTTGTTTAGTTTTTAGTTTTCTCTGCGTTGAAGTCGTTCAGTAAATCACGTGGCCGGCCGAAGTGGCCGTGCGGTTCTAGGCGCCTCAGTCTGGAACCGCGAGACCGCTACGGTCGCAGGTTCGAATCTTGCCTCGGGTATGGATGTATGTGATGTCCTTAGGTTAATTAGGTTTAACTAGTTCTAAGTTCTAGGGGACTGATGGCCTCAGAAGTTGAGTCCCATAGTGCAAAGAACCATTTGAACCAATTTGAAATCACGTGTTTCAGTTTTCAGCTGACGTTTCTTATTGTTTCTAGTGAAATATTTCAGTAAAATTTTTATTCACTGTTTTGACTTCGTTGAGTGTTCCAGTTGTCGCTTGAATTTTTGGTTTTAGCTTATAATTTTGTGAAGTTTTGTTGGTATTGGTGTTAGATGTGGTGTAGTAATATTACTACAAGTGGTTGATTTCTTAGTAGTCAGAGAATTTCGAGACCGCTATTGTTAGTTCTATCAATAGTTCTACTGGTGTAACTGAACTTTGATAACATAGACATATAGTTTTTGTCAGTAACTGTAAAATTTTGCCATGAGTGAGAAGTGTGGGCTCTGTCATAGGTTTGTGAGTAGTGGATTACGGTGTGGGATTTTTGTTCAAAGTATTTTCATTCATTGGGGGGGGGGGGGGGGGGTGGACGCAGTGGGGAAGCCATTGGGCATTCTAGCGAGATCCTCTCCTCGGAATGCAGAATCTGTAGTAAAAATAAGTTGATAGGGGGGCAGGGTCGTAAGACCAGTGAACTTCAGGTGCAGTTACAACGCGCAAAGGAGGAACTAGATAGGTTGAGGAGGGTGGAAGGTGGTGGGGAATAGGAACTGGCAGTTAGCAAGAGGGCACCTAGGAGGAGGAGGTATTCAGACAGTTATACTTTGCGTATATGCAATAGATTTGACCAACTGTCAGAGTTGAGTGGAGAGGAGCCTCTAATAGCTATAGATGTAGGGAACATGCAGCAGTCGTCAGCAGTTAGGAGGCCTAGGTCAGTTTCAAAGTCTAACAGAAAGAAGAAGGTTCTGCTGCTAGGTAGCTCGCACGGTAGAGGTGCCGGCCAACAGTTGCAGGAAGTGTTGGGGAGTGAGTACCAGATCACCAGGATTGTGAAGCCTAGTACAGGGTTGGCTCAGGTGACTGACAGCATAGGGCACTTACGTAGGAATTTTACAAAGGAGGATCAAGTAGTGATAGTGGGTGGGGCATGGAACAGTCTTGATAGGGACGGGAAATATGATGTAGGTGGTGATCTGGTAAAGATAGCTACTCAAACTCGTGGCACAAATGTGCATTTCGTGTAACTGTTTCAGCGTCATGATCGACCTGATCTTAATGTGGCTGTCAGGCGCGTTAACATGGGTCTGGAGAGGGCGCTGATGGCAGAGGGCATGGGTCACATTTCAGTGGTGCCAGTTGGGTCTATCAGCAGATCATGTTTCACTATGCATGGCCGGTGCCTCAATAGGTATGGGAAGGGGAGGCTGGCAAAGCTCATAGGTGGCAGTGTGGTGGGTGGTGGTGGGATCACTCCTCGGAAAATTCCTCTAGTCGTTGGGGTTGGAGGTGCACCTTTTTTAGATTGAAGTCCCTCTAACTAAGGGCTCACCATCAGAGGATGTCAAGTTTCCAAGCAGAGAAGGATATAGCATATTTCATCAAAATATAAGAGGTAATCGAAATAAAGTTAGTGAACTGCTTACAGATGTTGATTCTGGAATTATTGGTATGTCGTAGCACCACTTAAATAATTTGATAATTCAGAGGCTTCCTTTACCAGGATACAGATTAGCTAGATGTTTTTCAAGGAGTTCCTTGCGGAGTGGGGGAGTGGCTATGTACGTAAGAAATAGTAGTCCACTTGAGTCCATAAACCTATCACGGCACTGCACTGAACAGATATTTGAATGTTGTGCACAGGCAGTTGAATTGAATGAAACTAAACTTGTAATTGTTGTTGTTTATAGGTCCCCTAACCCTGACTTCAGATCATTCCTGCTCAAGCTAGAGAGGGCTCATGATTAACTTTGTAGGAAGTACCAGAAATTAGTTATATGTGGTGCCTTCAATATAAATTTTGTGTATGATAGCGCAGGAAAAAGAATGTCGGTAGATCTCCTAATTTCATGTGATCTGATGCAGACTGTGTTTTTTCAAACAAGGGTGCAGGGAACAGTAGCACCGCCATAGACAATATTTTTATTCATTCATTACTAGATGGGCATTCTGTTAGTAAAACCATGAATGGCCTTTCAGACCATGATGCACAAATTTTAACACTAAAAAGCTTTTTTACTCAACCAAATGTCACTTGTAATTCCAAACTATGTAGGAAAGTTAATCCAGCAGCTATAGAGAGTTTTTTAAACCTTGTAAAGAAACAAGAGTGGCAGGATGTTTATAGTGACGATAACGTAAATGATAAATATAATGATTGCCTTAACACATTTCTCATGCGCTTTAAGAGTTGCTTTCCATTAGAGCGTTCTAAAAGGGGTACTAGCAGTAATAGGCAGCCCAGGTGGCTGACTAGTGGGATAAGGACATCATGTAGAACAAAGCGGGAATCATATCAAAATGTTAGAAGTAGTCACAATCAAGCTCCAGTATCCCATTACAGACAGTGTTGTAAGGTGCTTAAAAATGTTATTAGGATGTCAAACAGTATGTGGTATGCAAACAGAATAGCTAATTCACAGATTAAAATTAAAACCATATGGTCGGTTGTGAAGGACGTGTCTGGTCAGCAGCACATGGTCGACGATATAAAGTCAGTTCACAGTAAAAATATTTCTGTTACTGATAAATAAGATATATCTACAGTATTTAACGATCACTTGCTGAGCACTTCTGGTAAATTAAATAAAAATTTAGCTTCTACAGGGAATCATATAACTCTCTTGGCAAATGCCTTTCCGAGACTGATGTCTGAAATACTCCTCTGTGGATACCGACAAGGGGGATATTTAATCAATAATTAAATCACTGAAGACTAAGGACTCTCATGGTTATGATGGAGTGCCTAGCAGAATATTAAAGTACTATACTGCACACGTTAGCCCCGTATTTAGCCAAATTTTGCTATTTTTCCTTTAGGAATGGTCAGCTTCCTGAACGTTTATAGTACTCGGTAGTGAAGCCGCTTTATAAAAAAAAGAGAAAGGGATAATGTAGACCATTTTACACCTATTTCCATGCCATCAGTGTTTGCTAAAATTGTTGAAAAGGTTGTGTCTGTAAGAATAATTAATAATTTTATATCACACGATTTGCTATCAAATGTACAGTTCGGCTTTAGAAATCGCTTCACAACTGAGAATGCTGTATTCATTTTTCCCTGTGAGGTACTGGATGGGTTAAACAAAAGGTTTCGTACGCTAGGCATATTTTTTGATTTAACTAAGGCGTTTGATTGTGTTGATCACAAAATATTGCTCCATAAGTAGGACTATTACGGAATACGAGGAGTATCTCACAATTGGTTCACTTCTTATTTTTGCAACAGACAGCAATAGGTCATTATTCACAATTTTGAGAATGCCTGTGATGTGGGATCTGAGTGGGGTACAGACAAATGGGGGATGCTTCAGGGATCAGTGTTGGGGCCTCTCCCGTTCTTTATTTATACAAATAATATGCATTCTAGTATTATGGGTAACTTTAAAATATTTATATTGCTGATGACACTGGGTTGGTTGTAAACAATGTTGTCTGCAACATTGGCTCGGTTTCAAATAGTGCAGTTCATGACCTAAGTTTATGGCTTGTAGAAAATAAACTAACGCTAAATCACAGTAAGACCCAGTTTTTACAGTTTCTAACACACAATTCAACAAATTCTGATTTTTAATTTCACAGAATGGGCATATGATTAGTGAAACTGAATAGTTCAGATTTCTAGGTGTTCAGATAGATAACAAACTGTCGTAGAAAGCCCAGGTTCAGGATCCTGTTCAAAAACATAATGCTGCCATTTTTACTATTTGAGCGGTGTTTGAAGTAGGTGATCGTTCGACACAAAAATTAGTCTACTTTGCTTATTTTCATTCGCTTATGTCGTATGGTATTATATTTTGGGGTAACTCTTCCCATTGTAAAAGGCTATTTTTGGCTCAGAAATGGGCGGTTCAGGCAATAAGTGATGTAAGTCCACGAACATCTTGACCACCCCTGTTCACGAGGCTGGGTATTTTGACATTGACCTCTCAATATTCATATTTCTTACTGTCATTTCTTGTTAACAATATTAGCTTAATCCCAAGAATAAGCAGCTTTCACTCAGTTAATACTCGGCAGAAATCAAACCTGCATTTGGAGCGGACTTCCTTAACTCATGTGCAGAAAGTTGTGTAGTATCTCGCTTTTCAAATCGAAACTGAAGAGCTTCCTCATGGGTCACTCGTTCTATTCTGTTGAGGAGTTCCTTGAAAAATTAAGCTGATTCTTGTTGTATTGTTGATTGCGTTTACTTAAGCTTAACTACTGACTTTTTTCGGGTTCATAAAAAATTTATTTTTACCTGTTATTACTTTTATGTTGTAATTTCATGTACTGACACAATCAATGACCTTGGAGATTTGCTTCTCAATTTGATCCTACGGAACTTCACGTGCAAATTAAAAAAATAAAAATAAAATGAATGGGAACGAATACTGCAGGGTAGCTTCGGTAGACTTACACGGAGCATGCCACGGAGTTTGCAGGCGCTGATAAACGCTCACGGAGAGAATACATATTATTGAAACTCTCAAAGTGCAATTAAGAGCACAAAACATAATTGGATGAACGATTGCTCCACTTTGTTTTCGACACCTGCACGACATTTCAGTTCTTAGGTTGTTAATGAATGAGAATTAATGAATTTTTATAGTGTAGGATAATTAATATGTGTATTTTGTGATTTAATTTCGAGTCTCATGATTCGGCTAAGTGTTTGGAGATAATATTTACATATTGTAGCCATTGTAAAGATAATATTAGCTAATCATTGCATCTCTGTATATATAATACATTTTCAGCATCAGTTCTATACTGGTCAGTATGTAGTGGCCGAAATAACTCATGACTGCCATCAACAAAAGAAAGTTGCTGTCGAGTTGTGATTTTTATCAAAGTGCTTTCGTTTCTAGTATTTTAAATGTGAGAAACTCAGAGTGACGTCTTGGTCTTGAAACTTAGTCTGCGTAGGATCCCGGAGCAAGAAGTGGTCATAAATGAGTAGCTGCCTCTTTCCTTCGCGCTTTCCCCCCCTCCCCCCACCCTCTTCCTGCGCTCACTGGGAGCACTTTCTGGGTAGCGGGCAGAGGCCAGTAAATCTAGAGCGACAACGGCCCTGAATTACCACCCGATGCGCGAACCATCTTCTTATTATGTTTCCGCTCGGCGCTCTCTGCTAAAAAAAAGAGGGCGTCTCGTGGCAGGCAGCCCTCGGCTCGCGCCGCTGATTTATGTAACGGGCAACGCGGGGGTGGAGACAACTGTCAGCACGAGTTCTCTACAGTTTTAAGTCCTGGCGAAAACTATGGAAGCAGAAGCTCGCTCAGAATATCCTGTGCAGTGCTCAGCACGGAATTAGCTCTCGTCGCTTGGAAACACAAAAGGTGGACTGACAAAACTTCATGTCATAGTATCGTTCAACGAATTTTAATAAACAATTCTATCGGGTCCTGTTGCATCAATTGTTGCATTAGAAATACGTAATAATGTGAGGTTGATTCATTTTGGCTGAAGGAGAGCATACAATATGCCCGGGGATTAAAATAAATGAATTACCGGTCCTTCTTAATCCAAAATAAACTGCACAAGCAGCGCGGGGTAGCAGCATGGTCTTGGGCGCCTTGTCACGGTCCGTGCGCCCCCCCTCCCCCCCCCCCCCCCCCCCCCCCCCGTCGGAGGTTCCAGTTCTCCCTCGGGCATGGGTGTGTGAGTTGTCCATAGCGTAAATTAGTTTAAGTTAGCTTAAGTAGTGTGTTGGCTTAGGGACCGGTGACCTCAGCAGTTTGGTCCCATAAGACCTTACCACAAATTTACACTTCAGGAAGTTACATAACACAGGGAAAGGATTACACATTTCACGAGTAGATCCCTAAACCCTATGTCGCTGGTTTCCCCAACGTCTTGTTTCTCCGACTGGAACTAAAAGTGGAATCCGATAATTTTTATCATTTAAGTGGCTGAGAAAACAAACACACACACACACAATGATATCCAACTTTACGTGACAAGATCAAAATACATCCTGGTAACCAAATACATTACTTTTTGGCTCCACCGTTCACTACTAACATATTAAGTAAAATATGTAATCATTATTGGTGCCACTGCCACGTAGTCTGTTGGAATCTCTATTGTCGAAAAGTTAATCATTCAGTACAAATTCCTGGAACACAAACACATGAAATCCACTCTTCAAACAGGATGTTGTAAGTCTAGACGAGTGACACAGATCATACAGTTGCATTTATCATTTTTAGTGACGTAGTTAGTTATACTCAAGAGCGAACGTGTCACCGATTTGATGTTACAATATCCGAACGAAAAGTAACCACGCTTGTGATATTTGCTGAAACTGATTATCTCTCTCTCTCTCGGTCTCTCTCTCTCTCTCTCTCTCTCTCACACACACACACACACACACACACATACACACACACACACACACACACTTGCTCACTTTTAATGTTCGACAGGATAAGTCCTTGTCCCGCTACCGACACGAGGTGGTTGATTGTTGTTCTCGAGACACGACACGCAATTTCGGGATTATCATTTTCAGACGGATCACCAATACTCAGACGTCAACACTGATACGAAATACACAACATCCGTGGCAAGAATTTTAATTAATTCAACAAAATTACTGTAAACCGCGTTCTGCAGTCATATTAGAGATTAGATTAGTTTTTCGTTCCATAGATCCGTGTTGAGGAGACCCTCGTGGATGTGGAACATGTCAATTTTTTTTATTTTTTTATTTTTATTTTTTTTAATCTGAAATAACAATACTAATAGTATGAATATATACAATACATCATTTGTTTCTATTAAAAAATTCAACAATGGAGTAGAAGGAGTTGGCCACTAGTAAGTCTTTCAGGCTCCTTTTAAACTGATCTTTATTTGTAACTAAATTTTCAATGTTTGCTGGCAAATTATTGAAGATGTGTGTTCCAGAGTACTGGACCCCTTTTTGAATTAAAGTAAGTGCTTTTAAGTCCTTGTGCATTTTTGTTCCTGGTATTGTACGTATGAACTGAGCTGTTTGTAAGAAAAAAGAGATATATTATTTAGGACAAATTTCATTAAGGAGTAAATATACTGAGAGGCAGTAGTTAGTATACCCTATTGTTTGAACAGGTTTCTTCAGGACGTCCGTGAATTTACTC
Organism: Schistocerca americana; assembly: GCF_021461395.2. Classification (NCBI taxonomy): domain Eukaryota; kingdom Metazoa; phylum Arthropoda; class Insecta; order Orthoptera; family Acrididae; genus Schistocerca; species Schistocerca americana. Next base: position 463,434,998 of record NC_060121.1, read on the forward strand.
CACAAATAATACGTATTACACGCTTTTGGACTCTGAAAACTTTTATTTGACTTGAAGACTTACCCCAAAATATTATACCATATCACATTATGGAATGAAAGTAGGCAAAGTATGCAAGATTTTTCATTTTTATGTCGCCTATGTCTGTTAACACTCGAATTGCAAATACAGATTTGTTAAGGCGTTTCTGCAGTTCTGTGGTGTGCTCCTCCCAACTGAATTTATTATCAAGTTGTAATCCCAGGAATTTAAGACTGTCGACCTCTTCTATCTGCTCTTCTTCATACTTTATGCATATGCTGGGTGGAAACCTCTTACAGGTTCTGAATTGCATATAGTGAGTCTTTTCGAAGTTTAATGTCAGTGAATTGGCTTTAAACCATTTATTAATATCCATTAAAATATCATTAGCAGATCTTTCTAGAACTACACTCGACATACTGTGTATTGCAATACTTGTGTCATCTGCAAGCAAAACGAACTCTGTTTCTGGCAGTGTAACTGATGAGAGATCATTAATGTACACAAGAAAAAGCAATGGCTCTAAAATGGATCCTTGTGGAACACCAAATGTAATTTCTTCCCATTCTGATAATGACTGATGACTTAATTCACTAGTCCCTTGCACTGACACCCTTTGTTTCCTGTTAGTGAGGTATGAAAAATGGTTCAAATGGCTCTGAGCACTATGGGACTTAACTACTGTGGTCATCAGTCCCCTAGAACTTAGAACTACTTAAATCTAACTAACCTAAGGACATCACACACATCCATGCCCGAGGCAGGATTCGAACCTGCGACCGTAGCAGTCGCGCGGTTCCGGACTGCGCACCTAGAACCGCTAGACCACCGCGGCCGGCAGTGAGGTATGACTTGAACCATTTTGCAGCTCTGCCCGTGACACCATAGAACTGTAATTTATTTAAAAGGATGTTGTGGTTCACACAATCAAATGCCTTTGACAAATCACAGAAAATACCTGCTGCTTGTAACTTGTTATTTAAGGAAGTAAGTCAATTTTCACTGTAGGTGTAAATAGCCTTCTCGATATCAGAACCTTTCAGAAATCCAAACTGTGTTCTTGATAATATGTTATTTGTGGTCAGATGGTTGAGAAGCTGCCTGTACATCAATTTTTCTAAAATTTTTAAGAATGCTAGCAAAAGTAAAATCGGTCTGTAGTTTGATGGTATCTCTTTATCCCCTTTCTTGAATAGAGGCTTAACATCTGCATATTTTAGCCAGTCAGGAAATGTCCCAGTTATAATTGACTGGTTACACAAGTAACTTAGAATTGTACTAAACTCACAAGAACATGCCTTAATTAACTTTGTTGATATTTCAACGTAACCACTAGAATGCTTGTTTTTAAAGATTTTATTATGGAAGTTATTTCTTTTGGTGAAGTGAGTGACATATTCATGTACCTGAAGCTATTTGTAAAGGCTAGTTTCAGATATTCAAGGGCATTATTTACTGATCCTGACAATCCCATTCTATCAGTAAAGGATATAAAGTACTTGTTAAATAGATTTGCCACACTATGCCCATCAGTTACTAATGTGTCATCTACCCTTAGTGCTATTTGCTCCTGTTCCTTTCTGGTTCTACCAGTCTCTTCTTTCACTGTATCCCATATTGTTTTTATTTTGTTCCCTGACAGTGCTATCTTCTTCTCGTAGTGCATTTTTTTAGATGTCTGAATTCCTTTTTTTGATATTTTACAGTAATCATTGTATTTAGCTAAATCGTCACCATTGGAGCAATTCTTGGTCGATAGATACATTTTCCTTTTTGTCTTACAGGAAATTTTTATTCTTTGTGTAATCCATGGTTTTATTATAGACTTCTGTTTAATTTGAGTAACTTTTAGCGGAAAACAGTTTTCAGACATGGTACTGACACTGTTCATGAATGTGTTATATTCTTCATTCATGTCATGAGCACTATAAACATCCTTCCAGTTCATATCTTTAAGCAGTTTTCTAAAACACTCAATTTTTGGTTGATTGACTACTCTCCTATACTCAGATTTAGCAGTCTTGATAATCTGCTTAGAATTTACATCTAAAACAAGGAGCTGCATGTCATGATCGGTTAGTCCATTTATTACAAGTTTTATGATATGATTTTGTTCCTTTGATTTGTCTATAAAAATGTTATCAGTGGCTGTCCTTGAGGATTTAGTGATCCTAGTTGGAAAGTTTACAGCGTGAGTTAGATTGAAAGACAACATTACTAACTGCAGTAAATGTTTACTGGAAGATTGCATTAGAAAATCTGTATTATCAGTGGCTGTCCTTGAGGATTTAGTGATCCTAGTTGGAAAGTTTACAGCGTGAGTTAGATTGAAAGACAACATTACTAACTGCAGTAAATGTTTACTGGAAGATTGCATTAGAAAATCTGTATTAAAGTCACCAGCAATCAAAATTTCTTGGTTTCTTCCTGTTAAATAACCCAAAAGAGCTTCTAGATGATTTATGAATAGATTATAATTTCCTGCGGTGCTCGGTAAATAGTTACTATTATATAGGATCTGTTATGGAACTCTACTTCTGTTGCATATGCTTCTAGATGTTGCTCTAAACAGAATTTATTAATGTCAATGTTCTTGAATTTATGGCAGTTTTTAATAAATGTGGCAACTCCTCCTTCATCCATATCTACTCTGCAGAAGCAGGAAGCTAGCTTAAATCCTAAAATGTCTAACATATCTATACCAGTGGTCACTTGATGTTCCAAGAGGCTGATTATGTCAATTTGGTTAGACGAATTCATTTCATCGATACAAATGAGTAGTTCATCAACTTTATTTCTGAGTCCCGGAATGTTCTGGTGTAATAAAGATAACTGATACTGCATACTAATGGAATTACGACTGCTTTGGCAAAGATGAACTGGCGGTTTCTGATTACTTTCTGTTAAACATTGTTTAAATGGAGGCTGTATGCTGAAATCTGACTCCTGTTCATCTGTTTTCTCAAACTGAGTGTGTCTGCCAATCACTCTTAAAACTCGTTTTCTATCCCCCTCCCCTATCCTAAAAAAGGCATCCCTCTGACAACTGTGACCACTGGTATTTTACCACTTGTGACAGAGTCCCCCCTTATGTTTTCTGCAGTTAACCCAGACAGTTTTCCCTTCCCTTTCCTATTAAGGTGAAGGCCATGCCTAGTGTAGTCCCACCGATCGATAGCATCCACAGGAATCAAACCAATATGGGATCCTATATCCGTCCTAAGCAGCCACTCCAACTCCAAGTTCACCCTCCCGACGGAAGAGTTCAAATGAGGCCGACGCTGCATTACACACGCACCACAGAAGTTAAGCCACTACTGAGATCGCCAGAGAAGCGACTATCGATACCCGTGGGATAGATAGTAACACTATAGTATGCTTACAACTACCATCATGCTATCTCTTGTAATTTACGCCTTAAAACAACTAAATTAGGTCGAGACATTAAACGCAAGCGCATGACCACAAATCACACAGGCTGTGCTCCGGATATATCTCTCGTCAGAAATTTGTTAATGTAAAACAAACGAGAGTTTTGAGAATTGCAACGTCAGTTGTTGTGCTTTTTCACATACTGCGATAAATCCTGTCAAGATTCGTTAAAATAAATAGCGTTTTGGGATCACTTTTTGTGTCACGCATAGACTGCAATAGCCAGTGGCACTACTGACAACGAGCACCGGAGCCCACATTGCTAACCCGGTACAGTACATTATTTTTTAAGGTTGCACTTTAAGGTTGTGTCTGTCTCCGTGAACATCGGGAAATTTTGCGCATAAAGGCAAGTCGACATTTCGCATGCAACTCTGTTCTTGCACAGCCGTTTACAAGAGACATTTGCTCATCCTTTGTATTTATCACAGTAAGTGGAAACTCTATACAACAACAAAAGAAAAAATTCCGATAGTGGATCGCACCGTAAACGAAGATCATGACGTCTGTTGTAAAGAATACACTGCAATTCAAAAGGAATAATGATGCATGTAATTACAACACCAGAAGAAAGAAATGACGATCATTACTACACATCAAGGTTGACTTTAGCACGAAACGGACGGCGCACAGTGCTACCATAAAACCCTTTAAGCACCTATCCAATGATACAAAATGTGTGAAACCCTAAAGGTACAAAATGTCACACAAACAGCAAAATTAAATTTTAAAACAAACTGAAAAAATTTCTCCTTCTCACAACTCATTATGTTCCGCGTAAAAGAATTTCTATTTTGTTGTATGTAAAAGTTACTGGATAGGAACTACTAATTCACATTGTTTAAAAACAAAAAACAAAAAAAAAACTTGTGAATGGTAAACAAGAGGCCAGCTGTACATATTAATGCGTATTGTAAATGTAAAAGTAGTCATTAACATCATTACGATTAATCGTACAAATGAACCATGGAACATGAAACTACTAACTTTCCTCTTCTGTGTTGGCACCGGTTACCAAAGTTGCTGAGTTTGTGTTAAAGCGTTTGACGGATGTTTCGCTTTCAATTTATTTTGAATTACATTTGTTAACGCGGTTGCTATTGTGTTCAAATATTGGATTATTACATTAGGTTGCCAAATTTAAATCGTTAAAATGATTTCAGTTATGTGTGCCGGCTGGGGTGGCCGAGCGGTTCTAGGCGCTACAGTCTGGTACCGCGTGACCGCTACGGTCGCAGGTTCGAATCCTGCCTCGGGCATGGATGTTTGTGATGTCCTTAGATTAGTTAGGTTTAAGTAGTTCTAAGTTCTAGGGGACTGATGACCTCAGAAGTTAAGTCCCATAGTGCTCAGAGCCATTTAAACCAAGTTATGTGTGTTCATCCCGTATATACACTAATAGCTGCATGCATAATAGCTGCATGCATTGTTGACCAGAATAAGCGACGTTCTTCACTGGCACGCCTACTGCTACATTTATATGGAAATTGTGATCTATTTGTCTATTTCTCGTTTATTTTCAAACATGATGCTTATTTTTAATTATTGTTTCTTATCAGTGGTCTGGAATATTAAAAACAAACGATTTTCCTAATTGCACACCTTTTTTCTGTTCTACTTGCGTTTGTTGCAGAAAGAGGTGGCCTGACTTACTCGCTTAATTCGTAAGTCGTAGGTTATCGAGATTTTGAACTATGCTATATTTCGTACCGGAAGGATAGTCATCAACCCTCTATAGCCATCTACGTAATAATACTAAATCACGTTCGGTTTCGACCGCTGAAAGTCTTTTTCAAACCATTATGTTAACGCTTTCTGCCTGCCTGTATGTAGTACACAGCAAGAGAGGCATATCAAATGTAAAACTACATAGGTAAAAAAGGGGAACACATTTAATACACTGATACACGTGAAAATTTATAACGTTCTTTACAACATCAAGTATGAGTTGTTGAAACGCTTTGGAAAGAAAAGTCGGTCAATTTTGGTTCTGAAATTGTCAGTTGATCTACATTTTGTTGCACTCTTTGAATGATGACTGCGACGGCGCGGCATTTGTCTATTGGTCTTTGACCCACGTACCTCCGTGAGTTTTCTTAGAATCACAGACTCTCCTGAAGCGAAGTATAACGTCATCCCAACTGCTTCAGATGGTTCAAATAGCTCTGAGCACTATGGGACTCAACTTCTCGGAGGTCATCAGTCTCCTAGAACTGGGAACTACTTAAACCTAACCAACCTAAGGACATCACACACATCCATGCCCGAGGCAGGATTCGAACCTGTGATCGTAGCAGTAGCGCGGTTCCAGACTGTAGCGCCTACAACCTCTCGGCCACTCCGGCCGGCGATCCCAACTGGAAAATCTGTTTAAAATATTGGCACACTGACGTGTCACCTGTGTGCATAAAACCTTCAATTTCCTACTGTAAAGAACTTTCTTTACGACAAGTCTAACTGAACCTACTAAGTAATGAAAAAGTTCTTGTGTAAAATGTTTGTTTTGTATTCTCATTTTAACAGTTCATGAGCTGCTACTACGTCCGCCCTAAAACACTGCTCCTGACAAAAAACACATACTTCCTCATAGTTTATGCTATCACGTTCACTCACATGTCACATTCCCTCAGCAGGAGACAGCCCAGCTATAGGATTCGCAACCTGATACGAGTATCTAAAGAACTGCAACTTTTAACGGTCAATAAAGGATTTGAAATTCGTTAATAGTTATCAGTTTTGGTACGCTCGCTCCATTCTGTCCAGATCACCAACATTCAGTAATCAAAAGTATTCGGACCTGCGATAGCGTAGTATGCTGCGCGGAACTTTTTTAACGTAGCAGAACAAGTAACAAAATTCTGTAAAAATCTCAGAACTTTGTGTAAGTGGTTGACAGCTTTGGAGAAAAGAAAAAAGCTCTATGAATATCAAGAGCTCGGATGGAAAGCAGTAGGGTACTAAGCAAAGAACTTGCATAGAAATTCCCAGCCCCGGATATACGAAAAATAGGAAACATTCGGAACAAAAGCAATTTGGAGCGTGATAAGGAATTTAGATTAAACGACGAAGCTGAGTAAATGATAATGGTGTTTTGAGAGCTCACCACGTGCAAAGAACGGACGTGATCTAATTCAGGTAAGATAAGAAACACAATGCAAAACACACAACTCGCCAAAGATGTTCGAATAAAACAAATTCACTCTGATACGGAAGATTATTAAAAGGGCAACAGCAAAAGAGATGAAGAGGATGAATTAGCAGAGCTGAAAGCTCAGTATACCACATGAGAAGCATGTGGTGGCGATTCACTATCTCGCAAGAAAACCAAACTCGCGAAATGAAAGAGAATCGAACAACAGACAAATAATTCTAGTTCGAATACATATAAAATGCACAATACATTCACAAGAGATCCACATTAACTGAAATGAGATACCCGTGGCTAAGATACGGTAGGACAAAGGATGAGACTAAAGAAACGGAATGTAACACCACTGCCTTACTGAAATGAACTGTACGGTACGCGGGGCGTTTGAAAAGTCCGTGCAAAGTCCGAGGAATGGAACCACCGGCGCGTATCGAGGTCATGTTTAGTTAGTAGCGTCTTTGGAAAGAACGCACACCAAGTTTCAGCCATATTGGTCTATTTCTTTGTGTTTGGCATCCGTGTGAATAAAGGAAGTCAAGTGATTGTCAAAAAATGGACCAAAAAGAATTTCGTGTGGTGATTAAACATTACTTTATAAAAGGCAAAACGCCTCAGGAGACTAACGAAAAGCTTGATAACATTAAGGTGACTGTGCACCTTTGATTGGAGCAGTTTATAAATGGTTTCAAAATTTTCGGAGTGGCCATATGGGCACAAGTGATGCTAAACGTTCTGGACGCCCTGTGGAGGTTATAACTCCAGAAATCATTGATAAAATCCATGATATGATGAATGATGACAGAAGAGTTAAGGTGCGTGAGATTGCTAGTGCTGTGGGCACCTCGAATGCACGGGTACATATTATTTTGCACAAATATTTCGACATGAGAAAGCTATCCGCAAGATGGGTTCCAAAACGATTGCAAGTGATGCATGGATGGTTTGCAGCTGTTCAGGAAGAATCCGTAGGACTTTAAGCATTGGTTTCAGAATTCCACTAAACGTTTTGTAAATTAGACGGCAACACTATATTGTAATTACACCGACTTTTGTCCTGTTGCTCGCCGCCGTAGCCGAGGCTGCTAACGTAGGCCTGTGTGGTGGCTCTCGACTCGAAGGGAGCAGCACCTAATCCTGTTGGTGGGAGAAATTTCCACCGCTAGTATTTCGCCGGCAAAGGGGATAAGAGGCGGCGGTGCAAGTTTCCTGACAATAAGACTTTATGTCCTGAAACCAATTCCGAAACTTTACGCAGTTTCTCTTCAAGAAGCGCATGCGACCTTGTATTCGCAGATAGTTCTCCTTCCGTCTGTGGACCCGTTGGTGAAATTCGATAGAAACAGACAATGTCCCGGTACAGTCTTTCATCTTCTCCCTTTTCTCGTTACCATATGACACAAGACTGACATCACTGTATCAGAACACATACAAACATCAATTACCATTACCCACGCTCAACAAATCCGCTTAAGACAAAATTCTCAAACAACTTTAGCAAAAGAGACGTTGTGCGTAGAGGGGGAAAACCTGTCGCAGATAGGCCATCCACAACCGCTTTCGTGTGTCATGAACAGAATCGTATGCAGCGGGCCAAAATTAACTGGATTCCGTACCTTCCGTGGCAATAATAAGCCCAACATGTTAATTTTGGTCCACTGCATACGATTCTGCTCATTGCACATGAAAACGTTTGTGGATGACAGGTTACGTTCGGGGCCTGAAGATGTGATGTCGAAACTGGTAGAACGTTTTAATAAAGAATAAAGGACTTTAGATAAAAATACAGCAACTTGTTTTGTCATCATTATTCAAGAACCACGGGTCCGGCTGCTGTCCCACTTGATGGATTACCAGAGACTTTTCTTTTCTTTGTCCTATTCTATTACATCTCTAACTTCTACAGGCTCCTAAATACTGTTATAGAAAGTCATATCAACAATCAGTTTAAACTTCACACCCCAAATAAATGCAATACACTGTTGTCTCTCGATAATTTACACTTACGACGTGTCCATATACACATACGGTTATCAAAAAAAAATTGCCGGAGATATCAGTTCGGGTCGCCTTTTCATATCGATTAATCGTAATACAGTATCATCACGACCTTAAGCGATGCTGTCCCAGGAACAACTTCGACGCCACTTAAAGTAAAATGTAAACGTCCACCACGAAACACAGTTTGGCCACATAGAACATTAGTATTAATATTACAGGCCTAGTCTCTCTGTGCATCTAAAACAGTCTTGTAAATAGTAGGATGCCAGCAGAATACATGATGAACACAACGTCGAAGCATCTCGGCGAATGAGTAAGTTGCGCCAGTTCGGTTACATATTCAGCAATGCGCACACCGACAAGAGTGTGAGGTACGCAGATAACGGACTCTATCTGTGGTGGACCTCTGTCTCCTTTTAACGGATAGTGTGGATCTTTGTGGTACCATGAAATGTCCACAATGCAGTGGTAACAGGCGATGGTTCTGTGTGGATATGAAATGTGTCATTCTCACAAGAAGTTTGACTCTGTGTGTTTGGAAAAATCCCTGACAGTCAAGATCGCAATTTTTTTGTTTGATAACTAGTTACTTCTTACGTACAAGCTATCTTCAGATAAAAACAATATACACTGATTAGTAAACCTGCCAAACGTTGGGTACGCCGTCATAAATTGCGTGAGCAGTTTCGTTTGTTGTACAGGCCAGTGGAACAATGAAGCGAGATATTCCATAATAATATGTTTTCATATGCAATGTAAACAAATACAATCAGTCAGTTTACATGTGTGGTCATTGTGATCATACTTACCACACAATATACTCTAAGGTAACGTCAGATGCCTGTTCCACACTAGTGCAGAAATATGATGTGCCCCTGATGACACAAGCCTCAGTAAACATGGAAGTGCCCATGTCGAGGCCTGTCTGCCTTGGTGTACGTGTCCACGTCCGCCACCAAGAGGCACCAGGAAACAGGTCTACCATCAAAGTATGGTTCGGCACAGCACAGACTGAGGAAAGTGCCGACTCTCTAGTAGACCCAAAGTAAATACAATCCAAACAAATTCAGCGTGCGGAAGTCCATGGCTGGCAATAACAGGTCGCGACCCAGGAAGACTGTTTGCGCGTTACTCAACCCCAGCAGACGCACTCTTGTGTGAGTTTCGTGCGCGCTTACAAAAGTCGCTCGAGGCGCCGCAGAGGCGCCACCTCATGAGACGCCACGGAAACCGTAGCTAAACAACGAAATCCAAAGAGGTGCCTCAAGCATAGGTATTGATATGAGTGAGCGCATGGCTCAACTTGTACACAATGAACTCCCCGCCCAAGAGAGAACGTTACCGCCCACAGCGTATTAGCGCTAACACTGAAGTACGGAGGAAATTGTGTAACAGTATGGAGGTGTTTTTCGTGCTCCCTTGTTGCGTTTAGGGAAACGCTAAATGCGGGAGGATATGAATACATTTGACAATATCGTGTACTGCATACAGTAGAGGAACAATCCATAGATGTTGATTGCTAGTATCAGCCTAACAGTGCACCTGCCATAAAGCAGGATCTATGAACCACTGGTTTGTGGATACTAAAATCCCTGAGATGGACTGGTCTCTCCAGAATCCCGACCTGTATCCATGGAAACACGTTTGGCACTGTTTAGAACGGGGACATTGCTCCAGACCCCAGCGCCCAACATCACTGCTTCCGTCTCTTGAAGAAGAATGAGTTCCCATTCTCCCAGCAGAGTTCAAGCTGTAATAAAGGGTACACCATATCTTGATGTCACATTCCCTCGTACAGTAGTGTATCTCAACATATATCAAAATGTGTTGTTACAGATGTGAACCTGTTGTGCTCCAATGTTGTATTACTCCTGTAATTTGTTCTGTAAGCTTTGGTTGTATTTCAGTTTACAATGCGTAATGATCAGTAATTGAAGATGTGTTTTTGATATCAGTATCGATCTGTCATGATTCCAGATACATTACATGCCTTATAGTTGAAACTTTCATTTACTAGTAACGATAGGTTGGATACCACTTGCCAAAAGTCTCTGTCGATAGAATCATATCCAGCCTATGTTTGAGTGGTGCGCTGTACACTTGATGCGCCCGACCCCCTGTCTGCGTCATGGGCTAACGCCATCACACTTGTATGTTGCAGCTCGTGGCTTTGGAATGCGTGTCGTCGGAGGAAAGACGGGAGCCGACGGCCGGCTGTTCGCCTACATCGTGTGGACTGTTCCGGGCGGGCCTGCAGAGAAAGGCGGACTACAGCAAGGTGACAAGGTGAGGCGTCGCTTGTACTGTACCCACATAGTCTTACAACTTTTCTAGGCTTAATTCACTTGTTGATTTCTGAAACCCTTTTACAATATCGGGAGAAACCTACAGAGATACCTGCGAGAAGATATGGCGACCTGAAAATTGTCGAAACATCAGTGCAGTCACACGATGATGACGATGATTGGTTTGCGGGGAGCTCAACTGCGCGGTCATCAGCATCCTTACAAAGTTCCAATTTTTTCACAGGATCCCGTGATCCAAGAGCAGCAACGCTAGGAAATCACACGAGGAAGTTTGCATTCGCACGTAGAAACTACTACGTGTTTTCAAGTTCACGCAAATAACTTTTTGGACAAAACGTGCTCTACTCTTTGTTAATATCTGGAACACGATCACAAATGGCCATAGAATATCATAATCGAGTTATGACAACTAGCGAATATTCAGAACAACGATGTTATGACACAATCAATCACATATTTGCTGACTAGTGTTTTGTAACTTTTTAGGAGCTATCTCTGTGGTTTTTAATGGATCCACCCTGACACTTTGCCCTCAGACGGCACTGAAATCACCATAAAGTTTCTCTGGCGAACACATCGCAGTGGGAGCTACAGCTCAGATGTAGTGCATACGACTACCAAACCCTGAGCTGGCGTCAGTGTGGCCTCGGAAAAATAGGTATTACTCAATTTGGTGCAGCTCCTCGTCCCTCACAGATGCAGCACTTATTGTCTACAGACAACATTTTTTGCATGTCGTTGCCTAAATGAATTGTGTGTTACAGTGCTACTGTCTAAAAACAATTCGGGCAAGTGAGAGTACGACGAGGTCTGAGAGTTCCGTACAATCTTAATTATCTGTGTAGAAAGTAATAATAATTTCGTGCGGGTCAGCAGCAAGGTGCAAGTATTTCTGTTGGGCACCACTTTGGCCACTTGCGTGTGCCCAACCAATCCCCGTTCTTCAATCAGGGAAAGGGGACCTACAATTTAACGAGGAATCGGAATGACGTCTCATTACTGTCGACTCCTCACGTCGTTGAGACGTGAAGACCAGGTTAAAACGAAGATTGAAAAAATGTGTTGTCCAACCAAGATTCGATCTCGCGACTTCTGCTTTCGAGGAAAGCGCATTACCGCTAGATCAAAATGCCCGACACGCATGTAAATAGTACATCTATAAGTTTTGGTGATTGAGGCTCCAAGTATCAAAATGTATGATATAAATGGCCACATTTTTTTTATTTTATTCACGTTGAAGATTTTTTTATTTTTTTATTTTTTATTTTTTACACCGCCAAGGAACCGCGTAACTTAGTAATTGACACAAACTTAAACTTCGTGCCTCTACCAGTTTCTGACGAAAAGGGGTCTTCAAAGACGGACAGACAGGCAGTCGTAAGGGCAACAAAGCAATCCTATAAGGGTTCCGTTTTTTACCGACTGAGATACGGAGCCCAAAAATGAAGCCGTGTCTTTCCATATAAATTACTTAAAGTCCCGAACCGTGTTTTTCCATATGATTCCGTACGTCTAGTGTTGGGAACTACTTAACAGAATTTCTAGCGTTTTTCACTAATAGATAGACTGATTGACAGAAATGTCATTGTAAGTAACTTATAATTACATTAATGATGAGTGTGCAACATATATATTGTTATCTGCTCCATATTTAATTGGCGTTTAAAGTGATGTCACGTGGCTCAGATGGGAGCTACAGAGGAGGGATACCTGGCGGGAAAAGCTGTGAAGTAAACAGTCGCCGCAACTCCTGAGAGCAGAGTGGTATCTGTACATATTATAAATTATAGTCCCCCGCCGTATGTTCTGTGTATGTGTATGTGAAGGCCAATCTCAGGAACTACTGTAGGGATTTAAATATGGTTTCACTGATAGGCCTACTTAGGAGGTAGGATTTAGTGAACTATTTATTAGCGCTAGACCAAACAAGTAGATACTTCGTACTAATCGTGCAAACTCGGAGCATGTCGCTAGTTAATTGATATTTATTCGAAGCTGCTAAATGTGCTGTCCTCTTGAACTGAAGAAAAAGACACCTACAGACTGGCATTACATCATCACTCAGGCTACATAGATTATACAAAATTCACTCTTTATTTCGTATATTTCCTAACTTCCTGTTCTGTATCGCAAATACCGACCAACTTAGCCACACGAGCAATGGAAGAGTAATCTAAAATTCATCTTAAGTAACACATAACATGTCCCAGACCAAATCTGAGCCAAGACTTACTTATTAGTGCTCTAAAATTCAGCACTAAAATTTCGACAACTTTCGGACCGCCTTTGGCTGCTTCCAACTTCACAACACTCCAGAATTTGCTTTATAAATCATTTACATTTCGATTGGTTCAAAACAGTTTAATGCAAGAAGTTTATGAGAATATTGATCCCTTGGTCCAAATCTGTGGCAGATTGCTATATTGTTAATACCTGTAATCAATGTATTCCATTCTGACGTCTAAGCTGCAAGCGTGTTCCGCCGTCTCCTTACTCGATTCAACTAATGTCACGTGGACCAGCATCCCCCACTCCAATATGCGCTGCTGCTGCACATGCGTTGCCACAGACTACGCTTGACATTAAAATTCTCGAATGCCCGACGCTGTGTTACTGGAATCGCCCTTTTCACGACAGTTCTTGTACATAACGATTCTTCTGCATTTTCGCAATCCATTCACATGATAAAAGTGCAATAAAAGATATTAAGTCTACTTTGGAGCACAGTGGTAATAGTAACGTCGGAAGACCAACGTTGGTATACACACGGTCCAATCGCATTAATATGACCACCGTCTATGTCGGACGTTAACGTGCCGACGGTAGCTGGCAGCACCAGCAGTGAAGGGTACACAAAGCGAGTATGTGAGAGACGCGACACGGGTGCCGTCGTTGTCACAACGCGGAAAGAGCGATTTATCCGACATCCAAAAAGGGGATGATCATTAGCTTTTGGGCCAAGAGTGGAAGCATTTCTGAAACGGCTAAGTTTGTAGATTGTTCGAGTGCTGCGGTGTTGAAAGTATTCTGTGTACGGAAAAATGGTTTTATCAAAATCCGAGGTCGAGGCAATAGTGGTGCACGACGAAGCCATTGAGGACAGGGAGGAACGACAGTTGAAGAGATGTGCTCAGGCCAATCGATGTTCAACCGTTGAGCAGCTGCCGGCCGCTGGTGGCCAAGCGGTTCTAGGCGCTTCAGTCCGGAACCACGCGACTGCTACGCTCGCAGGTTCGAATCTACCTCGGGCATGGATGTGTGTGATGTCCTTAGGTTAGTTAGGTTTAAGTAGTTCTAAGTTCTAGGGGACTGATGACCTCAGATGTTAAGTCCCATAGTGCTCATAGCCATTTCAATTTTTTTTTTTTTTTTTTTTTTTTTTTTTTTTTTTTTTTTTGCACAGCTGAGCGCCTAGGTGAACTAATGGGTTACAACAGTACTTTCTAAACGACTGTACAGCGAATGTTGCTGCGCATGAGCCTCCGCAGCAGGCGCCTGACTCGTGCATCCATGCTTACAGCTGTTCGTTAGCAATGAAGGCTGGAATCTGCTCGCCAATATCATAATTGACCGTCCAATGAGCGGCGACAGGTGTCCTTTTCAGATGAATCACGTTTTACGCTCCATCGGACAGATGGCCGATGGCGTGTACAGCGTAAAACGTCTGAGAACAAACGCGTACAGACCAGAGGTGGAAGTGATCTGGTATGGGAAATGTTTTAACAGCTTTCTCTGAGTGAGCTCGTAATTCTGAAAGGCACAATGCATCAGCACAAGTATGCATCTATCATTGTGGACCATGTCCACCGCTACATGCAGTTTGTTTTCCCTCAGCATTGTGGCATCTACCAGCAGGACAATGCAACGTGTCTCTCAGCTCGCAGTGTATGTGCGTCGTTCGAGGAGCACCAGGACAAGTTTAACGTCTTCCCCTGACCACCAGACTCCCAGGATTTTAACCCAGTCAAGAATCCGTGGGACCATTTCAATGGGGCTGCTCCCGCTATGGATCATGGCCACGTCACTGAAGGGAGTATGGCTCCATATCCCTGTCGGTAGCTTCCAGACTTTTTTCCTGCATGTCTCGCAGCGTCCCGCTCTGCAGAAATTGGTTACTCAGGCTTCTGACAAGTGGTCACATTAATGCGACTGGACAGTGTAATATCCCCTCTCCCAGTTGGAGTTGTTGCGGCATATTCTAAATTCTGTAGAATCCAAGTATGTAGAAGCATAAGACAAGATTTTAGTTTCACCAAATGTTACTTGTGAGATTGTGCTCAGAAACTGAAATTTCTAAGTTCTTAAGCTCTCCATTTTACTGTGCCTTTGGAATTAAGCTCTCGACGTTGAGAAGAAATGCACTGAATTGTCTTACGTTCCTTTGAAAAGCGGAGCTGGCACAAGCAGCTGCATCGGTCCCACGCTCTATTCTCCATTTGGCATCGTAGGAGAAACGAATCGGATTCGCAGTATCAGTAGATTTTTTGCAAACTAAGCACCAGATATTCCGTACAGCTAGTTTCCCAGTCACTCTCCAGTGACGAATACGTTGGCAAACAACGACCTCTGAGACCCTCAACTCACATCTAGAACGTATAATGGGCATCTTGTAAGTGTGCAACCGACTCCAGAGTTGAGGCAAGTAAATTCTCTTACAGCAGGTCGTCTACAGCAGTTCAGTACGCCGTGGCACCACCTCATCTGAATTACAGCAATATTCAAAATACTTTATTTAGATTAATCATATGTTAACGCTCCGTCAGCCTAAAATTTTATTCACACGTCGTTAAAAATCAGTCTTTCGTTCTGAAGTGGAATTTCACCCAAATCTACAGTTTAGAATTTTTGCTCAAGATATTTATGTATCAGACCGGACTCTCAAACATCCTAACTCAACTAAGTTCCAAGCCACTAGTTAGACAACTTCCACTCACGTGAAATTATCATCCGCTTTTACTAACACCAGAGTATTCTTTCGGTTACCTACTGCATCCACTAACCAATCGTACGTCTACAATATCTACACTATAGTTTATGCAACAGTCCCAATTAAATACATTATATACGACTGGCATGAGTCAACCATAGTTTATGTCTTCTTGTTGTACATGGCTCTGCTTCTGGATCTTATTGTTTGTTGTAAGTCGCTCATCTTGTTGCTCCACATTTTTAAGTACTGACTCACTTACCCGAAGGTCACACAACTGTACGTATCATCACATCTCTAACTTCCCTTCCTTATCTGTTACACATGCCGGACCCACTCCTTAGATCTACTTTTAGCTAAGCGAACTACGACTGAACCCACACCCAAACTCAGCTCATTTAAGGAGGCAATACTTCGAGAAATAATACACCTAAATTGCAGCTAGTTTGTAACGTCAAGTGCAGGAACAGAAAATTTCAATCAACTCCCTCTCGTGCTACAACTACATAAAAGAGCGTGACAAGCGAAAAGCCGCAAAACTGCAGGCCCAGAGTCGAAATCAATCACGCAGGCTTACTGTATTGCCCCTGAGTATTCTGATGCCCACTTCATATTTCACCCTGCCATTTTCAGGTAAGACATTGCCTAATGGTGTGCGGCTCCGTCAAGCACCCGTTAATATTCCCAGAGAAAATGCTATACAAACAAAGCCCGATGATTTCACGCGGAAATCAGTCCGCTTATACAGTCTCCTTATCGTTAAAAGTTAATGTCCGTCGATGAAGGTTCCTTAATAGACGTAAGCAACCATTAGATATAAAAATATTAACTTCAGACAGAATTGTATGAGCGTCATCTCGATAGCAATAGGCCCTATAAGTAACAAAAAGAGAAACGTAATCACGAAAACAACAAAATGACACTCCGTCAAATATTAAAACTTTTCATTGCGGTGTAAAAATTGGAAACTTGCTTTTGCATGTTCAGAAATGTAAAATCGTGTACTTCGAACAATGCAGAATAAGACTCTTGCTCTTCTCTGATTAGTATATCAACGAGCCTCAATTGGGCGCTTTCAGTTCATATAGATGTACTGACGAATGAAGATATTCTGAGCACTACCCACCGTGACAGTGAATAGGTTCTTCTCGCGTCACAGGGACGTGACGCTGTAAGGAATGTATATAAATGGTATCAACACAAATGGGGCTCATTATAGCAACTATACGGGACGTAAATGGGGAAATTCACTGACATGACCGACTTTGAAGGAACTTTGGTATGGACCGGCGCCTGTGAACGACCGTCTCGGAAGCGGCGTAGATGGTTGCCCGTTCACGTGCTACTGTCGTGATAATCTACAAGGCAGGCCAAAAGTCATTACCCATCGTAACCTAATCGAATACATAACAAACAACTCGAATTCTGAAATAACTGAAAGCTTTATTGAAGGTACAACCTAATTTATAACATCCTTGCCCTAATTTTTTTTCCATCCCTGCTGTTACTTTTCGTCAGACGATTTGGGACCCTTAGGCATGATTGTCGCACAGTCATTTATTAGAACAAGGTCTTCAAAAGCGTTGTAAATAGCTTCTTTCAGCTCACAGTTGTCTGTGGTTTTGTAGCATTGTCTTTAACATAACACCAAAAGAAGAAATTTCTTGAGATAAGGTCAGGACATCTGGAAGGCACTACTATTGTCCCTCGTCCTCCAGTAACTATTCCAACAAATTTCTCATCACCGCACTTTCGCACAGCTGTCGCGCAATGTGCGGCATCATCATGTCGAACGTAATGTGAGTTGAAGTAGTAGTAGGTTCTTTGTAGGTTGTCAACATTTCCATGTTTTCGGTGGACTACAATGGGTAACGACTTTTTGTCTCCCTCCCCCCCCCCTCCAAACACACACACACACACACACCGTTTGGTATAAAGTCGTTAAAGGACCGTGACCACGAGTAGGTGACTGGCGTATCACCCGACGTGATGGTATGGGGTGCCATTCGTTACACGACTCGGTCACCTCTTGTTCACATTGATGGCACTTTGAACAGTGGACGTTACATTTCAGATTTGTTACGACCCGTGGCTCTACCCTTCATTCGATCCCTGCGAAACCCTACATTTCAGCAGGATAATGCACAACCGCATGTTGCAGGTCCTGAACGGGCCTTTCTGGATACAGAAAATGTTCGGCTGCTGCTCTGGCCAGCACATTCTCCAGATCTCTCACCAACTGAAAACGTCTGGTCAATGGTGGCCGAGCAACTGGCTCGTCACTATACGCCAGTCACTACTCTTGATGAACTGTGGTATCGTGTTGAAGCTGCATGAGCAGCTGTACCTAGACACGCCATCCAAGCTCTGTTGGACTCAATGCCCAGGCTTATCAAGGCTGTTATTACGGCCAGAGGTGGTTGTTCTGGGTACTGATTTCTCAGGATCTATGCGCCCAAATTACTTGAAAAAGTTCTAGTATAATATATTTTTCCAATGAATACCCGTTTATCATCTGCATTTCTTCTTGGTGTAGAAGTTGTAATGGCCTGTAGTGTACAATGCTAGTGCAGGCACAAGCGTTTCGGAGCGTACAGTGCAGCACATTCTGTGGCGTCGCAACAGATGACCATCTCGTTTTCCCATGTTGGCCCATCGTCAGTTAATATTGCAGCGGGACTGATTGCAGCGGGATCATCATAGATCGACCGTGATTCAAAGGACATGTGTCACTTGAATCACATTTGTTGGTACACCAGGCTGAAGGCAGTGTCCACGCACGCCGCCATCCAGCCTAAAGGCTGCTCGAAACGTGCACCGTGCCACGAAAGCCGCCTGTGGAGGCATCATTGTGTTATGGGGAACATTTACCGGACTTGCGTGGGACGAATGGTAGTAATAGAATGCACTATGACAGCTGTCGACCATTACTTATGATCTCTTGTATCCCGTTATGCTTGATGTCTTCCCCAAAGGCGATGGTATCTTCCATCAGGATACTTGTTGTCCATCTCAAAAGACTGCAATCGTCCTACAACAGACTGAGGAGCATGACAGCGAATTCACGTTGATTTAATGATCACCAGATTCGCTTCATCTGAACGCGACAGAACACAGCTGGGGCGCTATAGGCCGCCATTTCCGCA
This sequence comes from Schistocerca americana, assembly GCF_021461395.2. Classification (NCBI taxonomy): domain Eukaryota; kingdom Metazoa; phylum Arthropoda; class Insecta; order Orthoptera; family Acrididae; genus Schistocerca; species Schistocerca americana. The sequence continues at coordinate 463,453,976 of NC_060121.1, forward strand.
CACACAAACCACAGGCCGGTAATTTAGGCATATTACGTGACATGTGCTTAGATGTCTAGTGCCACATAGTGTGGCAACCTACCAAGGACTTGCCACGCAGAATCTCTGCACTACTGCGTTCCACAGCAGTGATATGAAATTTGATGATCACATAGACTCAATCTAAGGTGAACAAAGAGAAACACTTACTTTCGTCGGTGGACACAGGGAAATTAGGACAGTCTGTACAGGAGATTCCCTACAAAACAGTCGTACGCTTTCTTAGAATATTATTACCACACGAAATAGGTTTGATAGGGGATACTGAACATATTAAAAGAAGAGAAGCACGAATGGTTTTGTTTGACGCACGGGAGAGCGTCACGGGAATCTTGAAGAACCTGAAATTGCAAACAACTGAAAATAGACAACTAATATTCTTCGAAAATAGACGCACGAAGTTTCAAGAACCGGACTTAAGTCGGAATTATGCTATATGCTATAGTACAACGGTTATGCGGAAACTAAGGAACGATCGGTTGCGAAATGGAAACCACAATGAAAATCCGATGGAGTTTTGCACGGGTGTCTTGGGCAGTATCTCTAGTATGCCCGTCGATCGCGTTACGTCGTTCTTTTTAGTTCTGAGCACACAGGGAGCACATAAGATGCCTAGAACAGTAGTGTCTCCCGCCAAGACGAGGGCCTGCTGAGAAATTTCGCCTCAAGCTATGCAACCAACATTGTACAGGGTGGTCCATTGATAGTGACAGGGACAAATATCTCACGAAAGAAGCATCAAACGAAAATACTACGAACAACAAAACTCGTCTAGCTTGAAGAGGGAAACCAGATGGCTCTATGGTTGGCCCGCTAGATGGGTCAAACGAATATCAACTGTGTCTTTTTAAACAGGAACGCCCATTTTTTATTACATATTCGTGTAGTACGTAGAGAAATATGAATGTTTTAGTTGGACCACTTTTTTCGCTTTGTGATAGATGGCGCTGTAATAGCCACAAACATACGGCTCACAATTTTAGACGAACAGTTGGTAACAGGTAGGTGTTTTAAATTAAAATACAAAACGTAGGTACATTTGAACATTTTATTTCGGTTGTTCCAATGTGATACATGTACCTTTGTGAACTTATCATTTCTGAGAACACATGCTGTTACAGCGTAATTACCTTTAAATACCACATTAATGCTATAAATGCTCAAAATTATGTCCGTCAACCTCAATGCATTTGGCAATACGTGTAACGACATTCCTCCCAACAGCGAGTAGTTCGCCTTCCGTAATTTTCGCACATGCATTTTCAATGCGCTGACGCATGTTGTCAGGCGTTGTCGGTGGATCACGATAGCAAATATTCTTCAACTTTCCCCACAGAAAGAAATCCGGGGACGTCAGATCCGGTGAACGTGCGGGCCACGGTGTGGTGCTTCAACGACCAATCCACCTGTCACGAAATATGCTATTCAATACCGCTTCAACCGTACGCGAGCTATGTGCCGGACATCAATGATGTTGGAAGTACATTGCCATTCTGTCATGCAGTGAAACATCTTGTAGTAACATCGGTAGAACATTACGTAGGAAATCAGCATACATTGCACCATATAGATTGCCATCGATAAAATGGGGGCCAGTTATCCTTCCTCCCATAAGGCCACACCATACATTAACCCGACAAGGTCGGTGATGTTCCACTTGTCGCAGCCATCCTGGATTTTCCGTTGCCCAATAGTGCATATTATGCCAGTTTACGTTACCGCTGTTGGTGAATGACGCTTCATCGCTAAATAGAACGCGTGCAAAAAATCTGTCATCGTTCCGTAATTTCTCTTGTTCCCAGTGGCAGAACTGTACACGACGTTCAAACTCTTCGCCATGCAATTCCAGGTGCATAGAAATATGGTACTGTGGAATCAATGTTGATGCATTCTCAACACCGACGTTTTTGAGATTCCCGATTCTCGCGCAATTTGTCTGCTACTGATGTGCGGATTAGCGACAACAGCACCTAAAACACCTACTTGGGCATCATCGTTTGTTGCAGGTCGTGGTTGACGTTTCACATGTGGGTGAACACTTCCTGTTTCCTTAACTAATGTAACTATCTGGCGAACGGTCCGGACACTTGGATGATGTCGTCCAGGATACCGAGCAGCATACATACCACACGCCGTTGGGCATTTTGATCACAATAGCGATACATCAACACGATATCGACCTTTTCCACAATGGGTAAACGGTCCCCTTTAACACGGGTAATGTATCACGAAGCAAATACCGTCCGCACTGCCGGAATGTAACGTGATACCACGTACTTATATGTTTGTGACTATTACAGCGCTATCTATAACAAAGCAAAAAAGTGGTCCAACTAAAACATTCATATTTCTTTACGTACTACACGAATATGTAATAAAAAATGGAGGTTCCTATTTGAAAGAACGCAGTTGATATCCGTTTGACCTATGGCAGCGCCATCTAGCGGGCCAGCCATAGCGCCATCTGGCTTCCCCCTTCAAGCTAGACAAGTTTCGTTCTTTGTAGTTTTTCCGTTTGACGCTTATTTCGTGAGATATTTGGCCCGGTCACGATCAATGGACCACCCTGTATAATTGTCATGTGCTTTCTTCTTCAAGACAATTCTCAGCCGCACTCTGCAAGGGCAATGAAGATGCTACTGCATCGTTTTCAATTGGAAATGTTAGATTACTCACAATACAGCCCGTAATTGTCTCTCTCTGAGTGTCAGCTCTGCTCACATGAACCACTGGCAATGAAGACGCCGGCTGCTGTGGCCGAGCGGTTCTAGGTGCTTCAGTCCAGAACCACTTGGCTGCTACGGTCGCAGGTTCGAATTCTGCCTCGGGTATGGATGTGTGCCATGTCCTTAGGTTAGTTAGGTTTAAGTATTTCTAAGTCTATGGGACTGATGACCTCAGATGTTAAGTCCCATAGTGCTTATAGCCATGTGAACCAATAAAGACAACATTTTGGCAAAGACAACGAGCTGTAGACCAGCGTAGAGAATTGGCGGAAAGCACTGGCGGCTGGTTTCTTTAACGAGGGTATTGGAAAGTTGGTACAAAACTACGACAAACGTGCAAGTCGGATCGGCGACTAAGGAGATAAGTAGCTGGAAGTTGTAGCTAATTGTTGCAAATAAAACAGTTTTGATTTTCACTGTGGTTTCCATTTCGCAACCTATCGTTCCAAACCTTCCTAATAACCCTCGTATACTATAGTACCCTACCTATTGATGTCATGGGAGTCGCGAATACTAAATTTGACTAATTACAGTGCGCACAGGGGCATCTAAGCAAAAATTATTCTCGCGTTTCACAAGCGAATGGAATCGAAAGAAATCGTAATGTGTTTACAGTGTAAACTACACTACGCCCTGCGCTTCAGTGATTTATAGAGAAAGGTTGTAGATGCTGTACGTTGTACACGCTTGCATTATCCTTGTCTTACTTTCATATATAATTAGCACCGTTGCTGAAACATTATCACTGCACGGAATAAGTTTTTGTATACATCTGTTGCAGAAATATGCCATGGTAAAAGAATGATAATCGCCTAGTTCAGCTGCTTCCACTTCGTTGTTGTCATAAAAGTGCAAGTGCCATCATACTGGACAGTCTCTTCTCTTCAACCATTTCGTCTACGCCCTCCACAATTCCTTAGTCACTCTGAGAGGTGCCCTCTCCCGTCGCCCTTCACCGTGACTATTCTGATATTGCAGTAATATCCTTTCCGCCCTTCTACGAACCACTCACACAGATATTGCTGCGACACGTAAGCAATACAGAAACAAAGCGTCTGCTCAAATCTCACATACCGCAGCGGCTTCCATTCCAAACGTTTTCCTAAACTGGTTAATTACAAATACTTCCCGGCTGGGTCGGAGATTTTCTCCGCTCAGGGACTGTGTGTTGTGTTGTCCTTATCATCGTCATTTCATCCCCATCGACACGCAAGTCGCCGAAGTGACGTCAACTCCAAAGACTTGCACCAGGCTAATGGTCTACCCGACGGGAGACCCTAGCCACACGGCATTTCCATTACAAACACAGTTACTTGTAAATATTGTTATACTCAGCATATACCGAAGAAAATTTTCAGAATTTCATCAACAGAAAAGTCTATCAAGAGATGTCCAGCATAGTGCTGATTACATCATCGCAAAGTTTACAAATATTTTCGTCGTTCGCTTTGTAGATCCGAACGAATCTCAGGTGTACGCATTGCTTTGCCCATAGGTACTGGAGTGGGATGGCGTGTCGCTGGTGGACCGAAGCTTCGAGGAGGTATGCGCCATCATGGACCGTTCCGGAGAATCCGCAGAGCTGCTCGTCGAACACGCCACAGACTTGTGAGTTTGCACCATCATAATACTTCACTCACAAAATTCTGGCTTTTAATAACATGAACGTGCAACAGACCCAACACTCCCGTAAGACTGGTAAATGACACTGATATTTTAAGTAAACAACTCTCTCTGTAGATTTTTATCGTCTGTAATGAGAAAACTTGTGTTTGGTGCAAATTTTTATTTGTGATTCACTGAGTAACCAGGGGATGCAAGAAGACACTAAAGTGCAGCAATTTAGAACTGTTACGTAGCATATAGGCAACAGCCTTGCGCAGTGGATCCACCGGTCCCCGTCAGATCACGGAAGTTAAGCGCTGTCGGGCGTGGCCAGCACTTGGTTAGGTGACCGTCTGGGTCAGCATGCACTGTTACTATTTTTTGGGGCGCACTCAGCCTCGTGATGCCAATTGAGGAACTACTCAACAGAATAATAGCGACTCCAGTCAAACAACACCATCATTATGATGCTGACCACACGCCCCTCCTATCCACATCCTCAGCTGAGAATGACATGGCGGTCGGATGGTCTCGATGGACCACTAGTCGCCTGAAGACAGAGTGCTTGCTACATAGTATATAGCTTCGTAGAAACATCTGTGGGCTCAAAATTTCAACGTTTCTTAGTAGCTCGCAGTTGTATTTGTTGCTTATAACTGTTGGCGTGATTCCGAAAGTGGTAAACTGTATTATATTAGTTACAGATAAGTGACTCAAAAGTAGAGAATTAGCAAAATATCTGTTCTGCTAGTACTGTTTTCATTCTGTGGCTGTAATGATTTTTATAGGATCATGTGCATATTCTCGCTCGAATCATGAATAGCTAAATTTCTCATTTTTGTATTTTTTCATACAGGTAGAATTAAGAAAATCGCCGATACAAGCTTGAATAAGTAGGTTATGTTTTGTTGTTGTTATTTTGTATATTATTACATATTCACTCTCTTAGAAATGCGTCATCCACAACAGTGTTCATTGTAAGCACATTTAAACACGCACAAGTTAAAAAATCCTAATGATTCCATTTGTGCACAACTAAGGAATATTGTTTAGTAGCAGGACTGAAGTGGAATTACATTTGTGTTTCAAACATTAACTTACGATTCTTTCACCATGTTGAGAAACTACTCTCTGTAAAAGTATGAATGCGGCGCCACAAAGTATTTAATCGTTTTAAAAGGATTGCAACGCTTATAAACTATCATTTTCAGAACTTTTTAAAGAAATAACAAGTCAGACTTCGATAACACAGTTCTCTACCATGTGGCACTGTTTAGCTACCTTTTCTTTAATTTATTTCACTATGTTTCGGATATTTGTTTCAAATACTTCTAGGTGTACGACATGTATTACATTGTTGAGAGGAAGCCATATTCCGCTAATAGCTGTAGGTGGAACACGACGTCATTTTGACAATTCATACAGTCTGCGCACTCATTTTACAAGAAGTTAATGTAATATATCCGTGTACTGTAAGTCACTAAATAATGTCTTTTAAATGAAAAGAGATATAAAATCGCAAGGAACAGAATCAATAGAGAGGAAACATAAGCAAGAGAAGAATAACTCAAGTGTACATCTCAAGTGTAGGTAAAGTAAAAAAAGAATACAAAGACAAAGTGTACAAATCAGACAAAAGACAAAAGGAATAGAATCAGAACACTTATGAATGGAAATAATAATAGATTGGATAATGATGATGATGATGAAAATGCTAGAAGATAGAAACAGTACCTAGGAAAAGAGTATAGCGGAGAAGAAGTGTCTCAAAACACTATTGAGGATGAAACAGAGGTAAATGCAAATAACTTGGGTGAACCTATCTTGGAAAAAGGGTTTTCAGTTAGCTCCGAAGAAACTGAAAAATAGCAATTTCCTGTTACGACAACATTCCAGCTGAACTCGTTAGGTAAGGAGGACTTCAAACGAAAATTGTTATGTTTAATGTCGCATGCAGTATGCATGAACAGGGGAAGCTGATCCCAGATTCAGAGAAATATTTGTTGATACTCATTCTCTAGACAAGAAACGCCAGAAAATTTGAAAATTTTAGAACTCTGAGTCTAGTAATTCATGCTTCTAAATGGTAACCACAGTTGTCCTAAACGGCATATAGCACAAAGCTGAAGCTACAAATCCCTGAAAATGAGTCTCAATTCCGCAAAACAAAAAAAAAAAAAACAAAAAACAGTACAAAGAAGTAGCTCTAAATTCAGCTGCACAGAAACAACTAGTACTAGCTACATACACTCCTGGAAATGGAAAAAAGAACACATTGACACCGGTGTGTCAGACGCACCATACTTGCTCCGGACACTGCGAGAGGGCTGTACAAGCAATGATCACACGCACGGCACAGCGGACACACCAGGAACCGCGGTGTTGGCCGTCGAATGGCGCTAGCTGCGCAGCATTTGTGCACCGCCGCCGTCAGTGTCAGCCAGTTTGCCGTGGCATACGGAGCTCCATCGCAGTCTTTAACACTGGTAGCATGCCGCGACAGCGTGGACGTGAACCGTATGTGCAGTTGACGGACTTTGAGCGAGGGCGTATAGTGGGCATGCGGGAGGCCGGGTGGACGTACCGCCGAATTGCTCAACACGTGGGGCGTGAGGTCTCCACAGTACATCGATGTTGTCGCCAGTGGTCGGCGGAAGGTGCACGTGCCCGTCCACCTGGGACCGGACCGCAGCGACACACGGATGCACGCCAAGACCGTAGGATCCTACGCAGTGCCGTAGGGGACCGCACCGCCACTTCCCAGCAAATTAGGGACACTGTTGCTCCTGGGGTATCGGCGAGGACCATTCGCAACCGTCTCCATGAAGCTGGGCTACGGTCCCGCACACCGTTAGGCCGTCTTCCGCTCACGCCCCAACATCGTGCAGCCCGCCTCCAGTGGTGTCGCGACAGGCGTGAATGGAGGGACGAATGGAGACGTGTCGTCTTTAGCGATGAGAGTCGCTTCTGCCTTGGTGCCAATGATGGTCGTATGCGTGTTTGGCGCCGTGCAGGTGAGCGCCACAATCAGGACTGCATACGACCGAGGCACACAGGGCCAACACCCGGCATCATGGTGTGGGGAGCGATCTCCTACACTGGCCGTACACCACTGGTGATCGTCGAGGGGACACTGAATAGTGCACGGTACATCCAAACCGTCATCGAACCCATCGTTCTACCATTCCTAGACCGGCAAGGGAACTTGCTGTTCCAACAGGACAATGCACGTCCGCATGTATCCCGTGCCACCCAACGTGCTCTAGAAGGTGTAAGTCAACTACCCTGGCCAGCAAGATCTCCGGATCTGTCCCCCATTGAACATGTTTGGGACTGGATGAAGCGTCGTATCACGCGGTCTGCACGTCCAGCACGAACGCTGTTCCAACTGAGGCGCCAGGTGGAAATGGCATGGCAAACCGTTCCACAGGACTACATCCAGCATCTCTACGATCGTCTCCATGGGAGCCTGCATTGCTGCGAAAGGTGGATATACACTGTACTAGTGCCGACATTGTGCATGCTCTGTTGCCTGTGTCTATGTGCCTGTGGTTCTGTCAGTGTGATCATGTGATGTATCTGACCCCAGGAATGTGTCAATAAAGTTTCCCCTTCCTGGGACAATGAATTCACGGTGTTCTTATTTCAATTTCCAGGAGTGTACATTGCTCTCATAGACGTAATAGAAGCCTTCAATAACTAACATGGAGCAAAATGTTTGAAGACTTGAAAAAAGTCGAAACAGACAGTAGTGAACGATGAGACAGCTGTTACTGTTGGAAAAATAAACCAAGAAGTGCCGATACGAAGAAGTGTTCGAGACAAGGTTGTAAATTATCACTGATTACAGTTAACCTCTAAATATAAGGGACATTCAAATGAAAACGAGACCATAGAAAAAGGTGAGTAAGCCTTTTATTATTTCAAAAGTAATCACAATAACTTAATGCATTTATCCAACTATGAGATAAGATGATCAATGCCTTCATGGAGAAATGTCTGTGGTTGCCTACGGAACGATTGTAGGCTGACATGCACCTCTTCTTTTGTAGTCTGTCTTCCTCAGTTGCGTGTAATATTACGGTATATTGATAATTTATTGACCGTCTGACAGCAACTGAATGACACACAATAAGGGGGAAACGCGTATGTCACTAAAATTGTGTTTCATTCAGTTGCTGTCAGATGGTCCATAAAGTAAACATTATCAATATGCCGTAATAATGCACCTCTTGGTCCGAAGCAAATTGACGGCCACCAGTGTCTTTCTCCAAGGCTCTAAATATATGGAAATCGAATGGGGAGAGATCGGGAATGCAAGGAGCATGTTTAAAGGCCTTCTCACATTTGCCAAGATTATTTCAAGAACGCTGCAGTAGTTTCCCTTAGAAGTCCTTACACATCCTCCATACAGTACCGATCTCTCCCCATACTATTTCCATATTTTTGAAGCCTTGAAGAAAGACACTGATGGCCGTCAATTTGCTTCGGACTAAGAGGAGCACGCCTGGGTACAATCATGTTTCCGTAAGCCATCCGAAACATTTTTCCCATGGAGGCATTGGCCTCCTTGTGTCTCAGTGGGATTAATGATTATGGCTGTTACGGCGATCACTTCTGAAATAATTAATATTCACTTACTTTATTTCCATCTGTCTCGTTTTCATTTTTGTGTCCCTTATGAAAAAGGTACTTAGACAAGACAAGGTGTCCTAATACAGGTCAAAGAACGGATGTTTTAAGCTATGCACATGATGTACCTGCATAGATGAAAGTGCAGAAGACCTTAAAGCAATGCTAATTATGAGGAAGAAAGTAGTATGAAAATAAATATGTCCAAAACAAAAATTATGGTATGTGATAGAGAATAGAAATAAAGTCCGATCTTACGTAGGAGCTACTTGAGCAAGTTATTTCTGTTACTCATTCATTAAGAAAGATCAGCAGGGATGGATGGAACAAGGGAGAAGTCAGAAGCAGAATTTTTCAAGCAAGAACTGTCCTCAAAAACAAGTAAAATATCTTCACTTCAAAAAGCAGGTAAAGGTTTTTGAAAGCAGTCTTACATGTTTTGCCTGTGAAGCCAGGACTCTGGGAACTGAGGAATACAAGAGCCTAAATTCTTTTGCGATGTGGTGTTATAAACGCACGCTTAAAACAAAGTGGACTGACACTGTTAGAGACGAACAGGTCTTCAACACAGAAAGTGAGAAGAGAAGCCTGTGGAGATGCAGTCAAAAGTATAGTACAGCTTACTGCCTCTCTAATGAGACACGAGGGACTTCCGAGCAACTTAATAGAGCAGTATGTTAATGAAAATAGAGCTACAGGAACATTACGATTGAGCCGGCCGCTGTGGCCGAGCGGTTCTGGGCGAGGTACCACGCGACCGCTACGGTCGCAGGTTCGAATCCTGCCTCGGGCATGGACTTGTGTGTTGTCCTTAGGTTAGTTAGGTTTAAGTAGTTCTAAGTTCTAGGGGACTGATGACCTCAGATGTTAAGTCCCATAAGGCTCAGAGCCATTTGAAGACTACGATTATGATACACAGACCAAATTATGCTCACATGAAATTTAATACCTACCGAAAAATAAATATGAAATTCGAAAGACTGAAGACAAGAGATCTGCAGAAAATTTCACTGGTGCAAATCAACCCTCGGATTGATTTCCAAAAAAGAACAGCGGAGTTTGATGATGACTGTCCGCTTCCACTTCCTCAGTAACATGTCTGCAGCCATACATGAGAGTCCCTTAAAAAGTAAGTTATGCATCATGATAGCAGGCCAACTAACTTTCAATAACTGCAGTGACCAAGACCCCTGGCGCTATTTTTAAAAATAGCCACCAGGTCCTTGTCAGAACGTTCTACCAATGTTTTAGTACGTCGGTGATAGAAATCCACTCGTTGGTCAAGGAGCCATTCGAAAACCTGTGTGAAAGTCCTAAACGTTGCAAATCTTTCATCCCCAGATGTTCTTCCAGACTGTCGAAAATACGGCAGGCTTTGGTACTGAAGATCTCATACATCCTTCATGCAGTTAATAAACAAGATTTTTTATTTGTTTATAAAGACAAACCTGCATCCTTTCTACACTGAATAGCCAAATAAACTGGTAAATTTGCCTAATATCGTGTAGGGCCCCCGCGAGCATGCAGAAGTGCCGCAACACGACGTGGCATGGACTCGACTAATGTCGGAAGTAGTGCTGGAGCAAATTGACACCATGAATCCTGCAGGGCTGTCCATAAATCCGTAAGAGTACGAGGTGGTGGATATCTCTTCTGAACAGCACGTTACAAGGCATCACAAATATGCTCAATAATGTTGCTGTTTGCGGAATTCGGTGGCCAGCGGAAGTATTTAAACTCAGAAGAGTGTCCCTGGAGCCACTCTGCAGCAATTCCAGACGTTTGGGATGTCGTATTGTCCTGCTGGAATTGCTCAAGACCGCTGGAATGCACAATAGACATGAATGGATGCAGGTGATCAGAAAGGACGCTTACGTAATTGTCACAGTCGTATCCAGACGTATCAGGCGTCGCATATCACTCCAACTGTACACGCTCCACAACATTGCAGAGCCTCCACTAGCTTGAACGATCCCCTCCTAACATGCAGGGTCCATTGATTCATGAGATTGTCTCCATCTGCTCGATACAATTTGAAACGAGACTCGTCCGACCAGGCAACAAGTTTCCATTCATCAACAGTCCAGTGAGGATACTGACAGGCCCAGGCCAGGCGTAAAAGTTTGTGTCGTGCAGTCATCAAGGGTACATGAGTGGGCCTTCGGCTCCAAAAGCCCATATCGATGATGTTTCGTTGAATGGTTCGCACGCTGATACTTGTTGATGGCCCAGCACTGAAATCTCCAGCAATTTGCAGAAGGTTTCCACTGCTGTCACGTTGAACGATTCTATTCAGTCGTCTTCGGTCCCGTGCTTGCAGGATCTTTTTCAGGCCGCAGCGATCTCAGAGATTTGATGTTTTATGGTATTCCTGATATTCACGGTACACTCGTGAAAGGGTCGTACGGGAGAATCCCCATTTCATTGCTACCTTGGAGATGCTGTGTCCCATCGCTCTTGCGCCGACTATAACACTGTGTAAAAACTCAGTTAAATCTTGATAACCTGCCATTGTAGCAGCACTACCGATCTAACAGCTGCGCCAGACACATATTGTCTTGGATTGACGTTTCCGACAGCAACGCCATATTGTATCTTTTAAATATCTCTGTATTTGAATGCGCATGCCTATACCGGCTCTTTTGGAGCTTCAGTGCATATACATATAAGGCAAGCAGCCTTGAAACACGCGAAGCAGTACTGGTCCTACGACCTATCTTAGAATATAGGTTAAAGAAAGGCTAACGTAGGTTTCAAGCATTTGTAGACTTAGAGAAATCTTTTGACAGTGTTGACTTGAATAAACCCTTTGAAACTCTGAAAGTAGCAGGGGTAAAATACAGGGAGCGAAAGGCTGTTTATCATTTGTACAGAAACCCGACGGTAGTTATAGGAGTCGAGGGGCACGAAAGGGACGGACTGTTTGAGAAGGGAGTGAGACAGGGTAGTAGCCTACCCCTGATGTTATTCAATCTGTACATTGAGCAAGCAGTCAGGGAAACCAAAAAAAAAAAATTTGTAGAAGGAGTTAAAGTTCAGGGAGAAGATATGCCTACTTGGAGGTTAGCCGACGATGTAATTCTGTCAGATACAGCAAACGACTTGGAATGTGGATTGAATAGAGCGTACTATTTCTTAAGAGGAAGATATACTGTAAGATGAACATAAACGAAAGTAATATAGGGGTAACAGAATGCAACTGAATTAAATCAGGTGATGCTGAGGGAATTAGATTAGGAAATGAGATACTTAAAGTAGTAGAAGAGTTTTGCTATTAGGGCAGCAAAGTAACTTCTCATGGTCAAAGGAGAGAGTAAATGAAAGGCAATGGCAATGGCAAGAAAAGCGTTTCTGAAGAAGAGAATTTTGTTAACATCGAAAACAGACCTAAGTCTTAGGAAGTCTTTTCTGAAGGTTTTGTCTGGAATTTATGGAACTGAAATGGACGATAAACAGTTTAGACAAGGAGGGCATATAAGCTTTTGAAATATGGTGTTGCAGAAGAATGTTGTAGATTAGGTGAGTAGATCACATAACTAATGAGGAGATAATGGGTAGAATTCGTGAGACAAGAAATTTCTTTCACAGCTGGACTAAAAGAAGGGATCGGTTGATCGGACACATTCTGAGACATAAGGGATGATAAATTTAGCACTGGTGGGAAGTGTTTGGGTGTAAAAACGGTAGATGGAGATGGAGAATTGACCACAGAAAGCAAATTCAGAAGGATGTAGGTTGCAGTAGTTATTAGAAGATGAAGAGGCTTGTACAGGATAGAGTAGCGCGGAGAGCTCCGTCGAACCAGTCTTTGGACTGAAGACGAGAACAACATTCCTTATACTAGTCTGTTAAATTTCTTATAGGGGACGAACATCCAATATCAGCTCAAATTTCAGCTTAGAATAGCTATTCGTACTGTTCGCCTTGTATGGCTGGAATGATCTTATATTTTTATTTTAAATTAAATTCTACTACAGTAAGAAATTCGAAATATTTAACCTTTGTAAGTTAACCCTGTGGGGACTGTAAAAATGATTGAGAATGAAGTAAAATTTAGTACAACTTTTATTTTTCAAAAGAAAAAACAGACATAAATTATGCTAAATAATTTTTGATTGAATACCGTAAGCAACTAACAGGTAGTTTAAGACCACAATGGACAAGGATCCTCTGTGGCAGATGTGAGTCAAGTACTCTGGCCTTAAAATGTGGATAACGCAATCTGAATTGATCTGACGCTGAGCAGATTTTGATTGGTCAAATCTACTGTAGTTTCACTATACAGGTGCAGCTGAGAGCAAGTGGTGATTGAGATCGGTACGCCCTGACAATGACGGAGCGGCGGTAGCTTACGCTGTTTGCTTCGTGAGGCGATCTAACTTGCAGCTGGCGAGATGGGTATGGTGGAAGTGAGACGTAAGGCAGCACCTGTGAATCGATCGCGGCCATGAAAGAAATGCCAAAATCTCATGGTCTAGCGGTCAGGCAGACGGATCGCAGTTCACTCTCTACCAGAGCTCTGAAATCACGGTAGATTTCTGTGTGTGACTCACCTGTTCACTGGTCTTACCAAGACCGATTTGCCTCTCTTATACGACAGTGTGCACAAGGCTACCAAATGTCAAGACTGGTAAATCAAAAACGAATAAGTGTGCCCTCAGCAAATGAGTAGTCCGAGATGTTTGAAGTCACACCATCGGTACACTAAGAACTTCACGCTCCCCAGTCTAAACTATTCACGAGTAAAGTCAGTCTTAGGACAGGTCCCAAGTACCGACCACACATGCCAGAGCTTCGACCAGAAGTGCTCTTACCAAGCCAAAGTCCTGCACCCAAGTGCCTCGCACTTCTCCAGAAAAAAAAAAAAAAAATCCGTTTTCCCACAAAGTGCACAAACGACACCACCTTCACCCCGTCTTGAGCCAATCTCAGGGCTCTAGAAGCGCTAAATATCCCCTCCCAAACAACAGCACAAACTCATGTCAAACCAGGGCAAGAGTTAAGAAACCTGCGTCTCTGGAAAATAATTAAACCGTCAATTACTGGTTTTTTAAAGTTTTTGTGGTGGGGGAAGATGATTTTCTACAAAGTGCTGTCGCTTCCCATGCCAACAAGTGAACAGATACAATCTTAAAGAGATTATCTAAATCGCCTGTGCCTTGGAGCTTGTTAGTCCTAGCTATGAGGTGTAATAAAGATTCTGTTTCTAGACATTTCTCAGACGCTGAAGTTTCTTACACAACCGAGCAGCCGATGGAAGTGGTTCACAGGCCTATTTGCAGTATCGGCAAACATGAAAACTTGTGAATTTTTATTACGCATGGTTCTGCACACAATACCTGATTTACGACTACTGTGTAGACACGCTCCTTGAGTCCGTCGCCCCCAGCCCAGCGTTCCGCTTGTGCTGCTACAGGTAGCTTGGCATTGTTCTGCTGGAGACCTGTCTCAAGGAGGGGCTGCCCTGACTGCCCTGTATGGCTGTGGGCCCGTCCGGCACGATTTACCGACGTATGGGCTTGCCGGTAATTGCTTTCAACGCCAAACATGCTGTTTCTACGAGCTAAGAACCATAAAAATACCTCATGCTTTTAGCGCCCTACCAGGCTCCATCAACATCTGCTCAGGTCTTTAACTTTCTACAGTCTCGCTCAAGGTGCATCAGGTTGTAATAAAATCTTTAATAATTGCCTGTTTGCGGAAAATGAGTGAGTAACTTGTCCTCTCTCAACCTGAACATGGAATTTCCAGGAAATATTGTTCTAATATTGGAAGGCTCAGTATTATGAAGTATCCTTCCTGAGCAGAATGTCTAACATGACAGATTCTTATCACAATATCTTTGACATATGACAGTGACTAAAACCTACAACTACAATAATGCTTAACAGGAGATGGACATTCCAATAAATGTAAGTGGACAAACATTTCCACTCTTAATATGGGTTATGGTGAAGGGAGAGTACTGTATTTTGGAAGACTTTTCATGCTTTCCCCTGTAGCCAGCCCTGTAATCGAAGTTTAATATACTTTCTTGTTCCATTTTTAAAAGATGGCATTCACTTTTTATGCGATGCTTTCTGTTTTATAAATTTACAACAAATACCCCAGAAGATTAGGCTTTTATAAACTGAAAACATGTTCAAAGATACAATGTGGTCACATGCCTAGGAAAAATATTCTATAGGAGTTTTAAAGCGTTGCTGTCGAGTAAATCTTGCTGTTACTATTCTGTTACACACCAGTAATCAGTAACTGAAATCAAGCAGAAGTACCTTCAAAAGTGAGCTACAAGTTAAACGTATTTTGAAAAATAGGCTTTTAGATACAACTCAGATTTCCATTTTAAAGATTGTTATGACATTAACGGAACGCAGTTAGTTCACGAGTTCCGTGGTATAAGAGCTCCTTCTGTTTCAAATTGCAAGACAGTGCACGACTGATGAAATAATGTTTAATCGTCTACATGTTATACAGCTAATTTCAAAACATATAGACTTTTACTTGCCATAAAATTCAGTAACTGAAGAATTAACAATATATCCAAATAGGTTTAATATATTATATAACACATTATAGAACTCCAAATTTACAAGTGCTTCACAAAACACAACCTTATTTCTGGCACAACAAAAACTGTAGAAAATGGCGGAAAGTGCTTATGGCGGTCTCAAGAGCGAATGCCTTCATCTGATTCTAAAATCATTCCCTAGACTGAAATACCGACAGAAAACATCTTGTGGTCCTAAATACCCAATCCTGTATGTACCATACCCTCCTTACTATTAGCTGTCACCCGTGCTGTAAATATGTTCTCTGTGAAGGGGTCTGGGAACTTTGTTGAACCAAATAATAAGCCCAGTGCGAAATCATATGGTTTTGAACGACAGGAGAAAAGTTAAAGGTTCGATGAAAATCACATCATTATAGACGGAGCACTTTTAGTTCAGTTGGACAATAATGAGGTAAGGAAAAAAACATGACTTTCTGAATAAAGCGTCGCGGCTTTCGCACGATCTCAATTAGAGAAACGGCGTTTACAATCAGGATGTCTGCACGATCATTGAACCCTGATCGTCCCAAATAGGACTCAAGTTGCCTAACTAAAGCAACAGCTCGCTGTGTTCCTGTTTTCAGCTCCCAGGGCTCAGGCCAATCTATGACCTGGACACATCATACTATGTACCATGTTGTTTACTTGTCACATTTCTTTGGTTTAAGTAACAACTTTCTATCACCGTGCTTCCCTGTATGATATTTTCGTATTGTTGTTAGACAACTGCTCTGACACTGAAATATGAAAAATTAGAGGGTTTTTTCTGTTTCAGTCGCATGTGTGACTTGCTGGACGAGCCGATTGCTAGAAAACCAGCTTCTGAGTCACTGGGGTCGCAGCTTGGTAAGTGGGTCTTGTGTCTGTGGTACATCACGGAGTTATTTTAATTCTCTCTAATTAGAATTTGAGTAGATGGCAGGTATTTTCAAGCGACTCCGTATGTGTAGTTATTATTCACGACAGATTAGAACACAGTTTGAATACTTAACCCTAATCTGACTGGAAGGTATTGTTTTAATGTCTTACCTGCCTCTAAATTATTATAAACCCTCTGTTGAAGAGATGTGAACTCTCATGTAGTTGTAACAAGCTGTAAATGGTACTAGCTGTTCTTTTCAGTGACTTTGCACTTAACTGAATAATCCTTAACCAAGGCCTAGAACTGTTCCAGAGATCAGTCAAGACATAATTTGCGATGTGTTGTAGCTAGTAATCGAATATATTTACATTTCGTATAACCTAGTGAGACTGATTTCCAAACGTATCGTGTAGTTTAGGCAGCATTAAAATCTACAAAATGCACCCAATTAATGGGAACTATAGTGTATGGGTAAGTATTACAGACGAAAGAACTGGTATGATACGCACCTGCCAATCAGGTGTCACATGACTCTTCAGGAAATTAATTCTCTTCAATGTTATTGCAGTAATAGATAACTTCTGAACTAATGGATAAGATAGAAGGTTTGTCGTTAGCTGTATTTAATATGAGCATTAAATTCTCGGCTGGAGTAACTGCTGTTCCGAGTTAGGTGTAATACGTCACATACTTGTTCTCTATAATTAGTTTGAAATCTCTTTAAAGACCATCACTTATGTAAATTGACATATTTTCTGAACTGGAACTGTGGCAATAAGAACGCGGTAGACCATATTATATTTTAACACATAATTATTTTTATTGCTGCAAATCGTACAAATATCTTTGTATTAAGACGACTGTAGTCTACCAGAAAGTAAGAATGAGTGGGTTTTTAAAATGACGGTAATTAATTTCATATTATTCTTTAGTAATCAACGAGTCATGGCAGTGTTGGGAAGGATTCATATTGCGTGCCATCGTTTCCTCTGTACTGTTACGTAAACTCTGGCCCAAACCAGAGGTAACGCGAATTTTCTAATATTTCGTTAAGTTATATGTTACAAAACGTCTGTCTCTTGGAACAGAATATCGGAAATTGTAACACTGACATTTCTGGTCGACTGTTACTGCAAGGAAAAAAGATAATTTGCCATGTGCTATGTTCTGTATTGCTTATTATGCGGTGTAACTGCTGAATTATTAGACGATCAAAAATGGGAGTTGAGTCTAACTGACCGCGACTGTACTTGGAGCAAGAATAATGGAAACTGACAGAGGATGGATAGCAACATAACTTACATTGACCACAACACTTTCCAAACCTCTGAGACAGTAAGCAGTTATGTGCCTTAATCATTCTGTTATGTTTTCACTATCTTGAAAAATAAACTATCGAAAATAAACTTATATAGTTTCCAACAAGTGTAGTGAACTCTCAAGGAGCAACTTAGTTTGGCCCCTTGAGACATTTCTCTGTACTGTTGTGATCCTATTGTTATATTTGTTTGTCTCCAAGAAATGAGTTACAGCGAAAGTTTATAGTGAAAGTTTAGGTAAGAAGTGCTCCCACTTTGCTTTGAAATGAGCCGTTTCAAATTGCCGATTGTTCTTCGGGCGTGGAACATCTTCAGCAGCCGTGGACCTCAAAGCCACCCGACTAGATAACAACGTAGCATCTGTTATTAGTTTTATCACAAATGATTCAATGCGGATTTCTTCCTTTCTGATGGAATTGTGTAATGGTCGTTATACAATTGTTGTAAACACAAAACATTCATTCCGTAGCGAGTCGTTGTTGTACAATGTAGTAAACGATTGCAACGCTCAATTAATTATCTTGTTTCTTCGTTTTTGTATATCTTGATAGCTATAGTCCGTGTGGCGAAGGAAGTGCCCTGACAGTCAAAGTGGTTGTGCGCGACTGATTCGCGTGCCTGCCACAACTAACCACATCTCTACGGCAAAGCCTCAACGTTGCCGAAGCTCTGTAGAAGGCACTGTTTTGGTCACGTAGCTTCCGCACCACCGTCAGTCTATCCAACTTCGCAGCTGAAAGCTGGCAACAGCGCTGCCACTTGTCAGGGTTCTTCTTTCATCATAATGAGTATAGCTGTATCGTAATGTTCATATATACTGCAATGAATGGCTTGATATAAAGAAAATTTAGCTAATTTAATGCTTACAGAATAATACAATGTTTTATATTAGTCCCACTACAGGGTACTCAGACCGGTGAGTCTTATTCAGTATTTTTTACATGTTGATTATTTTTGGTGAGTTACAAGCACATTTCCCATTGTCAATTTAGAGGTACTGTACTGACAAAGTATCTACAACAAATAAGCATGATATGAAGTGGACCTGCTTTAAGTCCGCTGTAAAGCTATGACAAAATAGGAATTTTCCCAGATGAATTTATGTAGATGTTTCTTATGATTAAAAGCTTTACCAACAGCGAGAAACGTAACAGCTTCAATTATAGTGTATAGTGCTCTAATATGTAACACCCACTTCCGTCCCAGAAAACCGCTAAACACTTTTCTGTATGAGTTCTGTGCAGACAGCAAATCATATGAAATAATAACACGCCTTAAGCTTCGACTGCACACCGTTTTTCAAACTTACCAGTGTTGTAACATGTCTGTCTGCGGCGTGCTCGGTGATGCTTGCACACCGCTGCATTCCTGACAGCAAGACGTATCTTGCGCGCTGAACTTTTGATTTTTGTGTTTCAGAAGGAGACCAGGACAAGACGCCAACCTCACCGACGCGTCGCAAGCTGCCTAAGACCCCGGTATAGACAGTAGCGTAGTTAGCTGGCACACAGCGCACTTTCATAGCTCTCACACACTCAGAGTCGGCCTTTCCCGAGGGAAAGCACTGGCGATGTGCATCTACACGCCCCCACAACACCTCTCGACTCGAGTGCACCAGCATTACAGTCTTTCAATATTTTTCTTAGCTGTTTCATAAGTTTTATAGACTGTTGCCCCCCGCTACAAAAAAAAAAAAATGGCAGTTAGAGCACACTCCTCTACTTCCCCTACACGTTTCTTAAGACGTTTACACAATATTTTCACAAAACTCTCTATATCTTATATTTTATGCAAAGTTTGTACAATTATTTCTTTAATGTGTTCATTAGTCAACATAAAAGTGCAGATGTACCTGTATGTGGAGCTGGCGTGAACAGGCTGTGAGACTGATGCAGAGTCTATATGAAGCACGCGAACATATCTAACGCAGTGCATAATTCTATAGTTTCACAAATGGATATTGCTATTACAGCTTAGCGCATAATTCTTCCACGCACTCAAGCACTTTATCGAGATCTCTCGCAGCAAAGTTCAAGACTCGTCGCACGATAAAACTAACACAAGCACAGTAACCCACTTACGCTGAGTAAAGACAACACCACTTCTGGCTGAGATTACTGTGTGACAGAATGGGAAATTTGTCGCTGTTTGTGCTCTATCCGACAAAGATTTTCCACAAGGAATTTATCACGCACATTAATCTCGAAACTTTCGCTACACACTGTGGTATATATCACAGTAACATTGATACAGGTTTATGTAGTTTCTTGACTGAATCCGTCACCTGCTTACCTATTGGGTACCACGAAAGACATTCGGAAGTAGAGTATACCTTACAATTTCGGTTTCAAAATTTATGATGATCGTTCGGAAAATGTGACAGTGATACATGTAAGTAATAGCATTAACCTGCTGCTTAATTTTAAAGTAATTTTTGCGATTATAAATAATTAACAATTCGCGAACATTATGTGTGTGTTAAGAAGTACTCAGGGAGAAATGCTGTAAAACACATGATGTATGAAAATGGGGGCAAAAAACTCAGAATCTCATTGCTAGTAGGAAAAAGAAATTTTTAAGTTCACATGCTTTTAATGTGGGATAGAATCGCTGCTGTTCACAACATCTTATGGTTTCACTGATTTCCTGCAATGTCTTCATGCTGTCTTTGTAGACCTGGTTCTGAGTCGTGATCTGTTACGAACTGCAGCTATTTGTTACCGCTGTTTACATTAGTATGTGCCGCGCTTACCCTTCGTAGTCACCTTGTTCATCATCTTTTTAATTCAGCTTCCAAAGAAGCAATGTCTACAGCGGTACATTAATCTACTGGTTAAGTTGTTCAGATGCTGATGATTTCTGTAGATTTGTTCAAGTGTTCACTTAATATCTTCGTATTACTTACATGCATCGTATGTCAATAGACTTTTCACAAGAACACCCCTCGAATTCAAATCCACGAGCATAGTGTGAGCTAACTTCGGAGAATCAGGGATCATAGAAAACACGTTTGTTATCTGTTATAAACAACACATATTGCTGAGTATATGATGTATTTGTTGTCATCTCCCGAAGTTTTTGCCTAAAGTAGAAAACCAACCACTATGTTGTATTCCTGCCAGTAAACTTGATGCAGAGACATCTGATAAGTACTACGTATTTAGGAAGACCACCGCCAGCAAGAGTATGAATTAAAAGTTCATTTATTTACCATTATTTGATGCTAAGCGATTCGGTACCATGTCTCGAACCAGGATGTGTGAATACAACTGGCGAATACAGTTATACCTTAGACGTTACTTTGTAGAGAATCTTATGGGCCCAGGAAAAGGGGTGTCGACTCTTCAATGGTTTTGTTTCCTGTTACCTCGCCTTACTGAAGTGTATATGTATTGTATACATTCTTTTGCATTTCGGAGTCCTTCTACTGCGCTTTACATTGACGTAATTCTATTAATTACTAGTGCTTTATCTACACATCATCACTGGAACTCCATACACGTAAATATATTTGCTTGAAATGTGATGCTATGCAAATGCAAATGCCATCCCTGAGAAATGTGTCAATGATACTGAACAGAAAGCCATTTTCTCACCCTGCAAATGAAGTTCATTAGGTAACAGCCTTCCAAAATGCCTCCACCTCCATTCCTATGAATTTCGCCAATAACGCCCCACAAGTTCCAACATGAAGATCAAAATAATTCTAGTATTTTACACGCACTTAAAGCAGTTATAGGCACAAACAGTATGACGTATGAATGTAGGCAGGAATAAACCCCAAGAGTGACAAAAACATTAAATAAAACTATAATTAAATTTTGACTGTCAGACATACTCCAGACTGCATTCCAATTACAAAAAGTTAAGGTAGAACAGAAAGCCGTAAGACCAGTATTCGTTATCCATAAATGCTGTTCATCCGATAAAGAAGACTGTCAAAAGAAGGAGAGCTACTAAGAGTTGTCATATATATCCCATTCCTAGGCAAACACTTCATAGCAGGAGTTCGCTATGAAACAAGTTATTCCCCACTGTAAAAAGTTTCAGGTATGAAAGCGAGTCGACAATCATTAATCAGCAGTTAAGTAGTTTCAGAAACCTCTCTCGGGTTTAGTAGGAATACAAATCCGTAAGAGCACTTCTGTCAATCTGCAAAGACTCTTAATGTAAAGCGAAGCTGTACAAAACCCTGAGCTACTTGGATCTACATTACCTTGTTAAATAGAAACATATACGTCATACGGAAACACTTACTGTTTTCACAGATAGTGAGCAGGATAATATCGGTTTTAGGAAAATGTAAAATCAGGTAAAGATCATACATATTGCATAAGTGACGAATGTCTGATCCAAACTTATCATAAGCTTACTAATTACAAATTTTTATAATGAACAAGAACTGTTCAGAAATTCCAGTGCCCTGGTTGGTTTTTCAAATGTTGTAGTTATCTTATTTATCAAATCTGGATTTTTGGTCAGATATTGATAATGTGTGTGCATCAAGAGGTAAGTCTTATTTAATGTATTATGGGTTATAAGTTCAGTAATTGTCAGACCATAGACTCTCACTTGCTTAGGGTTACACAGTGTAGCTCTTCCTCCGTGGAGTGGCAAATTCGCGATATGATTAGAATTGGTATAGCTTAAATTTTTGTGTATCAGTATCAATCATATCATTTAAATTCAATAATATAGTTATTAATTTTCGATATTCCTTTGGAATTCATGTGTAATGTGCTGGTTGTACAAAAAAGTTGAATTGTCGAGCATGTACATTTATTTACGTACTTGGTGTTACCTGATACGGCAAATTACTTCTAAAAGCATGATACCCCAAAGTATTTAAGTCCTATGGTAAACAACACCGACAATTTCACTATATGTGAGTTTTCTACGAAAATCAAGATGCAGTGCATATGGTAGATTACAGAGAGCTTTGGATGATTTTGTAAGGAGGATTTACAGCGAATCCCTTTAAAATAATATGCAAAAACGTCAAGGTGGCTGTAAGAACTGTCGATATTGTTCGTTCACACAAAGGCCTCAATAAAACTGTGCAAAGAAGAAGCAAGTGAAAGATGATATAAACAGGAAATACGTTTAGAGAAATAAGCCTCATAAATTCTTCCCACAAAGTGTAAAAGGATATACGTCGCAGAATGGTAGTATCACACTGGTATAAATCGTGCATGACTCATACTTTTCGTGAACTATTTAGTAAATGTCGTTTTAAAAGGCTTGCTTTTACGAAAGGAAAAATAGTTTCTTGGGAAACGATTTTCCTGGGTCTACTCTAGGTACTTTAACAACAATAAGTATAACTGGATTGATCATATGAATGTAGTTATCGAAGCCATAAATCCACCGGGAAAGTAGATGGATTGCAGTCTGTTAACATCTATATTCAGCATGAAAATTACCTCATTTTATCCTAGGCTTAAGTGCATCACTAACGTTGAGTAATTGTTGGTTTCTTGTTCTCGTACTGCGAGTCTGTTATGCGGGATGCAGGACTCGTATTATTAATTGAATCTTCATCCAGAGTTTTGCGTGTCTTCTAAAATAACTACTGCTGAATGGAACAGGTTTATCAACCACGTGTGTCCTGCTCAGTCTTCAGAAAGAACAGTCGCTAGATTCTATATATGTCACATTTATGTGAAAGAAAATCCTCTGTGGTTAATGACACATTCAAGTAATGGCTGCCAGTTTTAAAAGAGTTTAAATTAAATACCGTGACAACTAGGTGATGTTACTTCTCAGATCGTGAGAAATTATAAACGATGTTCGTGACTGAATCCTTCGGCATAGACATTCGAAATTCACTTCTCATTTTCCATACGAAACTTTTGTCGTAGACATTCACATATTGTAAGAGTACAGCTGTAGATCATCGACTTCTTTAAAATCACATTTTCGGGTAGCGATCATTGTCGGCTTCGCTATAGCTATGTCTGCGGCGTCCAGAATCCTTCAACATTTTTATTCTAGTTTTACTATGCAGTAGCTTTGATGTTATAACAAGAAATACGCTTAACTGGCTGCGTTTTAGTTGTAAAAATCAATACTCGCCTTCCTATTAAACAGCGTACTAACCGGCAAAACGAACTGAAGACCTGGCCCAGGTGACAGCATCCTCGTGTTTCCACAATGAGATTTTCACTCTGCAGCGGAGTGTGCGCTGATATGAAACTTCCTGGCAGGTTAAAACTGTGTGCCCGACCGAGACTCGAACTCGGGTCCTTTGCCTTTCGCGGGCAAGTGCTCTTGCCCGCGAAAGGCAAAGGTCCTGAGTTCGAGTCTCGGTCGGGCACACAGTTTTAATCTGCCAGGAAGTTTCATCCTCGTGTTTGTTTTTTTCGTACAATTCAGTGTTCCAAGTGGAGAGCTGTCACACGCTACACGTACACATTCCAATGCCCTGCATAGCTAAACAACACTGAACACTGACCGACACTTCTGTCTCATAATACTCCTCGGACACTGTAACTTTGCCAGCATTATTCACAGTGTAATGTGTACTGATCCACATTCCGTCTAAATAAACATCTGTCCCACATAGAGAAATCATTCCTCAGAGTTAGCTAGCCTTGAAGTTTAATTCTGTGCGACAAAAGCTGCGAAGTTTACCAAAAGTTGGTATACCCTTGTATTGCTCATCCTAATAACGCATTTATCCATATCTCCAGTAGGATATTCATAGTGCTTATTCTTACTCAGGACAGATACCTCAGTGTAACCCATTTCAGCGCCTTGTGTCTCTTCTGTCATAATTTGCACACTTTCTCAGCTTTGCCAGTTTTTTTTTCCTTTTTTTTTTGCCCGTTCTGTCTCACTTTTCCTGCAGCATTGTCACTTCTTTCTCCTTTCTGTAGTCAACAAGTATAAGGACGCTAGAAGCGAGTCGCTGCGGCTGCCTCGTACGTCATTATCAACGATCACTCTCCTTGCTAGTGCTGCGACGTATCAACACGTACTACTTCGAACTAGACCGTGAGCGTACCTAGTCATGTGACCAACTTATTTCTCACTAGGGCTGGGACTACGATTTGATATGTTGCTTAATATTCGTACATAATGTTTGGAGAAACGCATCTTCAATTAACATTTTCCAATTTGTAGCAGCAAGGCTGACAGACTACATCACAACATTTATCCATCAGTTTCCCGCATTTACACAGCAACTGTTTCCTTCTTTAAAAATCTCGCGGACGTGTGTGTGTGTGTGTGTGTGTGTGTGTGTGTGTGTGTGTGTGTGTGAGTGAGTGTGTGGTGTGTGTGTGCGCGCACGCGCGCGTCATGATACTACTTCTAAATTTCGCCTTTCACAAAGGAGAACTCACACTGTTTCCCCTGTAAACATGTTACTCAACTGCAAGTCTCACTAAAATTCTCCATAGTTACTGAGAAACAAACCTACCCCTTATTTTCTATCCGCTGTCATCTAATTTTCACTAATAATATCTCGTTCTCAAACTTTTAAGAGAACAAAAGCTGATTAATACCTAGCTCTGAGTAGCTTGTCCATTATAATCGACTTTAATGACGAAAAAGGTGCCTTGTACCAAGAGAAATGAGTTGTGATGTATTTGACACGCATCATAGCAGACTATTTTATTTATTTCAGATGATGAACGCGTAAGGCTCTTTTGAAATGAAATAACGGATACATACTGCCGTCGTTGTTTTTGAAATAACAGAAATGCAAGAGAGTTCGAGTAAATGGGGAGGGATCACAGGAAGCTTGTCATAGTCACGCTTTTGCAGTAAGTGTAGGCAAATTGTGATGTTACGCAGATTACGTCAAATATCATAGAATGATGTATCTGCCATTTAGATGTACCAAATTCCTTGAAGACATCTGTAGCAACAGTAAACGTAGAAACTCAGCAGTTTTTCCATTATATCGAGGACATAAATGGCCTCCGTCGAATTTCTTCTGTGATGATTGTCCCATGTAGCTGGGACCCTTAGAATTCTGTAGTGGTAAAATAAATATTCCTGCATTACAGAAGTTAGCAGGAAGGTAAAGTATAACTTAGACATGAAATCTCATTGGTATATAGTTTAATAGAGTTTTTTTTTTACTGGAATTGCATACATTATATAGAATATATATAAATTCTAGATTTCATAGAATTTTGGTGTCCTTTAGGCATTATCAATGGCTTTCTTCTAGACATCCATGTAGTAGCTGTCTCGTGGGCTCTCGTTGCTGGATAAAATGCTTTTGTATTAGTGTCTTTTATAAATCGTAGAATTCACCGCTTGGTCACAACTGATTTTATTTGGGCAGCTTACAGCCATTATCAGACCTTATAGGGCAACGGTAGACAAGACGCGTAGTCGTTAACTGAACTCATAAATAATTCACTTAACAGCTGTGCGTCCTCTGTGCCAATGAATTACAAGACCTGATGATGGCCGAAAGCCATCTAAATAGACTCTGTTGTGACCGAGAGGTGAATTTTGCGATTCATATATGTATACCAAGGTCACCGGTCTTCTCCAAAGGTCGAAAGACCTCATTTGATGTCATTGTACTCTTCATCATGAACTCCTGCGGTAGAAGGTTGTAAAACTTGAATTTCCGAGGCGCAAATAAGTTTAGTGACGTATCACTTCGGTAGGAAGACACTCTGGAGGAAACAGCAGAAATGTGTAAGTAATTACGTCGAAAAAAAGATCGGGGTATTGTGCCTTACATCGCAAGAAATAGGTTTGTAATTGAAAAGCAGGTTAATTTTGTAACAAAATTCCACCGAAATATTATGAAGAGTTCATGCTATTTTGAGAGCGTTGTGAAATGAAGTGACATCTGACTGTGGCAAAATTCTTCGCAATTTTAAAATATTAGCGCATGAGCTTAATATACTCATATGTATGTAAAACTGCTGCCTGCTTTTTCTAGTAGCCTTAACTGCGTGCTGTGAAATTTTGTAATAACCTTGCTAAAGAGTACCGCTTTAACTTTTGTAGACAAGTTTCTAGTATTAATAACTGTTACACTTGTTAAATACTCACACTCTCGACAGTGATAGAGCTCCGCTGAACAGGAATCGCTCAGAATGTGAAACTTCGTCGCCCCTGGAGCGAAAGAGTGGCATAGCATATTTTCATATCTCTTATATATTTGTGATTCCGGTAAGATATTTATTCGTAGTTCAGTTTCCTCTCATTGGAGTAAACGACTATAATGTACACCTTTCCTTGTCAGTGTGTTCTGCTCATGGGGAAAGTAAACTTCAAGCTAGAGATGCTATTTTATTTAGTAGACTATGCTTGCTATAGCTAGGCGCACATAGTTCTGTGTATATATACACATTGATTACGCAGCAGTAGTTTGTATGACAAAGTAGGTAAGTTGAAAATAATATATGTTTAGAGAAGTGTGGTCTTTTTTGACCGCATGTGTCAGATGGGACAGTAGCTAGCAGAGTGACGCGGTGTCGGCCTACTTGGTGTTGTAGTGAGCACAACCCGTAGAACTAACAAAACGTATTGTATATATCTCCCTAATGACTCCTTTTGTGTGCTGTCAAGGTGAGACTATCATCCCAGAAATATTTTCTATTTTTATGCTCGATATTTTGTATTTCTATTTACTGACAAATATATTTTGTTTAATTTTGTTTTCGAGGCTATTTTTATATCTACATGGCGCAGCTTTTTAAGTTAATCTACAATTCGAAATCCCTTACATATCCATTTATGACTGACCCCAAAAACCCATAGGATTTTGTATTCACATACACCACTATTTTCTATAATGGAATTATGTGCTGAGAATATTTTCGTGAACAACAAATAATTTTGTATGTAGGCAAAGTGTCGTTCCTCCATGGGTAACTACGCCACAGCCAGTAACGAAGCACCTAAATACTTCCAGTTATCGAGTCACGTACGGTAAAAATAGCAACAGGCAGCTTTCATCGCATCCTGAATCAGTTTTCCTTTCTGGGTTCTAGAACGCAGAATGTTGGCTATATCGTCACGTCTTCAGAATCTGTATTATTACTTTCTTTATTGCACAAGAGAGATATGTTATTATAATAATTCTAAATGTACAGTAGGTGAATCATCCCGATCTCATCATTGTGGTCTTTAGGTTTTCCATTACTTTCGATTCCCGTATGTTGTTTCCATAGGAAAACTCTAAAGCACAACAGCGAGTTACATTTGTTGGAAACTGATCTTCCACAACATTCCTCAACTTTTATTTTTGTGCGACAATCATTTTTCACAGTAGATGTAGAATATTGTCTATTACTAAGATGAAGGTGGTATACGTGAATGATTGTAATGGGCAAAGCTATTTTGTTCTTATTTGATTCTTGGTATTTGAAAGTTGTATAGCAGTTATTTGGCTGAAAGCATTCGTTATTCCGAAATGAATACTATTTTTCTTCAATTACATCTTAAATTTTTTGACAGCTTTCAACTGTCCTTAACGTCTAGACATGGATTTATAATTTTATATTCATCACATTAAGCATTTCTCAAAATTACCCACATTCAGTAAGCATTTTAAGCACTTGGACAACACAGTACAAGTTCATTGAGTTACAGAGTTGTACCGTATATTGTTATTACGTAAAGTGAGTAAAATGCATTAGATACCGAGAATCAATTTCAAAAGGCTTTCTGTAAGAAGAAGATTAATTAAAACTTATTTTGTGTACTAAACTTGTTCCTTGTATTCGGCATGAATCATGTAAGGGTTTCCTATAATTAGAGAAAACAGACCCGTATTTTGTAGATGCAGAAGATATTTAAACTTCAGCGTATAATCAGTTAATACAGTGTAGTCTAATAAATTAATCCCAACATAAACAACTCACGATCGCAGTAGGTAGTCGTTTCTCATATTCTGAAAAACTAACATTGCTTTTGTCCCATTGCGGCAGATATAACTAGTGAATTAGTCTTTGTAGCTTGTAAGAATAAATGAAGTTTTCTTTACCCTAAATTATGTATTTCAATTTAGGATGTTTTATATCCATGGTGATTTTTATCCAAAAAATATTTCTATGTCCTAATAGAATGTATCAAATGGATACATATCCAGGTCCCATTGCAGTTTTCGTTTCTGAAACTGAAAACACGAACTGAATCAGTACCCGCGAAACGATTCCCTGCTCAGTATGTTTGACTACTACCACTACGGCGATGTCCTGTACTAAAGCATCTATTTTATATTATATTTCGAGAAACAAAATTTGGAATCTTTGATGTAGTACCTATATAAAACTGCACAAACATAAAATTCGTACTGCTGTCTTTCAATCTGTATGTCGTGGAGTTAAACTAGTGGACTTTATTCTGAATATTCTATGCATGACTCACTGGTGAATGGATTTCGCATGCCAGGCATGTACGACAAACACACATCCTATTGTAGTAGATAACTGTTCTGTGTTACTGGATTTTTGTCTTGTACGGAGCATACTGGTAATGTAAAAACTAGTAAATTTGATACAAGCTTACGTGAATGGAAGGTAGAGAATTCTTTGACTTTCAGGTACTTGAAATTTATATATAAAAATTAATATATGTACATATTCTATTTATAATAACCGTATAGAAATGTGTATGATTTAATTTCAATGTTAAACTTAATACAAGTAAATCTATCAATATATAATATGCAAAAAAGAAAACTGTATTGAAGTTAGTAACTGCCTTTATTTTGTGATGTAAATATTTAATCAATAAACGCAATTTCTCGTGACCGGAAGTTGCTCTGTTCTTCAGAGGACTGCCCGCTATCCAACTGTCCCATCTGGCACTCGCGTCTCACGTGCTCTATGCGTGGTAACGCTTTTCTGTAGCCCGGGAGAACCGAGGCGTGCTTTTGCTTCGTGAGCACGGCCCTCCAGCAAGGACCACGGGGACAAAAAGTGCCAGAGGTTGTATTTGTTTGTAATGAGGAGGCCCATCCGCATAGAGTATGTGCATCTCGCATCTGCCTTTCGCACCATAAGGTGCTGATGTTCTGTTTGATGTTTTGCATGTGTCGTGCAGTTAGTCGGGTGCCGGACCCGGCCTTTTGATACGTTTGCACTGCATGGAGCATGTCACTCGCTACGTGCCAGAAATCCCATCCCGGACACAACACGAACACACGGCGCACAACGCAAACTCTTCCTTAACTAAATACAGACATTTTCACTACTCAAAACATTTGTTCTGAAACCAACTGTAATGGCACAAAGCCTAGTGTAAAGTAACATTTTCTTCCATGAGTAACAACAAGTTTATTTTTGTCTGTTTGGAGTCTTGCCGTTTTAGCTGCGGTGAACTATGAGCGACTTTATTATTCTTTAGGAACCATCAGCGACTACAGATGACAACATCTCGTGATGGTAAGAGCTACAGGTAAAAAAAGTAGTTATAGACTGCCATCATAAAGAGCAGAAAACAAGATGGAATAGACATTGCTACAGCGAGAGCAAATTATCGATGGACAAGTGCATATTTAGCACATTTCTAACCTAGTACCTCCATCTAGGAAAAGTATGGCACAGTCTCGACAACAACGGGACAGTATGAAAAGACAGTATTCTTATAATGTACCATTTTTTATTAAGCTGATGTAACTTAACGGGTGCCACTTACAATAATGGTACAGAAAAAGTTAAATATCCACATCATAAGCGTTGGGGACTAAAGCACAGCAGAGATGGGTCTAATTCATACGGTTATAACACCATCCAGTTATTCAAAGTCATATATATTGACTATCAAAAGCTCTACCTGAAATTCTGAAAAACTTTGACTTGCCTGGCTGAGACAGAAGAGGAAAATGTGTGATATTAATAATACGTGCTTAATTGAGAAGACCCATTCATCATATCATCTATCGCTGAGGCGGAGTTCTTTCCGTCTGATGGATCTCCTAAAATATTTAGTCTTCTAAATTTTACAGTAACCTGTAGCAGATTATATCAATATCTACAGCTACACCAATACTCCACAAGTATGGCGAAGCTTCCCCTTTCCTATTACAATCACCAATTAGCTTGGAAAGAACAATTCTTTGGTACACCTCGACAAGAGCTCTAATTTCTTATAATGTACCATTTTTTATTAAGCTGATGTAACTTAACGGGTTTCTTGATATGTTCCTGATGATTTCTATTCTCCTCTTGTCCAAACTATTTATCGTCCACGTTTCACTTCCATACATGGCTACATATGTGGGAGGAAGCTATAAGTTGCCGGGCTATTTCGGGACGTTGTTGGTGTGTTCTTCAGTCCAGAAACTGGTTTGATGCAGCTCTCCATGCTACTCTATCCTGTGCAAGCTTCTTCATCTCCCAGTACTTACTGCAACCTACATTCTTCTGAATCTGCTTAGTGTATAACTCTTAGTCTCCCTCTATGATTTTTACCCTCCACGCTGCCCTCCAATGCTAAATTTGTGATCCCTTGATGCCTCAGAACATGTCCTACCAACCGGTCCCTTCTTCTTGTCAAGTTGTGCCACAAACTCCTGTTCTCCTCTATTCTGTTCAATACCTCCTCATTAGTTATGTGATCTACCCATCTAATCATCAGCATTCTTCCGTAGCATCACATTTCGAAAGCTTCTATTCTCCTCTTGTCCAAACTATTTATCGTCCACGTTTCACTTCCATACATGGCTACACTCCATACAAATACTTTCAGAAACGACTTCCTTACACTTGAATCTATACACGATGTTAACAAATTTCTCTTCTTCAGAAACGCTTTTCTTGACATTGCCAGTCTACATTTTATATCCTCACTACTTGGACCATCATCAGTTATTTTGCTCTCCAACTAGCAAAACTCATTTACTACTTTAAGCGTCTCATTTCCCAATCTAATTCCCGCACCATCACTCGATTTAATTCTACTACAGTCCATTATCCTCGTTTTGCTTTTGTTGATGTTCATCTTATATCCTCCTTTTAAGACGCTGTCCATTCCGTTCAGCTGCTCTTCCAGGTCCTTTGCTGTCTCTGACAGAATTACAATGTCATCAGCGAACCTCAAAGTTTTTATTTCTTCTCCATGGATTATAATTCATATTACGAATTTTTCTTTTGCTTCCTTTACTGCTTGCTCAATATACAGATTGAATAACATCGGGGATAGGCTACAACCCTGTCTCACTCTCTTCCCAACCAGTGCTTCCCTTTCATGGCCCTCAACTCTTATAACTGCCATCTGGTTTCTGTACAAATTGTAAATAGCCTTTCGCTCCCCGTATTTTACCCTTGCCACCTTCAGAATTTGAATGAGAGTATTCCAGTCAACATTGTCAAAAGCTTTCTCTAAGAGTATTCCAGTCAACATTGTCAAAAGCTTTCTCTAAGAGTATTCCAGTCAACATTGTCAAAAGCTTTCTCTAAGTCTACAAATGCGAGAAATGTAGGATTGTCTTTCCTTAATCTATTTTCTAAGGTAAGTTGTAGGGTCAGTATTGCCTCACGTGTTCCAACATTTCAACATCTTCCCCGCGGTCGGCTTCTACCAGTTTTTCCATTCGTCTGTAAAGAATTCATGTTAGTATTTTGCAGCTGTGGCTTATTAAACTGATAGTTCGGTAATTTTCACATCTGTCAACACCTGCTTTCTTTGGGATTGAAATTATTATATTCTTCTTGATGTCAGATGGTATTTCCCCTGTCTCATACATCTTGCTCACCAGATGGTAGAGTTTTGTCAGGACTGGCTCTCCCAAGGCTGTCAGTAGTTCTAATGGAATGTTGTCTACTCCCGGGACGTATATTTCGAAATTGCAATAGTAAACCACTACGTCATTCGCTACGCCTGTCTTGTAGTCACTGCCACTGGTGTTTGTTGAGCACGTACGTAAAGCCCTCGTGCTTACTCAGCGATACCGCTGCGAAACTCGCCACTCCTCTTTCGATCTTCTCTATCTCTTCTGTTAATTCATCCTGTTAAAGGTGCTAGACTGATGATCAATACTCAAAAATCTGTCGGACAATAGTTTTGTATAGTTTTAAATGGTTATTCCAATTTTGGTCGTTCCAGATGGTTATTTCTTGATATGTTCCTGATGATTTATTACCAATAGCGTAAACGATCAGTAATGGACCTCTTCACCTGTTTACATCCAATATGTTAGCTCCAATCAGTGCACCAATTGTCGTTCCTCTGCTGGCCTTAATGTATTCCTTTACAGGAGTACATCAACAGCGTCGTATGCCAACGCCCTCGCGGAACATGCGACTATATCGATTAGATCATTTATGTATGAGGGTAGGCAAATGAAAATTGAACATCCACCACAATCGGAGCATGGAGTGCAAAAGTAATCAACATACGCGTTATGATGTTTATCCCACTGAGAGACGAGACGATCGATTCTGTGTCGTAGATCGCAGTCGGCCCCTGACGGATCCACAACCGCTCCCACTACTGCACCTCCTAGTCCGAATAGAACCGAAATCCACGCAGATCTTTCTTCCGCTCAACAGAGATGTGAAAATCACACGGTGAAAGATCCGGGCTGTACGGAGGATATTGCTTCGTTTCCCAACCAAATCGCAGAAGCGTAGCCATCGTCCGGTTGGCAGTATGGGGGAGGGCGCTATCGTTAAACAGGATAATTCCGTCCGACAGCGTTCCGGGGCGGTTTGACTTTAAAGCGCTACACAATGAGTGTGGTTCCACGTTCGAGTAACTAAACGAGCAGAGGATCCCAGCGATAGAAAAAGATCATGATGACCTTACGTGGTGCCACTATCGAGCCCGAGGGCAAATGGTGAAGTCAGCAGTGGAAACATCTCACATCTCCCGTGCCAAATAAATCCAGATCTGTTCACAAAAAAGTTCCGGTAAGGTCATGATGACATGCTGGGATCCTCTGCTCGTGGAATTCCTCAAGCGCGTAACCACAATCAGTGCGTGGCGCTATGATAGCACGTCATAAAGTCAAAAGTCGTGAAATGATGTCTGATGGAATCATTCAGTTGCACGATAACGCCCACCCCCACACTGCCAATCGAACGAAGGCTACCCTTCAGCGATTTACTTGGGAAACACACGGCACGCAGCATCCTCCGTACAGCCCTAATAATTCACCGTGTAATTTTCACATCTTTGGCAACCTGAAGAAAGATATACGTGGACATCGGTTTCAGCTGAACTAAAAAGCACTTTTAAAAAAAAGTACAAGTTTGAGTGAGATTGTGAATCTGTCAGAGGCCGACCGCGTTCTCGGAAACAGTAATTGATCGTCGCTTCTCCTAGTGGGATAGATGTCTTAATGCGTGTAGTCATTACTTTTGAATGGAGCTATTCCATCGTCCTATTGCGGCGGGTGTTCAGTTTTCATTTAATTTAATCGTATATATTGGTAACAATAACGGCTTTATAACACTCCATAGGGGAACTTTGAAAATTGTCTTTATACCTGTCCATTTGGTACCGATAAGGACAACGTGTCGATATGTATCCGTCAGGGTGTTTTGAATGAAGTCACATTTGTGCTCGTATATTCAATAAAGTAGTTCACATAACTACGGTACGAAACTATACCTAATGCCTTCTGGAAGTCAAGTAATATGGCATGGACCTGGGTACCGTTCCCTCACTGTGCTTAGGACTTTATTAACGAACACAGCGGACTGAGTTTCTCAAGATCTCTGTTTGCGGGATAAATGATAATTCTTCCCCTAAATCGTTATAGTGTGTGAGCACAAAACATGGTCCATAATTCTACAACAGACTGAAGTCAGCAAAATAGGCTTATCAATATGTGCATCTGTGCAGCGATTCTTCTTAAAACCGAAGCCAACGTGATATAGGCCTGGGCAGATATTTATGTAACATATTTTGTTAACTGCTGATGGCGCAGAGATACTTGAAAAAAGAATGAATGCCGTATTAATTAAACGGTGACCAAAAGAATAGTAAAATCATCTATCTTAACAATATTCGGATCATTTGAAACTGATTTTGTGCGGCACTTTTTACTATGAATAAAAATGCAAACGAAACAGCAATGAACGTGATAGGTCGAAGTCTAAGGCTCTATACAAAAAATGACGATTCAGTTTCATATGACAGGAAGTTTCGGCAATTGTATTCTGATTCTTCACATACCTCTCGGAACAATTTCGCTGCAGCTCCTTCCCACATTTTCTTTTTGAGTGACTTATGTTGTTGCATTTTGTTTTCATGAACAGTTTTGTATTTCCTTCTACCGTTGGTCAGAGGGAGTATTTATTCCACTACCCTAGGTTTTTCCGCAATTATTTTCTTTGTAGCCATTAGTGTCTGCCATCACTCATTGCCGTTTTTAGGGTTGTCCATTCCCCTTCAGTTAAACTACCTACTGCAGTGTCTGCAGCGCACAGAACTTCAGATCCACACCATCATTCCTCAGTATATTAGTATCCCACTTGTTTACACGTTCATCCTGACAACACAATTAAATATCAGCTTACATTTCATCATTACTAAACTGTGATTTGAGTTCTTCCTGTGTCTCTGGACTTTCTGTGTATCCTCCTTCTCTTCTGATTCTTGAAGAAGTTATTTGCTAT
This sequence comes from Schistocerca americana, assembly GCF_021461395.2. Classification (NCBI taxonomy): domain Eukaryota; kingdom Metazoa; phylum Arthropoda; class Insecta; order Orthoptera; family Acrididae; genus Schistocerca; species Schistocerca americana. The sequence goes on from NC_060121.1 coordinate 463,489,261, forward strand.
TATTAACTGAAATTTATTGTAGAAATCAAGGAGTCATCTTCCTCTCCCATTCCTATTAAATTCCCGATGAGTATTAAATTTTCATCTCCTTTACATTCTAAGTTACTTTCTACGTTACCAGTTCACCGTTTCTGCCTCTCTTCACATTCTGCGTAAGATGTAGTAGCTACGTTCAACTTTAGTATTATTACTGGCGGTGCATTGAAGTCTATTCTGGTGAGTTTATCGAATGACTGAATTGTTCACAGTAACTCACACTGGCCTAGCTACCTATTAATAAGGAATTATACTATCGTTGTATTATTTTCTTCCTATTACGATGCCGAGCTGAAAAGTAATGCCTCCAATTATTTACGTGAAAGCTCTTAAAGCCTTTTAAATAATACGAACGTTACTAACATACTACATCTGTAGTCTTCATATCTGGTCTTCTGCCACTAAACGGCTCCGAATCGTAGTTGTAACATGCCTGTGTGTTACGCAACTCTGTCGGTGCATGAGAAACAGCGTGCTGTAATCAAGTTTCGAACAGTTCGTCCACACATGGAGTATCCTCTTCTTCGGAATGACAATACCAGATCACACCTGAGGGCAGCGACATCTGCAACAATCCGATGTCTCTGGGTCATTGTCCTCGATCATCCTCCACATAGTACCGACTTGACCCCACCCGGTATTTATCTGTTTCCAAAGATAAACTGATAGTAAAGAAGACGTGAAAGCAGATTTCAGGTTGTGGCTCTGTCAACAATGTCAGACATCCAACAGTGACAGTGCCAACAAACTGATCTCTCGTTGGAAGAAATGTGTGCCACCAAGGTGACTATGTTGAGAAATAAATATGTAGACATTAACAATAAAGAAGTAGAATGCTACTAACGTCTGTTTTATTTAAAAAGCTATAACAGTTTTAAATAAAAAATTCGCGGGCATTACTTTTGAGAACCACCTCGTACGTCTACAGGGTGAGTCATTAACTATTTCCACCTAGAATAACTCCGAAAATATAATAGTAGCTGGAAAGTTGCGGGGCAGATGTAGCATGGGACAACGGGGGCCATCATATAATGTTGGTTTTTTGTTGCTAGGTGGGGTCGCTTCAGAGGTATTAAGGTCAACTTTGTTTTTTTTATGGGATTCTATAGTTTGGTACTTATTTTCTGATTGCGGCTATCGAGACGAATCCAATGATGGGTAACAGTAAGGTATTTGAAGGTAAGCGAAGGTCAAAAAGGTGGCATTTACAGAAAGTTTTCGAAGTGATAGCCATTGCTGCAGTGCTGCAATCTTATCGTGGATTGAGTGGTATTCCATATCACTTCGTCACTTACCGAAGCACATGCTCTAACAATTATTTCTCGTATATCGTGCACATGGTAAATATTCGCCGAATACGGCGTATCCATCTAACGTGCCCTTGACATGTAAACACCATTCGACGGTTTCGCAATACAACACTAATAGGAACGGTAAGACTAGTATCGTCGAATCAAGCGAACGTAAGTGATGTATTCCTTCGAAGAATGAGTCAATGTGCTTCTCATTTACGGAGAATGCCAACGAAATTCAGCGAGAGCTAGAGACTTATACGCTGGAAGATATCCTCAACGTACTCAGCCATACACGTCGTTCATTTAAATATGTGTATCATAAATTGAGAACAACTGGATCTTTAACGCATCGGAAAATATTAGGCAAAAGAAAATTACTAACGAGAAAACGTAAATTGGTACTCTTGCCATTGGTTCGAGATCCTTGTGTAAGTTCGCGTCAAATCGCAAGGGAATCTGGCATGAGCTAGAGTAGTGTTGTTCGTGTCCTGCATCGCCATAAGTATCATCCTTACCATATCATTCTCCACCAAGTATTAACTGGTACGAATTGTATGCGTCGCATTGAATTCTGCCGCTGGGCTTAACTTCAGATTCAGAGTAAAGACACATTTATTAATTTGATATTATTTACTGACGAGGTTACATTCACGAACCATGGAAATGTTAATTTGCGTAACATGCATTATTGGGCAACTGAAAATCCATGTTGGCTGCGGCAAGTTGCACACCAAAAACTATGGTCGGTGAATGTGTGGGTTTCTGGAGGACAAAATTATAGTCGCCTATTTCATCGAAGGAAATCTTAATGGTAGGAAGTACACCACATTTCTGCAAGAAACTTTAGGTCTCTTATTCGAAGAAATACCTTTAGGAATAAGGAACAGCATGTGCTATCAACATGATGGGTGTCTGGCACATTTTTCGCTGATGGCTAGAAATTAGTTGCAAAGCAACTCTCAAATCGTTGGACTGGACGCGGAGGAGATGTGTCGTGGCCGGCTCGTTCGCCAGACTTGACGCCTCTCGACTTTTTCTCGTGGGGATTCGTATAAGACATTTTTTATTAAGACGTTCCAACTACACCTGAAGATATGCGAGAGAAAACTGTCAGAGCATGTGCTTCGATAAGTGTCGATGTGATGAGGAATATCACTCAATCCATGATAAGAAGATTTCAGCACTGCAGTGATACCAATGGTCATCACTTCGAACAGCTTCTGTAAATGGACGTTCATGCCACCTTTGTGACCTACGCTGACCTTCAAAGACCTCACTGTTACACGTAATTGCATTCGTCTCAATAGCCGCTATCAGAAAATGGCTACCAGACTACAGTAACACATTTAAAAAAATAAATTGAACTTCATATATTTGACGCGGCCCCACCTATCAACAAAAAAACCAACGTCATATTATGGCCCACGTTGTCCCATGCAACTTTTGTCCCACAGACATTTCAGCTCCTGTCATACTTTCGGAGTTATTCTTGGTGGCAATAGTTAGTGACTCATCCTGTATATTCAGACTTTTCTTTCGCTTTTCATATTTTCTAGCTTCCTCGAACTTTAAGAAAACTGACAATTTATTCTTCTATTAGTATTCTTTTTAATCTTTTCCTCACTATCAAATCATCTTGGCAGTCCGTCCCGTAAACGCCGATTCGGTACTAGTCCAATGGGGAGTTCGACGTGACACCTTTTCAGTAATAAGTTTTTGTATGTCCATCCTTTTAGTAGGAAGTCTCTGGGACCATGGCCGTTTAATATCGCGATAAAATAAAAACACCTACAGCCGTCCCTGACACATTATCTGCATATCCAGTAATGGTGGCAACTGGTGTGTTATGCATGGGGATCGTATCAACCTATACCGCATCAAAAACAGCCCGAAGGTGACGCAATGAAGTGTTGAAATTGGTAGCAACAAAATAAAATAAAATCATAAGGATGGCTGTAGGTGTTTTTATTTTGTCACGATCTTCAATAATAGGCCTGTACATACGTATTATTCGTCTTCATGCGTTTGCTTCCATTGGCTACTGCATTTGGATAGGGTCTGTTACTGCTGATTCTTCCACCTTTTAGCAGCAGTTTCCACCCAAGACAGAAGGATCCCCTCAACCTCTATCCGTTTCTTTTCCTTCTTTAGGAGTCGGAACGACAGATATAGCATAGAGATAAGTCAAAATAGCTTTCGATGACATTAAAACAAAGGTGTTGACACTAGGAGTGCAAAAGGAATCCCACTGTTAACAGCAGACGACAGGTCGGGTATGTGTAAAGAGTAAACAGAGGGCATCCGCAAGGGGGCAGGAACTGTCTGATTGCATGATAGGAGAAGAAATGGGAATCGATTTGGGAAACGTTGGAGCTCTGAATGATTTACGAACGAACAAGGCATGAGAAACTCATAAACTCCTTCAGAATTCTTAAAATCGACCGGTGAATTGCCAACCAAACCATTATTCAATTAATCATGCTACTGTGTAGATTCTCTGAGACTTATCGCGCGCTCAAGAAGATAAAAAAATGTACATAAATACGAGAACTGTCGAAGAATGAGCTTAGCTACTCACGTCATCCATGTTGCTGATAAAAATAATCGCAGATGAACTAAAAAGAAAACATAGGATCTTTTAGATGATGATCAGTATGGTTTTAGAAAAAGATAACACACCAAAGGTAGTTCTGACGTTGCGTTTTCTAATGGAAGCAAGACAAGAAAAATTAAAATGCTTTGCAATGTGTTTGAAATTCTCAGAAAAATAGGATTCATGCTGTAGGTAAAGGTGCGTAAGAGTGCAGAGGGAAAACAATATTTGAAGACAAAGACAGAAGTCCTCGGCCTAAAAATTGCAAGCACGCAGTCCTTCTCCCCTGCTGTTCAATTGGACATCGAAGAGAAAACAGCAGGAATAAAAGAAAGGTTCAGCCGAGTAACCAAAATCCGGAGTGAAAGGATATTCATTATAACATTAGATAATGACATTGCTGTCCTCAGTGAAAATGAAGAAAAGTTACCATACATGTCGAATGGCATGAACTGTCTCATGAACACTGAATTTGGACAGAGAATAAACTCTAGAAAGCCGAATGTAAGGGGAGTAGCATAACTGAGATCACCAGTACTTAACTTCAAAATTGGGGCCCACATATTAGTACCAAACATAACACTTAATTCTACATCTCTGTACATCATGGTCCTCGACTAGCTGGCAGCCGTAAGGGGAGAGGGGGGGGGCGGAGGCAGTTTATGTGCCTCAGCAATACAAATAGCCGGACCGTAGGTGCAACTACAACGGAGGGTATCAGCGTGAACGGCGGAATAAAATGTGGTCCTTTATGTTGAGCAGCAGACTTCCATTAGTTGCGTGGGCAGCGATTTGGATCATAGACTGATCTGGCATTGTAACGTTAGCCAATACACACTTGCTGCCTTGGTCCTGCGAATTGCTGGCAAGGGGAAACAGCAGCCGTTACTTTGTTCCCCGAGGCCACGCAGCTGCACTGTTATGGTTTGATGATGTCGTTCTCTTGGGTAAAATATTCCGAAAGAAATACAATAATCCATTCGGATAACCAGACGGGAACTACTCGGGAGGATGTCGTCACCCGAAAAACAAAACTGGCATTCTACGGGTTGCAGCGCGGAATGTTAGGCCCCTTGATCGGGTAGGTAGGTTAGAAAATTTAAGGAAAGAAATGGATAGGTTGAATTTATAGTGAAAATTAGTGATGTGTGGAGGCAAAAAGGAAAGTACTTCCGTTCAGGCCAGCACAGGATCCTCAAAATAAAATAAAACAGAGGTAGTGATGAGTTAGGAAGTGGGAATGCAGATAAGCTACTGCACTGAGGAGACAAAAGTTACGGGGTACCTCCTAATAACGCGTCGGACATCCTTTTTCCCGGCGTAATGCAACAACTAGACGAGGCGTGGACTCAACAAGTTACGGGAAGTCCCCTGTAGACATATTGATCCATGCTGCCTCTATAGTCATCCAAAATTCCGAAAGTGCTGCGGGTGCAGGATTTTGTGCACAAACTGACGTCTATATTTTGTCCCATAAAGCTTCGATGAGATTCATGTCGGGCGATCTGGGTGCCAAATCATTAGCTCGAACTGTCCAGAATGTTTTTCAAACCAATTGCGAACAGTTACGCCCCGGTGAGATGACGCACTGTCACCCGCAAAAATTCAATTGTGGTTTCTGAACACGAAGACCGCGAATGGCTGCAAATGGTCTCCAAGTAACCGAATCCAGTCAATGATCACTTCAATTGGATCGAGGGACCCAGACCAATCCATGTAAACAGAGCCCACACCATTAGTGAGTGCACAAACTTACACAGTGCCTTATTGACAACTTGGACCGTACATGAAATACAATCGCAGTTGCAAGTATGGACAATCATAGTTGTATAATGGAATGACGACAATGAAAATTTGTGCCGGATCGGGACTAGAAACCAGGTTTCCCGCTTATCATGAACGGCCAGCCTACCATTTGGCTACCCGAGCACGACTCCCAGCAGATGAAGAGAGCGAAATAATCCATGACGAGATCAAAGAAACTATTCATATAGTGAGAAAACACGAAAATTTAACTATGGTGTTTGAAATTTGGTAGGGGCAAAAGAAAGAGCAGCAAAAACAATAGGTCAAAAGAAAATGGGGGAAAGGAATGAATGGAGAAATTAATCTGTAGAATTTTGGGGGGGTTCATAATTTAATCATCGCTTACTCTTGGTTTAAGAACCATAAAAGAAGAATGTGTGTGTGGGGCAAGAGACACTGGAAGCTTTCAAATTGATGGTACAATGAAAAGACGAAATTCAGAATTCAGATTTTAATCTGTAAGGCATTTCCAGGAGCAGGTGAGGACTGCAGCCATAATTTACTGCTTATGAACTGCAAATTGAAACTAAAGAAATTGCAAAAAGGTGGGAAGTTAAGAAGATGAGATTCACAGAAAGTGCAAAGTGGCTAAAAAGAATAAGCTAGGGAACGAATGTAGAGGCAGGTACTCGTATTCTCGTATTACTAGCTGAAAGATGATGCCACCTGTAGGAAAATTAAAGGGATCTTTGGTGAAAACAGAAGGAACTACATGAGTATCAAAAGTGCAGATGGCAAGCCAGTACGAAGCAAAGAAGGAAAATTTGGAAGCTGGAAGGAACATATAGAGGGTCCATTTAAGGGGACGAAATTCCATGACAATATTATAGAAAGAGAAGAGAAAGTAAGTGAGAACATTCCCCAGCATTAGGGAGACACTTGGGAGAGCCATCTGCAACACAATTATTCCACCTGTGTGAAAGATATATGAGACTACTGACATACTCTCAGACTTAAAAAAAATTGTAATTCTAATTCCAACGAAAGCAGGTGCTGAAAGTTGTGAAAATTATCGAACTATCTGTTATGTTGCAATATAATGACACGAATTATTTGCAGAAAAATACAAAAAACTGGTAGAAGCTACCTAGTGGAAAATCAGTTTGCAGGGACACGGGAGGCAATACTGACCATGTGACTTAATTTTGAAGATAAAAAAATGTAAATGTCGTCTGACCAGGGCCTCCCACTGGGTAGATTATTCGCTGGATGCAAGTCTTTCGATTTGACGCCACTTCGGCGAGTTGCGTGTTGGTGGGGACGAATGATGATGATTAGGACAACACAACACACAGTCCCTGAGGGGAGTAAATCTCCGACCCAACCGGGAATCGAACCCGGGCCCTTATGACTGACAGTCTGTCGCGCTGACCACTCGGCTACCGAGGTGGACACTTTCATAGATAGGTTAAAGAAAGGCAACCCCACGTTTATGGAGTTTGTAGACGTGACAAAGCTTCTGACAATGTTGACTGATATATAATCTTCGAAATTCTGAAGGTAGTGGGGATAAAATGCAAGGAGTGAAAGATCATATACAGCTTGTACGGAAACGAGGCTGTAGTTATAAGCGTTGGACATGAAAGGGTATAAGTGGTCTAGATGCGATTCAAACACGGCTGAAACCTAGTGCATCGAGTAAGCAATAAATATAATCAAAGCAAAACGTGGAAAAAAATTAAAATTCAGAGAAAATAAATTTAAACTTTTAGGTTTCTTGATGCCACAGAATTCTGTCAGAGACAGCAGGCGACTCGGAAGAGCACCTGAACATAGTTGGTAGTACGTACAAAAGAGTTTATAAAATGAGCATCATCGAAAGTAAAACAGAGATATTGGAAGGTAGTAGGATTAAATCGGGCCGTACTGAGGCAACTAGATTAGGAAATCAGACACTACATGTAGCGAACGTGCTTTGATAATTGGCCAGCAATGTAACTGATGTAACTCTTCAGGCTTTCCTGGCGAGATCTCGACATGTGGAATAATTGGGTCTACTGCAGGATGTTTGTGTCGCTCTGGCACAGTATTTCGGCCACGTAACTTGTTGCCTTCTTCAGGTGCTACCTGAGACTGACGTATTGGAGGATCTGGTCCAGTATTTATGCCCAGAGGGCCCTGGGCGCTCTGTTTGCCGTCTGCGCCCGCCTGGCGCTGCTTGTAAGGTGTTGTCTCTTCCCCGGTGCTCCCTCAGACGTCCGCGCCCGACTTGGTCGCCATCCGTGGCAGCTCTCTGAGGCCCGTCCTGTGTCAGGCATTCCGTTCGCGGTCCGCGCCCACCTGGTGCTGCTCCTGAGGTTTTGGCCCTTCTCTGGCGCTCCCACAAACGTCCGCGCCCAGCTCGTCCACCATCTGTGGTCGTGGCAGCTGTCTGGGGGCGGACCCGCCTTTGGCGTTCCGTTAGTGGTCCGCGCCCGCTTGGCGCTGCTCCCAAGGTGTTGGCACTTCCCTGGTGCTCCGACGGTCGTCCGCGCCCAGCTCTTCCATCATCTGCGGTCGTGGCGGCTGTCGGAGGCCCGTCCCGCGTCGGGAGTTGCGTTCGTGGTCCGTGCCCGCTTGGCGCTGCTCCTGTGGTGTTATTACTTCTTGAGGAGTTTCCTGGTTCCTTTCGTTGGGCTCTGATAAGCTCCAGAGCTAGACTCCACGCCAAGCTGAGCTGGCGACCGCTGTCTCGGTTTATTAGGTCGTCTGTGACCTTGATCTCGATGGCCTCCTTTATGACACTGTCCCAAAATCTTGGCGTCTGTGTCACAATTTTGGTGTTGTTGTAGTCCATTCAGTGACTGAGCTCCAGACAGTGCTCCGCTATGGCAGATTTGGTTGCCTGTCCGATTCTGGTGTGCCTCTGGTGTTCTTTGCACCTGATGTCCACCGTCCTGGTTGTCTGGCCAATGTATGACTTTCCACACTGGAACTTGATGTTGTAAATGCCTGGTTTAGATAGCCCCAGGTCGTCCTTCACACTCCCTAACATTGTTACAATTTTGGAGGGTGGACAGAAGATACTCTTTATATCATGTTTTGAAAGAATTCTGCTGATCTTTGCAGAAATAGGTCCAGTATATGTCAGGTATGCCTCCTTCTTCACCTCCTCTTGCTCCTCTTCTGTACCCTGTGGTTGGCTGGTAGCACAAAGTGCCCTTTGGATGTCTGTGGAGGAGTACCCATTTCTGTAGAACACCAGCTGTAGATGTTCTATCTCAGTGGCCAGACTTTCCGCATCCAACAGAGTCCAAGCCCTGTGAACTAATGTTTTTAAGACTCCATTCTTCTGTGCCGGGTGGTGGCAGCTACTGGCTTGAAGGTAGAAGTCAGTGTCGGTGGGCTTACGATACACACAATGCCCCAGAGTGCCATCTGCCTTCCTCTTGATCAGCACATCCAAGAATGGGAGCTGTCCATCCTTCTCTAGCTTTGTAGTAAATTTTATACTTGGGTGGCATAAATTTAGATGTTCCAAAAAGTCATCTAGCTTTTCCCTGCCATGGAGCCAAATGACAAATGTGTCATCGTCATACCTAAGAAAGCACTTGGGTTGGTAAGTGGCTGATCAAGTGCCTCCTCTTCGTACCTTTCTATCAAAAGCTTGGCTACCACTGGTGATAAAGGGCTGCCCATTGCCAAGCCTTCCTTTTGCTCATAAAATTGACCCCCATAAATAAAATATGTTGAGGTCAGTACATGCTTGAACAGATCGAGCAGGGCACCATCGAAGTTCTCTCCAATGATATTGAGTGAATCGGTGAGTGGCACTCGTGTGAAGAGCGACACCACATCGAAACTGACCATGATGTCAGAGTCCACCAGGGAAGAGACAGCAACTTACAAGCAACGCCAGGAGGGCGCGGACGGCAGACAGAGCGCCCAGGGCCCTCTGGGCATAAATACTGGACAAGATCCTCCAATACGTCAGTCTCATATAGCACCTGAAGAAGGCAACGAGTTACGTGGCTGAAATATTGTGCCAGAGTGACACAAACGTCCGGCAATAGACCTGATTATTCCACATGTCAGTGTAACTGATGATGGAGAAATAGAGAGGATATAATGTGGCTATACCAAGGAAAGTATTTATGAAAAAAACAGAATTTGCTAACATTTCCAATAAAATTAAGTGTTAGGGAATCTGTCCTGTAGGTATTTGTCTGGGGTGTAGCTTTGTATGGAAGTAAAACTTGGACTATAAACTGTTCTGACAAGAAGAAAGTAGAGGCTTATGAAACAACTGCTTCACTATTGTGACAGTGCTTTATATAGCTCTGGTGTACATTGTTTTATCTTGCTCTAGAGAGAGCGATAGTTAGTAATTTAACTGCAGTAATGAATCTGCATTGGACGTGAAAGCCTCGTAACCTGTCTTCCTAGATAAGTTCACTGAGCAAAAAAATTAAAGGATCATTTTTTCGAAAGCCCGTAATCGTTTCCCACTGCAACGTATAAGTTCCAAATTTGACTCAAACGTGCCTACAACCTTCCACTGTAACGTTGTAAAAGCGTAGTATCTTACGACGTCTCTCTCTTACTCGGAGACGCTTCAGACAGCAAGCTTTCGACACATGCGAATAAAAGGCCAGAGCTCAGAAGCTGTAAGGTCGGTTAATGATGTACGACTGAAACCAAATTTCAAATTGCACCATAATTCTGCCCAATGTCTCACACGATGAGAAGGTCGTGACAGCCCCTGTACCCACATTTTGCCCCTTCTTTTGACGCCTCTCCGATGGAGATCAGAAATGCGACTCCCAGCATTGAAATCACACTGTTTCTTTACAGGTGGCGGACGAAAACATTTCAGAATCAAAAAGAAAAGCCATCAGATGGTGACATAAAGGGCGTCAATGTAGTCACACCTTTACCTGGGGCGTTGCTTTCCACACATTTCGCAGTAGAAAACGACAGGTCGTAATGCGATGATCAGCAGAAATTGCTCTTGATAACATTTTACACTATTGACAATATCGGACGTTTAAATCCTTCTCTGAGGGCATTGTGGGACTGCATCTACATTGAAAGTGACTACGCCCATTTGGAGTGCAGTGCGACCACAACTTTTGTTCTCGTGTACAGATTGGAAGCACTAGGGTTCATTCAAAACCATTCAACGAAATTTAAATGTGATCCGAAGCAGCAAACGGTTCATATACATTTTCAACCGTCATGTTTTCCGCCCCCTGTGATGTGATTACGCGGGAGTGCAGCATCAACTTGTGCATGAATAAAACGGCAAAGGGCCCCTGTACGACCCCCTCAGCCCCAGTTCGGCAACACCCTTCTGGCTGCCACCCACGCAACTTTGTTGAATAGGTACAAAAGTGCCTCTCAGGAACCTCGACACCGATTCAGGCCACATCTGATCTAGCGCCTGAATGCAGGCAAACCCCGGCCAAAAGGTGTCAAAGGTGTTGCCTAACGCTGTCGTTTTCGGCCGCGAAATGTGTGGGAATCCAATGAAAGGTGTGGTTTCATTGACGCCTCTTCGTGTCGATACTAAGTTGCGGTGTATCTCAAGTGTCCTCCTAGGAAACTCATAAGAAAACCGTATGATTTCAACGCTGGGTGTCGCGGCTCTCACCTTCATCTCAGAGACATCAAAAGAAGGGGTGAAATGTGGTAAGAGGGACTGCAGTGACCTTCTCATCGTGTGTCACGTTCACGGTGGAGTTGAGCAGAATTTTGGTTAAATTTGGTGTCAATGTGACATAATTAACCCACTATACAACTCACATGAACTTCTGAGCTGCATCTTTTCCCTTTGCGCCATTACAAAAGAATGTTGTAGGCACTTTTGATGCAAATTTAAAACTTATGCGTCACAATGGGAGGCAATTATTCGGTTTCTAAAAAGTGGTCCTTTAATTCGGCTGCGCAAAACGGTGTAAGTCACAGTATTAGGGATTTATTTGCCACTATTGCTAGTGCCTGCCGCTGTCGTCGAGCGGTTCTAGGCGCTTCAGTCCGGAACCAAGCGGCTGCTACGGTCGCAGGTTCGAATCCTGCCTCGCATATGAATGTGTGTGACGTCCTTAGGTTAGTTAGGTTTAAGTAGTTTTAAGTCTAGGGGACTGATGACCTCAGATGTTAAATCCCATGGTGCTTAGAGCCATTTGAACCATTTGAAACAGTAGTGACAAGACAGGTAAGTTTTAAAGGATGATTTCCCTAGAAATTAAGTTTAATATCGGTCTTATTTGTACATTGTCACGACATTCTCCATTTTATTTTATGTATCTAACATTCCGTTCATGTTTGCAAAACATAAAATCCTTCATTCTTACTTATCATTTTTTTGCATGTGGCATAACAAATGGTATTATTACACAAATATAAGATACTAGTAATACCGAAAAGTAGACAAAACAGATTGAAATTATCGTATATATACGCTACAGTAGTGTAAGATGTTAAATTTAATTTCTCACTCCAGTCAGCAGCATCTGGCATCAGTGTCCATACAACCTTTCCATTGTTTGGAAATGATGACTTCTGCAAGATATTTTGGATGATCTGGGATTTCTCGTCGCAACTTCAAAATGACTCTAGCACTTTGTTTCCGCTCGATAGATAGTCCCTGGTTGGTTCAAATGGCTCTGAGCACTATGGGACTTAACATCTGTGGTCATCAGTGCCCTATAACTTAGAACTACTTAAACCTAACTAACCTAAGGACATCACACACATCCATGTCCGAGGCAGGATTCGAACCTGCGACCGTAGCAGTCGATAGTCCCTGGGTACACTGTGTTTCGTGCTGATATGATTTGCTGTTTTCCACGTACTTCGGACAAATCAATGCCTGCAAGCTCATATTTGTTTAGATTTATGGCATACATCAAATCATTCATCGAGAAATTCAGCAGACGTTCAGTGAATGCTAGTTTTCTGGATTTTAGCCTATCGGGTGTAACACGTGGGATATAGCCATGAATGGGAAGCCCATGTAACGAAGCGTAATGTCTTTTGAGTTGAGATGGAGAGGTGTCAGTAGGCTGTTGTAATTTCCAGACAACCTTTGATCGTACGCACTGTTGTATTGAGTGGATGTCGTGCTTGCCGTGCTACGTATTACTCTAACCCCAATGCAGAGCAGCAGAGCGATGGAATGGTACCATACAACTCTTGGAGGATATTGTTCCTAGTGTGAAATTTGTTTCTAGTACTAGTCAAGTGTGATCCACAGGTCAAGAAATAGTGAAATTCGATTTGTGGTAAGATGTATTTTACAGGATTTACTTTAAAACGGATTTTCAGTTAACGGATGGAAGCGGGTGTATTCTGTTTCATTAAGGCTGAGTTTCAATAACTATTTACATTAGTATAGCCACAAGACTGAGAGATTATCTGTCAGTATCACTTCAGCATTCTCTGAGAAATTTCTGTTGATTCCAATGGCTACCCCATCTGCATAAGCGAATTTCCTTCTGACAGTATGCGGAATATCTGCAATTTGCAGACTGAATAGGCACAAGTACAGAACCCTGAGGCAATTTAGTGTTCAGAGTTAAACGATTTCTGGTTTCCTTACTTAGGATAATTTCTAAGTATCTGTCGCACAGCATATTACTGAACAGTTGAGCTAGACTTCTATAAAGTACTTCAGAAGGTGCCCCTCTCTGCATGTGATATCACAAGTTGCAATTAAATCAAAAAATTCTATTGATTTTTTCAAGTTTTCTTGAAACTGTAATACATTAAAAGTTGTGAGACTGAGGACTTGGTCTCCACAACTCCACCCAGTTAGAAAACCATATTTTTTGACTGGGATTTTCTACCTCTTCGACATAGGATCATTCTTTCCAGTAGTTAATAGCAAAAACTAATAAGAGCTATAGGACGATAGTTTCCTTCTTTGTGTGTTAGTTTTCCTTGTTTGGAGATTCCGATTATTGGTTTCTGTTGACTGTTTAGCCATTTGTCCAGTCTTCAGAATGATACTAAGAACACTACCAGCCACATCTTAGCTCAAAGATCAATCTCCAATAGAAATTTATTGTGTATACCATTAAACACATTTTTTCTGAGCTTTTATGCGCTTTAATGCTATGCTAATATCTTCTTGTATTAATAGGCCTTAATGTACAATGTCTGTTTCTGAATTAGCTTTGACTCTTCTTAGTTCCTACTTTACAGTCCTTGAACGCACTTTATCTCTAGGATTTCTTACAGGGAGAAATTCGGTCAGCAACTTCATTTTGTGTTATTAGACTGTTCTTTTTCTGAGTGGGTGGACTTGTTCCAGCTTCCTTAGTAAGTTTCAAGCTTTTGTTTCCGGGAATTTCCAAACAAAATCTTTTGAAGTTTACATCCATTTTTCTTTGCAAGCTAAATCAAGAGTTCGAAGCAATTTTTCCAAAGAATCATTGATAACATTGTCGTCAATTCTGAGAAACCCTTCAAACTCTTCTTTGTACCAGTAAGGTACATACTTCTCTCTCGGTATCGTTTTGGGATGTGCTTTTTAGATGTTCGATACAACAGCGTCAACAAACCGGTTGTAGTTGCATGATGTAGGTGATATAAATCTTAAGTACCTGTCTAGTGCTATGGCAAAGTTGCGCCAGTCGGCATTCTGGAAATTCCATCTTCGTGTACGAAAAGATTTGATGATCGGGGCCTGAATATCAATTTCAAAGGTAACTGCCCGACGATAGCTTTTTGAGAAATTATGAAATACCTCTCCGTTGGCGTGATGTGATATTTCCTGTATTCTTCGAGGCGAAAATCAGATCATTGTTGAAATCTTTACTTGAGGCAGCTGATCCGATGATAACTGTGCTTTATCATGAAAAATTAATTGAAGCTTGTTCTCTTCAGCTCACTTGAATAGAAGTTGTCCAGTTCCAAATAAATTATACTTCCAGTCAGAATGATGACTGTTAAAGTCATCACGTAAAGTGAAGGTGCTGATCAACTTGGGGCAAAGAACTGTAGTAGATTTATATACATTCACAATTGTCTCTGCTCCTACTCTGGTTGCTAATCAATGAATGTCATAATCTGTTGATGGTGTTGAAAGTTGCGTCCCTGTTCTGGCGCAGAGTCGAGAAACATATGTGGAATGCTCGTCATAAAACAAATTTTTAATCGTACAAAACAATCGAGGGAGATGTTCATTCTTCCCTCTGAATTCTTAAGAAAATTAATCGTTGAGTTCGGCCATGTGTACAACGATAACGCCGTCACAGTGAGAACAACGAGCTTAGGTGAATCTTCAGGTTTTCGCGGCGCAAAGACTGCTCCATTAAGTTTCGGGAATGCAGCCGCATAAATTCTGCTTCTTCTTCTAATATTTCGGCTGTATACCTTTCAGCCATCTTCAGAGAGAGCCGTACGACTGACGCTCCAGCGCTCGCTCCATCCTTTTAAACTCGCGGACCGCGCCACTGCGCATGCGGCCACAGATAAACAAGGCGCCAGTGATGTTGATCTGCGGCAAAGACGTAACATATGCATGAGTTACGTCTGTGGCTGCGCATTCGATCCATGCTGGGAGGTCGATGTATTACTGGGAGCTGAACTGTAGCGACGTCTTTGTAAGTTCAATATTGAAAGCGCCGGATTCCATGATTTATCTAATGTGAAACCGCTGTCTCTATTAATTATATTCTTCGCCAAGCGGATTTCAATGGCCTCTTTTACTACGGAGTCCCAGAAAGATGAAACAGAAGTCAGAATTTCGACATTTTCATATACCATAGAGTGACCAGAATCAATACAATGCTCTGCCACAGCCGATTTACTGGGTTGTAAGAGCCGAGTGTACCTGCGATGTTCCGTACACCTCTCTTGGACTGTACGATTCGTTTGTCCGATATATGAAAGGCCACATTCACATGGTATCTTGTAAACTCCAGGCTTGCGGAGTAGTAAGTCATCTTTAACGGAACCCAGGAGTACAGCCGTCTTCGCCGGTAGACGAAAAATCACTTTTACTTTATGTTTAGTGAGGATCCGTCCTATTTTGGATGAAAGGCTTCCCACATACGGCAGGACAGCCATGGATTTAAATGTTTCCTCGTCATCTTCTGCATTCCTTACGGACACCTTAGGTTTTATTTGTAGTGCCTTACGTATCTGTTGTGGAAAATACCCGTTGTCCTCAAAAACTCTCTTCAGATGTAAAAGTTCGTCTTTTAAACTACTTTCATCAGATATGACGTGTGCTCGGTGTACCAAAGTTCTTAGAACACTGCTCGTCTGCGAAGGATGGTGACAGCTATTTGCATGTAAATATTATTCCGTATGGGTCGGTTTCCGATATACTGCATGACCCAGAGTGCCATCTTCTTTGCGCCGAACCAAGACATCCAAAAATGGAAGACATCCCTCCTTTTCCACTTCCATTGTAAACTGAATTTGTCCATGGATGGAATTCAGATGGTTTAAGAAGTCCTGCAATTTGTCCTCGCCATGAGGCCACACTACAAAGATGTTGTCAACGTACCTCCAAAAAACTGTAGGCTTCAAACTAGCAGACTCCAGGGCCTTCTCCTCGAAGTCCTCCATAAATAAATTGGCCACCAAGGGTGACAAAGGATTACCCATGGCAACACCGTCAGTCTGTTCAAAAAAGTCGTTATTAAATAAAAAGTATGTGGAGGTCATCACATGGTGAAACAAAGCTAAAATCTCCTTATCAAAACTTCTTCTAATGAGATCTAAAGATTCAGAGAGAGGTACCTTAGTAAATAGCGACACAACATCAAAGCTGACTAATAGATCAGAGGTGTTCAGTTTCAAAGATTTTAACTTGCCAATGAAATCTGCAGAGTTCCTTATATGATGATCACATTTTCCCACAAGCGGCCTCAATAGTGACGCCAGGTGCTTGGCACAATCATAGTTGGGAGAACCAATATTGCTCACGATAGGACGTAGAGGAACGTCTTTCTTATGGATCTTTGGGAGTCCATAAAGCCTTGGAGGCACTGCACCACTTGGTTTCAGTCTTCGTATGACTTCCAGTGGAAATGGGGAGGCATTCAAAAGCGACGCCGTCTTCCTTACCACCTTGTTGGTGGGGTCCTTACTGATCTTCCGGTACATACTATCATTCAGTAAGCTGTATATCTTATCATGGTAGTCGTCACGTGACATTAAAACAGTGGCATTACCTTTATCAGCAGGGAGAACCACCGTTTCGGTATCTTGGCGGAGCATACGTAGTGCAGTCCTCTCTGCCACAGATATATTGCTTCTTTGTGGGCGAGCCTTCATAACAGCTCGACAAGTTTCGCGTCTTATTTCATCTGCAGAATCCGTAGAGAGTGGTCGAACAGCTTCTTCAACGGCACTGATGAATGCAGGTATAGGCAAAACCTTTGGCGTGGGTGCAAAATTCAGTCCTTTGCTTAAGACCATCATCGTAGCATCGTCCAAATCTCTACCCGTCATATTAATGACGGAGCGTCGAATGATACTTTCTTGCTGTGGAGATGGCTCAAGTCGGCTGAACTTTGCAGTCTGTCTTGATGTCGCTACCTCACGAACCCAGTCAGATTTGGCCCATGTTGTACCCTCTATCCAGTTCCAAGAGTTGCTGGGTAACTCCACAGACATCTTCAGGTGCAGACGATAAAGTTCTTGAGAAACAAGATCCAGCTTCCTTCGTGTAAATCGGATCCTCTCCTTAACGATAGCAGAACCAGCTTTAAATAAAATCTTATTCATGGAAGTCGATTTTATAAAATGAACTAACCTGGCAAACTTCGGAATTATGCCATGGTCACGGCACCTCAGTAAAAAACTTAAAGAGCTCAATAATCTCGCTCTCAAATGTCGTAGCTTGTCCAGTCGTCGAAAACATAAAACCATCTCCTCCCCGAAGAGGTACTTGATGTGAATCTTCAGGTTTTCGCGGCGCAAAGACTGCTCCATTAAGTTTCGGGAATGCAGCCGCATAAATTCTGCTTCTTCTTCTAATATTTCGGCTGTATACCTTTCAGCCATCTTCAGAGAGAGCCGTACGACTGACGCTCCAGCGCTCGCTCCATCCTTTTAAACTCGAGGACCGCGCCACTGCGCATGCGGCCACAGATAAACAAGGCGCCAGTGATGTTGATCTGCGGCAAAGACGTAACATATGCATGAGTTACGTCTGTGGCTGCGCATTCGATCCGAGCTGGGAGGTCGATGTATTACTGGGAGCTGAACTGTAGCGACGTCTTTGTAAATTCAGTTTACAATGGAAGTGGAAAAGGAGGAATGTCTTCCATTTTTGGATGTCTTGGTTCGGCGCAAAGAAGATGGCACTCTGGGTCATGCAGTATATCGGAAACCGACCCATACGGACTTATATTTACATGCAAATAGCTGTCACCATCCTTCGCAGACGAGCAGTGTTCTAAGAACTTTGGTACACCGAGCACACGTCATATCTGATGAAAGTAGTTTAAAAGACGAACTTTTACATCTGAAGAGAGTTTTTGAGGACAACGGGTATTTTCCACAACAGATACGTAAGGCACTACAAATAAAACCTAAGGTGTCCGTAAGGAATGCAGAAGATGACGAGGAAACATTTAAATCCATGGCTGTCCTGCCGTATGTGGGAAGCCTTTCATCCAAAATAGGACGGATCCTCACTAAACATAGAGTAAAAGTGATTTTTCGTCCACCGGCGAAGACGGCTGTACTCCTGGGTTCCGTTAAAGATGACTTACTACTCCGCAAGCCTGGAGTTTACAAGATACCATGTGAATGTGGCCTTTCATATATCGGACAAACGAATCGTACAGTCCAAGAGAGGTGTACGGAACATCGCAGGTACACTCGGCTCTTACAACCCAGTAAATCGGTTGTGGCAGAGCATTGTATTGATTCTGGTCACTCTATGGTATATGAAAATGTCGAAATTCTGACTTCTGTTTCATCTTTCTGGGACTCCGTAGTAAAAGAGGCCATTGAAATCCGCTTGGCGAAGAATATAATTAATAGAGACAGCGGTTTCACATTATATAAATCATGGAATCCGGCACTTTCAATATTGAACTTACAAAGACGTCGCTACAGTTCAGCTCCCAGTAATACATTGGCCTCCCAGCATGGATCGAATGCGCAGCCACAGACGTAACTCATGCATATGTTACGTCTTTGCCGCAGATCAACATCACTGGCGCCTTGTTTATCTGTGGCCGCATGCGCAGTGGCGCGGTCCGCGAGTTTAAAAGGATGGAGCGAGCGCTGGAGCGTCAGTCGTACGGCTCTCTCTGAAGATGGCTGAAAGGTATACAGCCGAAATATTAGAAGAAGAAGCAGAATTTATGCGGCTGCATTCCCGAAACTTAATGGAGCAACGAGCTTAGGATTCCCCAAGTAGTATTTATTATTAGTGGGCCGCCTAACCATGAAAAAGTTGTGTAATAATGTAAAAAGTCGTGAAATTAGGGTCAAGACTCAGATTAACAGGTATTTATTTTCTCTAACGACTGACAAAAATCACAATAAAAATTAGCAGAAATGCGTATCAAATTACGAAATGACGCTAATACTAAAAATTGTGGAAGATTGTATGGAGAAAGGACAAGAATATGTGCTCATCTGGGTGGCTCCCAAAATCAAAGTTAACGGTACGACAAGGTCCCACAAATCATAACCAAACCAAGCAACCCAAGCTGCGTGGAAAACTAAGCAAGTCACGAGCTGCTCAGAACACGAATCATGCTACCACGCGACACTTACATTTCACCAAAATCAACCACAATTGGTGGCTGGGAGAAGAGTGACCCTAACGGCGGGTGGCGACCGAATGACTACGAAGCCTAGATCTCCCTCCACAACTCTCTACTTTCAAAGAAACTCTATATCGGCAGGACGAATTAATGCTGCAGAAACTTCCCTCTCTTGTCATACTAAACGTATCTTACCATATAAGAGGTAGGTACTGAACTGGAGTAGCGTCTACCTATTAGTCGGCTTCTTTGCGCCAAGCGCGGTCACGAGGCGACTCAGTTCGATTGGATAAACTAAATTTTGTGGTGACTGCAGCAACCCTTCCCACGCTGGTCAGGCAGTGTCTTATTGTCTCGTCTTTAGAAGTCCAGACAGAATAGGCAAAGTCTCGTGCTCAATTATTCTGTAAGAATGGCAATGGTGGCACAGCGCCTTCTGCTCGGGGCTTGGAGAGCCACCGGTTCTGGTGACGAAAGCATGAGACAGGCTGCAACCTTATTTCTGCGAAAGTTTCCCAGCTCTCGGGGACCTTTGCCTTCTTACGTAATGAGAGTCACTGACTGCCTCATGCCGACGAAGCGGTCATAGAGACGACGCCAAGACAGCATATTCCCAGTAAGAAAAATGCAAAGACTTCTTCCTCCTAGCAATTGTTTCCAGTACATTCTAGGTAAAATTACCGAATAAACGGTGGGAAAAATGAATCAGCATCGTGTAGCGATACGTGTCAGTAATGGCAAAGTGTTAATAGCGGAACTTCTTTGAAATCAGTTCATACATACATTGTACTTCGGTAGTATTGAAGGAAGGTTATCATTACGATATCATTCTTCTCTGCATTTCGTTCTCCAAGTAAGGTTCTTGGATAAGAAGCATGTCCACTTTACATTGACATACGAGCCTTGAAATGTGTTACATTTTCTTATGAACTCTATGTTCATTTGACAGGTTCGAATATTTTGTACTATTTCTATTGTCAGATGGTCCTTACCTTCATCTAATGTATTTTCCATGTGTATTATGGCTAAGATGTTGGTAGGTAGCCAATTATTGTTGCTCACTTAGCATCACCGGTGGGACACGAGTAGGGAAATTTCCTTTCTTCTTGTAACAAAGTTTTCTAACAAAAGCCGGCCGCAGTGGCCGTGCGGTTCTATGCGCTTCAGTCTGGAACCGCGCAGCCGCAACGGTCGCAGGTTCGAATCCTGCCTCGGGGATGGATGTGTGTGATGTCCTTAGATTAGTTAGGTTTAAGTAGTTCTAAGTTCTAGGTGACTGATGACCTCAGATGTTAAGTCCCTTAGTGCTCAGAGCCATTTGATTTTCAAACAAAACTGTGATTAGCATGCCCTTCTGATTCTCTAGTGTACGGTGTAACGTAACTCAATTAAGACCTGTCTTGCAACGCTATTCGAAGCTAGCATCATATTTAAATTTGAGCTTGATCTTCCTCATATCCTCTAACGGAAATAGTCACGACATTTGGTAGGAGATCTAGTACATGGTGTGTTCACATCAGGAAAACATGAACTCATCAGATACACAGTCGTCCGCTATAGTTAAATTTCTGAATGGAAATGAAACATAGATAAAAAGCAGCACACTTGATTCATAATTGGTGTGTGTCAGCTGGTCACCATACTGTTTTCCGCATGATTCTTACTTGCCATAAAGTACTGCAGTGTCGTTTCTAAATTTCAGAAACATATTTAATTTGCAATTAAGGAAGTAAAACTTCGAAACACAAAGAATGGACCTGCCTAGAGAATAAATTAGCCTTCACACACACAACAATACAACTTTTCCATGCAGCGTAAAGAGGACTTTAGTTTCAGATAGCGAATTTCCTTATTCTACGATAATATTCTACTTATACATCCATCTTCTGTAAGATGGGTGGTAGGCTGTAGTTTTCATAGTTTCTTTTGTTAATATTTCTTCTTGCCACAGTCACGGGTGGATTGTTGGATTTATGTCTGTTTATATGACCGAACGAGTCAATATTCGTCTGTCCCTGACTATGACAGTGTCTGTAAGTTCAGACTTTCCAGCAGGTTTGTATCAGTCTCCTGCTATTCCAAGCTTATAAGGAACTAACAAATTGTCGTTTCATGAACAAAACAAATTTTCTAACTTGAAATTTACAATCTGTCGATTTCGAGCTACTCATACTGTCGCTAGAGTGTGATAGTGCTCCCCCACCCATAACCCCCAACCCTTCCCCTAGATACCTTGGTTTGGTGGCAGACTCATCCACAGCAGAAATGCAGATCTGGGATAAGTTGGAAGGGGACAATGTCGTTGTAAGTTGACGAAACCAAATGATTATACAACTCTTGTGGAAACAGAGTGGGCTGACTACTCAGAGGCACATGGCATCATTTTTCCACACTCGCATGACTGTGAGTTCACTGCCCGGCATGAAAGGACCCCTCCAGCAGTCGCTCTACCAAGACAGCTTCCAGTCTGCCTCTACACGTCGTTATTACAACAAGCAGGAAATCCAATCACAATATAAAAGCAAGAAAGTTAGTACTGCCATTAAAATTGCAGCCATATCCCTCGTTTGAATGCGAAGTGCAATCGTCTTGTTTAATTGTTATGAACATGTAGGAAAGCTTCTGTGAACTTTGGAAGGTAGGAGACGAAGTACTGGCAGTAGTAAAGCTGTGAAATGAGGCGTGAGTCGCGCTTGGGTGGCTCAGTTGGTGGAGCACTTGCCGCGAAAGGCATAGGTTTCGAGTTCGAGTCTCGGTCCGGCACACAGTTTTAATCTGCCAGGAAGTTTCATATCAGCTGACACTCCGCTGCAGAGTGAAAATCTCATGCTGGAAAAATGCTAATTCGTCCCATCGTCTCTTATACAGATGGGATGTGGCTAGCTACAATAATTAACCACCTCTTATGACTCCCTCCTCACAAATGAAATGTTGCACAGGACCTTTCATGCTCGAAAATTGCTGATGTGGTATCTCAAATCCCAAATTTCTTAAGGCCCTTTCCTCCTCATTATCCACTGGTAATCTCTTCCTATACTGGGAGTTTAATTCATACTTATGCACGAGGCTCAAGGCAAATTACGTGATGTTGCGAGAGGACTTCAATCTCACAAATATCAATCACAAAGAATCTAAATAACAAACCAAATAAAACTCTGCCCAGCTCTTTGATAAATACACCCACACATTGATGGAAGGGAAGATATATTATTACAATACGTCTGTATATTCCTTTTACTCGAAGCTACTGGTGGCTCCTGATATAAGGATTCCTTCACCTGTTTCATCATCAATGCACAAAATTACGTGTTTTAACACAAAGAGCCGAATGTAAAATATAATACTATACAAAAATTGTGTAATTGGAGCAGAGTAAGAAACATAGTTTATGTTATCACTGCATGAGTGTCCCTGTTACCATTAGAGACCAGGAGTAATCTAATGACACACACACAAAAAAAATGTACCACCATTGTGTAATCTGGTGTGATAAGAAATTAAGGTAGCCTAAGAACTTGAGTGCATGAGGCCGTGCAAAACATCTCATTAACCTCCCCTTTCTTTTTATGCTCTTTCCCAATAAAAATTTTAATTCCACAGGCAATTTGAGATTGTTCTAGCTGGGGCAGACTGGGGTGAAAGCCTACTGAAAATTATATGCTTTGAAGTGTATTAACACATAAATGATACCTCAGTCTAAGAAAATCCCTATTACATGAACAATTATAATTAAGCCAACGTTGGCACCATAATTTGAGTGCCACTGCGCCTTTGGCAGTTCACCTATTTAGGCAAAATGTGTCGGATGAGTGAGTGAGTGACTTTTTATTACATACAAGCACACAACAACGAGAAAATATGATAAATACCATATGTTCAAAGTCGTAAGTTCACGAGGAATGCGTAACACACTATCAGCAAAAGATCAAAACATTCTCTCTTCACTATGAGTGACATCTGTGTCCATTAGTCAGCGGTTGTGGCATGTTCAAAAGAAAAATTATTCGGCAGTGGTATGAAAATTAATGTGAAGGGACGGGTTCAGTTCGAGGATGAGTGCAGATTCCCATCACTTGTTGTCAGCTGCACTCCTCCAGGCTACTCATCGTGGCAACTTGGATGTGGGCGAGTCATCCTTCCTTCACGGCAAGGTCGTCTAGAAGTTATTCCTCGTATGTTATATCGACAGCTGGGGAAGTGGGGATAGTGGGGGAAGCATGTGTCCATGTGTGGCGGCACCAGATTTGGTTTTTGCACGTAAGTGTATGGCAAAAAGACTAGGTTCCAACCAGCTTATCATCCCTTGTGTAGTGCGACCATATGTGGAGTCCATCTACGCTCTTTGGCCTGTTTGGGTTTGCACCAACACTGCTTAAATGCAGGGAGATGCAGAATTGCTCATAGAAGAGCCAGTATGACAAGTAATGTCAGACTAGCGTACCTAGCATGGTATTGCCATCGATGTATATCTAGACAGTATATGAGTTGCTGTACAAAGCCACATTCTGTGGTTAAAAGCACGTGATTCTCTCTCACTAGGTGAAAAACGAATAATGGATGCATTTCCCTTAGAACAGCGCTACCATGGGTTGTGGTCTGGCCAACTTGATGTCCTTCGGAAAGGAATGGTTACTGTCGTTCCCCTGTGGGGTTCCTGAATGTGTATCTGCAAAGCCACAGCCTTGTACCACCCTTCTGTAGTGGAATGCTGTCAGCTCAGAGCGTGTGTTGTTTCATGGGAGCCTGTCGACCCAGATCATCTGTCAACGCTGGCACCTTCCACTCTAGTCTCAAAGATGTGCCGTCATCAGTACGTTGTGCTGTTTGTCCAGCTGATCCCCTCGTAGCGTGTGCCAAACAATGGGGCGTCTGACACCACACTCCACTGCTCACAGAGCCTGTACAGCCTCCTAGGCTGTCAGCTGGTACTCAGTTCGCCTCAGCACATCCTCCACAGGACTCTTCCCTGTGTGCATGCCACTGCTGTACTGACACGTACTGTTCATTGCTCGTCCTTGCCAGCTTGTATCTCCACAGTATTCACGGCACAAATTTTACTTATTCAACTCTACATGTCTATTTTAGTCTCCCTTGATTCTAAACAGGTTTCCATCGTAATGTACCTAAATACATTACATTTATCAAGACACAATTCATTTGAATTTGGTCTCCATTCTTCTTTTTTTATTCTTCTGCTTACATTATCTTATAGTGACTTGTTTGGACAAAATGTTCTAACTAATATCATATTATTTGCTTTTCTGTGCATATTCTTAGTATTAGTAGAGCAGTAATTCTTATTGTTCTTATTGATTACAAAATCATACTGTTGCACAAATCATTTACATACATTCAACTTCAGCTTCATGCTTATAAGGATAATTTCTCTACACATCTACATTTCAGTTAATTACTACTTGTTCAAACAGAGAGGAGAAGATGCCGTCACCCAACAGAAGTTACTCCTCATTCTCAAGCTTGGCCTTTCCTCCTGTATGCTTGTCTCCGTACTTCTTTCTCTTTGTGTTCTTTTAACTCTTCTGCCATTCCCACACTCTTTCCGGCACCTTGTGTGATACAACGACCTCGGTTTTGCGAACATATTAAAACACAAAATAACGAAGCAAGATATCCTCTTACTTAATCTTATTGCTTTTTACCTTCACTTTGGACGTGGCGATTAACGGGGACAGTACACATGCTTCTCCCACCTTGATAAGCTCTTCCTTCTCTTTCCACTGTGAGTGCTACCACTTCTACCTACAACTAACAAAAAAAATAATGTGTACATTTATTTTGCAAAATTAGTATCAAGTTTGTTCCCTTGGTCAGATGCACAAGTGTGCACCCAACTATTACTCCACTCATCAGTCAGTATTTCACTCTCATCTACTTCTTTTAAGGCGTAACAGTTGTTCCCTATCCTCAACAATTACTACTGTGCTCCATATGCACTACAAAACTTCACCCTTTCTCTCTGCAATAGATATAAAATATACCACACAATATCTGGACAAGTATCGTTCCACTCAACATCATGTATCACGTTCTGACGCTCGCTTGGTGTGCATACATACAAAATACCTACTACTCCCTTCAAAAGTGTCAAAAATCCAATTTTCACGTATATTGTCTTACATTCGAGTACTGCACATATTCTCATAACGTATCTTTCACCCTTCTATTTGAGTGTTTTGGTCCCCTTGCAGCATATTCACTTGATTAACATTCATCATCCTCATACATTATTCCCACATTTACCATATATCCGAAGCCACACACTGTATTGGCGAGCTGGTCCTCTCTTTTCACATGTCAACATTTATTCCCACTTACATACAATACGATTCGCCTAACTAACTACTGCTTTCATTTTAACCCACTCAATACTATGATTTCTTCTTATCCGAATGCCTTACTCCATTTTTGCATCATTCTCGAAGAGATTTAATGTTTCTAACATGATATTCTCCTCCATATTTGCCTGTCTTGAGCGACTCTACCTCTAGCATATTGGCATGAATAATACGTCAATTCTCCACAGGTCCACAATAAAGTGGGAAGAACCTATGACACTCTGTTTTCTGTCTGCTTGATAGCCTACATGACCATATCAAACACTTCTCACCTGCATCATCACTCCAGGTCATTGACTTCCTGTCTGTTCTTTCTTTCCTCTTTTCTGCCATTGTTCTTATTTTCTTCATTGGCAATGTAGTCATTACTTTGTGTTGTGCTGATGGTGTCAGTTCAAGAACTCAATTCATCTCTCTAATCTTGTCTGCTGATAGCTTATTCCTCAGTCCTGCCTGACAATTAGTGACGAATACAACCCACGATGCATGATGTTTATTACTGTATAATCAGCAGAGGGATCTAAATTCTCTCATTATACTCTCAGACAGATCTTACAAGGGAGAGTAAGCTGATATAAATATCGGCCAGAGCCTGTACTTCTTCAGAACTCCTTTAAAACTTTTCAACTGGAGCTGACGCCAATTATCAGAGATAATCTTTTCCACTCAACCAACCTGCTTCAGAAATACCTTATGGTGCGCATTAGAAAGCCTCCTGGTTGTTGCTTTTCGTTGTGGGACTAAGGCCTTGTATTTTGAGGCTATTTCTACCGCCACCAAAATATAATTATATCTCTCTCTCATGAAAGGTAACGATCCCATTAAATCTGTTGCTGCTAGTCTTAATCTGTTTGATGTGATGGGAAATAGTGACACTTGGTTTATGTCTATAGTGGATTTGACTTCTGGCATGGCCTGCAAACCAGTTGATATTTTTTTGAGTCGTCTTTCCACATTCTTGAAGTAATAAGTCATCTGTAATTTCAAGTTATATTTTCTCAGCCTGTTATGAGCGCAATCCATGTGTGCCTTCCAGTTGAGTTTGTGCCATGACCCAGGTCCTTGTAATTCAGTAATTTCTGCCACTTGTCATGGCTGTGTCTGATGATTCCTCTGCTGGCTATAATCCATATTCCCGTTGCTGGAGAGATGTAATCATTCCATTCTGACCATCCAGATTATTCCATTTTCCATGGTCCTTTTGATAAGGCATGAATTGGTTTCTGCCATTGGGATGTGCATTATTCTTTCTCCTCTCGTGATGCGGGCACTATGGTCCAGTAAGATTATCTCGCTGATCCACTAGCTGATGTGATCAGTCATCACATAAACAAATACAATTTCCTGCAGAGGATATTAAAATTCATTTTCTTCACCACTGCAGCATTCTATCAGAATATGTTGGTAATGCCTTGGTAATCGTTGGAAACAAAACGTAATCATTTTCTCTGAACTACACACATCAAAAAAAGTTTTGCATCACCTCAGTTCCGAGAGTTGCGGAACCTGTACAGAAAATTGGCATATAGATCAACATTAACATCATTTCAGCCGTTTTTATTGCTCATGAAAACCACGCACTGCATGTTTTACCACCATATAACGAGACCTACAGAGGTGGTGGTCAAGATTGCTGTACCCACCGGTACCTCTAGTACCCGGCAGCACGTCCTCTTGCATTGATGCTTGCCTGTATTTGTCGTGGCATACTACCCACAAGTTCATCAAGGCACTGTTGGTCCAGATTTTCCCACTCAACGGCGATTCGGCGTAGATCCCTCAGAGTGGTTGGTGGGTCACGTCGTCCATAAACAGCCCTTTTCAATCTATCCCAGGGAATTACATGTCTGGAGGACGTGCTGGCCACTCTAGTAGATAAATGTCGTTATCCTGAAGGAAGTCATTCACAAGATGTGCACGATGGGTGCGCGAATTGTCGTCCATGAAGACGAATGCCTCGCAAATATGCTTTCGGTATGGTTGCACTATCGGTCGGAGGTGGCATTCTCGTATCGTATAGCCGTTACGGCGCCTTCCATGACCACCAGCGGCGTACGTCGACCCCACATAATGCCACCCCAAATCAGCATTGAACATCGACCTTGCTACACTCGCTGGACAGTGTGTCTAAGACTTTGAGCATGACCGGGTTGGCTCCAAACACGTCTCCGACCATTGTCCGGTTGAAGGCATATACGACACTCATCGGTGAATAGAACGTGATGCCAATCCTGAACGGTCGATTCGGCATGTTGTAACGCGCTCCTTGGCGCCGTGGTTGCAAATATGGACCTCGCCATGGACGTCTGGAGTGAAGTTGCGCATCATGCAGCCTATTGTGCACAGTTTGAGTCGTAACACGACCTCCTGTGGCTGCACGAAAAGCATTATTCAACATGGTGGCGTTGTTGTCAGAGTTCCTCAGAGCCGTAATCCCCAGGTAGCGGTCATCCATTGCAGCAGTAGTCCATGTGTGGCCTGAGCGAGGCATGTCATCGACAGTTCCTGTCCTTCTGTGTCTCCTCCATGTCCGAACAACATCGCTTTGGTTCATTCCGAGACGCCTGGACACTTTTCTTGCTGAGAGCCCTTCCTGGCACAAAGCAACAAAGCGGACGCGATCGAACGGCGGTATTGACCGTCTAGACATGCTTGAAGTACAGACAACACGATCCGTGTACCTCCTTCTTGGTGGATTGACTGGAACTGATTGGCTGTCTGACCCCCTCCGTGTAATAGGCGCTGCTCATGCATGGTTGTTTACATCTTTCGTCGGGATTAGTGACATCTCTGAACAGTCAAAGGAATTGTGTCTGTGATGCAATATCCACAGTCAACGTCTATCTTCAGGAGTTCTGGGAACATGGGTGATGCAAAACTTTTTGATGTGTGTATATGGTACAGCCAACAACTCATTCTTTTTCATCATCTCATGGCAGAATTTTACCCAGCTTCACAGTCCTGACCTTTCTACGACAGGTTCCATAGTAATTTCATTCTTAACCTTGGCTTTATTATGTCTGGACGAGTAATTGGCCAAAACCGGCTCCTTGAGCTCGCGATATGCCCTGCACTTTAGTACTATTATTTGCATCTCCGCAACAGATCTCCCTTCAATAAACGCCAGATGTATTCAAGTTTGTGTATCATCATCGATGATGATGGATTTAAATAGTCAAACTATTCAATTCAAGACTTGGGGTGGCCCATGTTACCGTTCTCCTTGAACACACGGCACTTATGTACTGACATGTAGTGTGTAGTCAAAAGGCTCGAACGTGCCCAAATACCTCTGCTCTGTGTACATCGTTTTTCCTCAAAACTCTGATCCGACTGATCTTTCCACACCTTAACTCTTCTGTCTTGGCTGTCTTCATAGTCAGTAACTCTTTGAAGTGCCACACAGTCGTTAATATGCTTCATACTACGGCTTCAGCCCATATCATCCATCCCTCGTTCCTTAAGACCGTTTACTGTTTCTCTACATGCTCTACATGCTTCTGCTGTGTCTTGTTAATATTTTCTGTCTTCTCTTTGAATTCCAATGCAATTGCACTTCTAATACATCACCTATTGGATCTGGAGGCGTGACTCCTGATTCTTCACGCACTATCTGTTCTTCCAACATAATTTTTCTGTTCTCTATTCGCAGACTATCCGTTTCCTTACACAACCACAGCTCAATATATTCTTCAACTTTCCCTACTCAGTCTTCTGCCGCAATTATACTTCTCTCTTTCCTTTTCCTGATCCTTCTTTCATTAGCTGAGTAACCTTCTGATCTGTTTTTGGAAGTTGCTCCAACAGTTTCTCTAGCTCACCTTCATTATATGTACATCATACTTCTTTATTAGCTCCTGCGTTTCCTGATGCATTTTCCTATGCTGCTCTTTGAATTTCTTAGCCCTTGCTTCTTCCTTTTATTCTCTTTTCTTATTCCGTTGGTCTAGGTCTACTATCAACTTATCTTCCCTCGTAGTCAATTCGCTTCTCTCGTGTACCTTTCTAGAAGACGTGCCTGGTACATTCAACTGAGCCTCCGTAGGACTGTTTTCTGCCTCTTACACATATTATCTCACATATTTGGTCGATATCCACCTCCCTCATAATTTCCTGAACTTGCCATCATTTGGCAGGAAGAATGGTATAAGATTCCCCTGAAATACCATACAGGACTTGTATTTATCCACTCCGAGACAACTGTGAGCTGTTTTGAATGCCAAAGATTTTCCTGCACAGTCGTAGACGCGGTAATGCGCTGTATTTTTGGTCTTTCCACATGTGTGTCCTCCCCCTGTAGATACGGCGGAGACAAGAAAACGAATACTGAAAGATTTATGAGCAATTGAGGAGAGAGTAAGAGACCTACAGGCATAGAAATAAGTTACAAAAGAAAAATAGTGTTGGGGAAAAAAGATAAAAAGAAAATGACACCAAATGTTTCAAAATATTAGTTCACACATTCAAATCTATCAGATTGACGAAGTAAGAATTTCATTAACTCTGAATGCATTAATGATGCAGCTAATCGTTATTGTGTAGAATTTAGTTCGTTTCTTTCTTTTGCATGTGCCGTTTGTCTCGCAGATACGCAGGGTCGGTATGGTTAATCAGATGTGGTAATGTTAGTTGAGGGGGTGGCCGAATGCCCTTCCTGCCACCACCCAGTACCCCCCCCCCCCCCCGGGATGGAATTAGAATTAGTGTACCCCAGCTGTCTGCGACTAGTGTAATCCATGGAATAGTGTTCAGATGTCTGCGAGCCGTGTAACTGAGGCGGGACGTGAAGACCAGCCCGGTATTCACCTAAGGGGATGTGGAAAACCGCCTAAAAACCACATCCAGGCTGGCTGGCACACCGGACCTTGTCGTTAATCCTCCAGGCGGATTCGATCCGGGGCCGGCGCGCCTACCCGAGTCCAGGAAGCAGCGCGTTAGCGCTCTCGGCTAACCTGGCGGGTCATCGTGGAGAATTTAGTAAGAGCGTATAATATAGTACCGAGTTAAAGACACTGGACAACCTTTCATGGGAAACAGCGTTGATATCCGTGTAATGTTATCATCTAGATTTTCCGTGGTGTCGCACAATTTCCTAAGAGATTTCATCTCTTGACGCTTGTTCAGTCGAGCTGGTGTAGCGTACCACCTCTGACTTTCATACCTACCAGATATCGAACACTAAATGTCTTTTTTTTTCAGTATGAAACATTTTACGCTCCAACACAGAACTCCCTCTAAGCAAACCTCAGTATATACGTAGTACTGGAGTAACCTTTAACATTCCGATAATCATACAAGTCAAACAGTGGGTGTACAAATGCTAAAATGCAATGTCCATTTCTTGTATGCAGTCAGACATTTCGACTGTAAAGTCACTGTTTTCGATTTTAGGAACCTTGATTATAAAAGAAATTGTTATGAGTATGTCATCCGTTTTTCTAAAGTGCTAAATAGTGATAAAGATTTCCAAATAGATGTCGGAATAAACTTGGTGTTGATAAAAACAGGAAAGGTGAGCATAGTTTATAAAGCGTTTCGGTTGCACATTTTAATCGATTTCAGTTGCCTGCAGAATTTTTATTTCATTCTATCGCTTTAACGCTGATCAGTTTACCAGTTTCTTTCTATCAGTCCATAAGTAACATTGTTACATTAATGTTAAATTTTCCATTGTACAGTTACCACAGATGCATGGTATACAAGAGCTTTATTAAAATTCATTAAATAAGAAAACCTCCTGCTTTTACCACAAGCGATCTTCACTAATAGTAGATAAAATAAGAAACATCAACGACAATGTGTAACATAAACGCATTTCGATTCGGCTGAATACTACATTCGTTAATATCCGTACAAGCAATGCGCAACCTCTGTCAGTCGTTATATCCAGAAAGCAATAACGCTAGCAGCCTTAATTTGGTAGCACTGATTTAAAAAAAAATAGAACGTGAAATGAGGTAAAATCGTGTTACCGAGTATCGTATTCATTACGGTTGCCCTCTCAACATTACGATTCAGAATATTCCGAGAAAGTCAAGCAAACGATTGTAAATAAAACTCGACATCAACTCAGTTTCAGATCAAAACTAAAGCAGAAGACCTAGCTGAGATAATAAGAGAAAAGACACAGACTACAGGGTTTACATATGATACACCTGGGTACAAAAGCTTAGTAGGTGAAGATCATTATAATAAGGAAGTCTACTAAAATAGAAACAATAATTTGTCCAGAATTTAATTTTTTTTATTGAATGAAGCAGGTCTGGGTGGGTTGAGGATGAGGAGGGGGATGGAGGATGAGGAGTGGTGGAGGATGGAGGGCGGGGGTTAGGGGCGACACACGGACGATATCGGCTACAATTACTCGTTTGTTTTGACTCCGCCACACAATAGCGATTGACCAGGAAATTTCAAAGAGTATTTCGCACAAATGTGTATCAGGAAGTGGTGCTATACAAAATGAACTATGTTTAGTAGTAATCACAGCTTTCCTTTTTTCGGCAAATAATTGCAATTAAAAGAAATAATAAAGTGTAAATTAAATTTATGAAACTTATTTTGGTACGCTTTTCCTGATACCTGTGAGCTGTGCTACAGAATATATTATATTTTTCACTGAAACCAAGTGTATTGTATGCAACTTTCCAGTTTGTATTTCGCAAACGCATCTTAAACTCCTCAAAGAACTTAATAATGTGGGTATGGAATATGAGTGTCTTAAACATTTAAATTATAATGTCCATCTAATATTACCTCATCCTAATTAGAAATTAAAAACGTTAACAAAGTTTCTATTTGTTTCATAAATAACACAAAACCACCCATTGGTGCCTACTTTATTGTGACTTACCATGAATTTCTACTTTACAGCACAAGCTTCATAATGGTGCACACTGTAAAGGCAAAGACTATAACTGTTTTAAGATTTGTATTCCTCCTTAGTATTTAATAGTAACTACTCCTTCAGCTTCACTTTAATAGTTGATCTTGTTCTCTTTATGACTATAAATTCTAAAGTAAAATCCTTACTTCCCTTGGGCACAGCGAAACAAAGCAAAGCAACACATCCGCGCTAAACCTAGAAAAACTAATCCCAGTCATACTGCTACACATAACAGATAGGTCGCATGCGATTCATCAGATTGCTTGGGGATTGCGATCAGCAATCGATCGTTTGGTTTGCGCTTAGCACAGACATGTACAGTCTATGAACAGATGGCGCCACTTGGTCATGGATTTCTACATAAAGTCGCTCGTGTTTAGGGCCCTTGACATTGTAAAAGTTCATCGAGTGGCATGATCAAATACCTCTGGAGTGAGCAATGCGTTCTGCGCATGCTGTTACATTAAGCTGAAATTGTCACGTGATCCGAGGATGATGCTTTTTATTTAGGGGAAGTCACGTTACGACAAAACATCCCACAATGCATTTCAAATAGCAGCATTCACACAGATCGTCAACGGATCTTCACGTCACGTCCCGTCAATGTTTCGCGGGAAAAGAGTTTTGACGGTATCGTCGGCAGCTTACATCGTAAGTTAACCTGTGTTTGTCGCGCTCGCTCGTGTTCCAATAGTGGATTTTGTGCTTTTGTGTCTTCGTAATCATTATTATATTTCTTTGTTTTCGTTTCAGATTGCAAATATTCCATGATGACTTGGATATTTTTTCATTGAGTGTTCTGATAAAAGCGATGTCAGATATCTGGAAGGAAAAACTTATTTACGTTTTACAATAACAGAACAAAGCTGACGCCCACAATGTATGTCAATGAGAAAGTAAGTTGACGTGGCAAATTCCATTTCATATCATTTTAATTGAGAAGGTCAGCATTAATGACACCAAAAAAATAGTTGTTCATGAAGTTATTAATTACGTAAGAAGAAACATAATGCAGTAGGTAAACAGGAACCATTTATTACTTTGATGTTTTGAAACGTTGTTTCACTTCTCAGCATTTCACCAAACAAAACTGATAAGGACATACGTTATAAAGCTGTTATGACCCTTAATAACCTCTGTCATTATTTCCTCAATTCCGATACTATATTCTGACAATGGATTAGCAAAATGATGAGACATCACGTGGTGGACAGAACGACTACAAACTGACGTGATGGTGCCGTGACTTCGTGCCTGTTCATTTTGGTTATCAGAGCAGAGAGTCTAGTTTATTCCAGGTATCAGATGGAACTTGTTATGGTGTCTACAAAACACTTATGCCAAATCCACAGCACTTATGAAGGGACTCTGCCTGTACTAGCGATATGACGACATTTAAAATTTGTGGGATGCATTACAGACAATCCTACAGCGTCCTGAGATCACATGCCCACAATGCCAATGTATGTTGACAACAGAAAATCAGTTCCGCGCACCTGAATGCTCACTCCAGAGATATTTATACTCTATGTGTATAGTGTGTCCATCAGAAAAGCAGCATCACAGCGCAGATTCTGCCTTTCCTTTGTGAATAGTTAATGACGAACGTTGAACAGCACTCGCTAATCTTTACTGTTATTTAACAATTTCAATGTCATTGTATTTTTATAATTGAATGTTATTGATGTGTTCGTGCTGACACTGTTTATAAAATTAAATAGTCTGTCCAATGGAAAATTAAACAAACGTAAGTACAAAATATTGTCAGCTTGGTTGTTCAAACATACTCTGAGTTTTTGAGCTAGATTAGTAATATTTAAATTTGTTCTAAAATGAAGCTATATTCGGAGATTAATTTCTGTAGTATAATTTAACTTCACACCATTACTTTGCCGTTGAATAGTAAAAAATATCAACGCTGTCTGGATTGATAGTTACTTTCGGTGAAACACCATAAAATATGTACTGTAGAAAGCTGGTGTTCATTGAACTAAATGTTCTTTAATTTCGAGGCTTTCTAAACTTTACGCTAAATGAGTAAAGATACCACTCGTTGCACATAAAAAATACAATTCTGTATTTGAAAGTTTTCGTAAAAAAAATGAGGAGCCTGCATTTTGATTTGCTGTGGCACGGAGACCGAAAGCCGAAATTGTTTTTGCATTTTAAAGAATTAAACATGCAGAATGGAAAGTATTAATGATAGTTTAACCATAGTAATGTTATGAAAAATGCACATAATAATTGTAACTTTGCTTCCTGCAATGAGAATTAGGCCTAGCGTTCCACTATCCACATAGTAGTTAGATTAATAAACATGGCACATCAGATAACAAAGAGTGTTAAGAATGGATACTTAGAGTGTACTTCATTGTAACTACCAAACTCTAGTTCTGAATCGTTTAACTTCGCTCTGGGAAAGTTCTGTTCGGTCACTGCGAATCTCAACTATCGAACAATACTGTGTGCAGTAACGCTGTAGCCACTATTGTTAATGTATGTGGTCCATTTCACAGATTTGTAATTTGTAAATGTGGTGTCCTGAGCACTCGTCTCTCATAGGGTGCCTAAAGGATGCCACTTTCTCGTTTAGCTATACAACAATTCTAGAAATCACATTTATGGTTTTTATTACAATGGAGTAGATTGACAATACTTAACTTTGGTTTACAATGTCGTCTCGTAAGCAATTGGCGACATGCAAATACTCAATGTCTTTCACTATATACAATGCCCATGCAAATACTGGACATGGGTCACACGCGGTCATATGGCTCTTCTAGTTCTATCTTCTATTCCGGGTCTACTAGTGCCCGTCTTCTAATGTCCGGCCGAAGCTGGCAGGAGCGGCGCTTATATTCTTCGGCTAGAGGCCGCTCCAGTCGGGGCCCAGTCCTACTCAGCGTACTATTACATGACGTCGTCTCACAGCCTTTTGTGCTCTTGCGTTCTTCGCCTTGGTGCCAGCGCTTGTCGTTACGCCGAAACATTCCTTCCCCCTCCCCCCCTCCCCACCACCAAAAAGGCGTCGGACTGTCGTCGTGTAGGGAGTGCTACCACGGCGGGGAAGGCAGGAGTGTGGGCGCATCGCTGGACCGGTAGCTGTGGCTGCAGGGGACGTCCAGCTTCGGGTCGCACTCCGCAATCCTGCCTTTGCTCTGGCGGAAACGTCCCTTGGGAAACGACCAGAGGGGTACGCGTCCACCTTCGGATGCCATAAACCAGATGAAGAAGGCGGCGACTGCTGCGGTTGGGCAGGTCCAGCTCCATCGGTAGGACGAAAGGAGGTGGAAGAGGTGAAGGCCCCGTCTCCATGGGGTCGTCCCGCGGTGCCATGATGACACCCTCCGGCTGCTGCTGTGGCCGCGCTGTCCTCTGGATCCCTGAATCTGCGGGAAGAGACACTGAAAGACCATTGGTGCACATGACAGTGGCGAAGTTGATTTTGATGGCAGCGCTGCAAACCATCTGGACCAGAAATAAAATACATGCTAGCGCCAAGCCAACGGACGATCGCGCCTCACACCCACTGTCTGCTGCCGCTAAAAACCCGGTAAAAGACAATATCATGTGGTTTTGAAGTAATACTTGAGGCCTTCCTTCGGTGCCGGAAGCTGAGGAGGGTGGAGCAGGTGGAACAGTGCCCGA
The DNA here is from genome assembly GCF_021461395.2 of Schistocerca americana. Taxonomy (NCBI): domain Eukaryota; kingdom Metazoa; phylum Arthropoda; class Insecta; order Orthoptera; family Acrididae; genus Schistocerca; species Schistocerca americana. Next base: position 463,525,545 of record NC_060121.1, read on the forward strand.
TGGCGGCCCTCGTGAAGCAACTCCGTCGGCGATGGTCCGTCTTGTGGGTGCGAACGAGAGGAGGTGAGAAACAGTTGCAATGCTTGATCCCTGGAGTGTGCGGAACGATGTTTGAACATTTGCTGATTGAATGTTCTGACAAAACGTTCCGCTTCGCCGTTTGACTGTGGATGGATCGGTGCGCTAGTTAGACGCTGTATGCCATTGCGTTCACAGAATGTTTCAGATCCATTTGAGGTGAATCCAGGTCCGTTGTCTGACACTATTGCTGCAGGTAAACCTTCGAGGCAAAAAGTCGACGACAACACCTGAATTGTGCTACATGACGCTGTCAACTTCATTGGCACAGCAAGAGGAAACTTTCTATACGAGTCAACCACAATCAATCAAGGGGTGTTCCAAAAAGGTCCTGCAAAATCTATGTGCACACTTTGCCATGGTGATTGCTTAGGCCAAACAGAGAATTTTTGTGGCGGAGCGGACTGATCTTCCAAACATTCGTGACACTGTAACATCACTGTAACTGCCATCTGATTCACGTCTGCTGTACAGCGAGCTACGTAAATTTATGTATTAACTGTTTTTTTCTTACTTGTCACTTCTTTTTCCGTGTGTTTTTGCTTTTAGGAAGCTTTAATTTTCGAGTACTAGTAATAGTGTCCCATAGGTTTCGTGGTTGTTTCAACACAGTCCAGAGACAGATAGTGCTTATTTTCATTGCTTCCAACAAGAAGTAACCACAGTTTAGCCAGCTATCGGCCGCCTTTAGTGCATTAGCAGTCTACTTATAAGTTGATTAACTCTCTACAGTAAATTGATTTCTTAGGATGGAAAAGATGTGTGATTGCTGTGTACGGACGCAGGAGGAGCTGGCCACTGTTCGTGAACAGCTGAACGTGTTCAGGCTGCTGCCTCGGAGTGTAGCGGCAGTGGGGAGTCTGGTGCGTGGCATGGTACACCCCAGGTGTTACATGCTTCACCCACTGTCCCTGCTGTCGAGACATCTTCGCGGGTACCGGATGCGGTTGGGCCACCCTCTCCCCAAGGCGAGTGGCGGGTTCAGCGGCGTTCGCGGTGCACGAGGCGGAGCGTCAATGTGGAGGCTGGCCGTGTAGCATCGCCCGCTCTGCCTGTGAGTGGACATGTGCCCGCTCCTTCAGCAAGGTCCGAGCAGGAACACGGGGGGAGGGGTTTATTAGTGATTTGGAGCTCCAACGTTAGGCGGGTGATGGAGTCCCTTAGGGAAATAGCGGAAAGGTCAGGGAAGAAGGCCAGTGTTCACTCTGTCTGCTTGCCAGGAGGTCTCATCCGAGATGTGGAGGAGGCCCTTCCGGCGGCTACAGAGAGCACTGGGTGTACCCGATTGCAAATTGTTGCTCATGTTGGCACCAATGACTCTTGCCGTCTGGATTCAGAGATTATCCTCAGTTCATACAGGCGGTTGGCGGAGTTGGTGATGGCGGAAAGCCTCGCTCGCTGGGTGGAATCTGAGCTAACTATTTGTAGTATCGTTCCCAGAACCGATCTCGGTCCTTTGGTTTGGAGCCGAGTACAAGGCTTAAACCAGAGCCTCAGACGATTCTGTGGATATCTGGGGTGCAAATTTCTCGAACTCGGCTATCGGGTGGAGAAATATAGCGTCCTCCTAAATAGGTCAGGCGTGCACTACACGCAAGAAGCGGCTACAAGGTTAGCGGAGTACGTGTGGAGTGCACATGTGGGTTTTTTTGGTTAGAGAATTCCCACCCTAGGCCCGACAAGACGCCTCCTGTGACGCGGCAAGGTAGGAGTAGGCAACATGCAACAGGGAATAACAATATTAATGTGCTAATAGTAAACTGCAGGAGAGTCTATAGAAAGATCCCAGAACTGCTCTCATTAATAAACAGTCACAATGCCCACATAGTACTAGGGACAGAAAGTTGGCTGAAACCAGATTTAAACAGTAATGAAATTCTAAAATCAGATTGAAATGTATACCGCAGAGACAGGCTGGACAGTGAAGGGGGAGGCGTGTTTATAGCGATTAGAAGTGCAATAGTATCGAAGGAAATTGACGGAGATCCGAAATGTGAAATAATTTGGGTGAGGGTCACGGTTAAAGCAGGCTCAGACATGGTAATTGGATGTCTCTATAGGCCCCCTGGCTCAGCAGCTGTTGTGACTGAGCACCTGAAGGATAATTTGGAAAATATTTCGACTAGATTTCAATACCATGTTATAGTTCTGGGAGGAGATTTTAATTTGCTGGATATAGACGGGTGGCAGGGACAAAGAAACCAGCGAAATTTTTTTAAGTGCTTTATCTAAAAACTATCTTGAGCAGTTAAACAGAGAACCGACTCGTGGCGATAACATATTACACCTTCTGGTGACAAACAGACCCGAACTATCTGAAACAGTTAACGCAGAACAGGGAATCAGCGATCATAAAGCGGTTACTGCATCGATGATTTCAGCCGTAAATAGAAATATTAAAAAAGGGCAGGAAGATTTTTCTGATCACCAAAAGTAACAAAAGCAGATTTCGGAGTACCTGACGGCTCAACACAAAAGTTTTCTTTTAAGTACAGTGTTGAGGATCAGTGGACAAAGCTCAAAACCATCGTACAATATGCGTTAGATGAGGATGTGCAAGGAAGATCGTAAGAGATGGAAATGAGCCACCGTGTACAACAACCAAGTTAGAAAACTGCTGCGCAAACAAAGGGAACTTAACAGCAAACATATAGCCAACGCCTTGCCGACAAACAAAAATTACACGAAGCGAAATGTAATGTGAGGAGGGCCATGCGAGAGGCGTTCAATGAATTCGAAAGTAAAGCTCTATGTACTGACTTGGCAGAAAATCCTAAGAAATTTTGGTCTTATGTCAAAGCGGTAGGTGGATCAAAACAAAATGTCCAGACCCTCTGTGACCAAAATGGTAATGAAACAGAGGATGACAGACTAAAGGCCGAAATACTGGCGTTTTCCAGAGATGTTTCACAGAGGGAGACAGCACTGTAGTTCCTTCTCTAGATTGTCGCACAGATGATAAAATGGTAGATATCGAAATAGACGACAGAAGGACAGAGAAACAAAATCGCACAAAAGAGGAAAGGCCCCTGGACCTGATGGGATACCAGTTTGATTTTACACAGAGTACTAGAAGGAATTTGCCCCCCTTCTTGCAACTGTGTACCATAGGTCTCTAGAAGAGCGTAGCGTTCCAAAGGATTGGAAAAGGGTACACGTCATCCCCGTTTCCTAGAAGGGACGTCAAACAGATGTGCAGAACTACAGACCTATATCTCCCACGTCAATCAATTGTAGAATTTTGGAACACGTATAATGTTCGAGTATAATGACTTCTCTGGAAACTAGAAATCTACTCTGTAGGATTCAGCATGGGTATCGAAAAAGACGATCGTGTGAAACCCAGCCCGCGCTATTCGTACACGAGACTCAGAGGGCCAGAGACACGGGTTCCCAGGTAGATGCCGTGTTTCGTGAGTTCCGCAAGGCGTTCGATACAGTTCCCCACAGTCGTTTAATGAACAAAGTAAGAGCATATGGACTATTAGACCAATTGTGTGATTGGATTGAAGAGTTCCTAGATAATAGAACTCAGCATATCATTCTCAATGGAGAGAAGTCTTCCGAAGTAAGAGTGATTTCAGGTGTGCCGCAGGGGAGTGTCGTAGGACAATTTGCTATTCACAATATACATAAATGACCTTGTGGATGGTCGGAAGTTCACTGAGGCCTTTTGCGGATGATGCTGTGGTACATTGAGAGGTTGTAACAATGGAAAATTGTACTGAAATGCAGGAGGATCTGCAGCGAATTGACGCATGGTGCAGGGAATGGCTATTGAATCTCAATGTAGACAAGTGTAATGTGCTGCGAATACATAGAAAGAAAGGTCCCATATCATTTAGCTACAATATAGCAGGTCAGCAACTGGAGGCAGTTAATCCCATAAATTATCTGGGAGTACACATTAGGAGTGATTTAAAATGGAATGATCATATAAAGTTGATCTTCGGTAAAGCAGATGCCAGACTGAGATTCATTGGAAGAATCCTAAGGAAATGCAATCCGAAAACGTAGGAAGTAGGTAACAGTACGATTGTTGGCCCACTGCTTGAATACTGATCCGCGGTGTGGGATCCGCACCTGATAGGGTTGATAGAAGAGATAGAGAAGATCCAACGGAGACCAGCGCGCTTCGTACCGGATCATTTAGCAATCGCGAAAGCGTTACGGAGATGGTAGATAAACTCCAGTGGAAGACTCTACAGGAGAGATGCTCAGCAGCTCGGTATGAGCTTTTGTTGAAGTTTCGAGAACATACCTTCACCGAGGTGTCAAGCAGTATATTGCTCCCTCCTACGTATACCTCGCGAAGAGACCATGAGGATAAAATCAGAGAGATTAGACCCCACACAGAGGCATTCCGACAATCTTTCTTTCCACGAAATACGTGTCTGGAATAGAAGAGAGAACCGTTAGAGGTACTCAAAGTACCCTCCGCCACACACTGTCAGGTGGCTTGCGGAGTATGGATGGAGATGTAGATGTAGATGTAGATGTAGATCCGAAATGTGAAATAATTTGGGAAAAGGTCATGGTTAAAGCAGGCTCAAACATGGTAACTGGATATCTCTATAGGCCCCGTGGTTCTGCAGCTGTTGTGGCAAAGCACCTGAAGGAAAATTTGGAAAATATTTTCAGTAGATTTCCCGATCAAGTTATAGTTTTGGTTGGAGATTTTAATTTTCCAGATATAGACTGGGAGACTCAAACCTTTATAACGGGTGGCAGGAACAAAGAATCCAGTCAAATTTTTTTAAGTACATTGTCTGAAAACAACCTTGAGCAGTTAAACAGAGAACCGACTCGTGGCGATAACATATTAGAACTTCTGATGATAAACAGACCCGAGCCATTTGCAACAGTTACCACAGAACAGGGAATAAGCGATCATAAAGTGGTTACTGCATCGATGATTTCAGCCGTAAATAGAAATATTAAAAAAGGTAGGAAGATTTTTCTGTTTAGCAAAGATGACAAAAAGCAGATTTCGGAGTACTTGACAGCTCAACACAAGAGTTTTGTCTCAAGTACAGATAGTGTTGAGGATCAGTGGACAAAATTCAAAACAATCATGCAATATGCAATCGATGAGTATGTGCCAAGCAAGATCGTAGGAGATGGAAAAGATCCACCGTGGTACAACAACCGAGTTAGAAAACTACTGCGGAAGCAAAGGGAACTTCACAGCAAACATAAACATAGCGAAAGCCTTGCAGACATACAAAAATTACACGAAGCGAAATGTAGTGTGAGGAGGGCTATGCCTGAGGCGTTCAATGAATTCGAAAGTAAAGTTCTATGTTCTGACTTGGCAGAAAATCCTAAGAAATTTTGGTCTTATGTCAAAGCGGTAGGTGGATCAAAACAAAATGCCCAGACACTCTGTGACCAAAATGGTACTGAAACAGAGGATGACAGACTAAAGGCCGAAATACTGTCTTTTTCCAAAGCTGTTTCACAGAGGAAGACTGGACTGTAGTTCCTTCTCTAGATTGTCGCACAGATGACAAAATTTTACACAGAGTACGCAAAGGAATTTGCCCCCATTCTTGCAGCGGTGTACCGTCGGTCTCTAGTACAGCGTAGCGTTCCAAAGGATTGGAAAAGGGCACAGGTCACCCCGTTTTCAAGAAGGGACGTCGAACAGATGTGCAGAACTATAGACCTATATCTCTAACGTCGATCAGTTGTAGAATTTTGGAACACGTATTATGTTCGAGTATAATGACTTCTCTGGAAACTAGAAATCTAGTCTGTAGGAAACAGCATGGGTTTTGAAAAAGACGATCGTGTGAAACCCAGCTCGCGCTATTCGTACATGAAACTCAGAGGGCCAGAGACACGGGTTCCCAGGTAGATGCCGTGTTTCTTGACTTCCGCAAGGCGTTCGATACAGTTCCCCACAGTCGTTTAATGAACAAAGTAAGAGCATATGGACTATCAGACCAATTGTGTGATTGGATTAAAGTGTTCCTAGATAACAGAAAGCAGCATGTCATTTTCATGGAGAGAAGTCTTCCGAAGTAAGAGTGATTTCAGGCGTGCCGCAGGGGAGTGTCGTAGGACAGTTGCTGTTCATGATATATGTAAATGACCTTTTGGATAATATCGGAAGTTCGCTGAGGCTTTTTGCTGATGATGCTGTAGTATATCGAGAGGTTCTAACAATGGAAAATTGTACTGAAATGCAGGAGGATCTGCAACGAATAGACGCATGGTGCAGGGATTGGCAATTGAATCTCAATGTAGACAAGTGTAATGTGCTGCGAATACATAGAAAGAAAGATCCCATATAATTTAGCTACAATATAGCAGGTCAGCAACTGGAAGCAGTTAATTCCATAAATTATCTGGGAGTAGGCATTAGGAGTGATTTAAAATGGAATGATCATATAAAATTAGTCGTCGGTAAAGCAGATGCCAGACTGAAATTCATCGGAAGAATCCTAAGGAAATGCAGTCCGAAAACATAGGAAGTAGGTTACAGTACACTTGCTCGCCCACTGCTTGAATACTGCTCACCAGCGTGAGATTCATACCAGATAGGGTTGACAGAAATAGAGAAGATCCAACGAGAGCAGCGCGCTTCGTTACAGGATCATTTAGTAGTCGCGAAAGCGTTACGGAGATGATAGATAAACTCCAGTGGAAGAGTCTGCAAGAGATACGCTCAGTAGCTCGGTACGGGCTTTTGTTGAAGTTTCGAGAACATACCTTCACCGAGGAGTCAAGCGGTATATTGCTCTCTCCTACGTATATCAAGCGAAAAGACCATGAGGATAAAATCAGAGAGATTAGAGCCCACATAGAGACATACCGACAATCTTTCTTTCCATGAACGATACGAGACTGGAATAGAAGGGAGAACCGATAGAGGTACTCAAAGTACCCTCCGCCACACACCGTCAGGTGGCTTGCGGAGTACGGATGTAGATGTAGATGTAGATCTGTTCTATTTGGGCGTCCATATCCTACCAAGTAAAGCGTCCCAGTCCCCCAGTAACTGCAACACTTGTTCTGGCAAAGCTGTAGGGATCAACACACGTGTCTGTCCGTTGTCATTTTGAACAAGAACCACAACTTTCTGTACAGCGAGGCTAGGCCGACGGGCAAAGTATCGGCGCAGTACAGAGTTCGTAATGCTATGCAAGGAACGAGGCCAAGATCTGCGAATGTATTTTAGCAAAATGTTTAAATCTGAATCAGCTTCCGAGACCTGTGCAATTTTATTGTAGTTCAGATTGAAGCAATTCAGGGTCCTGAGCATCGACGTGACAACAAGATGGAGCAGAAGCGTCGAAGTCTGTATCAGGGCCAATCGGAAGACGTGAAAGTGCGTCCGCATTACCATGTTGAGCTGTCGGGAGATACACAGTCTCGTACCGGTGTTGAGAGAAGGAAAAAGTCCATTTCTGCGCAATTGGTACCGGAACCGGTTTCGTCGGATGAAACAAGGACTGCAAAGGCCTGTGATCCGTTACTAAGTAGAATTTTCTGCCATACTAATAATGGTGGAATTTGGTGACACCATATACAGTAGCCAAGGCCTCTTTTTCAATTTTTGAATAGTTGCACTGAGCTTTGGACAACACTTTTGATACGAAAGCAAGAGGCCTTTCTTTATCGCCAGTTCTGTGGGAAAGCACTGCACCGATTCCGTAACAGGAAGCGTCAACTCGCAGCACAACTGGTTCGTCAGGATCAAAGTGAACTAAGCATCTACCACTGAGCAATGCATCTTTAAGTTTTTAAAAAAAACTACTTGGCACTCCAAACAAAGGGGACATTCTTTCGAAGCAAGCCATGCAATGGAGCGGTGATTTGCACAGCATTTGGTATGAACCGAATATAATAGTTCATTTTTCCTAAGTCTGAGTGCAGTTTTGAGATTTTCGAGGTATTGGCAAGTCTCGTATGGCTAACAAATACTACTGAAGAGGATGTACACCTTGACATGACCTTCTTTATGACATGACTAGGATACTGCAACTCAGGTTTTTAAAAAAAATCACACTTGACCTGCCTGCACTTTAGTCCTGCATCAGATAACACACGAAACAAAGCAAGTCAATTTGCAATATGTTCTTCAGGTGTACGACCTGCGACGACAATATCGTCCAAATAGTTTGAACAGTTTGGCACTTGTCAGTCAGCTGTTCCAAATACCGTTGGAAAATGGCGGGTGCAGAAGTACTGCCAAAAGGCAAACGCAAATCTTTAAACAAGCTCAAATAAGCATTTACTGCACACAATTTTTGAGATTCTTCATCGAGCAGTATTTGAAGACATGCGTCGCTCAAATCAATTTTTGAAAAGTAGCACCTAATCTGTCCATGAGATCCTCTGGGTGTGTCAATGGGTAAGTGTCAATCACAGTTCGTGGGTTGACTGTAGACTTAAAGTCAACACAGTGGCGAATGCGACCTGATGGTTTGGGGAGCAAAGCCAGTGGACTTGCCCATTGACTAGCTTATATGGACGCAATAGCTCCACTATCTTGCAATTCTTTAAGTTCAATGTTACTTATAATCCGTCTTGATCATAAAATGTTTATTCATATGACCGGTTTCGGTTCCTCTAGAACCATCTTCAGATACCCAATTTCGGTTACAGGAGTAACCCGTCCACTACACAGAGCAACCTTCAGTGGACGGGTTACTCCTGAAACCGAAATTGCAGATCTGAAGATGGTTCTAGAGGAACCGAAGCAGGTCATATGAATAAACATTTTGCAATCAAGACGGATTACAACATTGTAATACTACTGATAGCGTTTATCCCATCAGACATTATGTCTGTTTTTGCAAAATCTTTAAGTTCAGCTGCGACTTTGTCCCATAATGCAATGGCAACAGTTCTGGCCGGCAAAATTACGGCCGAGCGTTGTCTTTCATAGGAATATAAGCAACAAAACTGTTAGCGTTGCCAAAACATTCGAAAAGAGTTCCAGGAATTCTTTTAGCAAACTAGCTACACTGTCTTTTTCATCGAATGCAGACACTGAGAACACATTGGCCTGAATGTTAAATCCAACAAATCAAAAGAATCAACACCAATATGTTCGCACAATCGCGTGATTGCAGCACTGTAAAAGTCACTGTTAGCGTATGCGAGCGATACATAGCAGGCAATGTACATATTCTGAGAACGGGAGTGTCTACTATAAGCCACCAGTTGCGTACTAGTTTAGCTGGCCGGTGTGGCCGTGCGGTTCTAGGCGCTTCAGTCCGGAACCGCGTGACCGCTACGGTCGCAGGCTCGAATCCTGCCTCGGGCATGGATGTGTGTGATGTCCTTAGGTTAGTTAGGTTTAAGTAGTTTTAAGTTCTAGGGGACTGATGACCACAGATGTTAAGTCCCATAGTGCTCAGAGCCATTTGAACCATTTGCGTGCTAGTTTTAGACAGGCGTGGGGGCCTAACAGTTCATATGTGTGTCGATTTAGCAATGTGACACAGGCACCTGTGTCCAACTGAAATTTCACATGTTTCCCATAAACAAGTAAATGAACAAAAAGTTTGTTTAACTGGTATATCACTGAAGAACTGCACGCTTGCTAGTTTTGCTAATGCCTGTTGCAGACTTGGAATATACTGCATTAATGACATGGGCCTTGTGACTGGATTTTTGTGGGGGGCCGTTGCAAACATACGGATTGTTACCACAAGCTTGTGGGAGGGGCAGTCTTGGGGTTTGTGCCATAAATAACACCAGGGGAAGACATAATTTTGTTCACCTGTATAGCTGCCGGCCTGAGTGGCCGAGCGGTTCTAGGCGCTACAGTCTGGAACCGCGCGACCTCTACAGTCGCAGGTTCGAATCCTGCCTCGGGCATGGATGTGTGTCATGTCCTTAGGTTAGTTAGGTTTAAGTAGTTCTAAGTTCTAGGGGACTGATGACATCAGAAGTTAAGTCCCATAGCGCTCAGAGCCATTTGAACATTTTGAACCTGTGTAGCTGCCTTTTTAGTAAGCTGCTTATGCGCAAGCTGCTGCTGAATAGGTCAATCGCAAGTAAGGGACTCAACCTGACAAATGACTGGCTGCTCAGATTTATGATGGATCAGACAGTTTCAAAATCTGTTCTCTGAATTTGACATCAGGTAAATTGTACACGACTGCATCACGCAACATAGCATCCGAATATAAAGCAATGTAAGCACATTTGAATTTGCATTTCCTTGCCATACCCTGTAAATCTGTGACCCACACGCGGTAAGTTTGTTCTGACCGATTTTTGCAATTAAAGAATTGGTACCTAGCTATTACCACATTCTCTTGTTCTTCATAATAGTTAGTTAGTGAAGCGCTAACTTGTTCGTAAGCAAGTTCACTTGGAGTGGCGTTAGGAAAAAGTTTGTTGATACGGCGGAACACTGCCCTCCTACCATGGATAGTAGATCTGGGGGTTTCACAGTACCTGGTACGTTGTGAGCGAGTATGTGAGCTTCAAATCGGGACAACCCCTTGAGTTATTCCTCTTCTTGTTCACGAAACTGTCGCAAACGCAGTAAGTGTTGCTGCGGGTGGTGTTTGTTCTGTCTGGCGCGCAGCGTTAGCCAGTAGCTGCTGCCCCGTGTTGAGTAGTATAGATATCTGGTGCATCTGGAACTGAAACATCTGCATTAGCTGTGCAGCATCTAATGCTTGCAGCTGCGGTGCCTGAGTAGGGAGCAGGATAGGTGGGATGGTCATTTCGGAAGAGAGAAATCTACATCTACATCTACATTGATACTCCACAAGCCACCCAACGGTGTGTGGCGGAGGGCACTTTACGTGCCACTGCAGCAAACAGACAAGGCAAGCAAGCAAAATACGAGGATTGGAAATTAAATAGTGGAAACTATTTATTCACAACTGATACAAAACAGTTACATGATTGCACCTGTTACTGTCCTTCAAAGCAGTCACCAGCGTTGTGCAGAATCCGTTCCCAGTTATGTGGAAGATGTAGTATACCGTTAGTAGACCCTGTTCTGTTGATGGTGTGAATGGAGCGGTCTACTGCCTGTCGAGTCTCTGGAACAGTTCTGAAGCGAATGCCACAAAGCCAAAACTGATACGTCAATTCAAAGAGTCACCGCGAAAGTCGAAAATGTGTTCGCAGTTTGTCAATGATTTCAGTTGTACACGAAACGTTTAAGCTTTCGTTGTTTCGATGTGTCACTTCTGTATTCATGAACGCTCGCTTTAGCGTACAAAGCATAGATATGGTAGGCACACAGCGCGAGGAAGATGGAACCTGTTCCCATCTGTGTTGTAGTCTTAATTTGGGGAAGTATTTTTGTTTCGTCTTCACTCCGCAAACCCATATACATCAAGGTGCGTTTACACCTGTCCGACTATCGCACTAGGCGCGTGCTGCTCTTGCTCGAAGAGGCAAGGAGGCGCATGCGCCGGTGCAGAGTCACACATGCCTCTGAATTGTGCACACGGGCACTATGTGCAGGGCCAGGAGTTTCCCCACACCAGACGGGAGACACGTGCTTTTACTTGCGTCTGGGGCAACCACCGCCGCCCGATGACTAGGTGCAAAGTGTACAAATGTAAATGATCCTTCCTCTTGAGCACTAGGCATATGCGGCCGTTGTATGTAGAGGTAAGGGAGCGCATGTAGTGATCCGAAGTTATGCAAACCTCTTTTGTGTGCATGCAGGCCACCGCGCACAGGTACATACAACAGTCGTGGGGATGTCCATGGTTATCCCTATTTGTTGGTTTGTTTGACAGTCACTAATAGTTGAAGGATTCAGTTTTTCGTACGCATTTTCGTTAGCACCATGGCCGACTGGACCAATATGAAACAAATAGAACTTATAAAGGATTATCGTTCATCTCCATGCTTGTCGTTCCTCAGTTCTGCCGATTATAAAGACTTAATCAAGAAGAATGACTGTTTGCACTTCCTGACAAATAAATGTAACATGTAAATAAAGAAGCCACCCTACTCCATGTTCTTTTTATTTACTTGAATACCTACATCTTTTAAATATAAAGTTCACCAAATTTGGTAATTAACATATATCTAACCCTCACTCTCGTGAAAAATAAGTGTCTTCTTGTCTCTAATTATATAATGCACACAAAATACCAGAGTTCATTACAAAAATAATTTATCAATTATCGATATTTTATAAAAGACTGTTCATAAATTTATGATGTTCTCTTAATGTAAACAATCCTTCATACAATATCGATAGCTAAGAATTTATATTTGTAATTAAATCTAGAATTTTGTGTGTGATGTGTAATTAAAAACAAGAAAACATGCATTTTTCGTAAAGGTAATGATTAGAAATTTGTTACTTAGCATACATTTGATGAATTTTATATAAAACGATTTAGGTATTTCAACTGAACGTGAAAAACTAGTTTTTTCTAATATGATATGTATGGAAGTTTCGCACATTAACAAGATTTCAAAACAATCTTCTCTTTGTGTGCTACCACATGCTAAAAACTAGTTTCAGTATCTTGAAGCATTTGCGAAACATGATGGATATCATGAATCATTCGCTATAGCTGTATCATTGTGTGTGCAGGCGGAAGTGAGTGTAGTACATAAAATCCATTTTCTTGAGATTGGAGACAAATATAGACTTCCTCCCTAGTCCACAGTAAAATTCAATGTGTCAGGTACATTTGAGACACACCAATATATGATCTTATATGCACCAAACGCAAACTTACAGCGCCCTGTATTTTTCATTCTAACTATCCTAATTCGGTGCAGTGACGTACATAATCCCCAAGTATTACAAGAACTGTGACCATTAACGAAAGAATAGTCAGTTTTCTTAAAGATGATATATAAGGTTGTAAATAACATAAGAAACAAAATTTTTCATCCTGTAGTTCCTATACTATGGTTAGTGAAAAATTGTAGAGTACCCGATGTGAGCACGCCTTGGCAATTGCCAACTGTTGAAATTTGTGGCCATGCCTTGCCACTTCCGAGGTCAGCCGCCTTACAGGACACCGCCTTGTGTACACTTCTATCAAAATACCAAAGTGACTGATAATCGAGCATGGGAGGGGTTGATGTTAACTTTTCTGTAGCGAATACGACGAGGTGCAGTCTCTGGGACCCCTAGGTTTCAAGCGAGATTGAAGACGTAAATCATTTGAAAATTTTAATTAAAGTTACATAACATACATTTTTACTGTTATTTAAGTGTTGTTTGAAATCAAGCTTACAGTATTTCACTTTTCATCAGACAAATTCATATACTTTTGTGCGGTTCTTTACACAGTGTACCTAAACAAACAGTTAGAGAACTGAATTTTACATCATGAAAAATTATGGTACCCCTGTCGCAAGTAAATTCTCACTTAAAACTAAATTCCATTGTTTAAACTTCAAAAACAGCACTCGTTAGGTACAAAAAGAAAGACTACAAATTTGATATTCAATGCTGGGATCGATAACTTTCTTTACGACTACTCAGAACACTTTAAGTACTTTACTGGAAAAACATAAAGGACCTTATCGCCATTGTCCTGCAATTCTTGCTCTGGATGATCGTCGTGTTCGCTAGCAGGATTGTAATCACTGGCTAATGAAAAATCGTCATCCCTTTTTCTATTTCTTGACCTATATCACTGACATCTTCCTCCATCCACAACTAACAACTTCTTAAAACCTCAGATCGTTAAAATTGACAAGTTTCTGCAATCACATTTTGTACTATACTGAAGAAAACAGATACGTAGTTCATGAGGCGCTGTCTATGAAATCCCAAAGCTTGTCAACAAGACGTGTCAACAACAAATCCAGGATTGGCGTCTTAAGGATGTTATGGGGATTTAGAAGAACTCCGCTAGAAATGACCTTGGTGTGTGAGCTCGAAAATTCCTGAAAGACCACAGATAGCGAGTTAAGGATTGTAGTACTGGGTTTGTTTATCAGGGTGGTAGTAGCCTTATCATTTTTCTGCTCTCTTTCGCAACGATTTAAGGACATTGTATCACATAAAGTAATCACGCAACACCGAGAGTCAGTGCAAGCAATTAAAACGAATCAGTTATTCAAAAGGGGCAGTCAAATGAAACCGAGACACATCGAACAAATTAAGTAAACTGTTTGTTATTTCAAAAGTAATCGTAACAGCTGTTAATACATTTATCCCACTGTGAGACAAGACAGTCAATGAACCCTGATAGTACCCTGGTGTGCACCTCTTCGTCCAAAGCAAATCGACGGCCACGAACGTCTTTCGTCAGCTTTACAAAAATATGGAAATCCCGCAGAGGAAGATCTGGATTGTATGGAGGATGTGTAAGGGCTGCCCAGCGGAATTTCCGCAGCTTACTCGAAACAATCTCGGCAACATATGGACGGGTATTTTGTTGGCAGGTTGACTTGACAACGCTGTAGATTCCATGGTACATTTTTTGTTTTCTGAGAGGATTATTTTGCACTGTGAGCCCACTGATTTTGGGGAACTAAGCGAAATAGAATAGGTAAAGAACAAAGGTGTCTAAATTAGTATGTAAGTGTGAAATGCATGGAGATGCACTGAATTGCAGCGCCGCTTTCCTTAGCGTTATTCCAAAACTTCACACATACGTCGGCTGACACTTTTCGTTAGCCTCTCACTACAACTGACGAGTGTCAGTTTAAAGATTACATACGAAGAAAATAACCTGAAGAAAGGCTAGCATTGACACTGTTTTATTAGAGGTTTGGAAATATTTGGGTTAGCGATGGCCCTGCTTTTCAATATCTGCTGTGTCTCCGATAGTTTCTGATTTCTGCAGTGACATATAGGAAGCACTGCAAGCATTTTATTGAAGTACCTGTATGGAAAATAATGTCAATAAAATATGAATATTGAAGTTTGAGATAACCTCACAACATGTCTCACAGGCTACTTACTAAAATCTGATACGTAGATTGTTACATAGTGTGATCGTAGGTAAACTTCTTTTATTTATCAACAAAAATCTCTGACAGATTTAGATGCATCAGCCATGTAACTACAGTTATCGTGAACATAAGCAACTGAAACGATGATGCCTTTAATATACTTTACATTTTAGTCAGCTTGATACATATTTATCCGCATTTGTTTACTTTCAAGGAAATTTATTGTGTTTGTCTTGTTAATAAAAAGAAATATAAAGTCTTATGAGCTCTGATCCCGCCTGATGCAAGCATCTGGTGAATTTATCGTCTTTTTCACGCTCCCAGTTGGACCACTGCGTGTTTCTGCAATTTTCTGAAAATTACATTCCTTTTCTTTCTACTTTTTTCTGTAGATCTCTTCGGTCCCAAAGGCACCTAAGAATGCTTATTTCTTCTATAAGAAACATTGCATCCTCCTCAGGCCATTCCAGCAATCATGTAACTCACGTTAACAACAAAAGTGTAGAAGATAGCAAACGAATGCTTCCTGTACTGTACCGAAACGGAGAGAAGGCGAACTTTTTTTTTGATGGTTGGCTAAAAGACGAACGCCACCGAATGCAAACCGGATACGGCGGAATGCAGTTAGCCTACCGTTTCCACTAGAGAGAATTCTTGTTCTCTAATGACCTTTCGCTTGTGTAAGCTCCGATGTGAACCAGGCTTACGTGAGGCAATGCTCTCGAGCTGAGTTCGAGCAGTACATTCCGCTGCTATTTGCATTCTTTATTGCAGCTTTTTCAGAAAAATGGATGTTGAAATAGGCAGAGAAGTTAAATACTTTGTCACAGGAAGGACAAGACCATAGACATATATACTGACGGAAAAAAAATCGCAACACCAAAACCGAGTTGTGCGACATACATGAAAGTTGGTAGGAATCTTTCTACATGTGAAAAATAATGTACAGGGCGTTTCAAAAAGAAAGAGCAGATTTCAAACATTTATTTCTCAAAAACTACAAATGATAGAAACACAATTCCAACGGTCCTTCACTCAATATGAGTACCAAATGTTACACAACAAATATCAAAACTGTACCTCAATATGAGCACCATTTGTTACACGACAAATATCAAACCGGTATCTCATTTCTTGCCACACACGACGCAACTGGTCTTTAGTTACCGAATTCACGGCCGCAACAATTCGATGTCGTACCTCTTGAAGAGTAGCGGGCATAGGTGGGACATAAACACAGTCCTTTATGTACCCCCACAAATAAAAATCGCAGGGAGTAAGGTCTGGTGACCTGGGAGGCCACAGACGATGACATTGATCTTGTGCTCCTGCTCTTCCAATCCACCGTCCTGGAATGGTGTTATTTAGGTACCGTCGTACAGGTTCAGAGAAGTGTGGTGGGGCGCCATCTTGCATGAAGATGAAGTGATTTGAATCTTCCTGAAGTTGAGGAAATAGCCAGTTTTCTAACATGTCCAGGTAAATGGTTCCTGTGATAGTTTTCTCCATGAAAAAGAAAGGTCCATAAACTTTGTTTACCGAAATTGCACAAAAGACGTTAACCTTTGGTGAGTCTCTTTCATGTTGAATAACGTCCCTCGGAGTTTCACTCGCCCAAATTCGTACGTTATGCCGATTAACTTTACCAGAAATGTGAAACGTTGATTCATCTGAAAAAATTAATCGTTCGGCAAAATTGTCCTCTTCCATGTCCTGTAGAATTGCAGTTGAAAATTCGAACCTTTTGTTGTGGTCGTCAGGACGCAATGCTTGCAATAACTGCAGTTTGTACGGCTTCATGTGCAGACGCTTACTCAGAACGCGCCATACCGTTGTTTTAGACATGTTTAGTTCGTGACTTGCCCGTGTCGTGGATTTTCTAGGGCTCCTTTCGTAAGCTGCACGGACACGCTCGACATTTTCATCCGATGTGCGTGGACGACCCGTGCTTTTTCGCTTGCAGATGCAACCATCTTCTACGAATCTGTGATGCCACTCATAAATTTGCTTATGACGAGGCGGCTGTTTGTTGAATTGACGGCGGAATGCACGTTGCACACCAACAATGGACTCTAACTTTGCAAATTGCAGCACACAAAATGATCGTTCCTGTGGTGTCGTCGCCATTTTCCTACAAACAAACGCCAGCGCCACTGCGGATTTGCATGGAACTTCTGCGCGGACCATTGAAAAACTTTGAACCTTTCTCTGACAAGAAACGTTTGAATTGTGTTTCTATCATTTGTAGTTTTTGAGAAATAAATGTTTGAAATCTGCTCTTTCTTTTTGAAACGCCCTGTATATTCAGATTTTTGCACCAGTCGTGTTAGAGTGGCACTACTATAAGGATGCAAATCGGGTTTGCTTTAAACACACTCTGTAACGGTCGTGAGCGTTAGTTACATTTGACACTGGACGTGGTGAGTTGATGTTAGTCAAGAATGCCTTTCCGGCGACAAAGACGTCATTGTCAACAGCTCAACCATCGCAATTTTCGAGTTTGAACGAGGTCTTTTAATACGGCAACAATAAGCTAGACATTCCTTCTGCGATATTGCAGAAAGACTTGGCAGGGATGTAGCCACCGTAAATTATCGCCGGCATGGGTAGTCACGAGAACGTACAGTCGCAAGACGACCAGGCTCCGGACGGTCACGAGAGACTACCGAGAGGGAAGACCACCGTGTCCGGATTATGGCTCTGGCGCATCGTATTGCATCTGCAGCAGCAATCTGAGCAGCACTTGGCACCACAGTGACACAACAAATTGTTGCAAATCGGTTACTTCGAGGACAGCTCCGAGCGGGACGCCCTATAGCGTGCATTCCACCGATTCCAAACCATCGCAATTTTCGAGTTTAGTGTTGTAAACGAGAGCTCATTGGAGGGCAAGGTGGAGGTCTGTTGTGTTTACTGATGAACACAAGTTCTGTCTCTGTGGCCGTGTATTGGACCTGTTGAGAGCCTACAACCAATCGTCTGCGTGCTAGACTCACTGGCCCTACACCTAGAGTTACAGCCTGGGGTTCGATTTCGTATGACGGCAGGACCACCCTCGTGGTTGCCCCACGCACCCTGACTGCCAATTTGTACGTCAGTCTGATGATTTGACCTGTTGTGTTGCCATTCATGAACGTCATTCCATATGGAATGGTAGAGAGATACTATGATTGTGGTTCGATGAACCCTCTGCCAAGCACTTAAACGTAGATGTAGATATAGATGTAGGTGTAGGTGCTTTCCAACGGGAAAATGAGTGCCGGAGTGCCAACATGTTGTACTGACATGCTCGATCACCAGATCTGTCCCCAATCGAGCACATACGGAAGATCATTGGAGGACAACTCCAGCGTCATCCACAAACAGCTGTACCGTCCCTGTTTTGACCGATAGGTACAACAGGCATCGAACCCTATCCCACAAACTGACATCTGGCACTTGTTCAACACAATGCATACACGTTTGCATGTATGATTTCAACATTTTGGCGTTTACGCCGCTGATTAATGTACCGGCATTTCACATTTGCAATGGCTTATCTCGCGCTTTCGTTAACCTGTGATCTTTCAATGTCAATTGCTTAAATATCTGACGTAGGCAAATGTATCCTCAAAATTTCATTACTCTACATTAACTATTTTTTGGAGTTGCGATATTTTTCTGTCAGTGTATAAAGATCACACTGCCACAATTAAGGCCTCGAGAGAATTGTGTACACCAATCAACAAATAATTTGCGTTCATTGTCGAAGTGTAGAGGGGGGCCGGCCGGAGTGGCCGTGCGGTTCTAGGCGCTACAGTCTGGAACCGAGCGACAGCTACGGTCCCAGGTTCGAATCCTGCCTCGGGCATGAATGTGTGTGATGTCCTTAGGTTAGTTAGGTTTAATTAGTTCTAAGTTCTAGGCGACTGATGACCTCAGAAGTTAAGTCGCATAGTGCTCAGAGCCATTTGAACCATTTTGTAGAGGGGATGGAGGTGAGGTGAGAGTGAAGCCGTTTCACGGTTTGTGGCTGAGGTTATTATGTACATGGTCACTTTTCCATCTTTGCTGTTCCAGTCACGAATGGTTCGCATAAAGAACGATTGTTGGTAAGTCACCGTGTTAGCTCGAATCTCTGAATTGACCTTCATGGTGTTCTCCCGATCTATATTTTGGAGGAAGCAAAGTATTGGCTGACGCTTTTAGGAATGCGCGCTCTGGGAATTTCAACAGCAAACCGCATCGCGATGCAAAACGCCTCTCATTCAGCACCTGCAACTGGAGTTGGGTGAGCAGCAGCGTGACGCTTTCACGCATACGAGTTGACCCTGTAACGAGACGCGCTGCTCGTCTTTGGATCTTTTCGGTTTCCTCTAGAATCGTGTCTGGTATGGATTCCAGACCAAAGAGCATCAGGTAACGGTTTTATAAGTGACCTCCTTTCGGTGGACTACACTTTCTGATGGTTCTTCCAACGAATCTCCCTCTGCATCTGTTTTCCTCGTGATTAATTTTACGTAGTCGTTCTGCTGCAAACGCGTATGCCTAAATATGTTACAGATGTGGCTGCTTACAGTAATTTCAGTGCAATTCTTTAGCGATACAATAACAGGTCAGCAATTTAGTTCAGTATAGCGTGATAAATGAAGAGAAGGCAGGGAGAAATCGTAGGCTCCAGTAACCTTTCGATGTAGGCACTGCATTACATATGGATTTAATGTGTAGATTTTCTATTTCCTGCTTCCAATAATTAAACCTTTAGTCAAAAATTTCAGTGAGAATGATTATATCAGAATCCTATAGGAGTACTGAGTTTAAGACAAAATATTAGAAGACAAAACTCTTGCCAGGTCAACCAGCTCAGCATTTTATCGCTTGCTTATTCAAGTTGCAAGGAGGAGACGAGGGGCAGAGGCCAGAGGTAGCAGTGGCCCCCTCCTCCAATATAGGGTAAAGACTTTTTTCGGTTCAGAATTCTCAAACGATTCTAGATACTATTATCTGTGTTTGTAATAAAGGACAGATGTAGCGCTGCTGAGTGCGACGGGATGTATTGTAACTTTATTAGCAGTACTTACACTGAAGCGCCAGAGATACTGGTATAGACATGCGTATTCAAACACAGATATATGTAAAAAGAAAGAATACGGCGTTGCTGTCGGCAACGCCCACATAAGACAACAAGTGTCTGGCACAGTTGTTAGATCTGTTACTGCCTCTTCATTGGCAGGTTATCAAAATTTAAATGAGTTTGAACGTGATGTTATAGCCGGCGCACGGGCGATGGGACACGGCTTATCCGAGGTAGTCATGAAGTGTGGATTTTCCCATACGACCTTTACACGAGTGTACCGTGAATATCAGGAATCCTCTAAAATATCAAATCTCCAACATCACTGCGGCCGGAAAAAGATCCTGCAAGAACGGGCCCACTGACGCCTGAAGAGAATCATTCAACGTGACAGAAGTGCAACCCTTCCGCAAATTTCTTCACATTTCACTGTTGAGCCATTAACTCTCTCAGCGTGCGAACCATTCAACGAAGCATCATCGATTTGGTCTTTCGGAGCAGAAGGCCCAGTCTTGTACCCTTGATGACTGCACGACAAAAAGCTTTACGCCTCGTCTGGGACCGTCAACACCGATATTGGACTGTTGATGACTGGAAACATGTTGCGTGATCGGATGACTCTCATTTCAAATTAAATTGAGTGGATGGACGTGTATGGGTATGGAAACAACCTCATGAGTCCGTGGGATCCTGCATGTCAGCAGGGGACCGTTCAAGCTGGTGGAGGCTCTGTAATGGTGTTGGGCGTGTGTAGTTGTAGTGATATCGAACTCCTGATATGTCTAGATACCACTCTGACAGGCGACATGTATGTGAGCATCCTGCATGATCACTTGCATCCATTCATGTCCATTTTGGATCCCAACGGACTTGGGCAATTCTATCAGGACAATGCGACACGCCACACGTCCAGAATTTCTACAGAGTGGCTCCATGAACACTCCTCTGAGTTTAAACGCTTCCACTGGCCATCAAACTCCCCAGACATGACCATTATTGAGCATACCTGGGATGCCTTGCAACGTGCTGTTCAGAAGAGATCTCCAACCCCTTTGTACTCTTACGGATTTATGGGCAACCCTGCAGGATTTATGGTATCAGTACCCTCCAGCTCTACTTCACACGTTAGTCGGGTCCATGCCACGTAGTGTTGTGGCACTTCTGGGCGTTCACGGGGGCCCTACACGATATTAGGCAGGTGTACCAGTTTCTTTCGCTCTCTAGTGTATATTACTAGGGTAGACACAGCCGTTGAAATTCTTGGTAAATTGAATTTGAATAAAACCGCAGGCAAGCATTAATTTATGATTTATTCACGCGATCGGTTTCACTGCGTTAAAGCAGTATCTTCAGGTGATAACTAGTGCCACATAGATTAGCACACGAAGACGGTGTTTCATTCAAGTTCAATTTACCATAACCTGGATTTGTTTGGTTATTAGGCTGCTCAAGGGTGACAGTACCTTTTCCTGTCCGGGACTGTGCTTTCGGTGCTGTCTGCTATCAAGGCAGGTGTGAAGATTTACACACCATAGCCAGAAAGTTCCCAAAACATTTTCTGCACATTCTTCGTACAGCCCTTATCCAGCTGCAGAAAGGGATAATACTAGCGTCTATTCCTAGCACAAAATAAATATCATTGCAGTATACACGCCCAACATTCGCCCCAACTTCCGCAAGGACAACCGTTCCTGCTACTGCAGAATTAATCGCAACAGTAGTTTATCAATTGTCTGTGGTCAAAAGAGGCCCTTCATGACTTGCTGATACAACATTCTGAGATTGTAGTAGACTCCGAAAAACAAGGTTCTGCAATATCTTAGATACATGCATCTGTAGCTTCATTTACGGACCAAAATATGTCAATCGAATAGGGAACTACCATTTTCTGTGCTAGGAAAGAGCAAAAAATTGTACTGTTAATATATTCTCGAAATATGCTTACGTTTTAGGTATCGAAGTAATCTACCTTAAAAAAATATTGAAGAGAAACTATCGATTGTTTGAGATGCAATACGTTTAGTGTACTTCCTGTCAAATTTATTTCTAGGGTACACGTTCTCAAACTTACCGAATCAGTTATATTAAAATGACAATTGTGAACTATTTCCCCCTCTTGGATAAGTTTCTGCAACTTCCATGCATGTTGCCATGTAGTGACATTGCAAGGGCTGTGAAAAATTGGGCCGGGGGACCGCCTATACATACGTCCGCTTGACTGCTACTCATGTACGTAATCGGGAAGAATGTTTCTTTTAATTATAGGCCCTGCCGTACAAAAGGCGCAGGCCCGGTACTATGCACATTCAACGTGTTCATTAAAATCAATTTAGAAGAGAACGTTATGATTAATCTTTTAACAAAAGAGCTGAGGTGAAACTAAGTCACTTGAAAAGCCAGCCAATATGGCCTATCTGTGCTAGTACTGCGAGGGGCTGATAGTAATTTTTCCCAAGGGCACGCAGCTCTACTTTATGGTTAAATGATGATGGCATCCTCTTGGGTAAAATATTCAGGAGGTAAAATAGTGTCCCATTCGGATATCCATGAAGGGTGTAATCATGAGGATGTCACCAAGAAAAACAAAACTGTGAATCTACTTGGATTGTTAGATCCCTTTGATCAGGCAGGTAGGTTAGAAAATTTAAAAAGGGAAATTGATAGGTTGAAGTTAGATATATAGGGAATTAGTGGAGTTCAGTGGCAGGATGAGCAGAACTTTTGGTCAGGTGAGTACAGGATTATAAATACAAATTCAAATTGGGGTAATGCAGGAGCAGGCCTAAAAATGAAGAAGGAAATAGAAATGGAATAAGCTTCTGTGAACAGCATGCTGAAGGCATTATCGTAGTCAAAATGGACTTGAAGCCTACACTTACCACAATAATACAAGTTTACATGCCAATGAATTTAATTGTGGTGTGGGACTGGACTTCGATAGTAAGAAGAGGAAGAAATGAAAGAATAGAGAGTGAATTTGGACTTCCGGGAAGGAATGAAAGAGGAAACCACCTGGAAGAATTTTGCACACAGAATAATTCACAGAAAGAAGGTTGTATACATGGAAAAGACTTGCAGACAGAGGTAGGTTTCAGATTGGTTATATGAAGTAAGACAGAGATGTCGGAACCATATTTTAAACTATAAGACATTTGCAGGGCAGATGTGGACTCTGACCACAATTTATTGGTTATGAACTTTAGATTAAAACTGAATAAATTGCAAGAAGTTAGGAAACTAAGATGGAACCTGGGTAAGTTGAAAGAACCGGAGGTTCTTGACAGTTTCAGACAGAGCAATGGGCATTGACTGACTTAAACAGTGGGAAGGAATACAATACAAGATGAATGGGCAGTTTTGAGAGATGAGATAGTGAAGGTAGCAGCGGATCACGTGGGTAAAAGGACAAGGCCTAGAAGAAATCCTTGGATATAGCAAGAGATAATAAGTTTAATTGATAAAAGGAGAAAATATAAAAATGCAGCAAATGAAGCAGAAAAGGGGAATACAAACGTCTAAAAAATGCGATTTTCAGGAAATGCAAAATGGCTAAGGAGGAATGGCTAGACGACACATGTAAAGACTTAGAAGCTCACATCACTAAGGGAAAGATTGAAACAGCCTGTAGGAAGCTTGCAGAGACTTTTGGAGAAAAGAAAAGTAGTTCTATGAATATCAAGAATTCAGATGGAAAACCAAAACTAAGGAAAGAAGCTAGGCAATACTAGCCCTACGACTTATCTTAGAAAATAGATTAAGGGAAGGCAAACATACGTTTTTAGTTTTTGTAGTTTTGGAGAAAGCTTTTGACACTATCTGCTGGAATACACTCTGAAGTCTGAAGGTATAATGCGTAAAATACATGCAGTAAAAGGTTAAAAGAGTCGAAGGGCATGAAAAGAAAGCAGTGGTTGAGAAGGAAGTAAGACAGGATTATCGCCTATCCATAATGTTATTCAATCTGTACGTTGAGCAAGCATTAAGGAAAACCAAAGAAAAATTGGAAGAAGGGTTTACAGCTCAGGAAGAAGAAATAAAAATTTCGAGGTTTGCCGATCACATTGTAATTCTGTCAGAGATAGCAAGGGCCTTGGAAAAGCAGCTGAACGAAATGAACACTGTCTTGAAAGTAGGATATAAATGATCATCAAAAACAGCAAGATAAGTATGTAATATGGTCGAATTAAATCAAGTGAAGCTGAGAGGATTAGGTTATGAAAGGAGACAATAAAAATAGTAAATGAGTTTTTCTATTTGGATAACAAAATAACTTACGATGGTCGAAGTAGAGAAGATATGAAATGTAGGCTGGCAATGACAAAAAAAGCGTTTCTGGAGAAGAGAAATTTATTAATATCTAATATCTCTTGTGGAAATGTTTGTCTGAAGTGTAGCCTTGTATGGAAGTGAAACATGGACGACCAACAGTTCATACAAGAAGAGCGTAAGGCTTTTGAATCGTAATGCTACAGAAGAATGCTGAAGATTAGATGGATAAAAATGTAACCACTGACGAGGTACTGAATAGAATGGGGTAGAAATGAAATTTGTGGCGTGACTTCACTAAAAGAAGGGATCGGTTGACAGGATACGTTCTGAGTCATCAAGGAATCATCAATTTAGTATTGGAGGGAAGCGTGGGGGAAGGAGGGGGAGGGAAGATTGTACAGGTAGGCCAAGTGAAGAATACAGTAAGGATTTAAGTTGCAGTAGTTACTTAGAGACGAAGACGTTTGCACAATATACAGTAGCGTAGAGAGCTGCATCAAACCAGTCTTCGGACTGAAGACCACAAGAAAAATAACAACAAAAACATTTATTTGTGTGAATAACGTACACAGAAAAATGATTTTAACTCTATATTCATTGAACATAAGAAAACACAATTTTTACAATAACTCATACCAGTCGCTCCTGTTTGGGACAGAAGGACACGGATAGTGAAAATAATCGCTGCACGCCCAGTCGTCTAGTGCATTTTTCGGAGAAATGATTGATCTTACTGTGTTATGAGAATAACTGAAACGTGCAAGAGAAGCAGGGACACAGTACATGGATTAGTTTGGCTAGTAACCAGCTTACATGCAACCACGTGGCTGAATTTACAAAGGAACGCCAATTAAACAGCGTTAACTGTGCGCTTGAACGATAGGTAATGACATTACAGTAGTAATGTAAGGAAATTCGGAAACAAGAGGAGTATAGTAGTGTACCTACCCAAAAGCCACGCGACATTCATAGGTCTAGCGAGTGTGAAGTGTTTTGACCGGAAAAGAAATCTCGATACCGACTAATAAATGATACATACATATAGAATAATATTTGATCAGAATTTAAACAATTTAAGTAAAAAATAACAATGAGTGGACCTGTTAATACCATGAGCTGCAAGAAACCCTGCCTGGTCCCCTGTGTTTTCAGTCACAAAGAAAGGTTGGTTTAGCTGTAAACTTATATAGTAAATGAATTCGCAGTTGTATAAGGGATAATCAACAATGAAAATTCATACTGCACTGGGGTTCGAACCCGGCTTGGCATCACTTATCACTAATGAAAACTGTATTCACCTTTGTGAAAGTCTGATCGCTTTGCAATCATCCTGTCGGTTCGTTACAACAGTAGAGCACAGAGTAATGGACTACAAGGGTACAGATAAACATACAGATGGCAAAACTGAGTTATGTGTTTCCTTATATTTGTTGCAGTAAGGCACGTTTATGGGACCTCTTGTGAAGGGCAATGGTTTGCTGCACTGTTGTTTTGTTCTCTTTGATCAGGTTCCACATATAGCGTTGAATACCTCTTCGAAGGCTTTCTCCAATGCCACAGAAAAAGTACATAGTTCGACAGAGACAATAAAGACTGTATCACTTCCAACAGCTGTAAATGTTAAAATTTACTTGCCTACGTGTACATAAGAAAGTCCGCCTTGTTGCCAACTGTGACACAAAACTAGAATTTCGCATAGCTCGCATGCCAATTAGACAACAAAACGGTATTACAAGCAAAGTTACTAAGTTAACTGAAGAGCAGTTGAAACGTGGTAGGAATACCAAACGTTGTAGTGCCTATATAAACTAAGCGCTGTAAGTCCTAAATGTAAGTCGAGTCTGCATAATTCACTTACATAAAATCAGATAATCGCAACATGCTAGTCTTTACGGACGGACAAGAATATAACAGCAAGACACAAGAGATTTTTAATAATAATAATAATAAAGTTACAAATCTTAAAAATGATGCAATCAATAAGTTTAATGCAATGATTAAAAGAACCCTAGCAACGTGAAATGATCTTCTCAACACAAGAGATTAGGGACTGTTTAGTAATGAACCCCAAAACTCCTACTCTCACGGGTGAAACAGCAAATTTCCACAAGAGTAAAGTTCCAGTTCATGCAGACATTAACTGAATTGACAATCCCAGGTATCTAATTAGCAAAAAAATGAACAATACGATAAAAAGCCTATATACTTTTGAGACAAATTACTCAGTTAAAAATGCTGTGGACTTGACGAATGAAATAATAAATATATGCATCCACAGTCGAGGGAAGTTCATCTCATTTGATGTTGTAAACTAATATTCTAATTTGCCCATGTTGGAAAGAATTACTACTATAAAAGATAATGTGCTTCATTACCGAAGGAATAGCGTAACAGAGATAGACGAAATTGTTGGCTTACAACAACTGATCTTATCATTTAACTACATTTTTTAACTTTCAGGTGTCTCGACCACAGTTATTTTTTTCCAAAATCGTCTTATGCATTTCGGCGTTACATGATTTTCAAAGACTATGAGATACAACAGTCTCAGAAAATTGTTGAATAGACACATTGTATCTCATAAACATTCTTGGCCACGAGACAAGTGCACTCGCCTCATGATTATGAATGTTGACAAGATACATGTATCTATTGAATTGTTTTCTGTGATTGGCATACATTGTTTAGTATTGTATTTTACAGCCTTTAAAAATAACTGAATGTCCAAACATGCAAGGGGATGTTTGAAATAATAAAAAGTGTAGACAAGACAACTGCAAGTTATTCAAGTGCATCCAAATGCCCGCTTCATCTCACAGCATTTTCATGCAAATTGCAGGTAAGTACTTGTTATTTAATGACAAGTTGTATTCTCAACCTGGTGGAGATACCGTGGGCAACTGTGCAGCTGGCACAATAGCAGATACTTTCGTAAATCACATTCAGAACTGATTTTTTAATAAATACACGCACACACACACACGCACGCACGCACACACACACACACACACACACACACACACACACACACACAGCTAAACAGATGATTTACTACAAAAGATATGCCGTCCGCTGTGGCCGAGTGATTCCAGGCGTTTCAGTCCGGAACCGCGCGACTGCTGCGGTCGCAGGTTCGAATCCTGCCTCGGGCATGGATGTGTGTGATGTCCTTAGTTAGGTTTAAGTAGTTCTAAGTTCTAGGGGACTGATGACCTAAGATGTTAAGTCCCATATTGTTCAGAACCATTTGAACGAAAGATATGTGAACGACGCACTAGTCTTATTCATCGGAAGCACAGATGATATCGACGACACGTTGGCTCACCTAAACACTTTATATCCTAAGATAAAATTATTTACAATGGAAGTAGAGCAGCAGTCCAGTATTAATTCCCTTGTCACGACCATCATAAACAATAACTCTAACCACTACTTCAGTATTAATAAAAAACAAGAGACACGGTCATCCACAGCTCCTCATCCCACCCAGAATCATTCAGAAAGGCTTATTTTAAATTAATGATTAGAAAGTGTTGTTGATATGAAAGACGTTGTTGTTGCGGACGGGTATGAAACAATATAATCGACCAACTGAACAGAAAGAAGAAACATGAGCACAAAAAGCTATAGTCAGACGTAGAAATTACTCCTTGCGGGGAATCTGAGAACGAAGGAAAACCAAAATATGCTGTACTCCTATACTATGGCAAAATATCTGACAGAATAGGTCGTTCGTTAGGAACTCGTTAGGCAAAATAATCAGCCAAGCCACAAAAAAACATAACCCATTTACACAGTCGGGAATTTGTAAAATAAACTGTGGACAGATCATTTAACATGAGATTCGGGTCACACATTCTTCCTCATCATTAAAGTCTCACATGCATAGTAAGAGTCATGTCACTAAAAATATTAACGACGCTCTGCATACGTTGCATAAAGTAGATAAAACAGGTGTCATGAATATTTTAGAAGGGATTGAGATTTATAACCATTTTAATAAAAACCCAGGAAAGATTTTTAACGAACAGACGGAGTTGAGAAATAGACGGTTTTTAGAATTTTTTTTTATAACTTCGATACAGTTACATTTTATACTGTTTGCCCTTGTGCCTGGCATCGCTCTTCTTACGTATAAAACTGTAAAAGGTGTAACTTTGTATAATATATCGTCCTGCCACAAGTGACTTTAGGCCAATTATGTGGACCTTCCTGCCACGAGTAGTGTGTTATTCCCAGATACTAGAGACAATTTTCTTTTATTATATTGTATACATATCTATATCCATTTTAATAATTTATTTGTTATTTGTACTACTGTTTTAAAAGATCCCATTTTGCAGGATATCAAGCAGTGGTTATTTGAAATGGTTCCACTGGCTGTGAGAGTATCGCATGCAATCTCTCGTTGAGCCAGCAGAAGGCTTCGGGAACACCCTCCTTTGCTTTCATACGTGTATTGTAGCGATTTTATGACGGATCCATGTTCTTGTTTTTATTCTATTTTGGAAGGCTCTTTGCTCCATCACACACGTAATAAAAATCTTTTACACTCCCCTCTCCCTTCCCTCAAAACGTTTCAAATTCCACGTTTCTCCATTGTAAGCATATTTCAGTTACGATATTTTTTGCACAACTTTTAGTATAGACATATGTAGTGTTGTCCTTGATCAAGCGTTTATTTCTTTTGTTTAAGCTATTTTCATATCTCTGACGATACAATCGTACAGTTAAATTCGTTGACATGTATGCCATTTAATTTTTAATCGTTGACCATGTCCTGTGCAGTTTTATTTTAAATGTGAACTAGTGGATTTGGTGTGACTGACGATGTCACAGCGGGAAGGACCTGCGTGATGGTTGCATTTGATCATTTTACATGCGGAATTCACATCCGCGTAAGTAGTTGTAACGTCATTTGACGGTAATATCAAACGAACTCAAATTATTACATTTTTCATGTGCGGTGTGCTAATTAGTGACATACGTGCAGGTTCTGTCCGTTACCACAACGTTCATGAGTAACCTTTTTCAGAGGTACCATTGTATGCAGATTCCACCACACATATGCTTGGGAAATAACATAGTGATTACAGTTTGTCATCGTGGCAGAGGTGTGTAAAACGTTCTTATATATATTGTTACTTTATTTATCTATTCTTGGAGCTACTAAAATTTTTGTCGTTTGTTTCGCTCCCAGGTCGCTTGAAAATGCCCAAGAGAGCTAAATTAGCTAACAGCGCAAAAGCATTAAATGAAGCATTTATTTCTAAAATAAAAAACAGTCTATTTCCGTCATTGAAGACGGCACCCCTATCTAACACGTTTTTTTTTGTTTCTTTTTATCCAAGCACTCCGTTCCTAGTCTTCCACTCATTTTTTCTTGTTGGTTCTGGCACATATTATATCTGAGTTTCCCTATAAGCTCACACTCACTTTTTCTCAAAATTTAGAATTTGTTTCAGCATTTTACATTGTCGGACCCTTTCTGTACATCGACAAACACTACAAAGATTTCTTCAATAATTTTTTTAATATTTTTCTTCCGTTATGAAGCCAATCTTCCACTATCAGCCTTTCCTAAAGCCAAACCGATCGTCGTGTAAGACAATGTCAATTTTCTTTTAATTCTCCTCTTCATTATCCCTGTCTTCTTCATAACAGCTCTATTTTAGTAACAGTATCTACACCACACTTACCTGCTGCCACAGCCGGTGGTCTTCCGGCCCACCATCTGAGTGACGTCATCAGGGACGACCTTTGTGAGTGTACGGTGAGCGCTTCATCGCTCCTGGTGCCTTATCTCGTCGTCCTGCTCCAGTACGCCAATAATGGCATCACCAGCTGCTTTGTTGTCGTGCTTTACCGCATGAAGGGACGCCATGAAATTGACGTCCCACTTTAATACCATGTGCTTGGATTCCCAGTGCCTCGTGTTAACGGACAGTATCTACAAACACATTTGAGGCAGTAGAATTCTAAACTTGGATTGAGGAAACGGGGATACTAGTCCACGTAAAGAAAATGATCTGCATTTTTCAACAGGATGTCTACGACGAGTTGGTTTAAGTTTATGTTAATTATTTGCATTCAGAGGAATTTCGTTTCAGTAATAAAATAATAGCAGACGCATAAATAAGATTTCATCGCATATAGGCGCGACAAAAACTAATTTTTATAGGTGACACAAAAAAAACTTACAATATCCTAGAGAACTGATGGTTATCCTCTCATATAAGAATAACATCTCTGTACTCCAGATTGTAGGCGGAGGGAGGGGGGGGGGGGGGGTGCCTCGGCTCTCTTGACAGTTACACTTTTACGTGGGAGAGATGATAATAAGCGGAACAGGTAAGCGATGTTTTCTCCAACATTCCCAATCCTCTTACCTACTGCATTATTCTGGCAAGATTCATGAATCGCCTCTAAGCTTTAGCCTTCCAGCACCATTCCTCTATTTTCCAAATGTTATATTCGCTGTACTGACGCATTATTAAATGGACGTAAAAACAGTATACAATTGAAAATGCCCTTACTGGATTTAACAGCCCTAGCGTAAAAATATAAGAGCGGAATGGATCATCATTAGTGAGGAATATACACTTCAAAGTGTAGGACGAAACAATGTTCACAACCAAGGAACAAGTCTGTAGCAAAGACACAGTGCGAACATGTGCCCAGCGAAGGCACTACTCTGAGCAAAGTATCGATGCTTCCCCCATTTCTTCACTGGACCTATTGTACGCAAACTCCATACAATCACTGTTACGTACCATTCCTAGGAGAAATGATTTCCTTTATTGGCACCTGAGAGGGAAAAAGGATAGTGAGGAGAAATCGCGATCTCGACATTATATCCAGAATGAATCATTCTCTCTCTGCAGTGGAGTGTATGACACGGCTACGTTTCCTGACATACGAAACCTGTGTACCAGGTTGGGACTGGAACCTATGTAGCACGAGTGTCACCTACACTAAGGTTGTTTTGAATCACCTCTACATTCTTGTTTTCCTCTTCATTTCAACATAAATGCGGCAACCACCATCACCGACGGTCTGCGATCCTTTCACTGTGCCGTACCTCTAACTGCTACTCAGTAGCGACTCATGTCATAATAAGTGCCCGCCCACTCAACCTCTTCGTTTCATTATCTTTTTTGTTATACGTTTATTCTCATTGAATCTTTGTATGACGTCATTTGCTTCTTTTTGTATCAATTCTTTTGATTTCTAAGTTTCTTCTGTAACGCCACATTCCAAAGGTATCTAATCGTTTCATTTCTGTCTTTCCCACTCTCCATGTATTGCACCCATACAGAATGGTGCTCCAAAATAGCTTTTCGTGAATTTGTTGTTTTGAATCACCTCTACATTCTTGTTTTCCTCTTCATTTCAACATAAATGCGGCAACCACCATCACCGACGGTCTGCGATCCTTTCACTGTGCCGTACCTCTAACTGCTACTCAGTAGCGACTCATGTCATAATAAGTGCCCGCCCACTCAACCTCTTCGTTTCATTATCTTTTTTGTTATACGTTTATTCTCATTGAATCTTTGTATGACGTCATTTGCTTCTTTTTGTATCAATTCTTTTGATTTCTAAGTTTCTTCTGTAACGCCACATTCCAAAGGTATCTAATCGTTTCATTTCTGTCTTTCCCACTCTCCATGTATTGCACCCATACAGAATGGTGCTCCAAAATAGCTTTTCGTGATTTTTTTTATGCTCTCGTGGTTTACAGTTTTGGATGTTAGTAGCTTTTTCTTTGTATTGAAAGCCGTTGTCTCTCTTGTACCTTAATTTTTTATCCACTCCTCTTCTGACATACCAAAATGCGTTCACACTTTCGAGAGCCACTGGTTCTGATTTAACATTTATCCTTCAGCATGTGCACCTGCTGAACTCCCCCATTGCCTTAGTTCTCTTTTTGTTCATGGCTGTTACAGCTGTCAACTAGCACGCGTTCCATTCTACAAACCACCTGATTTAATTCCTGTTCACTTTTGGAGACCACTGCCATCTCATTAGTCAACCGTATCATATAAATATTCTGTCTGTGTCAAACAACTCCCACAGCCAGGTAATCCTTTACTTCTCTCATTGCCTGTTTTATACAGGGTGAAGTTGCTAAATGGGGACAAACTTCAGGAAACGACCCCTAAGAGGATAATGAGCAAAATACGAGGGCTATTCGGAATGTAAGTTCCGATCGGTCGCGAAATGGAAATCACTATGAAAATGAAAAATATTTTATTTGCAGTAGTTAGCTACACCTTACAGCTACCTCTCTACGTAGTCACCGCTCCGACTTAGACATTTCTCGCATCATTGTACTAACATTCCAATACCCTCGTGATAGATACACCCGCTTGTGCTTTCCGCCAATTCTCTGCGCTCGTCTACGGCTCGTTGTCCATGCCAAAATGTTCTCTTCATAGCCTGAGGTTCATGTGAGCAGAGATGAAACCGAGGACGAGCCAGTTACGGTCTGTGTTAATAATTATCAAACACTTCCAACGAAAACGACGCAGGAGCGTCTTCATTGCCCCTGCAGAGTGCGGCCGAGAATTGGCATGAAAAACGAAACGCATGACAGTTATGTTATGTGGGCTGCACATCATCAGGCGAAATCTCTCACCAGGCTCTCGTACTACGAGGGAGACACTATTTGCGAGGCATCTTTAAGTGCTTACTGTGCACTCCGATTTGAAAAGAGCGACGTGCCGATCGACAGGCATACTAGAGACACTACCCAGCACATTTTTGCAAAACTTCATCGGATTTTCATTGTGGTTTCCATTTCGTGACCGATCGGAATTTACTTTCCGAATAGCCCTCATAGGTCATCTCGGTGTATGGCCGGAAATGCGTATAGCCGCTTAGGAGACAAAACATCTTTGACATTGTAGGTTACCATAATTGAAAGCACATGCGAAAACACAAAAGGTAGGTGGGAATGTCCCGTCTGTGTTAGTGGTCTATTTGCACACTCAAGAGGGCATGAACTGCAGCAGTATTATGTAGTGACCATATTACCCTTCGTACCACTAAAGACACATCTTCCAACAGGGGAGGCAGGGTCACCCCCATAAATTGCAGATATGCCTCGACAGTGATGCTTTACGGAAGGATGACTGGCCCTAAGCCATCAATAACCCTCGCCCAGAGGGTGAACTGGTGCCGATGGTCCACTGCCACCGTACCAAGGGGTAGGACACAGGTGATTCTTATGAAGGCTGACGATACCGCCCCATGTAAAAGTAGCCTGTTCTGTGGATGGATGTCAGAGATCCCAGCACAGTGGTGGCCTCTGGGACGAACCAGTAACAAAAGCGTCGTCGCAGAGGCAAGTCTGTAGGTAATAAGGCTTTTACATGTTGTAAGTAACACAGGAAGTGACAGCTGTGAAGAGAGTTCCACACATTCGTCTGGCTTACTCCATGGTAATTGGCCACCTGCCCTGTGCTGATACCTGAGTCACTGTCAAAGATCTTGTATCTTCACCTTCAAGTGAGTGTACATTGCATGGAGCCCATTTCTGGCTCGATGCCCATATGATATTTTTTGCTTCTTATCTCAGGGATCCATTCCTGCAGTATGTCCCCATGTAGCAAAATCACTTTGTATACGGTGTGTTAACTGTAAGTCAGTCGATTGCCAGAGGGGGTTGCGAGGAGCGGAGGAAGCAAACCCAGCCTCCAAATAGGCCGCCATTGAATGAGGAGCTCCATAGGGGGAACAAGCACTGACTGCTTCCCTTAATGCAGACACATTAACCTGTGTTTCATGCTTACGCGAAATCAGAAGTCAGGCACATGGGCAAAAATTAGTGAAACCGTAACCGTAATTCAAACTGAACTCGTCTTATGTATTTTCATGTTTAATAAACATCCTAACTGCAACAGTTACGTACGCTTATTACAAGGAATGGAAACAGCATGAAACAGAGCAAAGTTCAAAACAGTAACACAACAGCTATCTCACATAGTATTTGCAGCTAGGTAATGTTCGCTGTAAGCAAAAAAATGACTACCGGCCGAAGCCATCTGACCTCTGGCGATGCAGGATCAGGGAGTTAAGCGCCCAGCTTACAGTTAATACGTTGTATGAAGTAAATATTTGTGATGACAATGAGCACCTTTGCCACACGTCCTTTCTGATTTTGGCCTCTTGCATCATTCTGTCAGTGCTGACCGTTTCACTCTTCTTCCAAAAAGAATGTAGTTAACTGCCACCCCCCCTCCCTGCACCCTTCGCAGAATATCACATCTTTTAGTGTTCCCTTATTTCTGCGCAAGCTGACCAAACTCGCTAACCCTATCTTGCTGCTCCATGTTGCACATGTGTGAAAGCTTATGTGACACTGCACGAAGGGTGCCGCTAGATACGGAAGCGTTCACGCATATGTGTGCTTTGAAGCAGTGAAGACGACCGCAGTACACGCTGCACATTCGATGAAATGATCTTGAGTAGGAAGAAAGCAGACTATGGCAGCTTGGTGCAAAGAGCAATTGAGTATTTTAATTCAACAAACTGAACTGAAGCCGCGTCTTTTTGACGTCAGGAGTAAAGATTATCACAGCAAGCTCAAATGTGATAAGGCATTGAACGAAATATGGTGTACGTTAGAAGATTGTGGGCTGCAGAGAATAGTGTACGAAATAAAAAAAGGAAAATAATAACTCTGTAATCACTGTACGGCTGAGAAAGATATTTCATTTTGACCTCGAATGGAAGTAATTCTGGCAGCCAGGATGTTTACGCACCAAAAGTACAGCTTACCTGTGGCACAGAGTCTTGGAGAAGTAACTGCTTTTCTCGTCACATTGTGCAGCTTTCCTGCTGCACGAAGTCCAGTTAGTATCGGTTATTATTCATTCTCAGTCACTTCCGAAAATTCCTCTAAAAGAAGTCATTTTCGAAAAAAATATAAAGCTTCTCCACTTCTCTCGTCCGCTCATCCAGTTTTCATCCATAATATGTCTACAGCAATAGCATATAATATAGCGGCCGCAGAAGGAGCAAGGATTGTTGCTTTCCTTACACCTCTCGATACCATGACAGTTGCACTCTGTGTGCGCAGCATTGAGCTGCGCTCTCTGGCCCGTCTAACCGTACACGACTTTTCCCGTTCGCTTTAGGGTGCTCTTTGTTGTGCGCTTTGACCCTTAACAATTGTAGTCGTTGATCCAGTGGATCATATTCAAAGTGTGAAAAAATCGCATCGGGAGCCACAGTTGCAACCCCGCCCCCCCCCCCCCCCTCAACCTCCAACCCTCTTTAACTCTTAAGTACATTCCGGCAGTGAGCTGAAGACGGCGTTGTGTGATGGGTGCGTTTCGCTTGCCGCTTCTAATGCCAGTGTCGGTGTACGCGCGGGTCCACTGGACACACGACTATGTAGACACGTTATTTATTTGTTTTTTTTTTCATTTATTCAGTTTTACCATATTATTTCGGTCAAATCTGAATAGAGTTTCTGGAAACAGATGTGACGTATTAGGGCAATGGCTGAACGATAAATTATAAAGCAATGAAGACGAAATTGGTGAATATACAATACCTCTGAGTTATCATCTTCCGACAACCAATTCAAAAATGAGTTTTCAGACAATGACAAATATGTTTGTGTTAACGAGTGATCATGAATGTACACTTGTGCGCAAATTGCAGGCTGACCATAAGAGTGACTAGTTCTAAACCACTGTGCAGTTCCTGCATGTAACATGGCTTCAATTTGACCATTGTCAAAATTTTTATAGAGGGAGATTTTAAATTATTTCTTTGCTGCTTTCAAGAAACGCAGTTTAAAATTTTGGAAAAACGTTTAGCATTTTACCCTTGTTTAGTACTTTATTCGGATTGAATTATGAAAGGGTAAATTAGATTAAGAATGAGAGGTTCTATCGTTGATTTTGCTAAATACTACTTTTGCATACGTCCAAGTTCAAAGTTTATAGCAAACATTTTAGGCGTTACAGTCTGGAACCGCGCGACATCTACGGTCGCAGGTTCGAATCCTGCCTCGGGCATGGATGTGTGTGATATCCTTAGGTTAGTTAGGTTTAAGTAGTTCTAAGTTCTAAGACCTCAGAAGTAAAGTCCCTTAGTGCTCAGAGCCATTTGAAACATTTGAACCAAAAATTTTAAAAGCACAGTTTTATTTTTATTATGATTTCCAAATAGATGGGACCAGGGGACGGTTATAGAAGTGTTACTATTTTTCACGTTTAAAGTTAAGGGCTAAGAAGTGTGCAAATGGGCACAAAGAGTGGAAAAGTTTCTATTTCATTTCACATTATCAAAAACTTTGGAGATAAGTGCTTGACGTGTTGAACGACATAGGGATAGCACATGTGGTAAAAGCATTGCGCAAAACCACGCAGGTCCAGTTCATAGTTCTCAACTGCGTGATTCATTCTGGATTTTTCCCCACTACCTGTACGTAAATGGAACATAATATAAGGTAACGGAGTAAACGATCCATCACTATGGTGCGGTGAACGAAATTTGGAGTGGGATTATAAGCAGGAATACGGACTGTCAGATAGTTTAGAATCTATGAGCTTAACATAATAAGAAGAAAATATCAGCTGGTGCATTATTGGTAAAAACTCTTAACCAGAATCCGTAACAAATCTTTAGAGAAGCAAACATATCTTTGGTTTCCTCCGCATGTTTGAAACACGGAAACAACAAAATTAATTTCAATACGCAAGCTAGCGGTCGTTCGGTCTCGTTGTCTTCATCCTGAGAAAGAACTTCAGCATGGCAGTTACAATTACCTGACTTCTTTCGTGGTTAATATCAACAAAAAGAGCTGTGGATTCCCTGAACAAGACAACAGGCGCTTTTGTTTCTCTGAACACAGAGTCTGTCATAAAAAGGGGGAATCCAGAATACAGCTGCAAAGCCAGATTGTGCCGCTGTTATTTTTAATATTTGCAAGCGACTTCGTACACAATACCAACTGAAAAAGTAATATCAAGCTCGTAGAGGCCGTTACTTTCCGAGAAATCGTCTAAGGAAAATGCTCTCTGCTATAGGCAGAGGCGGAGGACAGCACAATAAGATGTGGTATGTGCTGCTATGTTTAAACTTAGTGGAAAAGCAGTTTCCTGCTGTAAGCAATACTCTCTTCGTCGTACATTTAACACGGAACTCAAAATTGCACTAGGTCTCCGTACAAGTTTATTATTATAACAGTTGAATTCTCCTTCCCACCGAACATAAAGCACACGGCTTGTAGAATAATACGGAAACGTAAAACTATCGGAAACGTAAAACTATAAGGGTACAGTTATGAGTCAGCCTCATGCTTCCACACAGCATAGTGGCGAGGCAAACAATAAAATTTCAAATGACATTTAGTCAAATTTGCAAACCAGATTTCTTAATGAACAAAGTGTAAAACTCGCAGTGTATCAGCCAGAAAGAACTAGGTTAGACAAGAAAAATTAGCTGCAAAATATAGCTTGCATAAACCTAAGATATTTTATATGCATGAAGTATGTGTAATATGAGAACGTATTGTATCGCCATCTCACAGTTAGTAGCAGCCGATTGGGGTGCTGACACGTATGAAAGCGTAAGAGGCAAAAGGCGGGCGAGGGAAGCGCCAATGAAAAGTCACTTCTGTGCAAAAATGCTCTCGAATCTTTGATTATCGTTCAAGTTACAATGATACGGTAGTAGCCAAAAACAATGTGGCCTGTGGTACTGTCATTTCGTCAAAATGTACTGGTCCACAACGTAGACTGGTCCACAACGTAGACTTCAACCTGATCGTGCTATTAGAATCTTACTGCAGTAGGGCCGACATTGACACAGTTTTTCTATCGGTTAGTCTATAACGTCTTGCTTTCCCCATGATTGTCGTGGCTTGGAATCCACCTCGACGTTATGGTGCGAAGTATTATCCATCATTATAAAGATGGAGCGCTCCAATGTAGACTGAACGTCGCTGAACCATTTTTGAAGACTTCATCATTCAGGTCTTCATGACAGTCTCCAATTCCTTTACATTGAAAAAACAAATAGGCACCCTGCACAACACGAAAGTTCCTACCTAGTTTGGAGTAATCTCGTACCTTTCCCACTCTACTTCGCCCTATGACAGGACAGCAAGAAACGCAAGTAACTGTATTGCCAGTCCACAGTTTTACCTGGCGTTTCCTGCAGTAACCTAATTCTCAGGTAAATAAAAAACAGTTCTTTTTCCGGAATTCTTTAATGCGATGAAGTATAGCACCTCATCTAGAAAGAAATGTTTCCTTTTTTATCACGCTACTTCGTTTCCTATTTTCGTACTGAAAACAAGCACGTTTTCATTACTTCGATATTGCTACACCGTTTAAATTCGGCAAGTTATTATAGTCACTTACCACATGAAATACCTTATTTATTGTACCCATTTCATTTCCGAAGAAAAATGATTGCAACATCGATCGCACCTTTTCACAAAATAATCAAATTTTCTAACATTCACACACATACACACAAACACACACACACACACACACACACACACACACACACATAGAGAGAGAGACAGAGAGAGAGACAGAGAGAGAGAGAGAGAGAGAAGGTGAAGTGTGGCGCCCCGTTTTTCATCTAGTACATTCGATGCAAAAATACTTGTAATCTCAGATGTTATTTCTACATCTACCGCATTGACAGCAACGCATTTCTTTCTAAAAAATTCTCTAAAACAATGAGCATAATAAGTTTTCCAATGTTTTTAAAGATTTCTCCACTATAACGTTTCACTATGGAACACGTAACAGCCATTTTCATAGCACAGGCGAACGAGCATCAACTGAAGGTGGACAAAAATAGGAAACACTAAAAACACAACAAACAACGCCTAATACACTATTGGCTATTAAAATTGCTACACCACGAAGATGACGTGCTACAGACGCGAAATTTAACCGACAGAAAGAAGATGCTGTTATATGCAAACGATTAGCTTTTCAGAGCATTCACACAAGGTTAGCGCCGATGGCGACACCTACAACGTGCTCACATAAGGAACGTTCCCAATCGATTTCTCATACACAAACAGCAGTTGACGGCGTTGCCTGGTGAACCGTTGTTGTGATGCCCCGTGTAAGGAGGAGAAATGCGAAATGCGTATCATCACATTTCCGATTTTGATAAAGGTCGGATTGTAGCCTATCGCGATTGCGGTTTATCGTATCGCGACATTGCTGATCGCGTTGGTCGAGATCCAATGACTTTTAGTAGAATATGGAATCGGTGGGTTCAGTAGGGTAATACGGAACGCCGTGCTGGATCCCAACGACCTCGTATCACTAGCAGTCGAGATGACAGGCATTTTATCCACATGGCTGTAACGGTGCGTGTAGCCACGTCTCGATCCCTGAGTCAATAGATGGGGACGTTTGCAAGACAACAACCATTTGCACGAACAGTTCGACGAAGTTTGCAGCAGCATGGACTATCAGCTCGGAGATCATGGCTGCGGTTACCCTTGACGCTGCATCACAGACAGGAGCGCCTGCCATGGTGTACTCAACGACGAACCTGGGTGCACGAACGGCAAAATGTCATTTTTTCGGATGAATCCAGGTTCTGTTTACAGTATCATGATGGTCGCATCCGTGTTTGGCGACATCGCGGTGAACGCACATTGGAAGCGTGTACTCGTCATCGCCATACTGGCGTATGACCCGGCGTGATGGTATGGGGTGCCATTGGTTACACGTCTCGGTCACCTCTTGTTCGAATTGACGGCACTCTCTCACCAATCGAAAACGTCTGGTCAATGGTTGCCGAGCAACTGGCTCGTCACAATACCCCAGTCACTACTCTTGATGAACTGTGGTATCGTGTTGAAGCTGCATGGACAGCTGTACCTGTACACGCCATCCAAGCTCTGTTTGACTCAATGCCCACTCGTATCAAGGCCGTTATTATGGCCAGAGGTGGTTGTTCTGATTTCTCAGGATCTATGCACCCATTTGCGTGAAAATGTAAGCACATGACAATTCTAGTATAATATGTTTGTCCAATGAATACCCGTTTATCATCTGCATTTCCTCTTGGTGTAGGAGAACCATTGTCAGTCAAAACAGCTTCCTGTCGTCTCGTAATGTACAAACACAGGTCCTGTATGGTTTTCAAAGGAAATGCATATCTTTCTTTGTGCATAATAGTGACAAGTTCAGTTAACGACGATGGCGGTGATTGGCGATACCGCACTCTTCCCTTCAAAGCAGAGGACATAGGGTCAACAATATTGAGCTCGTATGACTGCGGTGGAAAGGGGATCGGCAACATTTCGTCATCACAAAAGAAATCCTGAGCGATGCGAGGAGGGCACCTGCCTTCGTGAAATACAACATCAGCATTGGGGAATAAACATTATACCATGGGATGCAGCTGATCACTCAAAATGGTCAGATAATCCATGATAGGAACACTACCCTGTAGAGTGTGCAAGGGCCCCGTGCAGTGCCACGAGGTGGCAGCCCAAATCATCACCGAACCCCTGCTGTGATTCACTCTTGGAACTTAACCTCAGCTAGAAGTTGGAAAAGAAATTGAAACAAGACTCATCTGACAAAATTGATTTTTTCCAATACTCCGTAGTCCAGGATTTATGGTTTCTGCATCAACGAACAGTGGTTTGTAAACTCCAGCTCGCCCTGCAATTCTTTGCTTGTGAGACACCCATTGTATTGTTTTGGGGCTGCCAGGTTTCACTGGTGAGACATTTTGTTCTGTAGTGACTTCTACTGTTGCGATGCTCTTATTTTTCGTTACAGCCCTCTTCAACGACCGTCGGTCTCGATCAGTCAAAATAAGTTTTGTCCGAGTCATGAATTACCGAAGGATGTTTTTCAGCTTTCTCTGTATGCGGTATAAATCTTCGATAAGCACCACAATATGAACACCAACAATTTTCCCACGTTCGAATTCACTTAGTTCCGATATAATACACTCACAACTACACGTAACACAGTTCTGACCACGACTGAGTGTTGCAACGTATTGATGACATTGCACAGATGACGTTCATGATTAAATACGTGAGCGCGACATGCAGGCTTGGTTAACATCTGCATTTGCATTCAAGCTTGCATTTCTCTCAGTGTTTCTATATTTTTTTCCACCCCTTGTAAACAAGGCACGAATAGCGCGACCTGTAAAGAGACTATCCAGTAAGATTTTAAACAC
This sequence comes from Schistocerca americana, assembly GCF_021461395.2. Taxonomy (NCBI): domain Eukaryota; kingdom Metazoa; phylum Arthropoda; class Insecta; order Orthoptera; family Acrididae; genus Schistocerca; species Schistocerca americana. The sequence continues at coordinate 463,567,024 of NC_060121.1, forward strand.
CTTAATTACTGTGGTTAGCACAAAACATTGAAAAGAATCTCCTTATTGTACTATTAGTGCTAGAATAACAGAACATCTGATTATATTACGAGCGTTGAATGAAAAGTAATGCCTCCACCTTCGTTAATTGTGTTTAGATGGGAATATTTTAATAAATCAAATGCAGAAATAAGCCTTAGAATGTGATCTTTAATTACCAATATTCACTTTTTCACATAATCACCAGACAATTGGATACATTTCTGCCAACAATGAACAAGTTTTCTGAAGCCGTCACGGAAGAAGTTTCGCAACCACAGTCTCACAGTTCCCTCAAGGTTTTCATCGGAAGCATAATGACGTCCTCGCAGATAGTCTTTCATTATCGGGAACAGATGGAAGTGAGACGGTGCTAAACCTGGACTGTATGGAGCAGAGGTGTACAAATTCCCCTTGCAGCCTGCTTGCCCCTAGCACCTCTGCAACCATTCATGCAGGTCAGCCTGCCGCGATGTAAACACAAGAGTGCGCGTGTACTGAGGCATAGTGGGCAATGCGGGCGATACGGGCTCCCGCAAGCCCGGGCTGCCTGGGTTCCCGCAAGCCTGCCAAGCTTCACGGGACCCGCTCAGCTTGCTGCGCCTGACAACAGGTTGCGCTGTCAAGCTACCGTGACTAGAGTAGCCAGGTAGTTAGCCTGCAGTTCATTTATCGCAACGGTGGAGGCAGCACAATGAATAGGTCGAACTTTAGTGAGATTGAAAAAAAATTGACAACTGGCGAATACATGCTGGTAACGAAACAGAGCACAAGTGCCGCATGGGAAACGTTTTCGTGTGTTTATGAGGCCGCTTCAAATAAATCGGTAGGTGTGTCTCAATGCAAACTACGTAAAAAGCTCTTAAGTACTTCTTCGGGAACCTCGAGTATATTACGACATGTGTGCAAATTTGACAAGCAGTTCCCTCACTCCGTAAATATCTTGAAAGAGGACAAAGATTTAGTGGCCGAAAAGTGCCTCGAAATGTGTGCTAAGGACCTGAGACCATTTAGCAGTATAGAGGGAGAAGGATTTCTTAATTTAGGGCAGACACTGATCGACATAGGTAAAAAATATGGCGCAGTTGATATTAAAAATGTTATGCCTTCCCGAGTGACAGTAGCTAGGAAAGTTCAAACCTTAGCTGATAAAGTGCGCAGCAAAATGCTCCCAGATATAGTGCATGCGATTCGTTCTGGTATATGTGCCAGTACAATTGATCTATGGACAGACAATTACAAAGGGGTGCATTACATGTCCGTGACAATGCATTACATAAATTCAGACTGGCGTTTGAATAAATATGTACTAATGTGCTCTGCGTTTCCTGACTGCCCAAAAACTGGCTCGAATATTCGAAACGAGTTGGAAGATGGCTTAGAAACTATGGGTGTTTCTCGTGAAGACATTGCCAAAATTACGTTTGTCACAGACCAGGGCACTAACATTTTCAAAGCTCTCGAAGTATATCAGCGTCTTCCATGCATGGCTCATAGTATAAACACAGTCTTGAAACATGTTCTGAGCGAACAGTTTTTGAAAGAAAATGTTCCAAATATATTAGCCATTCTTAATACAGTGCGGGCTACGGTTTCGTACTTCAAGAGAAGAGGTCTCTGTGTGAGACTGAACTCATCTTTAAAGCAGTGGGTTTCAACTCGTTGGAATAGTTATTTTGACATGCTTGTATCAGTCCGTTCTCAGATTGATTCAGTGAAGGCTGTTTTACATAATGAAGGTGCCTCTGATAAGATGCTGGGTTATGACCACCATATAACTGGCCAGCTTATAGAATTTCTTAAGCCGTTTAAAGAAGCCACAGTTGATCTAGAGAGTGACAAGGATCCAAACCTACAATTAGTTCTACCGTGGTTTTATGCCTTAAAAACTCACTTTACCGTACGGGATAACGATGAAGAGGTTTGTAATTTTATTCCATCTGAATATTATAGAACCACTTGTGAAATATGTATGTTGAGAAAATGTATTTTCAGGACATGAAACCTTTGAAACAAGCCGCTAATGCCTTCCTAGAACAGAAAATGTGCGTTAGTATGTTGCATAAAATTGCAACGTTTATGGTGGCTAACTACCGCACATTAAGAAAGTTAACCGAGGATGAAAAAATTGAAGTTTACCAAGCAGCACGACAGATGTGTGCTGAAGGTAAGCTCCTAAGATAATGCCTATATTCTTCATCTACATGTACATGGTTACTCTGCAAGACACACGCAAGTGCTTAGTTGAGGGTTCATCGAACCACTTTCAACTTATTTGTCTCCTTTTCTCGAATTTCGCGCGGGATAGAACACCTGCAGCTCTCCGTCTGAGCGCTGCTTTTTTGTATTTTATTCTGATGATCATTTCTTCCAATGTATATGGGACTCAGCAGTATCTCTTCGAATTCGGAGGTGTAAGTTGGTGATCGAAATTTCATATATAGATCGCGCCACGTCAAAAAACGCCATTGTTGAAATGATTACCACCCGAACTCTTGTGTAATTTCCGCGACACTCTTTCCCCTGTTTTACGATAATACCAAACCAGCTGCCCTTATTTAGACTCTTTCGACCTCTTCCGTCAATAGTAAGGCTCTCCAACTTCGTAGCAACGCTCCAAAAGAGTGTTTTGTCATTAAAACGCCTACAGCATTTTCTGTGTGTCCATTCCTATTTAAGTAGGTCGTATTTGTAATCAGAGGTATTAAGTAGAATCTACAGCCTTTAGATTTGACTGGTTGATCTTGTAAACGAAGTTTAACGGACTTAGTTTAGTACACACAGGGATAACCTCGCTCTTGTCATTATTTATTGCCAACTGCTAATTTTCACACCAAAAATATATACCTTATTTAAATCGTCCTGCAGTTAGTTTTGATCTTCTGGTGACTTTACAGGGCGATAAATGACAGCATCATCTAAAACCTATTATAATATCAACTATGTGTAGTACGATCTTCACATTATTCTGCAAATATTAATTGGAACCTGTACAGTTTCAGTACAAGTGCCCAATCACAGCAACCAAGAAACAAATCCAGGGCCGTACAAAATGGCGAAATTTGAGGACTGGGCAGAAAAGCCTCCTCTCCTACATGATGAAGTCAGCAGATACTTGCAAGAACACTGTGTGAACGAGGGAGATATTCTACAGTGGTGGAAAAATAACTCCCAACGACTTCCTCGAATTGCGTGTGTGGCAAGAAAAATATTAAATATACCAGCCACTAGTGCGTCTAGTGAGAGAATTTTTAGTTGCGCTGGAAACCTAATTAGCGAAAAACGATCACGTCTTAATGCAGACAGACTTAACGATCTCGTCATAATTAATTCAAACACTAATCAGCAGACACATTGAAAATACAGTAGAACATTGAACGTGAAACTATGAGTTTGAGCGCAAATTTACTAATTAAGAGTGCAGATTTCTTTCTTGTGCTTTCTGGGCGTCAATTTCTGAGATAGAAATTTTGTAATGCATACAGTTCATTTTTATTTTAGACTAAACTTTTTGATTTCAGTCCTTCCAAGTGACATTAATTATTGTTTGTAAACCATTTTCTGTTACTTGGGTTTGCAAAAGTAGCCAAATAGTTTTAGGAGTATGTGGTTTGGCCTAAATAATACTTTCAGGGGAACTGAAGGAAAATTTGTAAAGATTTTATGTTGAAAAGTGTTCTGCAAAATAAAATATTCATTTGTGGAGTAAGGCAATACACATTATGAGTTTAAATTACAATTTATTTTGTTGAGTTCCACACACATTGCAAAATGTAATTTTATTCTTGTATTTCTATATTAAGGGGAATCCCACATGCAGAGTCAAGATGCTGAAGACCTAGACACTACAAATACGCCTAAAATGAAGAGCGTCTTTTTCCATGGATGTATTGTAGTAGGAATATAATGGAAACTCTGAGCCACTCTCCACAGCGTCTATATCTGCGTCATGAGGATTCAGACTCGTCGTTTAGGTCTGTGTTATGAGGGTCTAGAGTCGTCGTTTAGATTTGCATCATGCAAGTAAACACTCGTCGTCTTAGTCTGCATCATGATGGTCCGAAATATGGTCCCTCATGATGCAGACCTAGACTACAAGTGTGGACTCTCATGACGCAAACGTAGGAGCCGCGAAAAAAGGCTCAGGGTCGCCATTGTATTCCCAGTACTATAGTTTTTAGACGAACTGGATACGAAACAAGTCCTTCGATTTTGTTAAAACGCACTTTGGCAATTTAGAATGATTTTTCCAACTTCGAATGAATTCACAGAAACAGTAAAATACATCCTGGAAACGTAGTTAAATATTTATATAATTGATGTCATACTTGGCTGAAACATACTAAAGTTAAAGAATCTAGACTTCCAAAATCTTAATTTGGTAGATAATTTATTCTTCTGGGGAGGTGACCAATCTTCTTTTTGGGGGTTGGAGGTTCACTTCTTTAGTACAAATATCCATCCGTTTCGGTGTTGAAAAGTGCAGCACAGACTGCATTGCGTTGCCTGGGCATTTATTTATTCCATACTCTCGTAGTCCATCTTCCCTCCCGTATTTTCTCTCTATCCATTTAGTCCTCTCCCACTATCTCTTTGATCACCTCCCCCATTATATTCCTGCCTCGGGCATGGATGTGTGTGATGTCCTTAGGTTAGTTAGGTTTAAGTAGTTCTAAGTTCTAGGGGACTGATGACCTCAGAAGTTAAGTCCCATATTGCTCAGGGCCATTTGAACCAATTTTGAACCCATCCCATGGCCCATCTCCCCCCACCCCCCCCCCACCCTCTATCCTTCTCCTCGTCCTCTCTCTGTTGGATTCCGCCACCTCAGTTCATCTACTCTTCACCTATCTATGAAAACTCATATATATCTGTCAACTTTTGTGGTGATCAATGAATCAGTGTCAAAGTTTATTGCTAGGTAGCATTTATTGTAATACTTTTTGATACGCAGCATTGATAGTTTTGTTTTCTGGTGCGTAAACAAATGAAGTTGAAGGTGTCCCGACAGGGCAATATGCGACATACAAATAGCCATGTGAAAAACATGATTTTCAAGATTGATGCCACAAACATATAACAACTGCCCCTGCGATTTATCTATCGACATGGCAAATGTAAGCTGCACTGGAAATTATAACCGTTTAAAGTCGAATGGCATGTCGGTCGGAATCTTAGTGATATTGGAATCAAACTGTCCTCACCTTTGTACTTTCCTTTTAAAATTGTGGCTTCGATTACGTTGTTCTTTAACTTCTTCCCCGCAAGCCGGGTGCCATTACAAAGACGTGGCTGGTTTACCTTTCGCAACATGATTGCCGATCCGACTTAATTACAGATTGGGAGGCGGTAATCCGGGGAAATCCAGCGAATTTAAAAATTCCGTAGGATAGTTGACTACATCATCGTAGTTAGTAACGGAATAAACCGACTTGTATGTCAGCAATTCGCCAGGTGTCATATTTTGAATCTGAAAATTCATTTCGTTAACATCAAGGTTTTTTGCAGCCAATATAACACGTTCACTCAACCAAAAATGGTTTGCAACTGTTAAACGACATTTGCTGTGCGCGAATTGTCCAACACGATGACTGTGAATGTGTCAGACAGCTCTCAAATTTCAAAAAGATCATAGACATTTCGTTTAAAAGAAATGTATATATATATATATATATATATATATATATATATATATATATATATATATATATATATCTTGAAGAGAGTACCTTACAAAAGATTTTGACATCGTTTGTGGGTTACCATGAAAGTTCACTATGTATGCATGTTTCCATGGAGAAGGTTTTTGAATATTTACATGTGCATGTATATGTATATATATATATATATATATATATTTATTTATTTATTTATTTATATATGTTTATGTATATATATGTATATACATATATATATACATATACATACATATATACATATATATATGTTTATGTATATATATGTATATACATGTATATACATATATATACATATACATACATATATACATATATATACGCATATACATATATATATATATATATATATATATATATATATATACATGCACATGTAAATATTCAAAAACCTTCTCTGTGGAAACATGCGTACATAGTGAACTTTCATGGTAACCTGCAAACGATGTCAAAATCTTTTGTAAGGTACTCTCTTCAATGTACTGTCCGAAATATTATGTAGACAGTGATGTTCCTCTTGATGGTCAAGTGTGCAAAATTTCTTCAAGATCGGAATAAAATTGTAGGTTGGTGTAGAAGTGTGTACGTAAAGTACCCTCCGCCATGCACCATTCAGAATTTTAAGCAGGCAGCGCCCTTCATCCTGCTTTGAATATCAAGTGTGCCAAATTTCATCAAGATCGGAATAAATACGTACAATTTGTCGAGTTCCGTTATGTAAAGGAACCTCTGCCATGCACCATATGAAATTTTATGTAGACTGTGACCTTCCTCTTGGTTTCAAGGTATAGTGTGCAAAATTTCATCAAGATTGTATGCAATACAAACACACGGACACAATGAAAACGCACTTTCAGTTTTTGTCAAATTTTCCAATTTTTCGGTCGATTTTCGAAAAATTTTATTTTATAGAAACCTTGTCCTGAGAATTACGAACACAGCAAAAAAAATTTAGCCGAACTGGTCCAGGCGTTCTCAAGTTTTACGCTTATCAACACATTTGGCAATTAATTTTTATTTATATAGATCAGAAGCCCGAAATATACGCATAAAGGAAGAATATACAAATAAAACCAATATTTTTTTTACCTGAAATTAATACATATATATATAATGTTGGGGTTTGTCTTTTGGTGCTCAGGTAAAATAAAAACTTTTGATTAACGTTCATAATACGACAATGACGCGCGCAGACTAAACGGCTGCGTAGCGCAGCTCAGCAGTAATAAGGGCAGGCAAGCAAGTTTCCCGCAGCCTGCCCGGGTTGGGTTCTGCTTGGCTTGGCTGGGAGTGAAGCAGTCTGCCCGTTCTGTTGACAACGAGCGGCGGCCTGCCCGCCTGGCCACCGGGCAAGCATGGGCGGGTTAAAAGCGGGACATGTACACCTCTAGTATGGAGGACGCCGTACGGTTATGAGATTCAGTCTCCGAAGTTCTGCTGCGGTATCACCTGAAGTGTGTGGTTGGCAATGTCATGTTGCAGGAAAACATTGCTCTTTTCCTTTCGGTCCCTTGTTAGCCGTCATTTCAGAGTTCGCAGCGTTGTGATGTAAAGCTCTGAATGTATTGTTGTTACACGATGAAGGAAATCAACATGCATAACACCTTCTGCGTCCCAGAACACTGTGGCCATGATTTTTCCAGCTGAGGGCTGCGTCCTGAATTTCTTTTTCTCGGGCGAGTCTTTCTGTCGATATTCTATACTTACGTTTCGTCTTCGGGTCGATATGCTGTACCCACGTTCCGTCTCCTGTCACAATTGATTGTAGAAAGGCGTCATCTTCATTCGCGTAACGCGAGATGAGTTCCTGGCAAATCTCAAGTCTGTGTGCTTTCATTTCAGGAGCCAGCATCCGGCGTACCCATCGTCCATAGATCGTCCGATAGCCAAACAAAGCAATAATGTGACCCTCACGTTCTTGTGAAATGCCGATTGTGCTTGCAGTTTCTCTCTGAGTGATACGACGATCGTCCTGAATCAATCTGTCAAAATTTTGCTTGTGAAACTCGGTGGTTGCTGTCACAGGACGTTCAACTCTTTGTTTGTCACTCAGCTCGGATGTTCCCACCTCAACATCTTTAAACTTACTCGCCCAACGACGTACAGTAATCACATCAACACATTCACCATAAACTACTTTCATTCTCCTATGAATCTCCTTTGGGGTGAGACCTTCTGCTGCCAAGAATTCAATGACTGCACGTTGCTTAAATCGCATTGACCGATCGTCTGCGTAGGGTTCCATACTTTACACTGTAACAACACAACCGTTCAATGCCAAGGCTTCCCGCCAGCTGGAGCTGTAGAGAAGAGGCTACGGAACAAGCCTGTATCTGCCGCATGCTGCCAACTGTTGAAGAGTTACGAAGGTGCAGGCATTATTTTTCAGTCAACCCTCGTATTTTCAGTGGCGCTGCAACATCCAGTGTGTATTGCTAGCGACAGACAATCACTGACCTTGCTCTTCCTTACACTAGGTTTGAACTTACGAAGAACAAAATACAAAATGGAGTAATATTGCTTTGCGGGTGGCAACTGGCGTGAGGGTGTTCCAGCATTACAGAATTCCAAGTGAAAGGACAGTAAATAAAGCATGTTAAAAAAGCACTGCTAACATAAGTACCACATTGTGAAATACTGGCGAAATTCTATGAAAATGTAGTCCGTTAAGTGAACCTAACGAACTGATGCAGTATTTTGATTTGTCTCAAATTCGCCCGTTCTAGGCGCTTCAGTCCGGAAACGCGCGACTGCTACCGTCGCAGGTTCGAATCCTGCCTCGGGCGTGGATGTGTGTGATGTCCTTAGGTTAGTTAGGTCTAAGTAGTTCTAAATTGTAGGGGACTGATGACTTCAGATGTTAAGTCCCATAGTGCTCAGAGCCATTTGAACCATTTGTCTCAAATTCGAAGACTGGTGTTCAAATTCACATCCAACCAATTTTAATCAGATTTTCCATGGTTTGCTCAATTCTCTGAAGTTCTGTTTCAGAATAAAACTATCAACAAGTCTGTCGCCAATCCTTTATCCATCTGTCCAGGCGCGAATGTGGCTCGTTTGTATTGACCTCGATGTTGAACGCACGTCGATGTATTACCGTCAGACTTACACAGAGAGAATAAAACTAATGTTGCTGCAAAAGAACGTCAAAATTTACACTGTAGACGAATATCAAATATATTCAACTGCCTCTTTTATGCTTCGTACACGAAATACTAAAATGCTCAACAGAGACTATAATGTCTGTGCAAAATATGACAATTTCCATCGAAGATAAAAGAAAATATGAATTTGTGAAAATGCAAACAGTTCTACTGGACATTATTAGAGGAAACCCACTGTAGATGATAATTTATACATATACATGAAATAAAGAATTATTCTTCTAGTTCCTATTGATATAGCGGTGCTGTTGTTTCATTCATCAACATATGCATTGATCCTTGGTTGATATTTAAAATCGACTGTATTATCTTACTAAACCTAGATGTAATGCTGCTTATTTTTAACTGTAGAATTATTTCACATCAGTTATTGTTTAGGACCTCTATAGGGGGCACAGTTTATCAAGGGGTTGCACGACAGGTCAGGTCCCGATATTGTGACGTGTATCAGATAGTCCACTGAATGGAAAATGCGGGTTTCGATTTCGTGTGGGCGAGATGGCAGGGTCAAGGTGACCTGTCTGACTGCCCACAACTTTTCTCTGTCGGTCGCCACATGTGTCGCTTTGCAACCTCAGAAGCGCACCAGTGAGTGCTGAGGCAGGGAGTGGGGTAACAGTCCTGCCTATCACAGTCATCCGTTAAAAAAAAAGAATTCTCATGTTTTGCAGAACAAAATCACTGTACAGTGAAAACTCATTAATTCAGACAAGGTGCGGCCATACGTGATCCAGATAATCGGAAGTCCGCTTAATCTGGAAATTAAAAAAAAGTTTGAATGACATGCGATAAGCAAACAAATTTATTTTCACGTAAGTAGTGTAGCATTGTAAGTTCTGGCAGAGACTGTGCTGACACAGGGGTTTCCTGTTTGTGGTGCCATATTACAACTGAGACAATTGCACATGTCATGTTTTGCTGACAGCAGCATCAGAACTTCCTTATCTCCAACGTCATTACAGGAATCATGACATTCTGCCACATGCTAAGGTTACTGAGGGAAGGACCTCCCCTCCCCCTATGCTTCTGTAAATTTTGTATAAAGCACTCCCTGCCCCAAGGAACCCTCCCCCTGTCTCTGCGGCCCGTGGCATGCAAGCTCAGCTCCCCATTCTTTGAGCATAATGTATAATAATGTGATTGTATGTGCATCATCATTTGTCCAGAACAAAGTATCACCAGCAGCATCGTTCAGCAGTCATGAAGAAGAAGAATATGGGTATGTATTATGCCACCCACCCGTTGTGCTTTGATGAGAAGCCGAGCCATTTCACCCATGTCACGTTCCCTCGACATCTTATGACCCACTCTATGTGGAACGAGTTTGGTTCAGGGTTTTGTGTAGTTTCTCTGTGTAACAACTCCCTGCAATTTCTTCAACAACGCTGTCTTTTAATGCAAATGTTCTCGGGTTTGTGTCCTGCATCTTGGAAACAGTAAATATCTCTGTTGAGCAGTTGAGTAGGTATGACTTCCCAAATTCAATTTTCTATTTCTAAATATACAAGTAGTTACGGTCGCTGAACCTCTGCTTGCAAGGATCCACCATCTTAATACAGTTGTGCACCGTAATTAGGAGTCAGTTTTCATGGACATCAATAGGTATCTTCTTAATTGTATGGTGAGGATTGCAATCACACTCATCAATGATTTGTGGTGGGATGTTTAGCCATTTGCACGTACCTTGAATATTAAATTCCTTCCTCATTCGGTTTCTGATCGTCCAGTGCAGTTGTTCGACAGTGCTAGCTCTTAAACTGAAAAATATTCAGTAATGATTTATCCCGTAGCACTCCATTACCGCTTTGAAATTAATATTATAAAATTCACCTCAGTGATTGGTCTGTAGGTTGATGGAACACTGATTCATTCCAGTCTGCAGTAGTTGTCGAGAAACCTCTGAAACCTCCTTCTCCTTCTTTTCCTTCACATGTCGGGTCCAGGTAAATTTTAAATGTATATCTATGACCATTAGAATGTACCTGAAATGGCTATTTGATCATGAATAGTCTCACATATCTACAAGATCAGCCTCATATAAATCATCCAGCCTCGTATTACCACATGAATGTGCAAAAATATTCTGCACATTAGTCTATGAACCTCATAAAAACTGTCTCTATAATTACTCGACGATGCGTTAGTAGGACCTGTATGCCCTGTGGCAGCTAATGCTGTAAATAGTTACTGATCCATCATTTCATTTGGTTCAACGTAATGTATGTACTGTAGAGGTAGACAGTTCAGTCTTTTTTACTGAACTTCAGCTCCTTTATCCACGCTATGTGCAGCTGCTACTGCTGGTTTAATTATATTCTTGCATTTGACAATCTTTGATGCTTTCATTCGTCCTTCTGGGCTCCTGTGTGGATTGGTCATGCGTAATATTTGCTTTTGTATCATTCAGGATATAATTCTTGAAATCTTAGATTTTTAAACCTTTAGCTGTACTGAACTAGGTATTCTTTCAAATTCGTCATCACCAACTCTTATTGCATTCTCAGTTAAACTTACTGGGTGTGAATCTAACATTATGGCTTCATTCTGCTGACCCAATATGTTCTGTCTGTCTCTGCATTACTGTAACGATTAATTAAGTCAGTAATAGCCTTCACTCTATCATATTCTGCTTCTTTACTTCTTCTTTTCTGCTTCCTTCCATAGTGCTTGATAGCCCTTTGAGCCCATCAGTTATGGCTCAGATGTTTCTGAAGGATGTTGATCTCATTGCAAGTGCACTAACTTTAACAGTTGTAACTTCCATTGAATAGCGTTCTGCTTGTCAATAACTTTTTGCTTTTTCGACGACATGCTGCTGTATACCAAGTGGTTTTTGAGAGTTTACAACTTATACATACTTTGAGACTATTGATGATGATGGTAGTCAAATGCCTTAATTATCGCCTTGATATATCCACACACATCTGTAATTTTTGCGTTGACCTCTTCAATTTTTTCATTGATATAATTTACATTTCTGTGTTCTAACATTCAACACCTTGACATTTGTAGCAGCCATCTCACCAAACTTTCCAGGTTCATTGATTTAGTTTTGATTGCCTCGATTTTTCTGTCAAATACACGTATGTAACTTATGCCCTCTAAACAAGTGTGCAACACACATGCAAATTTGTCCATGGTCTACAGTATACTATACAGCTTCGTTTCGATACATGCCTTTTATGCAGAATCTCATTAAAGTTTTGCCTGTATTAGCCCTCTTCCAATGTCCTAGTTTTATCTATAATGCCCCACTCACACAATTGTTTCTGATAAAAGTATGGCGTGCGGTGGGTCACTTCAAATGCACTGCCTTGTCTTTTATTCTTCCCACCTGACATGGCCTCCCTTGCAGTGGATAAAGCTCTGGAACTAACGACATAGGAGTAACTGCACTGAGTGAGGAAACTCGCCAGTCAGCCGTGACACTTAAAATCTCCTTACTTAATTAACTAGATAACTTCTTTTTAAGCTTTAAACATGCAACAATTTTTTAATCAGGTCTGGTTTTAAATTTATATAGCTGTCACTCTGTTAAATCTGCTCTTATCTCAATGGTGCACAAGTCGGTATGCCAGAAATAACCGTGCCAGCCTCCCATGGCTATTCACTCAGTGACTCTTAACACTGTTTTCCGAACTCGGGTCATGCAATATGTCCTCACAACTGGCATCGACAGTGGTGTCATTACTAGCGACAGTGGCTACAGAGATGGTGATGGCAGAGATGAAGGTGCAAGTCCCACAGCTGGACTACAAGCTGGCAAAGGCTGTAATGTTGGCGACTGCGCTACCCCAGCAGTAGTGACATTATGGATGGTTAGTTGCACGTACACACAGACGTTGTCCCATCGCAGATAGTGGCACTTACTTCATCAGAGACTGCCCTGGAACCAGAGGAGTGAGGATGCACACCAAATGTGTGTCTGGTCTCTCTTTTGCGTTCTTGCTGAGCCACATGCTGTACTTCGCCATCTGTCCCTCTTGGCCTGCTTTGTTGTAGAAGGTAACGAATGTAAAGGAATTTCTCCATCCAAGGGGAGGCAGTCGAGAATACGGTCGCCATGAACTGAATGTGTCTAGCGTGAAAACAGATCATGGCCAAGTTAAGCTAATAGTGTCTTGAGGTGAATCGTTTCGCTACCATTGTGGGCAACTTAACAGCAGGCCTGCCCCACAGATTTGGAAATGAATGACATATTGTTGCTCCTGTCATGGTCGCCAAGCACGTAGACATTGTGGTGGTTGAGGGTGGTGCCAAATCAGTTAAAGATTGGCTATTTCAAATAGATCAGTGTATATCGTATGTTACTCCACCCTCAACTCTGCATTACTTGGCACACAGCCAACTTGCTGTAGGACGAGTAAAATATAAAAGAAACTACAAGAAACAAATCACAGCTCGTCTAGTCCACAGTGAGTAGTGCTTGGAGAACTGAGATGAACTCCCGGAGGCGAGAATGAGGAAAGAAGGTAGTTAGCCACGAGAAGTTACAGATATAAAGAGAGGGGCAGCCTGGGAAAGCTTACTGCATCAGCAAAGTTGAATCGTGGAATCTGCTGCTCACGGTGCAAGCAGCGTAACTCGTAATAACAACGATCGAAGTAGTCGCAAACATTCTATCACGAAGCATACCAACTAACTGATTCCGCACAAGGCTGCTTGTAGGGTGATGAAAGACAACACACTATAGTAAACTGTCGACAACTACTGCACTACAAACACTAACAGTCTGATACAGATTAAGAACTGTAAAAGAATGGATCTGAGAGAGTTTTGAAACATGAAACAAATCTAAGTAAAATAAATGATTACAACAGTAATGAGTGTATAGATGTTTTAGTTAGGTATGTTGAAAAGATTCCAACAGCACAGCGTGTGCACCTTATTTTCCGAAAATTGTGTTTCTAAAATCAGCTTTATTACACAGGGATGTGTTATTTACGTTGTAACAAAAGTTTTCAGTTTTCAAAATTAATTAATCATGCTGGGGTATTTTTAAAAATTTCAATTTATTACAAAAGTTGATTATACAGTGTTTCAAGAACATTAATTACATACCAATTTATCTGTGATGAACATTTTTTATATATCATCGATTCAAAGATATTCCCTGTAAACCCAAAATGCAAAATTACCTTTAGGGTGCGTCTTGCCCCTTAAAAGTGAAATTGGGCACAAACAAAGAAATACGTATTGCACAATCTTACCCTCTCTACACTCTCGCTAACTTTCATCAAGATCGTTTATTGGCACTTGCGAAAGTTCCCTTGTGAGTGAAAAAGAGAGCTAGCCAACTTTACTCAGGTGGCAATGAATACAGTTCCTACTGCTTCTCGCCGGAGGGTGTCTCGTCTTCCTGGCGTTCAAGCTGGGTAGCCTGTCCTGGAGCCAGATCAACGGACATGTTAGAAACTAGTGTTCCTCTGCAGCGGAAATTCGAACGCAACGGTCCTGAACTTAGACTGATATTCGCGATCTTGTGGCTTTTCTTAATCAATTGATCGGTGAGCGTGAACATCAATCCACCCATAGTATTTGATAGTCCTCTGCTTCGATGCTTTCCGCTGGCTGCGGAAAATTGATTTTAATCCATAAAATTTTATTGACCTTTTAACTAATCAAGCAATAGGCTCATGATTACTATCGTCGAGGTCTCAGAAAAGCCTCAGGATTAAACTTTATTAGTTGCTTTTCATTAATCCGCGCAACGACACAGATTTGTGACAAGACCAACCTTCTTGGGTTTATCATTTATATTTGCGAAAGTATTACCCTTCTGGAAATGTACTAGTATCTCTCGTGCTTCTTAGACATTGATCAATGGAGTAATTGAGTAACTTTCATGCTTCGTCTTCTACACAAGATTAAATAACTTTGAATGCTAATTTAATTTTACTCCATTCTTTGTGCTTTTGAAAGTGTCTCATTTTCGTGTTACGACACTTTATCGCCTGCTTAATTCTAATCGATGCATTTTCTACCAAACTATTGAATACTTCCTTTTCTTTATGCAGGTTCAACTTATTCTTTCTATCTACATTTTCATTCGTTTGTGGGTAACACCGACATACGATTGATACTTCTGACCATGACATGAACAATGCTCATGTTACATTTGCCCTTCAGTCGATTTCGCCTACCCATTTCTGCTATTTCTGCTATTTAGCTATTACGTACTTGAAATTCGTACAGCTTCGGCTTACTATAATTTCTCTGCACTTTCATGTGTTTTTCTTTTAAGTAGTTAAGATATTTCTTCAGTCATCAGAATTGATCTGAATTTGCATCTTTCTATATACTGCTTAATTTCCAGATCATTTTCTCTTTTGTATGAGTAACTTACTAACCCGGAAAAATTAAAAAGTGCTCTCTATTCTTTCATCTCTGAGTAGTTCATGGTCATATTATGAGGTGAAGAGACAGAGAAAGTATGTGAGGACACTAAATAGGTAATTCCGTACGTAAAGGGAGATGGGGAAATGGAATGCAATTGCAGGGAAAGGAGTAAAAGAAAAGATTGTGGGACAATATGGACTTGGTACCAGAAATGAAACAGGAGAAAGACTAATTGAGTTTTGCAGTAATACTCAGTTCAAGAATCAAAAGAGGAGGCGGCACTCTTGGAGAAGACCCAGAGACAGAGTAGCTTCCAACTAGATTACATCATGGTCGGACAGACATTTCGAAATCAGATACTGTATTGTAAGGTGTACTCATGTGCAGATGTGGACTCTGATTACAATTTAGTGATGGTGAAGAGAAAATGAAGTTTAAGAGAATCGACCAGAAGAGGGGTGTAAGTGCTTATCCGAGTTAGCGCAGGAGATGAATTCATGGCGATCCGTATCAAACCAGTCAGAAGACTATTAAGGAAAAACAAGACAATCTATCATTACTTCAGTGTTTCCATACTTAAATTTTCTTTGTTCCCCATAGCCATATTGAAACGTACTGCTACACTGAAAATAGATATGATTCGCAGTCTAGAACCTTTTTCTGTATTTTGCGCCATTTTGGTGATACCGTCAAAAAACTCTTCCTGAAGCTCATGATTTCAACAACGCCTGAGAAAATAAAAAGAAATTTCGTAAGATAATGAAAATACATTTTAATGTTGCAGTGAGGGAAAAGTTTTTTTCTTGCAGTACAGTTTTGGATAGATAGCAATAAAAATGTATTACATGGTGAACAGCAAATGGGAGTGGAAAAGCATGACAGGTACTGTGCAATTAATTACACGACGTACAGTATGCCGAACAAGAAAAGCACAGGCAAATTTAAAGAAAGACTTGGCATTCTGGTAAATTATTTTGCAAGCGAGAATTTCCTTTCAAAGTAAAACGAGAATAATGTAGACAGCCGCGCTAACTATTGCAGAGGCGCTTCCTCTTTGCAGACGAAATCATTATTTTCTAGTATAATGTGTACGGGAAGCTGGAGCCTTCATTTCTGCTGTTACGTTTAACTCCTTTTGTTTGAGAACACCTCATAAAAGTATTTCGAGCTACCCTTTGAAGACTGAGCTAGTGTATGGAGTCTGACGGCGTTGATAAACTTAAAAAGAAATTAAATACTTAAAAAAACGCTTCAGAACGTTTAAATAAATCCGCGTTACCCTCTGTGACTGAAGATGCCTTGACACAATTGCAGAAGTATTCAAAATTATATCTTAGTGACATAGTACTACTAGCGTCATTCCCCATCTCGTTCTCTTTTTCTATCTATCTCCTCTTTCTTCCACGTCTCCGACTCACTCAGTCACACACACACACACACACACACACACACGGGCGCGCGCGCAAGCAAGCAAGCAAGCACACACTCACATGCGAACTCACTATTACTGAGCAAATTACAACAAGAGAATAAGAAAGCAGAACATTAGCATAAGATTTGTGTCAACGTTTTGTACAGGGTGTGATTTGCAAAATTTATAAAATTCATCTGTCTTGAAAACTGACTAGAACTTAGAAATGTAGTATTAAATTGAGACAGATACTTTAATATAATCGCTAGGGGTAAACGGTCACTTCAGGTGATAAGCCATGATTTTACCTCATCATGTTGAATAAAAAGAATGCTACCGCTGCAGCTGTATGATAACTTTATTTCAAAACCATGTCCGATTTCACGTCATCACTCATGAAAGATTTTCTGTTCAGTTGCATCTTATCTGCGGAAATTAGTTTCGCAATCTATCACATACGAATAATCATCATATGATATTGCAGTACCAGTGAGTTAATTTCCTCCTCATCGATATCTAGTGCGCTCAAATGATATCTATCAGTTTTATTATGCGCTTCATTTTGAATTCATATTCTGAAATTTACTTTTATATGCTAATATATTCATGTATGCTCATTGCTTTTTCGTGTTTTCGTACTTCATGTTTACATAACGAAATGGAATTTTACATTTGCTGTTTCGTTTATTTAATCCCGAATTAATGTTTTCCGACTCGACAATTCGTACCGTACAGTCTTCAGCACTCCAGCGGTAAAACCCGTGGATATCACTGCCGAAGCAGAGGTCCATTAACGATTTCCGGATTTTTTTATCCTACCATCGCTCTTTCACGTTGCGCATCTGATCCGAACACTGTACCTCTTCTATATGAACCCTTTAATCTTTGACGTAATCCCGAAAGAATAATGTTACTTATAATACGTCTTGATTGCAAAATTTTTCTTTATTCATATGAGCGGCTTCGGTTCATCCAGAACCATCTTCAGATCTGATATTTCAGTTACAGGAGTATCCCGTCCAAATTCAGCACCTTTCACGTGCTGCACAAGCGTTGTACTCTGTCATCAAATCTGCTACGGATCGACATCTACGCTGTCATAGTGAAAGAACACAAGACAGCCGATAATCTGTGTACCGACTCGACATACCGTCCAGTGTAGTTATGCATGCCTACGCGTGTACACAGCAGTGCTATTCTGTGTAGAACATTACACAAACTCCATTACCTACATGGGCTTTCTCGCTCTATTTTGAAGAAGCTATTCAGCTAAAAATTTGATTCTTTCGCATATCGTAGGTTTACATGTCAGTTTTGTGGTTAAGTGACTATTATTTCCTTACAGGAAATAGTATGACAATACTTTGACTTTAAGTAGCACACTGCACGAAATTCTAATAGTTTACAGTGAAAAATAGAGGTCATTGTCAGTTAACAATCCGTCTAATAAAAGCCCCGCCTTTCACAGGTTTAATTCATGCTCCAAACTAGTTGCATATGATGGTACATTTCAATTTTGGTCTATTTTCCGGCATTTCAGTAGGCGTCTGCTTTCTGTTTGCCGCTTACATCTCAGGTACATGCTAAATGGAAGACTAAATCATAAGCAGCATATCGAAGCGACTATACCACATACATAAGTTTTGTTGTAGATCTAGTAAGATCATATACGTCGATATCAGCCACTCTGAAGTGGATTGCCGAGGATACTTTTTATTGCACCATCTATTGCACTGTATATATGTATCACCACAGTGACGTATGGAGACAGCTGTGCATGGGGTGCCGGCCAGTTTGGCTGAGCGGTTCTAAGCGCGTCAGTCTGGAACCGCGTGACCGCTACGGTCGCAGGTTCGAATCCTGCCTCGGGCATGGATGTGTGTGATGTCCTTAGGTTAGTTAGGTTTAAGTAGTTCTAAGTTCTAGGGGACTGATGACCTCAGTAGTTAAGTCCCATAGTGCTCAGAGCCATTTGAACCATTTTTTTCAAGTTCTAAGTTCTAGGGGACTGATGACCTCAGTAGTTAAGTCCCATAGTGCTCAGAGCCATTTGAACCATTTTTTTCAAATTCCCACTGATTTTTAGAGATGCCGATTGCATGTTGTCTAACCCTTCTGCCTTATCTGATCTTAAGTCTTCCAAAGCTCTTTTTAATTCTGATTTTAACACTGGATCCGCTATGCATCCCCTATCGCTTCCTGTTGCTTCTTCTATCATGCCATCAAGCGAGTCCTCCCTCTCATAGAAACATCCAGTCCACTCCTTCCACCTATCCGCTCTCTCCTCTGTATTTAACAGTGGAACTTCCATTGCACTCTTAATGTTACCGCCCGTGCTTTTCATTTCCTCAAACATTATTTTGACTTCTCTATATGCTCAGTCAGTCCTTTCGACAATCATTTCTTTTTTCGATTCCTTCACATTTTCCACGTAGCCATTTGGAGTTAGTTTCTCTGCACTTTCTACTTATTTCCTTATTCCTGTATTTCTCTGAACACTTTTGTTCTTACTTCTTTCGTCGATCAACTGAAGTATTTCTTCTGTTACCCACGGTTTCTTTGCAGTTACCTTTCTTGTACCTTCATTTTTCTTTCCAGCTTCTGTGACTGCCCTTTTTACAGATGTCCATTCCCCTTCAACGGAACTGCTTGAGATATTCACTGTCGCAGTATATATAGTCTCAGAAAACTTCAAGCGTATCTTTTCTTTCCTTACTTCTTCCGTATCGTACTGTTTTGCACACTGATTCTTCCTGACCTTTCTCTTAAGCTCCAGTCAAGCCTGACCAAGATGTAATCTAACTAAAATCTTCCTTTTTCAAGTATACCTACTCCTCTTGTGATTCTTGAATAGAGTATTCGCTACTATAGTCTCAAATTTATTGCAGAACTCAATCTTTCACCTCTCTCACTCCTACTACCAAGCCCATATTGTCGTGTAACTCTTTCTTCTACTCCTTCCCGTACAACCGCATTCCAATCCCCCGTGACTATTTTCGTCTCCCTTTACGTTCTGAATTACCCGTTGAACATCCTCATATACTTTCTCTATCTCTTCATCTTCTGCTTGCAATTTCGGCTTGTATACCTGAAATAATGTTGTCAGTGTTGATTTGCTGTCGATAGCGATGAGAGTAACCCTGTCACTGAACTGTTCACTGTAACTCACTCTCTATCCTACCTTCCTAGTCACAACAAATCCTAATCCCGTTATACCATTTTCTGCTGCTATTGGTTTTACCCTATACTCTTATGACCATAAATGCTTGGCCTCTTTCTGTTTCACTTCACTCAAGCCCACTGTATATAGATTTAGCCTTAGCATTTCCCTTTTCAGATTTTCTAGGTTCCCTACGACGTTCAAACTTCTGACACTCCATTTCCCAACGCGTAGAACGTTATCCATTCGTTGGTTATCCAGTCTTATTCTCACTACATACCTTTTATTAATCTAACTTCTTCTTCTCACTTTTTTACTCGATATTACCTTGGCGTGGATGGTGGAGATTGAAAGGGAACGATTATATTTCCTCAGTAAAAGGTAAAGGAAACAGCAGGCTACTGTTTATTAGCAGATTATTGGGAACTTTAGATTATCTACAAAAGATTTCGTTTACAGAACACTTGTATTTCGTGACATGTAAGCAATGTATGTGGGAACTGTATCAGTTTGGTCTGTCATCGAGCTTGTATTAAGAGGAGTGCCACAAACAAAAGAGCCAAAAGAGAGACATAAAATTTAGGAGACATAAAATCATTGAAGATACTTAAAATATTAGGTGAAACTTGTTTGATTAAAAAGGAACAGAAAATTCATCTGCAAAAGACTGATGACTGCTAATCTTATCTACACTGTAATCAGTGTTGAAAGAGCAGCCGAAGACGAACGTTTATAAATATTAACAATATCGAATCAAGTAGTTCATTTCGTGAAGTCACAACCTTACACTTCCCTACGTTGTGGACTAGGTTCTAGTCTTCACGACGGACGAATGTTTGCTGACCCGTGACCGATTTGGTTTCATAGGACTCACAGTTGCAAAAAGTGACTTACACTTTCCCTGAGTTTATTCCTCTAGATCTACTGTGATCTGCTGAAGCTGAGCTACCACTAGTTTTTAAACAGGCTCAATGATCTTGGACATGCTTTCAGTTGTCCCTGGAAGCAGTGAGGACTAAATGCTACCCCATACCCCTGTTTTCGATGTTCTTATCGTGTTTCTCCCAATGTTACGTTCTTACAATGCCACGTTTTGTCAATATGTATTTCAGTGACTTACTGCGTCATGGGCACAGATGCTCCACTGAATAAAAAAAAATAGCGACTCTGCTCATCACAATTGACGTCAACGTTCTACAATTTATAAAATTTGAAATTTCTAGCGACTTTATTTGAAAAATTTACAAAATCCGCACTGGTAAAATTTGAAACTGCAAGCGGAGTTATTTCAAAAATTTAGAACATCTGCAAACTCGTTTGATTTAAATGGAATTTACAGTTCGATAGCTTTGCTCAGTAGACAATAGAGAAAAATAGAGAACAAAATTTTATGAAATCTGGTAAACAGAAGAATGCTGAAGACTGGATGGCTGGAATCGGTAACAAATGAAGTGGAAGTTATCGTGTTCTGTCTGTTCAAATTGATTTGATGCAGCTCTCCGCGCTAGTATATATTGCGCAAGTTTCTTCATCTTTACATAACTACTGCAGCCTATACACATTTGAACCTGATCACTGTAGCCAAGTCTTGTTCTCCCTCTACCACTCTTTTACCCCCTCCCCCCCCCCCCCCTGCACACACACACACACACACTTCAGTCCATCACCAAATTTACGATTTCGTAATGCCTTATGAGGTGTCGTATCAAGCGATTCTTTTTTTTAGTCAAGTTGTGCCTTAAATTTATTTTCTTCGCAATTCGTTTCTGTCCTCTTCATTAATTATCCGATACACTCATGTAATCTTCAGCATTACTTTATAACAACATATTTTAAAATCTTCTTTCCTCCTCTTGTCTACACTGTTTAGTACCCACGTTTCATTTCTGCACTAGGCTACGCTCCAGACAAACATCTTCAGAAAGTACTTCCAAACATCAAACTTATATTCGACGTTAATAAATTTCTCTTCTTCAAAAACTTTTCTTTCCATTGCCAATCTACATTTTATACTTCCAAACACCCAAACATATATTCGACGTTAATAAATTTCTCTTCTTCAAAAACTTTTCTTTCCATTGCCAATCTACATTTTATAGCCTCTCTCCTTCGACCATCACCAGTTATTTAAATCCCCAAACAGCAAAACTCATCCACTGCTTTTAGCGTCTCATTTCCTATTTTTATTTTCTCACTATAACCGCATTTAATTATACTACACTCCATTACCCTTTTTTGCTGTTATGTTCATCTAACGTCCGCCTTTCAAGACGCTGTCCATTACATGCAGCTGTTCTATCAAGACCTTTGTCCTCTCTTACAGAATTATTATGTCGCCGTGAAACCTGACTGTTTTATTTCATTTCCCTGAACTTCCATTAACTCTCCAAATTTCTCCTTGGTTTCCTTTACTGATTTCTCAATCTACAACTTGAATAACATCGGGGAGAAGCTACAACCCTGTCCCATTCCCTTCTCAATCTACATCTTCCTTTCCCTGTTCTTCGATTCTTATTACTGGAATCTAGTGTATGTGCAAGCTGTAGATGAGCAGTCGCTCCCTGTACTTTACCCTAAATACTTTCGTAGCTTCAAACAGTTTATTCCAGTCTAAATTGTCAAAAGCTTTCTCTAAATTTGCAAAATACTGTAAATATGGCTTTGGATTTTTTTTCTATCCTCTGAAATAATCCGTAGGGGCAGTATTGTAGCGTTCCCTCATTTCTCCCGAACCTAAACTGATCTTTCCCAAAGTTGTCTTATACGAATGTCTCCATTCTTTGTAAGTGTGAACGTAGTGGAATTGAATGTAATAAGGAAGAAAATACCTTAATGGCACAAACTGGTTGAAAGAGAGGATAGTTTCATGAGACACATCCCGATGCATGAAGGAACAACTACCGTGGGAGGTTGCGAGACTTAAAAATGGAGAGGGAGACCAAAACTTGAATACAGCTAGCAAGTTAACTGGGACGCAGGGTGAAGTATTTATACAGATATGAAGAGTTCAAAAATGGCTCTGAGCACTATGGGACTTAACATCTTAGGTCATCAGTCCCATAGAACTTAGAACTACTTAAACCTAACTAACCTAAGGACATCACACACATCCATGCCCGAGGCAGGATTCGAACCTGCGACCGTAGCAGTCGCGCGGTTCCGGACTGAGCGCCTAGAACCGCGGATATGAAGAGTCTTGGTCAGTACAGACTAGTGTAGACAGTTGTGTCAAACCAGTATTTCTACTGACGACCACCATTTGAAAATGACTCTTTCCGTCTTTTTCAGTCATATTTATATCTTCCACAACGTCAAAACTATTACTTACTACGATTTTCTGAGATTATTTTCCTGTAAAATGTTAGCTACAGCTGTGACAACTGCCATAATGAAAACGACAACCGTCCGGACGAATGCGGCCAACGGTATTTTTTTCGCTGGCTGTGTCGTACCGCTCACTTTCTGGCTCGCCCTCGCGCAGCTTTTGTGTCGGCCACTTCGTCTCCAGGCGCGGCGCTGCATTCGCAGGACGACTGCCGCTGGCAGCTACTCCGGCGGTGAGGCGGAAGTGTGCGAGCAGCGCGCCATCCGGCTGTCGCCCGGAAGCGCCGGGAAATAACTCGCCTCACAAGGCTCGCGCGAATATCCGGCAGCAACACTCTTCCGGCTTGCTTGCATTGGAAAAGAGCTCAAATTCTTTAGTAGGAAGGCCCTGCGATGACGTAAATATCACAGTTTGCCACTTGCGTAAGAAAATTCTGCGTCTCATAATTTCACCAACGAGCCAGAACTTTATGACCATCTGCTTGATGGCGTATTGGTCCACATTTGGAATGAAATGAGGCATCGGTTCTACGTAGCATGGATTCTACACGTACTGGGTAGGTGTCCAGGTATGTGGCAGTACATGTTTACGCACAGGTCAGGCATTGGTAGTAAATAACGAACTGGCTATTTGCAAGCGCAGAGATGACAACAGATAGCGTCCCAGCTGTGATCCATGGGGTCCCGAACATGCACGTTTGGTGGCCAAGATATCAACGAGACAAGTCATCGTCATGCTGCACAAGCCATTCTAGCGCTATTCTAACCTTGTGACATGGACAGTTATTCTGTTGGAAAATGCTATCGCAGCCAGGGAAGACTGAAGTGTGAAGTGACGTAGATTGTTTGCAATAATGTTCGCGTTGTCCACAGCTTTCCTGGTGTCATAGACTACCGCCACAAGTCTCATGGAAGGCCAGGTGAAAGTCCCCCACAAAATAATACTGGCGGCAGCGCATTGCGCCTCCGACGTACTATGTACATTTCGAGAAGCGGCTCGCCTGGATGACGTACTCAGACACGACTATCGATCTAGTGTAACAAAGAACGTGATACATTCGACCAAGCGACACGTTTTCATTGATTCACGTCCCAGTCACCACGGTTTCATGTCCACTGCAATCGTTACTGATGATGCCGTTGGCTCGACATGCGAACACGTAAGGGATGTTTCTACATCTACATCTACATGATTACTCTGCAATTCACATTTAAGTGCTTGGCAGAGGGTTCATCGAACCACAATCCTACTATCTCTCTACCATTCCACCCCCGAACAGCGCGCGGGAAAAACGAACACCTAAACCTTTCTATTCGAGCTCTGATTTCTCTTATTTTATTCTGATGATCATTCCTACCTATGTGGGTTGGGCTCAACAAAATATTTTCGCATTCGGAAGAGAAAGTTGGTGATTGAAATTTCGTAAATAGATCTCGCCGAGACTTCCATCCCAACTCGCGTATCATGTCTGCCACACTCTCTCCCCTATTACGTGATAACACAAAACGAGCTGCCCTTTTCTGCACCCTTTCGATGTCCTCCGTCAATCTCACCTGGTAAGGATCCCACGCCGCGCAGCAGTATTCTAACAGAGGACGAACGAGTGTAGTGTAAGCTGTCTCTTTAGTGGACTTGTTGCATCTTCTAAGTGTCCTGCCAATGAAACGCAAACTTTGGCTAGCCTTCCCCACAATATTATCTATGTGGTCTTTCCAACTGAAGTTGTTCGTAATTTTAACACCCAGGTACTTAGTTGAATTGACAGCCTTGACAATTGTACTATATATCGAGTAATCGAATTCCAACGGATTTCTTTTGGAACTCATTTGGATCACCTCACACTTTTCGTTATTTAGCGTCAACTGCCACCTGCCACACCATACAGCAATCTTTTCTAAATCGCTTTGCAACTGATATTGGTCTTCGGATGACCTTACTAGACGGTAAATTACAGCATCATCTGCGAACAACCTAAGAGAACTGCTCAGATTGTCACCCAGGTCATTTATATAGATCAGGAACAGCAGAGGTCCCAGGACGCTTCCCTGGGGAACACCTGATATCACTTCAGTTTTAATCGATGATTTGCTGTCTATTACTACGAACTGCGACCTTCCTGACAGGAAATCACGAGTCCAGTCGCACAACTGAGACGATACCCCATAGGCCCGCAACTTGATTAGAAGTCGATTGTGACGAACGGTGTCAAAAGCATTCCGGAAATCCAGAAATACGGAATCAACTTGAGATCCCCTGTCGATAGCGGCCATTACTTCGTGCGAATAAAGAGTTAGCTGCGTTGCACAAGAACGATGTTTTCTGAAACCATGCTGATCACGTATCAATAGATCGTTCCGTTCGAGGTGATTCATAATGTTTGAATACAGTATATGCTCCAAAACCCTACTGCAAACCGACGTCAACGATATAGGTCTGTGGTTCGATGGTTTACTCCTACTACCCTTCTTAAACACTGCTGCGGAAATCTATGCTCAGGAATATGCGCTGAACGGTGTGCCCCAAAACACTTGTGGCTGCACCAGTGCCGTACTCTGCCGTCAGATCTGCCACAGATCACTACCATTCACGCTTTACGGAGTGCGCAAGCCTCCGATATCCCATTTCCTGTGCTGCGGCATTGACGCCTGACACCTCCTCACCTATTCGTGCTTTTACGGTCCTTCATCTTCTTTCCATAGGTGCTCACGGCAGAAGCACTCGAACAATCGACCAGTTTCTCCGTTCCCGAGATGCTGGCTCCAGACAGCGGGTCGTAACAGTCTGTCCTTTCTCAAAGTCGCTTACGTCAGTGGGTTTCCCCGTTTCGCTAGAATTATTCCCAACTTGTCTCTGCCCCTCTTCTAAGGTTTCACTACAGCGTCAGGTGCCCACAACGCGACGAGACATTACTTAATCTTCGTTGACCCATTATGAATCGTGGGACGACGGCTGGCATGAACTTCTTGATGCAATAATTTACCAACAGCCGTATGTATTGTAGACATTTATATTATTTTATGAATTTGTGTGTGCTACATTACATTGATGCCATCTCAGGCCCCTGTACAATGAGTAGAAGAAATGTACTATTATAAAAAATTTATAAGAAATATAGAACATACGTTAACAATTGACAGATATCATGTTAACTGTGTAAGTGGTTCAAAGAGATATATTGTATATCATTAAAACTATATGTAAAATTAGGGCACATATGCTTCTGCCTATGTCATGCTGTTGTTAATAGTTTTCCCTATTTTACTCAAATAACGCATGATATATGAGCATATGGGTACGCTATTATTCATAAAACCGTAACACACAGTTGTAATAGGCCATGCAACACATCAGATGTACTGCATACATTCGTATGTCCAGTGGAAAAGTGGAAGAAATTTTTTAATAAATATTAACTAATATAAATGACAATAAAATGAATTAATATACAATAAAATGTGACAACCATGTCAGAATACATATTTACTTAGGTGTGGTCTAGGTCGTATTATGTGTGGTACCACAAACAGCTGCCGCAATATTAACGATAAAAAGCATAAAAGAGTTTGTCTTAAAACCCAATTGCATTCCCTAAGTAAACCAATGCAATCGTACTATAAAATCATCAAACACCTGGTCATCTTAGACACTTCATTAGGACCCTGATGTAGGACAACCCCACATTGTGCTGAGTGGATTAATGCAATGCCAGTAGCTGCCGCATGTAGTCATGGTCACAAAGAAGTTTCTCAATCTCTGCATATCAAGAAATGTCTATCTCCCTACATATCCTATACAATTATACAGGATTATACCAACAGCATAACATAGGCAGAAGCGTGTGTGCCCTAATGTTACATACAGTTTTAACGATATACAATATATCTCTTTGAGCCACTTACATAGTTAACATGATACCAGTCAATTGTTAACGTATGTTATATATTTTTTATAATAGTACATTTCTTCTACTCATTGTACAGGGGCCTTAAGATGGCATCAATGTAATGCCGAAACTGGTAGCACACAGAAGTTCATAAAATAAAATAAATTTCTACAATACATACGGTTGTTGGTAAATCATCGCATCAAAAAGGCATTACTTAGGCTCACGGTGGGTAGTGGACATAGTGCTTTGGCTCATCAGTGTGTGTCTGTAATGGAACGCGAAGAACTACAAGAACTTCGAATTAAATTCATGTAACAACGTTAAGGCGTTCTCACTGCGATCTCATTTTCTCGATTGTGTGGGAGATTCGAAACATAGTCGATACCTGTATTCTGAATAAGAACTGTATTAGGGACAATCAAAAAGTTAACGTTTCAAGGCGTCGCTGCAGTTTATATTCAACGTAGCGCGACTTCGATACGGGTGTACAATCACCGACATGTAAGCAAGGGATTAGTGTGGCGGCAGTGGGTTTCCCCGTTTCCCTAGAATTATTCCCAACTTGTCTCTGCTCCTATTGTAAGCTTTCCCTATAGCGTCAGGCGCCCACAACACGACGAGGCGTTACTTAGTCTCGCGGTGGGTAGTGGTTTTCCGACATGCGTGCGCTATATTCGAAAACATGAAGTAAGGCGACGTTAATATCAGATGCGTCCAAACAGGACTAATATGTCGTTATTCTTTTCTTGGATACCGAATGACAAACACCGGTAGACACCCATCGGAGAATGTACTCTGCTTACCGGGCAGCATATCTGTAAAAAATCGTCTTTGCGGAATGGTGCGCCAAGTTCCGTGCTGGTCGCGATTCGACACAAGACGCCTGTCGATACTGGAGGTAATTCTAATACAAGATGAGGCACTCGAGCAACCAGTCATTTTGCCTGATTAGCATACCGTTTCCAGACTGTACGACATTCTAACGGAAACTTTTTGATCTCCACTTTTGTGACTTTATTTGCTTTCACAGTCGCTGAAATACTGACGTTAGCGCTGTCCATATCTGAAGTTACTTGTCTACGTATCACGTGATTTTCCAAACATTCTGCCGTTAGTGAACACTGAAAATCGTGCACTTTGAATATGTTTATTTTCTAATGTATAAGATATTCTGGGGCCTGTGACTTGAAGAAGGAATACGCGTGTCCCAAAAAGATCCAGTCGATTTGAAAACACTCTGTCTTCTACACGAATGATGATAGAAACTTGAGATGGGTTCTAGCTCACGCATCAAAACCTGAGGTTTACCTTGGCGCCACTTGTAAGTTGTATGTTCGTGTAGACACAGGTAAAGCTGCGGTAGCAGAGTTCTTCCTCGCTCGTTCATGACCCAATGTACGTTGCACTGAGACGGCAAAAACACAACAACAAAAGGTGCCTTTCGTTTCACCAGGTGTAATTCAGTTACAGCTGTGCGGCTTAATTTCGTCGAGAGTGTGGCGCTGCGCCTAGAGTGTAAAAGGGGTACTGATTTCGCATTGCATCGTTGGCTACCTAGGGCACTGGTCTCAACTTATGCGATTTTTTTCTTTTCTTGTGAGGTTTATGTTAGACGCCATCTATGTGCCTCCCGTCTCAATAGTTCCCGGTGAGTGAATACCTCAAGAAGTATTTCAAACCACTGGAAAAGATTCTAGGCGCAGACAACAGGAATACCCTACTGGGTCTGTCCACTCACACTGAAGTTCGCCATCTCGTACCAGTTACAATTAACCAACGATGGACTCCAGAACTATTGCAAGTGAAAATTCTCTCATTCTATATACTAACCATATGTCATAAGGCTTTGTCAAATACTTGGTTATCGAAACTGTATTTATATTCAGAAACTCATGGATTCACGCCGGCGTTTGACGATAAGATGGCCCCTATAGAAAATCGTTGAGAATTTATTCAAAAGAAAGGTTTATCCACTGAGTTTTCACTTGCAGAAAAGGTCAAATCTCGCATCTTTGCGCTATTTTTTCAAATCAATTTTTCATCAGTTCTTCTTTGGTTCTACATATCATTTCTTTTCACTTTTATAACTCTCATCCATCTGGGCAACATTCTCGATGAAATGAGTTGCTAGTCCAGTAAGGTATGCAATTCTCCGAAATTTGGAACGTGGGAGAAAGGTACTTGCGGAAATAGTTCAGTGCTCGACTCCCGGACCGGCATAGCGTCTTCAGGAAATTTAGTAATATCACTCATTCCAGTGCAGAATAAAAGATTCATTCTGGAATACTGTCAGTGTTTGCCCTGTGTGTGTGGTTCCCTGTTTTCTAATTGTCGATCTGTTTTTGAAGAGTCTTGAACTCACTGTAGCCTAGTTCCATGGATGTGTCATCTGGATACTATTTGTCTCTAGTTTTGTTACAATTTCCAATCGTCGATGTAGGAGTTTTTTTTTGTCGTTTTGATCTGTCGGATGCGATGGAGAAGTTGCCTCCAGATGTTTCTAAGAGAGAACTGAGACGGTTCATACAAACGCCGAACCATGGACAGTAATACTAACTCCTAAAAATATTCCTCACTCGATTATCTGGCTGTATTCTTTTCTTTCAAGGTATATTTTGGTTTTCCATGTCTCGGGAGAAATTTTATTATAATTGTATTAACTCTCTTTCGGCCTCATCTTTTCAGTAGCTAGGAATGTGTTACGCTGTCAAACTCCTTTTTGTAATCGACATAAGCTACGTAAATATTTCTTCTATTTATTTTGCTCCGTTTCAGGACAGCAGGGTCAATAGTTGTTCTTCACATACTCTTCTGCTCTTTCTGTTATTCACCAAGTTTATTGCAGATTGCTTAATATTCTTATTAGTTTTTAGGAATTTCGTAGGTAAGGAAATTACCTTTATTTCGATGAGCAGCTATGGAATGTTCTTTGAATAATTAGATGTGTAGTACATGAACAGGAAAAGAAACACAGACTCTATGCACAAATTTTAATTAATCTGTGGACGTCCAAATTTGGTACGCCGCATCATCTTGTAATAGAGCCAAAGGTCATAAGAACGGCGTCTTCGTTAGTCAATTGTCTGTTATCATTCCAGCAGTCACCTTTCTTATACTTCGTAACCAAATAAAATCCCGGAAGTCTCCAAAAGATGCAGAATCGGGAATGTTTTTGTCAGAAAATTATTATTATTTTTTAAGGGTTGCATGTGAATTCTTGTTATTATTTTCTTCATTGTCTTATTAATGAGTTTTTTATATATTTCGAGCTTTGTGGCTACTGTCATCTGCTTCTGCGTCAAAATGTCAAGAAGGTTATTGAAGATTTCTTTGTTGATTTCGTACTTGGTGCGTAGACTGTACTTAGTAGTGGTAAAATGTTAAAACTGATAGTCACATAAATAAATATTTTTCTTTAAACGTTCCGGGATATGATCACTGTGCTGGTGACGTCGTCAGTAATCTATTTATCTCAGAAACTATAGAAGATGCTTGAATAAGACGCTGCCATTACGTATTATACTTCGGCGCGAACTACACTGCGGACCTTCGAAAAGTATTTCAGTTCTAAGGCGAAAACGGACGCAGAACGATGGCTTTCGAGCTGATTCCTCCTCGTCGTCAATTTTGTCATAAGCGTACCAAAAGTGCTGCACACTCCTAGTTTAGAGTCTCACGCTGCTTTCGAAGTAATTCCACTGTCCTGCCTGATGCGGTACAAACAGCGCGACCCGGCAGGCAGCAGTGTCTGTGAGCAGGGAGCGGAAGCGGACCGCTCGCCCACTACTGCCGCGGAGCGTGCAGCCGTTCCGGCCGTCGCTCTGCGTGCGCTGCGTGACGCTCCTCGTGCGTCAGTGCGCGCCGCCGGAACCACGACACGCCCTGTTCGCCGTCCGCTCCACACCTAATGTAAATCCCGTATGCAGGCAGCAAACCCACGTCTCCAAATTAAATACGCTCACGGGGTTTCGTAAGTCCCCACGGGCTCCTGAATGTAGAATATTAAAGCCAAACTCACACCAAAATATGTTAGCCTTTGGGGTTTCTGTACGCAGTTAAGTTAATTTTGGAAAACTGGGTACTACGTCTGACGTCACTAACAATCGCTATATACGCTACTGGCCATTAAAATTGCTACACCAAGAAGAAATGCAGATGATAAACGGGTATTCATTGGACAAATATATCATACTAGAACTGACATGTGATTATATTTTCACGCAGTTTGGGTGCATAGATCCTGAGAAATCAGTACCCAGAACAACCACCTCTGGCCGTAATAACGGCCTTGATACGCCTGGGCAAACAGAGCTTGGATGGCGCGTACAGGTACAGCTCCCCATGCAGCTTCAACACGATACCACAGTTCATCAAGAGTTGCTCGGCCACCATTGACCAGAAGTTTTCAATTGGTGAGAGATCTGGAGAATGTGCTGTCCAGGGCAGCAGTAGAACATTTTCTGTATCCAGAAAGTCCCGTACAGGACCTGCAACATGCGGTAGTGCATTATCCTGCTGAAATGTAGGGTTTCGCAGGGATCGAATGAAGGGTAGAGCCACGTGTCGTAACATATCTGAAATGCAACGTTCACTGTTCAAAGCGCCGTCAATGTGATCAAGAGGTGACCGAGACGTGTAACCAATGGCACCCCATACCATCACGCCGGGTGATACGCCAGTAGGGCGATGACGAATACACGCTTCCGATGTGCGTTCACCGTGATGTCCCCAAACACGGATGCGACCATCATGATGCTGTAAACAGAACCTGGATTCTTCTGAAAAAATGACGTTTTGCCATTCGTACACCCAGGTTCGTCGTTGAGTACACCATCGCAGGCGCTCCTGTCTATCATGCAGCGTCACGGGGAAAGGTAGCCATGGTCTCCGAGCTGATAGTCCATGCTGCTGCAAACGTCGTCGAACTGTTCGTGCAGATGGTTGTTGTCTTGCAAACGTCCCCATCTGTTGACTCAGGGATCAAGACGTGGCTGCACGATCCGTTACAGCCATGCGGATAAGATGCCTGTCATCTCGACTGCTAGTGATACGAGGCCGTTGGGACCCAGCACGGCGTCCCGTATTGCCCTCCTGAACCCACCGATTCCATAGTCTGCTAACAGTCATTGGATCTCCACCAACGCGAGAAGCAATGTCACGACACGAGAAACCGCAATCGCGATAGGATACAATCCGACCTTTATCAAAGTCGGAAACGTGATGGTACGCATTTCTCCTCCTTACACGAGGCACCACGACAACGTTTCACCAGGCAACGCCGGTCAACTGCTGTTTGTGTATGAGAAATCGGTTGGAAACATTCCTCATGTCAGTGCGTTGTAGGTGTCGCCACCGGCGACATCCTTGTGTGAGTGCTCTGAAAAGCTAATCATTTGCATATCACAGCATCTTCTTCCTGTCGGTTAAATTTCGCATCTGTAGCACGTCATCTTCGTGGTGTAGCAATTTTAATGGCCAGTAGTGTACATGGCAGGGTAGCAAGTAACTGAATTTTACTCATTGCTCTTGTGTACACATAGCAGAAATAGGTCATGAATGAATTCTTAGCTCATTTGGGTGTATCGCTCCTTACATATAGAATACAGATAACGTTACTTATACTTAAGTTTTGCAGGTGCGCTGAAATGCTAATCGCCTGCAAATCCTTGCATTTAGTACACTTGATGGTATTTCGACGTCTGCTGCATGCCATCTTCACCGTGTTGCAGTTTTAACAGACAACAGTGTACACCAGGGGCGGCCAAGATTACAGCTCAAGGGCTGTGCGTTTACACGAGTGAAAAACCGCCCAGCCATGCTTCACCACTTCCCCCAACGCCAAGCACACTGTTTGATCGCGAGGAGGGGAAAGATCGGAAACTGCTAACGTGCCGCAATAAAGTGGCACTGCAATCGCACTGCATACTACTTGGTCATATATTTCACATTTCTCAAAAACACAGGCCACAAAGAGCTAATTTTCAGTATTACTTAATTATTTTTGGCACGCTGGCCACATAATATCATTTTTCTCTGGTACAAACTGTCGGCATTCGGAAAGGCACAGATCATTTCACATACTTTCGCATTCAAGTTGCCTCGTAATCATGACATTTACTTTTATTATCGAACAAAGGTATTTCACACAAATATATCGATCGAAATATTGCAGCCCTTTTGCAGCCTCAGTATGGAGACTTGGAAACTCTACCTGAGTAAAGCAATCCAGACGTCCTGGACAGTTCTAAAGCAAAAAGATTTGTCATTACAACTGGAATTAACTTGTAGGTCACACCCAGTGAGGTCTGCACATGGACAGGGGCGCTTTCAGCTGAAACTGCAAATGGTCTCGAAAACAGCTCGGAAACAGAAGTAAGACTGACAGTGTCTTCAAAATCTCTATAAAACTATCCTTGTAATTCTTTCAAGGGCACAATGAATTCTTCAAATCTCGCGTTTACTTTAACGCCAATGAGCTTAGGGGATTTGATTATCGTTATCAAAATGTGTCCCTTCTACAACGCGATTTTCTTTTTAAATGTGTCCGTCTCAAATCAGATAGAAGTTACCTTGCAATGTCTTACTGTGGGCACCGTGCAGTCAGGTCCACTTAAAATGCGAAGTCTGCCCTTCATTCTGGCTGCTTTAATTTTCGTTCCTGAACTCTTTTTTCCTCCACAAATTCAACAATAGACAGTTTTATACCGAAAGAGTTTTGAATTGAAAAATCGTTCCGGTCATGCCCCTTGATTTGACCGAAGAACTTCACAATAATATATAAAATCGCAATTCTCTTCATTCAGTTCCATTGAAAATTATTGCAACTGACAATCGAATAATGCATGGCACTTCAGAAATTTTACTATTCGCACTGTCAGTTTCTTCACGCCTGCAAATTTAGCACAAAGTGTTTTTAATGTACAGAACAATGAATCCTATCTGTCGATGACTGTAATTTTTTGCTCTTTCTAAATATTTAAATTTTTTCTGCGTGGTATTGTATTGTCGCTTCATAGCAAATATGCAGTACGTGTCGCTTATGCTAACTGAGAGTGCTAATCCCTCTCTTCTGTCATTCCCATTCATTTCAAAGGATTGCGAAAATAGATCGCTGGACTGCCTCTTTTTTGTGCAAACAATTACTGGACCTGTGAACGGCCTTCATACCGCGAACAAATAGCGAAGGTTAAACAGCGCTGACAGCAAGACAGACAGTTTCGCCGGCCAAAAATGCCGCACCACAATGCTAAATGAAATGTCGCGCGGTTCCGTGTACTTCCAATAAGGACCGAGCAAAGCCAGTTGACAGGCCGGGCCTTGGGCAGCCAGCACACCCTGCAAGCGTGGTGTTTGACACGCCGTGGCTGGTCCTGGTTTAGGCAGTGACATTCGATGATGCAGCGCAGTGATACGGCACTTCACTCGCATACGGGATGGCAGGAATCCAAAATCCCGTTCTACACTCCTGGAAATTGAAATAAGAACACCGTGAATTCATTGTCCCAGGAAGGGGAAACTTTATTGACACATTCCTGGGGTCAGATACATCACATTATCACACTGACAGAACCACAGGCACATAGACACAGGCAACAGAGCATGCACAATGTCGGCACTAGTACAGTGTATATCCACCTTTCGCAGCAATGCAGGCTGCTATTCTCCCATGGAGACGATCGTAGAGATGCTGGATGTAGTCCTGTGGAACGGCTTGCCATGCCATTTCCACCTGGCGCCTCAGTTGGACTAGCGTTCGTGCTGGACGTGCAGACCGCGTGAGACGACGCTTCATCCAGTCCCAAACATGCTCAATGGGGGACAGATCCGGAGATCTTCCTGGCCAGGGTAGTTGACTTACACCTTCTAGAGCACGTTGGGTGGCACGGGATACATGCGGACGTGCATTGTCCTGTTGGAACAGCAAGTTCCCTTGCCGGTCTAGGAATGGTAGAACGATGGGTTCGATGACGGTTTGGATGTACCGTGCACTATTCAGTGTCCCCTCGACGATCACCAGTGGTGTACGGCCAGTGTAGGAGATCGCTCCCCACACCATGATGCCGGGTGTTGGCCCTGTGTGCCTCGGTCGTATGCAGTCCTGATTGTGGCGCTCACCTGCACGGCGCCAAACACGCATACGACCATCATTGGCACCAAGGCAGAAGCGACTCTAATCGCTGAAGACGACAGGTCTCCATTCGTCCCTCCATTCACGCCTGTCGCGACACCACTGGAGGCGGGCTGCACGATGTTGGGGCGTGAGCGGAAGACGGCCTAACGGTGTGCGGGACCGTAGCCCAGCTTCATGGAGACGGTTGCGAATGGTCCTCGCCGATACCCCATGAGCAACACTGTCCCTAATTTGCTGGGAAGTGGCGGTGCGGTCCCCTACGGCACTGCGTAGGATCCTACGGTCTTGGCGTACATCCGTGCGTCGCTGCGGTCCGGTCCCAGGTCGACGGGCACGTGCACCTTCCGCCGACCACTGGCGACAACATCGATGTACTGTGGAGACCTCACGCCCCACGTGTTGAGCAATTCGGCGGTACGTCCACCCGGCCTCCCGCATGCCCACTATACGCCCTCGCTCAAAGTCCGTCAACTGCACATACGGTTCACGTCCACGCTGTCGCGGCATACTACCAGTGTTAAAGACTGCGATGGAGCTCCGTATGCCACGGCAAACTGGCTGACACTGACGGCGGCGGTGCACAAATGCTGCGCAGCTAGCGCGATTCGACGGCCAACACCGCGGTTCCTGGTGTGTCCGCTGTGCCGTGCGTGTGATCATTGCTTGTACAGCCCTCTCGCAGTGTCCGGAGCAAGTATGGTGGGTGTGACACACCGGTGTCAATGTGTTCTTTTTTCCATTTCCAGGAGTGTATTTTGGTTTTCCGTGATTGCCTAAAGTCGCTTGACCCAAATGTCGAAATGGTTCCTTTGAAAAAGCATACGCGGTACCTGACAATTTGCCACACGTTAGGCGCCTCTTATCACGGTATATGTATGTGTGTGTCCACTTTATCAGGGAATAGTTATATATTTTTATTTTATTTATATTTTATTATATTTTGTGATTTTGGTTGGGGTGGCTTTAAATATTGTGGGCTAGCATGAGACTTTTAATTAACTTATACCGCGTTAACACTCGTACGGACATCGGCTGCCCTGAAGTACGTACAATATAATATTTTTTTAAACACAACGCGCAACTCACCACCTTCTAATAAATAGTTTGTGTGAGCGCTGCTATTTAGAAAAAAAAATATGCGTATTATTACGCAAACAGTAATTATTAATGTGGGTCTCAGGGGCTACTGGTTATTTATGTACCAAATTTCACAGAGATTAACTGAGATATTGCGGAGCTTATTGGGTGTAATGATTTTCAATATTTCTTGTTCATTATTTGCAAGGCAAAACTGGAGACAATCTCGTCTGCCGTTAGGCGGCCAAAATGAAACGTACTGAAGTCATTCAGTGTTGTGGATTTTAGTAAATGAAATTTATAATAATAAACTTTGAAATTAATGAAATATCAAAATTGAGAAGTCTCTCGCATTTACATTTAATATTATGACATGAAATTATAATTAAATAATACATTCAGCGTAATGGCCGACTAAATCCTGCTAGGGTAGATGAGCTCCCTGCACCACGAAGTTCTGTAAAAACTTGGTTAATTAGAATTAATGGTTGCGATCATGAGAGGTGACAACTAAGTCAATAATACACAAATTCTAATAACAATTTCTATTATATTTTGCAAAAATGCAGAAAAACTTACATTCATTATTATCCTGCTCTACAGTGGCGGCCTACCTATTAATTATTATCTAGTTCTACAATGGCGGCCTACCTCTAGACGAAACAAAACAGGAGCACTTTCAATAAAGCAATAGTCTCTGATCATATTCGTTTTCATTGCACAGATAAAAAGAATGTTCTTCTTATGGTTCAAATGGCTCTGAGCACTATGGGACTTAACATCTGTGGTCATCAGTCCCATAGAACTTAGAACTACTTAAACCTAACCAACCTAAGGACATCACACACATCCATGCCCAAGGCAGGATTCGAACCTGCGACCGTAGCGGCCGCGCGGTTCCGGACTGAACACCTAGAACTGCTCGGCCACCGTGGTCGGCAAAAGAATGTTCTCTTTTTTTATATATATCACATCGCTGTTTGTGGTTTTTGGTGGTATTATTTAACTTTTTTAACCTTTCTTATACATCGCACACACGTACACAGTCTTGAAATAATATATAATTCAAACGTGACACAAGCAAAAACATTTTTTTTCTTTTCTCCAAATGTCCATTTATGTGACGTACCGTCACACCGATTTCCTCCCCGAACACACCCTAATTCGATCTTGTATTCCTGTGACTTAATCAGCCGCGAATGGTGAAGTCTAATCTTTCTTCATTTCATAATAGTGATAGTCCACTATTCTGAACAACACATTCTGGGAAAAGGACAGAAATGAATAGCATTTTTTTCTTTGGATTACTCAAATCAAACCGGTATATTGTGGTAATGAAATGCTATAGTGTCGCTGAAACCAAAAAGGTATCTATTTTCGTTAGTTCCCGTATCCAAAGTAAATCTTTTTCCACTTCGTAGTTACGTCATTGGATTTACTTTTCAACTTTGTATTCAGTGCCCAGATAAACAATAGCACTTAGGTGTTAGTTGTAATGTTGTACAACGGAACTAAATAAGTGGAGGAGAGCATGTCGTAGTTTATCGCTGCCCTGTTACGGATAAATATTGTATGCATTGTCGTTTATCGTTACAATAGACTTTAGACTGCAGTGTTTGTAGTGTTTATTAAAATATTTCCGAATTGAGAGTTGCATGTGCAATCTTGAGGTAGCCCCAAAAATTTTACCCAGGAATTATGTACTAGTAAATCATAAATTTAGGCAAAGTAATTCTCACCCCCAAATAAATAATTCCGAGCGAGATGTTCCAATGGTTAGGGCACTGACCTTGCATTCGACAGAAGTGGAATTCAATTACGCATCCAGCCATCCGTAATGAGATTTTCTGTAGTTTTCGTTAATCAAATGAGGTTAATTCCGGGACAGTTCCTTAGAAAATGTACTAATGATTTATTACAACTTCCCTGCCCAATCCCAAATCTTTCCTATATTCGATTAACTGATTGTCATCCGGAGGTCAAGTACTAATTTTCCGAGCTTTACTTTTGAATAAAAATTTGTTGTTTTTCGTATTCACGGATTATTCCGTCACTTATTGATAATACAGCTTCATACTTAAGGTAGAAAAACAAACAATTTGTTTTTTGTTCTATTAGTATTTGTTTACGCAAGTTATACATTTTTAATAATGTGTTTTGGATATGTCCTGTGTTTGATACAGCCACACTGACAAATGTAATTTAAACTGCAATTTAACATGCTTGGTGCATAACAGAGTGAGGAACGGGTGGTTCGATATTTCTCACCTAATGTCACGATCAGAGTTTGTATAAACGTTGAAAATATCTTTGTTTCCAATTTTGGGTTCCCTACACGATAGCGTCTCTTGTGGACGCAAGTCCGTCGTTTCTTGACGATGCCCCAATAAGCCGAAAAGTCGGTTCGAAATAAACAAGAACTGGCAGAACAAAAATTCAGTTTGTTTCTTTTTAAACAGTAAATTTGTCGATTTCCTTCATTTATTGTTCTCCTCGGAGCAATCGCTCAATAAAACGAGGTTTCAACCAGTGACGAAATTGACATGGTGACATGCACCACTTCCAAAAATTTTCATTGGTGGGACGGTTCTGAACATACATCGTTCATTCGTTCCTTTCACAAAAAGTTCTGATATTGTGAGGAGTCGTTTGAGCTGTTTTGCATACCCCCATTGTGCCGCAAGTCCGATCTCCAGTGACTTACAGGGAAGGGAAGGTTCAAATGGTTCAAACGGCTCTGAGTACTATGGGACTTAACATATATGGTCATCAGTCCCCTAGAACTTAGAACTACTTAAACCTAACTAACCTAAGTACATCACACAACATCCAGCCATCACGAGGCAGAGAAAATCCTTGACCCCGCCGGGAATCGAACCCGGGAACCCGGGCGCGGGAAGCGAGAACGCTACCGCACGACCACTAGCTGCGGGCGGAAGGGAAGGTCAACATAACACCAGAAAGAATGTAAGATTAACTGTCACGCAACGAAATTTTTTTATTGATGGAGAACTGCTAGGAGTGCCCCACTTAAGGATGAAAGTGCAGGCACCATACCACACGAGTATATATTAATGAAGAGGCTCATCTCACTACAAAAGAGTCTACAATTAGATTTGTTACTAAAAAACATCAAAGAAATGAATTACCCACTGAATTAAGTATGTCAACATTTAATACGTAGACAAAAGAATTTAATCATGAAATATAGCCTTGGCACAGATGGGTGTACACATGAAAGCATGACATGAAACTATATCGTGGACAGCGAGCCAGGCAGCCGCGCAGTCT
Source organism: Schistocerca americana (assembly GCF_021461395.2). NCBI lineage: Eukaryota > Metazoa > Arthropoda > Insecta > Orthoptera > Acrididae > Schistocerca > Schistocerca americana. The sequence goes on from NC_060121.1 coordinate 463,606,522, forward strand.
AACGCGCTACTTCCCGAGCGGAAAGGCGTGCCGGTCCCCGGCACAAATCCGCCTGGCGGATTAGTGTCGAGGTCCGTTGTGCCGGCCAGCCTGTGGATGATTTTTAAGGCAGTTTTCCAACTAACTCGGCGAATGCAGGCTGGTTTCCCTTATTCCGCCTCCGTTACACTACGTCGGCGATTGTTGTGCAAACACTGTCTCCACATACCCGTAGACCACAATTACTCTACCAAGCAAACATTTGGCGTACAATCGTCTGTTATGAGACGTTACGGGGGGGGGAGGTCCACTGGGGACCGAGCCGCGGAATAACCCTGGGTTCAGGCGTGGGGTGGCGGGACTGCTGTGGCCTGTTGTGGAGTTGTGAACCAACAGGGGCTACGGCGAGATGAAGCCTCTCCGTCGTTTCTAGGTTCCCGGTTTAATACACAGTACCGTGGACACGATCAATGACTGTGAATGTGGTTGGTAGTTTAAAGGAAGAATACGGAAAATCAAGTACGAATAACAGTAAAATCGCCAAAGTGCATCGTAGAAGCAACTAGCTGGCTGCGAACGTTAAAACCGCCAATAAAAACATGATGTAATTCAAGTCGCCTCACGTCCGCCTCTCTTCAGTGACTGTATTGCCGGATCGTTCTTACCACTCTAATATGGTGTTAATGCGGACGACGACCGCCGTAACGGCTGGAAATTCTGAGTCCAGCTCCCCTCTGTACTCTGCCTTTCGATGGAGACATCCCTCTCTACAATACCTCAGCCGCAGGTCTCTATTCCTAGACCCCTCTGCAGCAAGTATCTACTCTTAGATGCCCCAGCAGCAAGTGTCCTATCACTTAACGCTCCGAAACTTAGCATGTTCTGCCAGCGTTGGAATCTCGTCGACCAGCTGCAGCAGGCATGCAGCAGAAGTTCCAACCAATAATAATGTTATAAATAAGTTTTACAAATTGCTGTTCTCTCTGGTTTTGTCTGGTTAACCAATGATGGCCTGATGCGGGAAGGAAGGCAGAATATCTCACTCTCTTCATGACAGATTGCTAAACCACGCCAATCGAAGGATTTTCATATAGACACACACGGAAAAAGGCACCTTCTACAGAAATAATTATTGTTAGCCGATCGTAGTCCCTGTTTCATAGATTTAAATGAACATTCTTTCGTGGCATAGCCGTAGAAAAACGATCGATCCCACACTTCCCTGTTACGAGTGCAACACCTGACTTCAGATGTTACCTTTCCAAAAAGGATTCCATCTAGTGTCTCGTATGATGTAGTCTTATTGCTCACAAGTCACCACAACACGCCTGCCTTGCGCAGATGGGGCGTAGTGAATTCTTTGTCCTCTACCTTCCTGAGAGGGCTGCTTTCAGGAACGAACAAGTTTATGACTCTAAGGTCCTTTTATGTAAACTTCTACATGTCTCAAGCCAGCTAGAAAGAGCTCCCAAGGCTGCAGAAAATGACAGATCTCGCTCACCGTAATAAGAGAAAAGGAAAAGAAGAAGTAATTAGCTTGCAGTCATTGTCGGCAGTGAATATCGTCTCCAGTTGTCTTGCAGCGATAAAGGATGAACATATGGAATGTTGGAATGTACATATAACAATAAAAAGTTGGTTGTGTGATTGTTTGGGGATAAACTGTCATGTAACATTAGCTCCTCGTCGTCTTCAAAATGGATGCTGATGAAATTGCACTGAGATTAATCTGTAGCAAAAGTTCAGCAAAGGCATTTTTGCTGGGCTGTGGGTGTTATTCTTATTTTTTGTTTTATATGCTCATCAGCTGAGGATTATCAGGCCACAAGTGGAGAATATTAGCCTGGTGCCAAGATGACTAGGTGAAAATAAACAGGTACACTTATTCACAAGTAGCTTGTCCGCGTAACTGATGGACAACTCCGTCGGATATATGGTCAGGGTAGCATAAAAGTTCATGCCCCTAGCCCGTTGGTGACAACAATTCGTTCCTTCTGACAAAATATACTGTGTCCATTATAATAAAGTTCACGAGCTTCCTGCTCTAATGTCTGACCAGTCTTCAATTAGTGACCAACAGTAAAAGATTATGCCATTGACTCACAACGAATCTGACGTTGTGTAGAGTGTCATAATAATGTTCATTCTGTCACACAATCAACGAAGAAATACACTACTAGCCATCAAAATTGCTACACCAAGAAGAACTGCAGATGATAAACGAGTATTCATTGGACAAATATATTATATTAGAACTGACATGTGATTATATTTTCACGAAATTTGGGTGCATACATCCTGAGAAATCAGTTCCCAGAACAACCACCTCTGGCCGTAATAACGGCCTTGATACGCCTCGGCATTGAGTCAAACACAGCTTGGATAGCTTGCACAGGTACAGCTGCCCATGCAGCTTCAACACGATACCACAGTTAATCAAGAGTAGTGACTGGCGTATTGTGACTAGCCAGATGCTCGGCCACTATTGACAGACGTTTTCAATTGGTGAGAGATCTGGAGAATATGCTGGCCACGGCAGCAGTCGAACATTTTCTATATGCAGAAAGGCCCGTACAGGACCTGCAACATGCGGTCGTGCATTATCCTGCTGAAATGTAGGGTTTCGCAGGGATCGAATGAAGGGTAGAACCACGGGTCGTAACACATCTGAAATGTAAAATCCACTGTTCAAAGTGCCGCCAATATGAGCAAGAGGTGACCGACACGTATAACCAATGGCACCCCATACCATCACGCCGGGTGATACGCCAGTAGGGCGATGACGAATACACGCTTCCGATGTGCGTTCACCGCGATGTCGCCAAACACGGATGCAACCATCATGATGCTGTAAACAGAACCTGGATTCATCCGAAAAAATGACGTTTTGCCATTCGTGCACCAAGGTTCATCGTTGAGTACACCATCGCAGGCGCTCCTGTCTGTGGTGCAGCGTCAAGGTTAACTGCAGCCGTGGTCTTCGAGCTGATAGTCCATGCTGCCGGAAACGTCGTCGAACTGTTCGTGCAGATGGTTGTTGTCTTGCAAACGTTCCCATTTGTTGACTCAGGGATCAAGACGTGGCTGCACGATCCGTTACAGCCATGCGGATAAGATGCCTGTCATCTCGACTGCTAGTGATACGAGGTCGTTGGGATCCAGCACGACGTTTCGTATTACCCTCCTGAACCCACCGATTCCATATTCTGCTAACAGTCATTGGATCTCGACCAACGCGAGCAGCAATGTTGCGATGCGATAAACGGCAATCGCGATAAGCCTCAATCCGACCTTAATCAAAGTCGGAAACGAGATGGTACGCATTTCTCCCCCTTACACGAGGCATCACAACAACGTTTCACCAGGCAATGCCGGTCAACCGCTGTTTGTGTATGAGAAATCGGTTGGAAACTTTCCTCATGTCAGCACGTTGTAGGTGTCGCCACCGGCGCCAACCTAGTGTGAATGCCCTGAAAAACTAATCATTTGCATATCACAGCATCTTCTTCCTGTCTCGTGTGTAGCACGTCATCTTTGTGGTGTAGCTAAAATGGCCAGTAGTGTATGACGTTTTCTGGCTGCGTCTGAATCACCTGAATTAAAGTTAATTGGATAAACCAATAATGAATTCATAGACCCTTGTGCAGACGTCGCACACAGGTTCACTAATAATTCAGGTCGATTTACTGTCCTCTTGATAATTAATGCCATAGGTGTGGATTAGATGTCCCCAGCAGCCCTGATCCGTGATTAGACTGTCGGCGACATCACGGCTGCTTAAGCCGGTCAGCAGACCATAATCTCCTGTGGCGGCGTCCCTCAGTGAGGGGTTTGGGGTCGCCCAGGGTTAGGAACACGTCAGGCATGGGTACTCCGCTGGCCGGGACAGGCAGCGGGCACAGGTTCCACCCGAGGGGTGGAGGCGGGGGGGGGGGGGGGGGGGGGCTGTAGAGGCTGGCGCCTCGTCGGCAGGAAACACTCTTCGGAAGCTGCGTCCTCATCTCAGCAGTGCGTCAACGTCTCATCGCTTCCCCAGACAGATTTCTCTGTAGTCAGGTGTCCGCCTCACTATTCTATGCAGCTTGTATTGTTAACGTAACCGCATTGGCTCCAAACAGCGTTAATATTGGACATGAGAAAGCAATATTGACGTAATAGCTATTACATGCAATATCCTTCTTTAATACAACTACTATTAACAGATGTGCCGTCAAGATTTATGGCTAACTGACCTCAGGTAGTGAGTAAGTAACAGAATGCTGTGGTCCTTTGGCCTTCAAGAAACTAAAAAGTAAATCCATAAGATAAACTCATTAGGTTACAAATGTGCCTGGGTTCCAAGGACCCTAGAAAATGAAAATACTAAGCTCAGGCTACAGGGCCTCTCAACAAATGAACGTTAATTTAATAATTAACATTTTAAGAACACTTTTCAGTTCATAATGATGTATCAGTTAAACTATCACAATTCCTGATTTCTAATCACTGGAACACAGTCGACAAATTAGTACTTGTCAGCTGGTTAATAGTTAAGTGGACATGCCGTTAATATAGATCACATGCGACGCTGGTTATCATTTCTTGAGATGTCCACAGATGTTAAATGGAAACCGCTCTGCTTAGTGGACCATTCACATTGTTTTATTTATTGGCGCGCCCTACAGCTAACTACTGCGCTGGTAGCGCGCGCTGACATGCTCCTTTATTAATGTCATGATGAGGTTCTTCCCTCTTTCAGATACTTCCTTGTCTTTACAATCCTCAAATAGTGAAAACAATTAGTCATTCAGAAGCTCAGATTACTGTTCTGAAATACATGTAATACACTCGAGCATAACATATGGCTGCCAGCGTAAGAAAACACAAATCATTCTATCATAGCGTTCATTACAACAGTAAAATATTTACGTAGACTAGTTTCCGTACCTGGATTTGTGCTCTCACATTTATTCTATTTTTAAGTTAGAATACTCCTCACCCAATCATTACATTCATAGGTGATATTTGTCTTGCTGTAAAATAGTTTTAACATCACAGTAACGGACTTTTTCCGGATGACAGTCGCATTTCCTGTGAACAGTATATACAAAATTCGCAAAGAATCCTACGTCTTTGGTTGATCGGACTCAAGTATCTGTACCTGACGTGGCTTGTTCGTAATATATCCATTCCTGTATCACCGCTCAGTGCCTCACACCACGACATACTGAAACAAAATTTTAAAAAATCCTCATAGGCTCGGCACTCCATCAGCCCTACGGCAAAACATAAGAGGCTCGGTGCTCAATCATTACCCGCAATCACCGCTCAGTGCTTCTCGCATCTAATGTCTAAAGTATAACCAGCAAAGGACTTTTATGACGTAAATGTATCCAACGTTTCATCCAATGCTTTCATCATTTTCATCTTCTAGTACCGTCTCAATGGTTTAAACCTTACCTGGACGGCGTCCAATGCAATTTATAACAGCTCATCCAAATCTTTCTCTTGTACGCAAGACTGCGGCTGCGAGACTGGTTATTTGCTCACTAACGAGGCATATTCGATGAATTTCTTGAGATATGACGTGTGTAGCCAGCCTTTCGATTTGTAACTCCCGAGGGCTCAATCTCAACAACGTTATTGTGTATTATTTTCCTCATTCTGTATGGTCCACAATAGATGTAATGAATTTATGGCTTGTAAACTTGCTTATATCCTTATTTTCTTTATGATAATTTCATTGTCTTCAACAAACCTGCTTCATCTCATAGCCCTGTACGGTTTTCAAGACGTCTTACTATTCAATACAATTCATGCGGTTATCCTGTGCATACATGCATGTCCAAGTTCCTGTAACTCGTAATTAGTCTTATCGTATTTCCGGTGCCTAAAACACCTCGTGCCTACTTAATTCATGGAACTAATATAACTACAGTTTAAGTAAGACTTTCAATGTACAACGGAGGCTCCTAGGGTTGAATTCCATCTCACGGCAAAGTCAGAGTCTTGGCCACTGTCTTCGCTCACCTCATATTTACCCCTTCGCTCTTTTGACGCAGATTCCTATGTGAATCTGGATCGCACGTTTATATGACATCGGCTGTCTCTCGTCTGTAAACATCACGTCCTCCATAATTTCGTCTCTCGTCTGCTCGATATGGAGGCGCCCATGAACCATGAGGATTGTCTCTTTTCCATCTGTTGCCATTTTTGCACGGTGTGTGCTTGTTTCGCCAGTTCACATTAGATGATCCGTGTGATGGCCCTTAGTGTGTTTGCACAATGTGCACTGTTTCTTTGCGTCCACGTCGATACTCTGCAAATCACACTTAAGTGCCTGGCAAAGGGTTCGTCAAACCAGTTTCACAGTAATTCTCTGTTAGTCCACCTCCAACAGCGCCAGGAAAATCAGCTTGACGTTCATAACTAAGCTCGAAAAAGCAAATACAAAGATGGATCTCCATTTCTCACACCACGATCAGCCAACGTAATCTCTTTCTAAATCCTGTTAGGTAATTTTGTTTTGTAGATCCATATCAACTCATGGCCACCACGTACCACTAGCATTGCTTCAACCCATGTAACAACGTCGAACCCGTAGAAGAAAGGCAGAAGGCTGAAGAAGATGAAGTAGCAATTAGCAAATGTAGCTAGCTAGCTAGTTATTCAACTGTTTCCAAACCAATCACACTTCGTTCCTTACTGATGCCTCATGGTAGCATTATGTCATCTAGGAACACATTGTTTTCAAATGACTTTCCTAACTACGAATGATTTTTATATCCACATTAAATCATTTTATGTCTTTCAAATAAGTACGATCGCTCTACTAAACGACAACACGTTTTTCTATCCCCCAGTACTTGGGAATACAATGGCCAGAAACTTTCCTATTGATTAATCATGTATCACAATACCATTTAAGCACCACAGCCGTAGTAAAATTAGTGTCTGTCATTACAAAAGGCCCTGGCTCAAATGTTATTTATATAAACAGAATATCAGCGATCGTAGGTGGCTACAACGATGCTCTCCCAAGTCGTAAATACAGTCACTAATCTAGACGGTGCCCTTGAAAAGCGCGCAGCTGCTACTAAGAAGTGCCAAAATTTGAATCCCAGCCAATAGAGACGGGTCCCTAGGTTATTATTCGCCTTTATTTCCATACTTTTGTAAACTCTGATAAAACTATCGAAAGCCCTCGTTAAATAGGTTCAGTTTTTGTAATCTACTTTCCATGGGTTTTAAGGCTTGTGACTGCCTTTGTCTATAGCTTCCAACGTATGAATACTCAGAAAATCTTCTGAGTCACAGGTTCTTGATGTGGCAACGTTTATTCTCCTCGTACACTGCACCCCAAGATAAACGAATAGATACAAGAGCGTCGGCGGAAGGGGGTGGGGGAGGGGGCGGGAGGTGGAAAATAATCCGAATTTGTTATGTGAAAAAGCTTTTTAAATAACACAGACGTTATTAACATTCTATGTCTTTATTCCTCGGGTCTACATATTTATTTCTCAGAATCCCTGACGAAGAACACATTTCTCCCAAAGAGAAGCCCATTTGTTGATACCGTCAACGTACATTGTTTGAGTTTATTGACAGGACCACAGCTCACTTGCACCTCTTCATCACTACCAAAGTGAAATCCTTGAAGATTTGGAAACAGATGAAAATCGGATGGGCCAAGTCAGGACTTTATGGAAGAAGGTTGAAGACAGTGAACCCAAGACGTCGGATTGTTGCAGATGTCGCAGCGCCCCTCTGTGGTGTAACATTGTCATGGTGAGGGAGAGGGTGCTCCATGTATGGACGAGCTCTTTCCGTCTCTTATAATAACTTTGTCAGCGGAAAGTTAAAGACTAATCTCTTCTTCCCTCCCTCTCCGCACTCGAAACTCGATTACAGCACGCTTTCTCACACACTGACGTAGCTACGTTACACACCGTCATGTTACACGCTACAGTTCGGAGCCCTCTGGCGGTAAAAAGATGCAGATAGGTACACATAAGGGATAAAGAGTAGAATCCTAACAACGTGTTTTATTTAGGAATTTTAAAGAGTTCTCAAATAATTCAGAGACATTTCTTTTCAGTATGTCCTCGTAAATGCGAAGGATAAACTCTGTATATAAATTTTACATTCGACGCTCCTAGCACTTCCCTCCGCTTGACACCCCAGGCGGTTGCTGTTAACTGTGATACATCCAACATAGAAATCTTACAGGTGTGGCACCTTTGAGCTCGGTGTCTCAGATGTCAGCTTGTGTTGCTTGGGCGTTAAGCCGGTGACGATCACCAGTTGTAAACTACTCTAACAAAGTTTCCACTATCTCAAAATTTGTGAACGTGTCTAAACTTTAGACTTTAAGATCGATGGGGTAGATGTTAGGAGTTGGTAGAGAATTAAAGAACAAGCTTCATGAAATTTAAAAAAAGCTCGTGAAAAAAAAATCAGTAAAACAGACAGTCTGTCAGATAGTGCACATCTGTGAAACAAAAATCTGCTCCTAAAGGTGCTCGAGACGTAGTTGCTCAAGCCTCTTCGACTCCGCGATGGCTGTTTCCTGAGATAATCAGGTTTGTGAAGGGCGTTCCAGCAATTTTGAACTGTAAATTTAAATCAGTCTCGAGCTTGCTCAACTGGGCTCACGCCAGCAAGTAAAACAGGCCAGTCACTTCGGATGCTTTTATCTCTTGCAAAACAAAGGCCCACCATGAGTCCAGCATGATTTGTTCGTATATTATCGTCTTGTAAAACGAATCCATTGTCCAAATGTTGGCTATGGAGTTGCACAATGTGCTGGAGAATACTGTCCCAATACTGCATAGCCCTAAAACTATCCTCGATAGCGACGATAGTCGCCAAACACCCATATATAATAGCACCCAAAAAGTAACTGACCCACCACATTGCTATACCTACTGGAATCCATGCCAGAGCAGATAACTGGAATCTGACCTCCACCAAATTCTTCTACAACAGTCGTCAGGCGTCAAACAAGTCCTGCACTCATCATTGGAGGCTAGCCAGTACCATTAATCCATGTTCTTTTCCAGGTATTCACTCGCTCATCTTCTTCACTCCATATGATGCTGGGGGCAGGGTCTATATTTTTGTTCGCATTGGATGCTAAGGGGCAAGATTGATCACGTGAAGACCATTACTCACTTAAACTTCCCGGCAGATTAAAACTAGGCTACCCTCACAACTTCACTACCGCCAGTACCTCGTCTCCTGCCTTCCATACTTTACATAATCTTCCATGCGAAACTTTCAGAGTGAAATTTCATTCTGAAAACATCCCCCAGACTGTGGCTAAGATATGTCTCTGGAATATCCTTTCTTCCAGGGGTACTAGTCTCACAAGGTTCGCAGCAGAATTTCTGTGAAGTCTGGAAGGAAGGACATGAGATACTGCGGAAGTGAAACTGTGAGGAGGAGTAGTTAGTCATATTAGGGTATCTCAGTCAGTAGAGCACTTGCACGCGAAAGACAAAGGTTTCGAGTTCGAGTCTCGGTCCAGCACACGTTTTTAATACGCCAGGAATTTTCCTATCAGCGCACACCCCGCTGCAGAGAGAAAGTTGTATTCTGGAATCGTTTGTTACTGCCTCAGCTGATAACTCTTCTTCTTGCCTTCGAAAGGGCAGCGGCCCAATTTGCAGGTTCCAGTCATCAGCTGATGCTGCTGTCTGTAGATGGGCACTATGGGATAGACCTTTAATATATTGTCTTCCATGACAGCGGCTGTTTTTGTTAGAATGACTTCGTTGTGGTGTACAGTATTTCGACTGCTGACAACCGTTCTCGCCATCAAGTGGCAAATTACACAAGGTCTAAGGTTGAGGTGACCTGTCAAGGCATGTAGACACGCTAACAGTGCACAATATAGACACAGCACACTCTGATGAATCACATTGAGAATGCTGCCACTCTTATCACCATTGCACAGGTATTAAAAGTATTCAGAAAGACGTTTTCAGTACAAAAAAAATCTGTTGTATATATGTCCAAGATCTAGTCCAAAATCCCTGTGTAGATTTCAACCAAATTTGGCACAGAAACAGCAGGACTCATGAGTATCAACACTCTGTGTTTTATAACGTTCTAGCTCCAATAGGAGTGGAGATGCACGCAAAAATGTGTTTTTTCTAGCCTTCGACAACAGGCATGTTGTGTGGGAATAGTATCAGCTTGCCATATCAACTTCCCTTGCAGAGCAGTCTACATGTCAGGGGAAAGAAACAGTTTTCTAGGCCCCTGCATAACAGATGTGTTGTATTCGAGTAGTATCAGCCTGCTTTATCAACCTGTTTTACATGGTAACCGCTATGCTAAGTGCAAAGAAATCGTTTCAAGCCTCTGAATGTAGTCTGCTGTATATGATAGGCATGTTTTGGGGGTAGCATTGGCCTGTTTTATTGTAGGGGATACATATGCCGATGGACATGGGTGGGGAAAGGTTGAGATGGATAGAGAAATGGACAGCCAGAGTGAAGGGAAAGAGGAAATGAACAGAGAGAGAAAGGGGAGGAGGAGATTCAGGAGGCAGGTGAAAAATGTGGAGAGTTGTGGAAGGAAGAAAGATTGAGTTTAACATACTGTCAACATCGAGATCATTGGAGACAGAGCACAAACTTGGATTGTGTCAAAGATGGAGAAGGTAATTAGTCATCTCCATTCAAAGGAACCATCCTAGCATTTTCCTGGGGAGATTTAAAGAAATCACAGAAAACCTTAATGTGGATGGCAGGACACAGATTTGAACCACTCTCCACCCAAATGCAAGTCCAGTGTGCTAGCTACTGCACCACCTCTCTTAGTGAGGGGTGAAGGTGCGGAGAAAAGGCTAGTAAACGTGTACAAGTCGTGAGGATGGAGCACCTTACCTCTTTCTGCGCTGAGGGCTAAAAGTGTCGAAAATGACATGGAAATAGTAGTTCGTTATATCATTTAGCTTAATTTTATCTGCATTCCAGAGCTTCAGTATCAGGTGACTGTTATCATAGCCTAACATATATCTTGCATTTCCCATATAAGAATACAGAAATCCCTCTCTGAAATCAGTTCCCATTCCTCCAGGAGAACCTACACCTCTCAGTCACGCTCCAGGCGTGCTCCATGCGATTGAGATCGAAAAATTTCGCTCGTTCCACAATGACAGTCCTATGCAGGATATCCCTGCTGACATCCACTAAATGCTCTTTTGAAAGATAAACACCTGCGTTGAAGCCCCCCCCCCCCCTCCCCCAGATGGTCTAACACGATATGCCTGAGAGTCTCCACTACTGTAGGATAAACACTATCAAAGGCAAGCTTTGTATGTTCCTTAGTAATAATGCCGCGCCAGTGGCCTTGCCTCGTTGAGTGCATTGGTTCTCGTCAGGTCACCAAAGTCAGGCAAAATCGTGCGTGGCCATTACTTGGATGGGAGACTGCACAGGTACACTACGTGATGATGACTCTTTTCCCTTTGCCTTTATACAAAGGGCAAGAAGGGTGGTGATCTGACCGTCAGACTGTGCCAAACCTCTTCGCAGTGTCTAATGAAGTAAGGGCAATTGCCACTGTTGATAGTGATCTGTCCATCGTATGGGGACTTTAAGCTTGGCGGCCGCCTTGATGCTACTCCAGAGAAGTAGGCTATGCGCTGACACCAGATTTCATCCTATCCCTTTTCGTCACACCACACTACACACATCCGTTACGCTCACCTACACTTATCAGATACACCTAAAACACACAACTCACACACACCGCGAAGGAAAGGTACAATTCTGCCCCAAGGACAGAAAAACCTTGCCAATTAGGGACTGAACCTGTCCTTCGGGTCTCCCAACAAACAATGCCACACAACTTTACTTTTAATAATAACGCCATTTTATAACTAGTACTTCTCCGGCATTCGCCGTACAATGCCGTAACGCTATTATGAAGTAAATAAAAGGCAGAAAAGGAATTTTGACACACTCGTGGTCTCAGAAACAAAGAATATTATCCACAGAACAAAACTACGCCAGCCTGTGTCTAATATCATTTACTGAAAGAACTCATTACGTTATCTTGAACCAATCTCATAATATTACAGCATGAATGTTTTCGGTGATGCATCCTGTGTACATATAGAAAAATCTGGTATTTCTAACGCCGACAGCTGCTAATAAATATTTCTTTATTTCCAACCGTTTTCGATCTTCACATAATTCTCGGGTATCTTAAAGCTATACCTCAAGATGATGTAAAGATCAATGCCAGTAATGAATAAAGAATTATTTATCAGCCACTGTTTTTGCTTAAAATATGACGTTTTTCATATATGTACCTTGTAATACCGTGTAGGACCTCCCTCTGCCCGGTGTTGTGCTGCAGCTTGACGAGGCATGCACTCAACAAGTCGTTAGGAGTCCCTCGGAGAATATTGAGCCACGCTGCCTCTATATGCATACATAATAGTGAAAGTGCTGCCGGTGCAGGATTTTATGCACGAACTGACCCCACGATTATGTCTCATAAATGATTGCTAGGATTCATGTCCGGCGATCTGGCTGGCCAACTCATTCGCTCGCAGTATCCAGACTATTCTTAAAACGAACGGCGGACAATTGTAGCCCGGTGACATGGCGCATTGTCACTGATGAAATGAAGTCCATAAAAGGCTGCAATTGGTCTCCAAGCAGCCAAAAATTGCCATTTTCGGTCATAATCGGTCCAGTTTGACCAGAGGACCCAGTGCATTTTATGTAAACACAGCTCACATTATTGTGGAGCCACCCCCAGCTTGCACAATACCTCCTTGACAACGTAGGTCCATGACTTCGTGAGCTCTGCGCCAAATTCGAACCCTGTCATCAGCTCCTACCAACCGAAAACGGGACTCATCTGATTACGACACGGTTTTCCGGTCTTCTAGGGTCCAGCCGAGCCCAGGAGCGGTGCTGCAGGTGGTCTCCCGCTGTTTGCAAAGGTACTCACGTCAGTCGTCTGCTTCCATAGCCCATTAACACCCAATTTCGATGCACTGCCACGTCGCACGTCTCACATTGATATCTGGTGTTATTTCACGCAGTGTTGCTTGTCCTTTACCACTGACAACTCTACCCAAACGCCGCTGCTCTGGTCGTTAAGCGAAGGCCATCGTTCACTGCGTTGTCCGTGGTGAGAGGTAATGCCTGAAATTTTGTATTCCCGGCACACTTTTGACACTGAATTCCCTAACGATTGCCGAAATGGATTGTCCCATATGTCTAGATACAATTACTATTGTGCTTTCAGAGTCTGTTAATTCCTGTCGGGCAGCCATAATCACCTCGGCCACCTTTTCGCATGAATCACCTGAATACAAACGACAGCTCCGCCAATACTACTGCCGTCTGTGTATGTACACTACTCGCCCTTAAAATTGCTACACCACGAAGATGACTTGCTACAGACGCGAAATTTAACCGGCAGGAAGAAGATGCTGTGATATGCAAATGATTAGCCTTTCAGAGCATTCACACAAGGTTGGCGCCGGTGGCGACACCTACAACATGCTGACATGAGGAAAGTTTCCAACCGATTTCTCATACACAAATAGGAGTTGACCGGCGTTCGTTGTTGTGATGTCTCGTGTAAGGAGGAGAAATGCGAGCCATCACGTTTCCGACTTCGATAAAGGTCGGATTGTAGCCTATCGCGATTGCGGTTTATCGTATCGCGACATTGCTGCTCGCGTTGGTCGAGATCCAATGACTGTTAACAGAATATGGAATCGGTGGGTTCAAGAGGGTAATACGGATCGCCGTGCTGGATCAGAATGGCCTCGTATCGCTAGCAGTCGAGATGACAGGCATCTTATCCACATGGCTGTAACGGATCGTGCAGCCACGTCTCGATCCCAGAGTCAACAGATGAGGACGTTTGCAAGACAACAACCATCTGCACGAACGGTTCGACGACGTTTGCAGCAGCATGGACTATCAGCTCGGAGACCATGCCTGCGGTTACCCTTGACGCTGCATCAGAGACAGGAACGCCTGCGATAGTGTCCTCAACGATGAACCTGGGTGCACGAATGGCAAAACGTCATTTTTTCGGATGAATCGAGGTTCTGTTTACAGCATCCCTGTTTGGCGACATCGCGGTGAACGCACATTGGAAGCGTGTATTCGTCATCGCCATACTGCCATAACATCTGGTGTGATGGTATGGGGTGCCATTGGTTACACGTCTCGGTCACCTCTTGTTCGCATTGACGGCACTTTGAACAGTGGACGTTACATTTCACTTGTGTTACGACCCGTGGCTCTACCCTTAATTCGATCCCTGCGAAACCCTACATTGCAGCAGGATAATGCACGACCGCATGTCGCAGGTCCCGTACGGGCCTTTCTGGATACAGAAAATGTTTGACTGCTGCCCTGGCCAGCACATTCTCCAGATCTCTCACCAACAGAAAACGTCTGGTCAATGGTGGCCGAGCAACTGGCTCGTCGCAATACGCCAGTCGCTACTCTTGATGAACTGTGGTATCGTGTTGAAGCTGCATGGGCAGCTATACCTGTACATGCCATCCAAGCTCTGTTTGACTCAATGCCCAGGCGTATCACGGCCGTTATTAATGATTTCTCAGGATCTATGCACTGTAATTGCGTTAAAATGTAATCACATGTCAGTTCTAGTATAATATATTTGTCCAATGAATACCCGTTTTCATCTGCATATCTTCTTGGTGAAGCAATTTTAATGGTCAGTAGTGTACATGTCGCTGTCCCATGACTTTTGTCACCTGAGTGTATACCGAATGAAGTGAAGATTACCAGCTGCGCAACCAGTAAGCACGGCATGCATATTTCACACAATCGTTGCTTGCATGTGTTAATTTCACATAGAACTATTAGAACAAAAAAGACCTTTTTTATCAGAGCCAACGAATTTTTGCGTTTTCGTAGCTTTCCCCTAAACGAAAGAGTTGAGGCGGGTGTGCGCGTGGTGCAGGAGCAGATGGCGCGGGAGAAGCTGGTGGCGGCGGCGGCGGCGGTGGCCACGCCGGGCCCCGCTGGCGGGGCGGGCGCCTCGCAGCCGGCGGCGCCGCAGCAGCCGCTGGCGCCCGTGTCGGGCCGCGTCCAGCTGCAGGTCTTCTACCACGACGAGCGCCGCGAGCTGGTCGTGTCGGTGCTCGCCGCAGACGACCTGCCCCCGCGCGACGACACCGGGTTCGGCACGCTGCCCGAGGCCTTCCTCAAGCTGCGCCTGCTGCCCGCCACGTGAGTAACCTCCACGCGCTGGCTACCCCCCTCTGTGGCCCTGTTTGTCTTTTTTCGTTTAATGAATTAAAATAAACAAAAATTGCTGAGGCCCACGACTGGAAATGCTGTTTTTTTCCGTTTAGTGACTTACATCACGTAGAATTAAGTACGCTTTTGTTTCTTTCTTATTTGAAAAAAAAAAAATGTTTAGCGTCTCGGCTTCTTAATTTTGCACCCCTTATTCGGAACCCCATAACAGTTTTTATTTACTTTTATTTTTAATGCTTCCATTTATCTATTCATGTCCGTGGAAGATTACTATACGATTGTATCTTATCAAATTAGGGGATACAAGTGTATTATATTAATTGCGAAATTACAACTGGATTTCACAATAAGTGTCACAGATGTGTTACATAATATATCTGTTTCTATGGTATGTTAACGAGTTGCTATCTTTTTAAAATTCTCATATTGTGATATTTCATTCTCATATCAATTAATTCTCATATTTCACCCATATACACTCCTGGAAATGGAAAAAAGAACACATTGACACCGGTGTGTCAGACCCACCATACTTGCTCCGGACACTGCGAGAGGGCTGTACAAGCAATGATCACACGCACGGCACAGCGGACACACCAGGAACCGCGGTGTTGGCCGTCGAATCGCGCTAGCTGCGCAGCATTTGTGCACCGCCGCCGTCAGTGTCAGCCAGTTTGCCGTGGCATACGGAGCTCCATCGCAGTCTTTAACACTGGTAGCATGCCGCGACAGCGTGGACGTGAACCGTATGTGCAGTTGACGGACTTTGAGCGAGGGCGTATAGTGAGCATGCGGGAGGCCGGGTGGACGTACCGCCGAATTGCTCAACACGTGGGGCGTGAGGTCTCCACAGTACATCGATGTTGTCGCCAGTGGTCGGCGGAAGGTGCACGTGCCCGTCGACCTGGGACCGGACCGCAGCGACGCACGGATACACGCCAAGACCGTAGGATCCTACGCAGTGCCATAGGGGACCGCACCGCCACTTCCCAGCAAATTAGGGACACTGTTGCTCCTGGGGTATCGGCGAGGACCATTCGCAACCGTCTCCATGAAGCTGGGCTACGGTCCCGCACACCGTTAGGCCGTCTTCCGCTCATGCCCCAACATCGTGCAGCCCGCCTCCAGTGGTGTCGCGACAGGCGTGAATGGAGGGACGAATGGAGACGTGTCGTCTTCAGCGATGAGAGTCGCTTCTGCCTTGGTGCCAATGATGGTCGTATGCGTGTTTGGCGCCGTGCAGGTGAGCGCCACAATCAGGACTGCATACGACCGAGGCACACAGGGCCAACACCCGGCATCATGGTGTGGGGAGCGATCTCCTACACTGGCCGTACACCACTGGTGATCGTCGAGGGGACACTGAATAGTGCACGGTACATCCAAACCGTCATCGAACCCATCTCTCTACCATTCCTAGACCGGCAATGGAACTTGCTGTTCCAACAGGACAATGCACGTCCGCATGTATCCCGTGCCACCCAACGTGCTCTAGAAGGTGTAAGTCAACTACCCTGGCCAGGAAGATCTCCGGATCTGTCCCCCATTGAGCATGTTTGGGACTGGATGAAGCGTCGTCTCACGCGGTCTGCACGTCCAGCACGAACGCTAGTCCAACTGAGGCGCCAGGTGGAAATGGCATGGCAAGCCGTTCCACAGGACTACATCCAGCATCTCTACGATCGTCTCCATGGGAGAATAGCAGCCTGCATTGCTGCGAAAGGTGGATATACACTGTACTAGTGCCGACATTGTGCATGCTCTGTTGCCTGTGTCTATGTGCCTGTGGTTCTGTCAGTGTGATCATGTGATGTATCTGACCCCAGGAATGTGTCAATAAAGTTTCCCCTTCCTGGGACAATGGATTCACGGTGTTCTTATTTCAATTTCCAGGAGTGTATTTATTCTCCAGGAAGATTTGGTGAATTCCTTTGCATGATACCGGTCGTATAAAAACTGGAAACACTGATATTCCTAACACCACGAGCATCGTGCCAAGGCAGGTTTGCCACAGTGACATTTATTCGTAAAAATCGCACTCGGGAAAGAAACATCGTTAATATTCGTGATGATTTCGAGCGTTTGCAATTATTTCGCGCCAAACCATGTATGACGGATCACTTTTCCGAAAACTGGTGCTTGCAATTGATCATGAACCAAGATACACTGCAGGAACTTCACCAAAAGCACTTTTCAAATAATTTTCTCTCTTTTTTAATTCATTCATCTGACGTACAGTTAGTAGATGAATAAGGACAACGTTTTATCGGTATACACTGGGAAATATTCGTGCAATAATCTTCTGCAGACGTGGGTATACAAATGAAAACCAAAAATAAAAGTAATAGTCGGGTTTCGAACGCGGGGCGCAAAATTGAAAACGCCATGGTGCTGACCACTATGCACATAAAGTACCTGGAAAACACCTCGAAAACCGTGATAGTCGTTTGTTTCAGAAACGGTCGAGTATCTAAGAATAAGCCGAGACACGTGTATAGACTATCTTGTGGTGGGGCAACCACAGCTGTCAGTATTCATCTTGGGTATTAACAACCGCTTCAGCTGTAGTTAGTCCTTTGTTACTGGATCACTACCGGTTTCGTGGCACTAGAAGTCACGTCTTCAGGTGAACATCTGTACGAAAATAAATCCAGAAGGAATAACCCTAAGACATACACTGGTATAGTAAATTATTTCAAGATTTTTTAAAAAAATTAAATATTAAAAACTTTTACACGAGAATATCAAAATGTTACTAATCACATGACTAAAACATTAGAGCGGAAGAATTCGGAATCTTTTTATCCGACACTCGTTGTCCGCCAAAACAAAACACCGCTAAAAGACGATGTGTCACAGAACAAAAACAGCCAAATTCCAATGTAGTAGATGGCTCCTACACAAAATGGTTCAAATGGCTCTGGGCACTATGGTACTTAACATCTGAGATCATCAGTCCCCTAGACTTAGAACTACTGAAACCTAGCTAACCTAAGGACACCACACTCATCCATGTCCGAGGCAGGATTCGAATCTGCGACCGTAGCACCAGCGCGGTTCCAGGCTGAAGCGTCTAGAACCGCTTGGCCACAGCCGCCAGCGGCTCCTACACAAATGGTGAATAAAAACAGGAATATTGGGATAAAAAGTACAAAACTTTTTTGAAAAACAGTCTGTAGAATATCAACGTGATAGTGGCAGCTGACATTTTTCGTTAATAACGCCCGTAAGTTATGCTCAAACTAGAGCTTAAAAGAGGAACATCATATACGTATATGTGGGCAACGAAACATATGTGCCGGCAGAGTTCACTGAATAAACCTTAAAACTTTAATACATTAAATTTCTAATAATTATTCTTTAGTAAAAATGCTTCAAAAAATTCTTCACCTTGAATCCAAGATTGTAGTGAATTTTGATACTCATTAACAGTAGATAAAATTTAAGGAAATTTACAAAAATTTTAAAAACATACTTGCAACGAAGAGGTGGAAAACCTAAGATAATAAGACGGATGCATAGGAAGTAGGGAAGCAAGGTGAGGAAAATCGAAAAGCCGAGGAGTGAAAAAAAAGGACTGGGTGAAGAAAGTGTAGAATATTATGTCCACTCACTTAAGGCAATGTAAATTTGGCAAAATGCTACGATGTCTCAACTCCGTTTGTCCATTCAGGATTTGGTGTGGAAAACGACAAATGGATCTCATAATTTCTAACTCCCCCAGGACACTTAAAGTGTGGCCCTTAGTTATGGTGAGATCGGTGACGAAATGCCTCTGCTGACGAAGGTGGGTACTCAAGGCAGATTTTGAGCAAGAAACCCTAAGATGTTCTTCGAAGCTGGTGCTAAATCTCCTGCCTGTTTGTCCGATACACCGCATGGGGCAATCATTGCAAATGATGCAATACACCCCGGTTGCATTATATTGTATTTGGAACAAGCGGAATGTTCTTTGTGCCTATACTTTGTGCCAACGTTATTTGGAATGAAGAAAGCCGGTTCAATACTTTTAAACCTCAACTGTCTGCCGATCCTTTCGGAGCTATTGTCGAAATATATAATTTTATGATACGTAATACCACCTGTCTTCCGACTACCGGAGTAATATTTTTCTGTTGTCGAATTATAAATGCAATATAAGTTTAAATGACAAAAATATATTTTTGATACGATATAATTACAGTTTAATAGTTTTCGGATTTTTTTTCTCTTTACTTGTACTGTGAAACATTGCCTCCTGCCAGATTTCATGATTTTGGGGCCCTGCAGCGTACGCTATATTTTTTTATGAGTGAGTTTACAACTATCAAAATATATGACATAAATGACTAAATATGTAATTATTTCCTTGGCTTAGAAGCTTAAACGTTTTACACCGCCTACGGACCATAGACCTTAGTAAGAGAGATACATTTTAACTTTGCACGTCTGCCGGTTTTTGACAGGAAATGGCATTAACAGACAGAAATTATCAAAGAAATTTTCGAGTGAAACAATTAGAAATTAACAATTTTCGTATTTTTTTCTTCTACTTCTACCGCAAATTTCGTGATTCTAGGTCAACGAGGAATACCCTGTGGCGTGCTTGTGAGTATCAAAACTTTTTTGGTCTCATTGACTTAGAAGCTTAAACGTTTTACATCGCCAAGCTACCGTATGCCTTGGTACGTGAGATACGTTTCAACTTGATACGTCTACTTGTTCCTGAGAAAAAGGGGTCTCAACAGAGGGACATACAGACGGATAACAAAATGATTTTGTAAGCATTCTGTTTTAAAGGAATAAGGAACCCAAAATCTAACGGGAACACTGATTGTGCTGATCATACGCGGAGATGACTGCAACAAATAGCAGCCCTACCATTCATACGATCACAGATCTGTGCTCACAAACGTAGTACTGAGTTAAATACCAATGATGAAATAACGCTTCGATTTTGTATCACGTCAATTTTCTTGTAAACCGGAAAAGAAAAGACTCAAAGAGTTTGAGAAGATGTGATACATAAATATGTTGAAAATTAGGTAGGCATAAGAAATGAGGAGGTTCTCTGCAGTATCGTCGAGAAGAACATGTGGAAAACAATGAGAAGAAGAAGAGACAGAATAATACGATAAATACTAAGACATCAAGTAATAACTTTCATGGTACTTAAGGAACCTGTAGAGAGTAAAAACAATAGGGAAAGACAGAAATTCCAATATGTTCCGAAAATACTTGACGAAGATGGTTGCGGGTGAGGCACAGCAGAGGAAATGTGTCATGCAGCACCAAATGTCAGAGACTGTCGACACAAAGAAATATTACACTAGAGCGACGAACTAAGTATTAATGAACTCAATTATTACTATTAGAGTAAAGCATTTTATATATGTTTCTATGCGAATCAGTCACATTAATGTGACCACCGCCTAAGTTCGGCGTCAACGTGCAATAACCACTCATAGACGGCAGGTGGCAGCACCACATATGAATGCAGCCATTGTTTTACCGCTGGTGCACATACGAAATGGAACGAGTACATGACCTTCATTATCATCTCACTAGCAATTAACAACGTCTCATGCCGAAGCCATGATTGAAGATGTAAAACAAAGAAATTCATCCACTGATTATCGTGAATGTAACCCTCGGAATATTTAGTGGATACAGTAAAGTGCTATTGGCACAAGATGTTGTTTTATTTGTGCATTGTTATATGAATTAAAAGCTTCCTAAGCAAGTCGTAATGGGTGAAAACCATTCATATTTTGGGAAATAGATAAGGCACGATATGCTCTCACACACATCTGTCCGTCTTCTGTAGAAGTTGTAAGCCGTTAAAATAAAACAACTGTTCTGTGAGATTAAGAAAGGTCGACCAACAATAGCAAATTTCCTCACCTCATCTGCGGATAAAACGGTATTTGATTTTCAGGAACGAGCAACACGTCGTCAAGTCGAGCGTGGCAGAGCCGACGCAAAACCCAATCTGGAACGCAACCTTCGACTTTCCCAACGTGCCGGGTGAGGACCTGATGGAGCGCAGTCTAGAGGTCACCCTCTGGGACTTCTGCCCCGACCGTGACAGCGTCTTCCTCGGTGAGTGCTGTGCTGCATTGCCGTCATATATGACTCTTTCGACATGTACCAACTTGTAGATTGAGTATTTTATAGTTGGCCAATTATAAAAAAAAGTTTGTCATTTTCCAATTTTCCATAGTCAGTATAATGTTCTCACTGTCTTTGCAATAAAGAAATAACATTAAAACACACCCAGGAGTGAACACCAAAGCTGCTGTTGTATACATTCCCAGTTCGTTTTACACTTAGCTGCTCGTGTGACATACAAAGTTTTCGAGACTGATTCCACATATTGTGGAGGTATTTTTGTGCTACTACATTGTAGGCGAATGCAGTCAGATAGCGCTACTTACCGAATCGTGGTTTTACAAACGGGATCAAGTTAACTATACGACGTAAGGCGTTGACTACGACGGATGTCATGATCAACACAGCAGCTTTGACATAACAATTTTCCTGCGCATTTAGAAACATAACATATCCCAGATTCCTGAAATTCTGAAAAATTCTGATTTATTTTTCATAGAATAATTAATGTATCGCGCCTTCTTTCACGGGTCCGCAGCTCGTGGTCTCGAGGTCACTTTTTCCCTTTCCGAGCACGGGGTCCCGGGTTCGACTACCGGCGGAGTCAGGGATTTTCACCTGCCTCGAGATGACTGGGTGTTTGTGTTGGACTCATCATTTCATCATCCTTCATGCAAGTGGGGAGATTGGAATGAACAAAGCTTGGGAATTTGTACGGGTGCCGATAACCTCGCAGTTGAGCTCCCCACAATCCAAACATCATCGTCATTTCTTACACGGAAAAAATTCAGTGTAACGATATAAATGACCCGTAATAGGAAATGGAAGTTGTGCTGGCTTAACATACTTGTCTTTCTGAGTACCTTTGTTTCCGATACGCACCGCATAACGAAGTGGCTGACTATGATATGATAAGCCCGTTAAATTAATCGTGGCACTATAGCTTATTACATTTGAGGTATATAGTTTGAGTGAAGTTCTCGTTACGTTATGTATATCCCTCATTATTTTTCATTATTTTCTGTTTCGCTACAGTTCGTGAGCCTTACCTATCTTCCCGGAGTCTCGAATTTGTTACGGTGGTTCAGCTTCATTGTGATAACGATTTAAGATAACAGGTTGAATCGTATAGCTTATCTTCCACAATAAACGTCGCATTTGATGTGGACAGGTGTACTGAAAAAAGACAGAACATACAACAGCCCGATAAACCACACTACGCCTAACACGTATTTTCGAATTCCGATGTGGACAAATTAATTATGAAGCATAATATGTAGTAAAGAGAGGAGTTATGATACCAAGTCGAGCCCCGATGACACATCAGCTGCGTCTAGTTGTGTTGGAATGCTTTTCACCTGTGAAAGTTGTTTTTATTTATTTATTCGTTGTTTCCATTCCCCGATTTGGGTGGAGGTCCGACTGACAATGCCCATACTGCCA
The DNA here is from genome assembly GCF_021461395.2 of Schistocerca americana. Classification (NCBI taxonomy): domain Eukaryota; kingdom Metazoa; phylum Arthropoda; class Insecta; order Orthoptera; family Acrididae; genus Schistocerca; species Schistocerca americana. Next base: position 463,629,294 of record NC_060121.1, read on the forward strand.
CTCTTCGATTTTTTAGGTAAACAATAAAAAAACATTAAAAACATTGGTCGGAATGACGAGATGATACGTGCGGTATTGAAAACTGTAACGGTGATAGTACTGTCGGCTCCTGGAAACACTTTTTAGATGAGGGTTTTCGATGAAGATATGATTCGGTAAAAAGGTGATGTGAGAAGGGATTTAGAATGCCTATTGGAAAGAGTGAAACCAAGGTATGTTGGCGGAACCGGATTAATAGAAACGCAGTTATATAGTGAATGGGTGCATGGTGTCTTAATTTGGTGTGGTAGAAGATGATGGTTTTAGTTAATAGGATGGTTTGATCTGAGGAATAATTTTAGGGTCTAAGAGGGGATAGCGATTGAAATTAACTTAAATAATAACGTGGAATGTGAGAGATGTAAGGAAGTCGGGCTGTGGTGAGACAAGCACGTCAGGCAGCGTCCTCAGGCATTGGGAACGTTCTAGGGTATCATGATTCGATTTTGCAGGAAACATACCCTCAGAAAAGAATCCACATGTCTGACGAGGTATGGCAATTTCATCAGGTGATACTGGGTAATGGTGGGAAAGAGTAAAGGGAATGGAAACTTGGTAGGAGTACATGACGTTCAAGGATTTGAAGGGACAGGTAGATTTTGAAACAAGTGGAAATCCTTGTAACACTTGCTTAGGTGATGTAGCGGTATACAAAAAATAAAAATAATAAATTTTTTTGTTTGGTGGGTGATAATATTATTTAAAATTGTGATTTCCTGTTTCTGTTGTGGTACTTGATTTAAAGGGAAATGGTCATCATTAGCATTGGGTTCTGATTTTGGCTAGCATGAGACTGTTAAGCAAACTCAGTACCACCACAAGCACTTACTTTGGATTTACTGCGGTGCGTACGTAACAATTTTTGAAACAGTGCGCTACTCAGCGACTTCTAGGGTTAAGTTTGCGTGAGTGGCTGCTATTATTAATAAAAATCTACGTATATTATACGGAACGTTGTAATAAAAATTAGTTCTCAGGGGCCTGATGGTGACTACTTTAATTTTGTACCAATTTTAAAACGACAATTAATACTCGAGATATTTTTATTTTCATGAAAGGTAATAAATTGCTTTAATTATTTTTCATTAGCAAGACAAAGCTAAGGAGTTTCTCATCATCTGTCGTCAAGCGGCTAATCGAAATTTTACCGGACTCAATGCAACGAAAATATTAATGATTTAAGTTTTAAATTAATTTTACTGACTTTAGAACACTGAATGAGAAAAACAGAGAACTCTCCTGCATTAACGTTTACATTTAATAAAACATTTATTAAGAATAATTGTTTTGCCAGCGTAATGTCCGACCTAAACTGCTAGAGAAATTGTGGTCCCCTCCGGTGCACACGCTAAAACAAAAAATTTACACAAAATATTGATTCACTCATATGAGAGATGCGAGCCTTAAAAAAGGTACATGTTATTACACGGAAATATTGTTTATAATCTGAATAGTTTTACGGAACTTACACACAATTATATCCAGCGTACAATGGCACCTATCATCTATACAAGAATCGAAGACACGAGAGTGAATATCCTGATACAGTTTCTTTGGTCTTTTTCGTTGATTAACACAGATAAAATAAAGAAGGTTCTGTATCATTATCTCGGTAAAAATAATTTCTTTTTGTTCCAAATGTTAATATTCGTTGCACAAAACACAGCACACTTTAGCACTTCTAGCGTCATATGACGAATTATTCATCAGAATACAAAAACTCTGTTTCTTTTTTTTTAATAACTATATGTGGCGTACCGTCACAGTGAGAATGGAACGTGTGCGTTTCTTGCTGGTATATATCATAGTCAGAGAATTTATTTGGCATATTCGACTGGCTAAAAATTTCAGAAGTGTTAGTCTAGGGTGGCATTCTTCTGAACGGTTAGTGGGTGAGGGTGCCAAGTCAGCTATTAATCGAATGTTAGCCCAAAGGATTGAATGATTTTGACAAATTTCGCATTCGTGGACTGTGAGGAAGATATCTCACGTAGAGAAAGCTCCAGTGGTTTGCTCATGTATTTGCTGCCCGACTTTTTGCAAGACTGATGTGACTGTGGAAGACGTGACCTATGTCCTCCGGACCATCTGACTAAGTCCCTCGAGTCAGTAGGAAGCGGATGCCTTTCTGGTCACCATAATCGTTAGTAATCCTGAGGGAGGAACGTGATAAGCCATCTCTCTGTGAATAGCGTAAGGTTTTTCTGTGTGTAATCGCATATTAACTGTTTGTGTACCGCGTTTTTTGAGGAGGAGATTGAAGATAATATCAGCGTATGCCTAAAGGAGCGTAATAAATTGCCTAAAACCGACACTCAGACTGGATGGTGTACCGTAGCAATGGTCGCTAATGCAGTGTGCGGATTGACTACCGGTCTGGTTCAAATAAGTGTCTGGTAAACTCTATGCTCATTAAACTAAACGATGAGCTCTAAACTACTAACTTTAATATCACTGTGTATGAGTCTGTTTTTTCACTGTCTCTGATTCCGAAGAAAATGACGGTACAGTGTTTGCTAAGAAGTCTTTCGCGATGTAGTTCTCGGATAAAAAGTTCTCGATTTATTGTGTCAAGTTCGGATAAAATGCTGAGCTTTCAGTTGTTTCCTTCAACACCATTGTCAGACTTAGCTGCTGACGACGATGACAGAGGCAGTCATACAAAGCTCGGGATTTTATCTGACTTGCCAAGTAAACCGAGAACTTTTTACCCACGAGTAGATAGTTTGCTTAGGTGAGCTGCAAGCCTACAGGAGCAGTGACAGATGCATGGATTGTTGTCGACAGGCGAGTGCTCGGTGGAGCTGCAGAAGGCGTTCCTGGAGGACCGCCCGGTGTGGTACCGCCTGGAGGATCCCCGCAACCTGCGCGCCGCGGGCGGCAAATCACCGCAGGTGTCGCCACGTGGGTCCCTGGCCGGCGAGCTGGCCCAGCGGCTGCTGCGCAGGACAGACTTCCAGCAGAGGTCCTTCTCTGGTCAGTGCACACCTCCCACATCTCACTTGCCAATATTTCCGCAATGTCTCTAGCAAATATAGAAACTTTTCTTGTCTCGGATTTTTGCCTTTTCACAACCACTGGTCCAGGTTTTCTGTAGAGTATCTGAATTTCATATTTTTAACTTCCTCTTGCTTACTTTCAAAAATCAAGCGGATGCCATCAAATTTGGTGGAAGTGTTACTCCTCCACATGTTCATGCTTAAATGCGACGTGGGTCGCAACGTACTTACTCAGAATCTCATGCTCAGATCAGAGGTAATATGGGATTTGAGAGTATCCGTTCCTTGGTATCCAAGCGGCTACGTACTGGAGCGTAACGGCGATGGAGCCAAGCTGAGATTGTTCAGGTCTCTGTGGTTGCAGACGTTGGCCTAAGGAGGTAGATACAACGATGGTAAGAAAATGAGACTCTGGCTTCGCTTACTCGTCCGCTTTTCATTGCTTCTTCAGGAGTTTGCAATTAACATCCAGAAGAACACGGAAACTGGTTTACAACTCAGTAAATGTAAAGCATAGGTAAAGCTTACTGGATTCTCCAGTCAGTTACCAGAACAAATGATGACATCGGCCTATAACTTTATTAAGAGTCGAGTATACACAGCGTATGGTACTACAGACCAGTGGAAGTGGCAGATTCTATTGCTCTACTCAAAACCTTACGTTCAACTACTCGTCACAGTGATATTCATACATATAGTAAGTACATGTTGAAAAATTTACATTGGAAACCAATAACCTTAGACTAGGGCTATGGATGAGCTTTACTAGTCCTTATTAGAGTACAAGCTAAAATGAATATAAAGCTTACTCACATAGTTTCTACTGCAGGCTGTTGATCATCTGAGACTTGTGAATCTGAAACTCTTCTGCTCGCTGGAACTCTTCTCGGTCTGGAACCCTACCTTCCTCGATGTTTGAGGGCCTCTACACATGGCATATGTGACTATTTGCTTACAGATCGTACGTGAATGCGTCGCTTTTTACCTTCAATTCGCAGTCACTGAACGTAAAATCAGCGGTTTTCCCGTGCGTATCACCTCTAAAAGGACTGACGAAAGCAGAAATGCTTGTACCTAATATTCATACTTGGATGAGTTTTCTTTTTTTTCTGGTAATCCTGCGAGATTCGGTCATTAAACGACCTACCATTGGACGTGTTGCCGGAGACTTCGGTAGCATTTCCCGAGTGGTGTTATGCAGTAATTTTACTGCCTGTAGTTACCTACTGTTCTTTGCCTTGCCGTGTGTCTGTGGTACTTACGTACATTGGCTACCTCTTACTGCTGTGACTGCGAGAGGCGGTGCGTGCGTGTGTTCGCAGATGACAAGGAGAGCGACGAGCGGTCCGGGGGTTCCCCCGAGCCGAGCCTGCTGCACCCGGACCACGCGTGGCTGCTGGGCTCGGCGTGCAGCTCGCGGCGCGGCTCCAGCCAGTCTGAGCAGCTCGAGGTGGAGACCTACCAGCTGGGCAGGGACTTCTCGCGCTCGCTGCCCGGCTCCAGGAGGTCGTCCTTCCAGTCGCAGCAGGGCGACGCAGCCAAGGGCAAGTGTTTGCAAAAAAAAAGAAAAAGTTATCTTGTCACGAGACAATTTGACTCTTTCCATTGACGCAATCATATAAATGTTTTATACTGTTCAGCGGTATCGGCCGTAATTTACCATCGTCTCTAGTCTATTATTGTGACTAAGTCGAGGCATGTTAACCCTATCACAGTTGCAGGTTGTCTATGAAACAGGAAAAATTTTGTTTTCAGTATTTCACATAATTAGTGACCGAATTTAAAAATTTAAGATGCTGCCATAATCCGCTTATTAAAAGATGTAATCATAATATAGTTTAAAACAATAAGACAAGTGTTACAGTTTGAAACTGTGTATGTATTATGAGGAAACACAATTTATGGCGCGCAGGTACCCCGAATACATTCACCCATTATTTGAGAATGACAGCGCCCGCATCTCGTGGTCGTGTGGTAGCGTTCTCGCTTCCCACGCTCGGGTTCCCGGGTTCGATTCCCGGCAGGGTCAGGGATTTTCTCTGCCTCGTGATGGCTGGGTGTTGTGTGATGTCCTTAGGTTAGTTAGGTTTAAGTAGTTCTAAGTTCTATAGGACTGATGACCATAGAGGTTAAGTCCCATAGTGCTCGGAGCCATTTGAACCATTTTTTTTTTTTTTTTTTTGAGAAGGACAGCAGTTAGTAGCTTCCAACAAACTATAAACATAATTTCAAACAGTTACAAAACTGTGATTCTTCAGTTTCTCACGGCGTATTTGTTGCTCGAACAGTCCACGGGTATACTGCCGGCTCATAGTGTCCAACGGGCGCAATATTTCGGCGATCAGACATGTCGCCATCGTCAGGTGCGCTGACGAACTGAGCTTCTGAGGGCGGGCGGCTGATTTGGGGCAGCGTTATAAGGGAGGCTATCGAAATTCGCACCAGGGAAAATCTTATCAACCGAGATTACGGCTACAATCTCAGCAAGGCTTGGGACCCGGCACTGAATGTAATTAAGAAGACTCTCAGCAAGAAGTACGAACTGGCGACCAGGGCGGACGTAGCAAGCACATCGACGCTACGACAGATTCCGACGCCCACGTCTTCGCGACCGCCGGCGCGCGGACGCGGGCAGCGAAGAGAGCGGCCCGCGGGGGGGAGGGGGGATTTAAATCGGCCGCCCGCCCTCAGGAGCTTAGTTCGTCAGCGCACCTGACCATGGCGACATGTCTGATCGCCGAAATATTGTGCCCGTTGGACACTATGAACCGGTAGTGTACCCGTGGACTGTTCGAGCATTTACAAAACAATTTTCTCGTTAACACCTCCCAATCGCCCCTACCCCAACCCCCTTCCCCATCCAAATAACCAGGAGTTTGAAGCTATTTTGTGTTTGGGAGTTCGATTCTTTAACGAATCGAAGGTTTACTGATCAGAAGAATTGGATCAGCACCAGAATGGCCTCCAAGTAACGCTTTTTTGGAATCTATTCAGGACTGTGTCGAAACTGATTATTTCATCTGGTGCCTGCAGCCTCTCGCGCGCAGATGCCGAATTTGGAGCTTAAAAGATTAGCACCAGTCCACTCTATTCCACTACTTGTCAGACAAAGCGTTACTTGGAACTAGGGGCGTAAACTCGGTAATGAGGGCGCAGGGCGAGTTCCTAACATGAGGACGACATTCCCTCCTGTCCCCAGTCCGTTCTCAAGACAACAAAAAATCGCGCACACATCGTTTCTCACAGCAGATTTTTGCGAGGTATAAGGTGTCTTGCTTCGAGTATAGCCGGTTAAGGTTTTCAACATCTGTTAATCTCTCTCTTTCTTCAGCTGCACAGTCCTGTGACCGTACACACCGCCATTCTCCTATTCAGTTAACTGTTAGCTGTATAGAACGTAAGCATTTTTTTTTAATTTTTCGATGGACATCGTCTTTTCGCCATTAAATTTATTGGAAAATAGATCATTGCTGACAATGCCGGAAAGACGACGTCCTTCAAGAAATTCATATTGGGTGTGTACCGCAAGCACCATAAGCTATTTTTTTAAATATTTGTAGCTTGGGAAAATGACAGTCAGCTTTTACAACAGTTGTAGTTTCTCTTTGATACATCAGGACTGCTGTGAATATTATGTCAGCGTAGCTCGGTGTCAGATCTGCTTAACCTTGCTCTCGCTGGAGACTTTCCTTAATTATGCGGTAATTACTTTCCGCATGTTCTGCAACAGTAAACAACAAATGGTGAAGTGACGCTGCTCCAACCGATACAGGGTTCCCTAGCACACCGTTCCTTAACACCAATTTAAGACGAACGATTAACGGGATTTATGAATGTGTTCGTCCTTAGTCACACGAAATATGAAGGCAACTGTGAAGTAATACAGTAATTGTGTGGTGAAATGTTAGCACTCAGAAGGCAAGCCGTCAACAAGTTCTATCAATCCGTGGCTGGAAAAACGCAGGAATAAAATCGATTGCATCTTCCTCCAAACGAACAGCCTAAATTATCATAGGCGCAAACGTGTAATGAATATGCGTATTTTCCACAAGCTCCAGTCCATATTCAGGGTAATATGATTTCGCAAACTAGTCATCTACACTGCTTATCGTGGCTTGTCTGAAGCAGTCTATCTCGGAGAAGCTTTTCCTTTAAAAATCCTGTAATTACAGAAAAAATCGGACTACTACAAACTATCCATTCATCTACGAAATTTCATGCCAAGTGCACTTCTGTATACGCTCCTCTAGTTAATTTTGGGCCACTGGAATTTTAGAACATTGGCGTCTTGAAACATTCTTTTCCGAAGCACATATCATAAGCAGTAATAAGTTTTATAAGAATTTCTAACCAATAATACATAGCTTTCATACATGCCGATCCACACTGACGGAAACAAATATCGTAACACCAAAAAGGAGTTGTCCGACACAAACGAACTTTGCCAGGCGCGTTTCTACATCTGGAAAATGATGTATGTTCAGATTTCGTGACAGTCGAACAAGAGTGGCGCTAGTATCATCACTACGGGATGCAAATCAGGTTTGCTTTAAATACACGCTGTGACTGTCTTGAACGTTATTTACCTTTAAGACTGGACATGGTGAGTTGATGTTAGTCAAGATTGCCTTTAAAGTGACAAAAACGCTATTACCAACACCTCACTGAGTTTGAATGAGGTCGTCCAATAAAGCTGCGAGAAGTTGGATGTTCCTTCTGCCATATTGAACCCAAAGACTTAGCAGGAATGTAGCCACTGATGATCGCCGTCAGTTGTGGTCACGAGAATTTTCGGTCGCAAGAAGATCTGACTCCGGACGGAGACGTGGCACTACAGAGAGGGAACGTTATCATGTTCAGACTATGGATCTCGTGAATCGTATTGCATCTGCAGCAGCAATATGACCAGCAGTTGGCACCACTGTGACGCAACGAACTGTTACAAAACGGTTAATTCAAAAACATCTTCGAGACAGACGATCAGTAACGTGCATTCCAGTGATACCATACCACCGCCGTTTGCTACTTCTTATGGGAGGGCAGGGTAGAAGTCTGCTGCATTTTCTAACGAAAGCTGGCTCTGCCTCTGTGCCAGTGGTGGCCTTGTACTGGTTAGAAATAGGCCAGTTGAGAGACTGGAACCAACCTGCGTGCGTGCTCGACATAATGAACCTGTGTATCTATCTGTGCATATGGTTAAAAAATTGTCTTCTAGTTTTAACCAGTACTTGGAGAAAGCTTTTGACAATGTTGACTGGAATACTCTCTTTCAAATTCTGAAGGTGGCAAGGGTAAAATACAACGAGTGAAAGGCTATTTACAATTTGTACAGAAACCAGATGGCTGTTATAAGACTCGAGGGGCATGAAAGGGAAGCAGTGGTTGGGAAGGGAGTGAGACGGGTTGTAGTCTCTCCCCGATGCTATTCAAGCAGTAAAGGAAACAAAAGAAAAGTTCGGAGTAGGTATTAAAATCCATGGAGAAGAAATAAAAACTTTGAGGTTCGCCGATGACATTGTAATTTTGTCAGAGACAGCAAAGGACCTGGAAGAGCAGTTGAACAGAATGGACAGTGTCTTGAAAGGAGGGTATAACATGAACATCAACAAAAGCAAAACGAGGATAATGGAATATAGTCGAATTAAGTCGGGTGATGCTGAGGGAATTAGATTAGGAAATGAGACACTTAAAGTAGAAAAGGAGTTTTACTATTTGGGGAGCAGAATAACTGATGATGGTCGAAGTAGAGAGGATATAAAATGTAGACTGGCAATGGCAAGGAAAGCGTTTCTCAAGAAAAAAAAAATTGTTAACATCGAGTATTGATTTAAGTGTCAGGTAGTCGTTTCTGAAAGTATTTGTATGGATTGTAGCCATGTATGGAAGTGAAACATGGACGATAAATAGTTTAGACAAAAAGAGAATAGAAGTTTTCGAAATGTGGTGCTACAGAAGAATGCTGAAGATTAGATGGGTAGATCACATTACTAATGAGGAGGTATTGAATAGAATTGGGGAGAAGAGGAGTTTGTGGCATAACTTAACTAAAAGAAGGGATCGGTTGGTAGGACATGTTCTGAGGCATCAAGGGATCACCAATTTAGTACTGGAGGGCAGCGTGGAGGGTAAAAATCGTAGAGGGAGACCAAGAGATGAATACACTAAGCAGATTCAGAAGGATGTAGGCTGCAGTAGGTACTGGGAGATGAAGAAGCTTGCACAGGATAGACTAGCATGGAGAGTGTAAGGGGTCTGTAGGCCCTTACTATAAGTTTTGCGACAGCACAGGTCGACAGGACAAACAATCGATAGTGTGCGTCGGGTGGCGAGAGCGAGAGCGAGTGTTGAGACAGTAGTGTGGTACGCGCTGCGGGCCGAGCCGGGTGGAGGTCTGTTGCTGGAATGCAAGACCGTACCGACAAAGGGAGTGGCCATCGCCGTGGTTTAGCCCCTTTGTGTTAGAAATATACGGGAAAGTGAAAAAGTATAATTACTAGTGTGATTCAGTGATTTTTTTTGTGCCGCTATTTGTAATTACGCGTCTACCGCGCCGGCATTATTTGGATTGCAGTGTTGGATTGCAGTGTTGGATTGTAGTGTTGGATTACAATGATTGAAATTGCGTGTGACGATAAGGAATAACGAAAGGACCTGTGCTGAGATTAGCCGTTATTAATTCTGTACGACGAAGGCAGTGGCTGTCTCTTTACTTTGTGTTTTTGTGATGAATATAGGTCGTTGATTAATGAAGCTGTGTTGTTGTTCTTCTTGCCACCAGACATTTTATTATTACAGCGTTCGAGAAGGACAAATATGGAATGTAACAACTCCGTAGCAGTCCAATCCGATTGCCAGCCCCATTAGGTACACGGTCACATTAATTAATGTCTGTTTTGGGTTGCTATCAGATCACGATCGAGCGGGATAAGTCAGTAAGATCAAACCGGAGTGTTACACCCTTGGCTTACCGTGTAAGGACAAGTGCAATTTTCGGACGAATCGTAAAGAACAGTAGGTAAATTTATCTTGCTTAACACGAAAAAAAAAATATTTTTTCAATTTTGGATAGAGACAGAGCATAAACTTTCAAATCGCGACAAGAATCACTGCATTTTTTAACAATACGAAGTAATAATATCTTACGATTGTGACTAAACTTTTTCTTGCCATTTTAGATGAGAATAATAGTGTCAATAAACTGTGTTATAATGTGCAAATGCGTAAATCCACACGAAAAACTGTGAAATGTGAACTCCAAAGAAAGACACGTGTGAACATTATTACGACCAAACCGAGCCAAGAATTCATAACGAAAGTTTTAAAGAAGTGTTTAGTGATAATATTTTGACTGGAATTGCTTTTTAAATAGTGAAAATCGGACAGCTTCTTGTGGACCCATAAACTGTTATGTGGACGACAATTCGTGTGGCGACGCAATTGTTGAGTGACGTCACACAGACCCATGTAGCAGTTGTGCCAAAGAGTTTCGATCTGCGAGGTGATTTCACACGTCATCTCAACTACCTGTGCAAAGAGTAGTTCAAGTACAGACGCACTACACCGAGCGCCGTCCCGACATCTAGCAGCCGAACTACAAACTACGCCCGCCTGCAGCAACACGGAGCGGCAGGCTGAGGACTACGACGTCGTCCAGCCACAGCGAGCAGCGCGACTTCACGCAGTTCCGGATGCAGTACAGCGCCACGCCCACTTCAAACGTCAAAACATCGCGACTCGTGGTAACGTCAGTTGGTGAGAGGAGACGACTGGTTGACGTAACATTAAATTGAAATGTGCAGTTTTCGCGGTAAATAAACGTTTGTAAACTGAATTGCGTGTTAGGAAAAGTGCCCAATTGCAGTAATTTCCGAAAAGTTTGCCAAAAATAATCTGAAATTGAACATACTTATTTATGCATACTGCGCTGTCTAAATGATAATTATACAGATATGCTTATTGTTTTTGGGGGATTTTATATATATAGATTTTATGAATAGTATGATTTATCTTATTTAAAACATTTCACATAAGCTGTGTATGTGAAAATTAATATTTGAAGTGATTAGGTTTTGAGAGTTGTTATGTTCGATGCTCTTGCATATTGTATCAATTTAGGGATTAATTGAAGAATACTTCAGGTACTGTTTGTTTAGTTTCATGATAATTAGGAGTGTTTTGGGTTGCTAGAAGTTATTTTATATCCCTTGCCTGTGCATTAAAAATAAACAAACATGTCTACTGAAGATAAGCAGGTTTGTGAGGCAGTAGTTGAAAGGAAAGGGATAGGACAGGAAGACAGAGATGATTCGGGAATCAGTGATTATGGAGTGTTATTAGATAGCCCATTAGCACATTCAACCAGTTATCCCGAGACACCGGGACAAACAATGAGAAATAAGCCAGTTTCAGAGGATGCAGATATATGATCGATGTTGGCAGCCTTGCTAAAAGAGAGGGAAGAAAAGTTCCACAAATCACTAAAGAGTTTACAAGAGAATAACGCATCATTAGAGAAAAGTTTACAAGAAAACAATGCATCACTAAAGGAAGATTTACGAGAAAGAGAAGAAATATTCCACAAATCAGTAGAAAAAAGTTTACAAGAAAACAACGCATCACTAAAGGAAGATTTACGAAAATCATTAAGGGAAGATTTACAAGAAACTATAGCACAAGAAATCAAAACATCGCAGATGAAGATGGAATGTAGTCTGAAGAAGGAAATACAAGAATTAGAAGAACAACTGAAGATGGACATCAACGAGAGAGAGAGGAAGCTACAGAAGAGCATAGACCAAGTCCAGGGAGACGTGGAGAAGATGGAAGGAAAGTTAACAAAAAAGATGGAAGACGATATTGAAGAAACGAAAGCCGAATTGGGAGAAAGAATCAACGAAGTGGAAACAAATTGCAATCATCGAATCGCCGAGGTGACGCAAATGCAGAAACAATGTAATGATGCGGTTACGGGGATAGGAGATAGGCAAAACCAACTAGCTGTCAATCTGAGAAATGCTATAGCCGTGCAACGGGAAGAGGATAACAAGAGGGTTGCAATGGAGGTCAGGCAATTACAACAGGGATTGCAGCAATTGGAGAGCAAGACAGAAGAAATTGATAAACGAATTAGCAATGTCACTTTAACTGTTGGGGAGGGTAAAGTCGTTACCTTGATGAGCAGTGATAATCGGTACGTCCAAAATAATACAGGGCAGAAATTTAGACCGAAAGGAGGGTTTCACCCAATGATATTTATGAAGTGGTTAAAAGGAGTTTTCCCAGCACATCTTAAAGACTCAGACAAGATTCAATTTGCAATAGATAGAATGGAAGGTGAGGCCTTCACTTGGGGAGTCAGGAAGAAGGAAGGGACTACTAGTTATGATCAGTTTGAAGAGGAATTCTTGAAGAAATACTGGTCCAAAAGTCATCAGTGTGCAGCAATTGAGGACCTACTCCACCGCAAGTCACTTAATACATGGAGAGGAACGTTGAGAGAGTTTGCCGAACATTTGTGGGAATTGAACGAGACCTTGGAACAACCCCTGAGTGTTGACGTAATGATATCAGCAATAAAAAGAAGATTGAATCAGAGAATGCAGGAAACTGTATCCGGGAGCCTAATTAAAGATAGGGAGGCCTTGATGGAAATACTGGAACAGTTGGAATCTGTTCGATCACAGGAACACAATCAGGCTAATGATCGAAACCGAGGGGGAAGTACTGACCCAAGGAATCATTTTGGTAATTCATCAAATTATAGAGGAAGAGGTGGTGGCCATAGGTACAGGAACCATGGTGGTGAACGGCAATGGAGAAATGATTGGAGAAGGAGTGAAGAACCAAGAGATCATGAGAGAGGATGGGATAGGCGAATGAATGACACAGTGCATATAGAAGAGGCGGAAGGACCGGAAAACTGAATGACACTCCAGATGAGGTCCGGTCAGGAGTGAGAGTGACAAGGACCAGAGTAAACCTACTAAGAAACGACAATGGTGGAGATCTGAGAGAAGATCTACTGGAAGAAGGAAGTAGGATTCCCAAAGAACCCATGCTACCCATGATAGGAATAAGGCTATGTGGACTGAATGTCGAGGCATTAGTCGATACAGGAAGTGAAGCATGTGCAGTATCCAAGAGGTTATATGAACAGGTACTAAAAGCAAACATTAGCTTGCCTAGTTTCCCGGTGAGTGGAGTGAGGATTGTGAATGCGTTGGGTGCAAAGAGTAAACCTATTAAAGAACAAGTGTTGATTACCTTCGAGATAGAGGGAGAAGAATACGAAGCAACATTCTTGGTGGTGGCTGGATTGAACACATCAATTATTTTAGGGATAGATTGGTTGAACGAAGTTGATGCAGTAGTGAATTTTGATGAAGGTACTATCAAAGTCAAAGGAAGAAAGGGAGAAGAGATTAAGGTTTGCTGAGGGGAGTGCAATCGAAGAAGAGGAGGAATTCAGAAGGATAAATTTGTGTCATGAAGAGGAACCCACCACGGGATACGGGGAAGAGGAACTGGAAAAAGAAGTGTTGATGTACCTTGAGGGATTAGCACGAGAGGATAGACATGAAGAGGATAAGATCAATAAAAGTTGAAAGAGATGACACACCTAGATGAGGGGACTAAGAGGAAATTAGCCACAGTATTATACAGGTGTTGTAAGGTATTTTCTCAACGGCCAGGTATCATGAAAGGGGTGGAGTGTAAGCTAAAGATAAAAAACCATAAACCGTTCAATATAAAACAGTATTCCATTCCCCAGGCGAAACGAAGAGCAGTAGATGAAGAGATACAGAGGATGATGCACCTTGGTGTTATAGAAAGGGCCAACAGTCAGTATAACAACCCCCTATTTGTTGTTGATAAGAAGGATGGAAAGGTGAGGATAGTTTTGGATGCACGAACAGTGAACAAAATCATCGAGCCGGAGCGGAACAAACCTGAGACTATAGAAGAACTGATTCAAAAATTCCGAGGAGCAAAGGTGCTTAGTAGTATCGACTTAACTGCTGGTTACTGGCAAATACCATTGTCCACAGAGTCCCGCCAGTATACAGCATTTACTTATGGAGGGAGGTGCTATCAATTTAGTGTGTTGCCATTTGGGCTTAATGTGTCAGTGTCTGAATTCATAAGAGCGATGGATAAGATACTAGGCGAGGAGTTACTTAAAAAGGTCACCGTCTATGTGGATGACCTCTTGACAGCAAGTGAATCATGGGAAGAACATTTGAGTAGATTGGATGCAATCTTGGCAGCTTTTGAAACCGCAGGGGTAACTGTAAACCTGGACAAGTCGGAATTTGGCAAATCAAAGATAAAATTCCTTGGCCATATAATATCCAAGGAGGGTATCTATCCTGATCCTAGTAAAATGGAGGCTATTAGAAATTTTCCGACCCCCCATAGTAAGAAGCAGTTGCGAGCATTCTTTGGGGTCTGTGAGTTTTATAGAAAATTTGTCAAAGGATCGGTACTTAATGCCCCGAGTATGAGGGAATTGACCAAGGCGAGGATGCCATGGCATTGGAGTGCAGAGTGCCAAACCGAGTTTGAGAATATCAAGGAAGCAGTATATAGTGCAGACATATTGTACCACCCGGATTTTCCAAGGATTTTTATTTAGGAGCAGACAGCTCTGACTATGGACTAGGAATACATTTGTACCAAATGGAGAAGAGCGGGAATGGTGAGAGTGTAAGAACGATAGCGTTCGGTAGCAGAAGTTTAAATGCTTGGGAGAGGAAATATTCGATTACTGAAAGGGAGGCATTGGCAATTGTGTGGGGGTTTAAGCGTTTCCGGTATTATTTGGCCGGGAGGCATGTGAAAGTCGTGACTGACCATAATGCCCTTACATTTCTGACCACAAGCAAGTTGACGCATAGCAGACTAACGCGATGGGCCCTGGCATTACAAGACTATGACTTCAAGATAATTTATGAACCAGGAGCAACACACATAATACCGGATGCTTCGTCAAGATTACCAGCTGACTCGAGAGGAATGTTGGTGGATAGGCCAGAAGGAGAAGGAGTTAGAATTAACCTGATGAAGGGAGTACAATATGAAGAATTCATAAGGAAATTCCTGAAGAATGTGCGCAGGGAACAGAACGAGGACAAGAAATTAAAGACAATTAAAAACAAATACAGGTGTGCAGGAGAGGAAAGGATTCGCACATTTTATTATATTCATAATGGGATACTTTATAAAAGAAACAAGGAGAGTGAGGAGAACTGGAAACTCTGTGTGCCTGAGCATGTGGTAGAAAAATTAATTTGGTATACGCACTATAGTAATGCGTATTATGGACCAAAGAAGTGTCTGGAAAGGTTGAAGTTAGATTGTGCATTCAACAGCATGGGAAGGCGTATACGTAAGATACTGAGTACATGTGACACCTGTCAAAAATCCAAAACGACTACAGTACAGCACAAAGGATATATGCATACAATTGTACCAACAGCAATTAAGGACATAGTTGCAGTGGATCTCTTTGGGCCACTTCCTGCCTCACGAGGGAATTACACACAAATCTTAGTAGTGGAAGAACTGGTTTCCAAGTACATAAAATTTTACCCGTTGAAGAAAGCTACTAGTAGAGCCATTATTAACCGTTTTGAGAAAGACTATTTTCAAAAGGTGTGTATTCCTAAGCGAATTTTGAGTGATAATGGGTCACAATTTAGGTCAAAGGAGTGGGCAGAGATGCTAAATGAGCACGGAATAGAGCAAATTGCCATTTCTAGGTATAGGCCAGCTTCTAACCCAGCAGAACGAACAATGAAGGAATTGAACCGTTTATGCCGAACATACTGTCATAGGAAGCATGGTTCGTGGAAAGAATATCTGGAAGAATTTGAGCGGGTCAGGAATCACCTCCCACATGATTCTACAGGGTTTGCACCATGTGAAGTATTGCTCAATCAA
Organism: Schistocerca americana; assembly: GCF_021461395.2. Taxonomy (NCBI): domain Eukaryota; kingdom Metazoa; phylum Arthropoda; class Insecta; order Orthoptera; family Acrididae; genus Schistocerca; species Schistocerca americana. The sequence goes on from NC_060121.1 coordinate 463,645,274, forward strand.
GAACCCGACAGTATTTTCGTGAGTTGCTAGTCTACCCACCAGGAAGTTCATTGACTTAGGAAAGGAAATTGGAGCTAGTGGAATTAAGTATGAAGGAGAAGGCTAGGAAGAGACAGGAAAGACACAACAAGCTAGTGAAACCGATAACTTACCGAGTGGGAGATTTGGTACTAGTAAAGGTTCATGCAAAATCAAAGAAAATAAACTCTGAAATAAATAAATTCAACCACGTTTATAAGGGACCATACAGGATTATAAAAATTGGTCGTCCTAACACTGTGGAGTTGGAGTATGCACGGACAAAGAGAGTGCATGGTAAGGAACATGTGGAAAACATAAAAAGGTACTACTCACACGAGAACAGGGATAACCCAGATGAGGAAGAGGTACGAATTGATGAAAGTTAGGTGTAGGGAGCTAGCAACTCTTTTGCTGGTATACCAAGTGGCGACTGGTACACTCCCAGCTGGGTGAGACTTTATTTCTAATTTCAAGTGTCACTCCTCTACCATCTTTCTCTATCCTTAGGTTAAGAAAGTTAGTGAGTAGTAGTTAGGATTGGTAGTGGTCATCCAAGTAATTCAGTCAGGAACCATGTAGTAAATTTATAGTTGACATAAAATAAGGATAAGTAGTTACTGTTGATGTTGTGTGTGAGGTGTCAAAGAATCAATAAGTTGAAAGCTCAGTTTAGTGTGAGTACATTACAAAGTGAATAGTGCCAGAAGTAATAAAATGAGAACCAGATAAAAAAGCTAATGTATACAAAATGTCGTGGGAAGCTAATTGGTCAAACAAGATTTTGTGTAATCTTATAGAGTTGTTTTATGAGACATGAAAAGGTCAACTGTGGTAAGAAAATTGAAGTAGTGTATCAGCTTGTAAGTAGATGAACATATAAAGAAACAAATACATGGGGAGATAGTTGTTCGAATAAATGATGTGAAATAATGATGTATATTGAGTATGAGAGGTTTGAAGTGTTGAAGTATATGGAGGATTGATATAGGTTGAAGATATATATATATGTATTTGCAGTTGAAGTTGGTGTTAAGTTATGTGTAATGAAGAGTATGGAGTATGAGATGTTTGAAATATTGAAGTATGTCATTTAGCACATGAGCAACATCTGTTTGCAAGTTATTTGTAGGTATACATGTTTATCTGCAGTATGCTGATAAAACAAAGTGTAACTAATGAATAATTAGTAATTCATATATCCAATTAGCTATCAGAGTCAATTATGGTTCTACGTAGGTCAAGCTTTAGAAGCAGGATTCTGGCACTGAGTAATGAATGACAAATATTCATATAGTGGATTTGAATTAATGTGAATATAACAGGAAATATTGTACCTCTCATCTAAGCTTTCTTCATAACAATTCACATATGGCAGTAATGTTTGGCAAAATAAAATGATCAGTAGTTTAAAATTTTTCATTGGGTGACCACATTAGTTGTAGTGTTGCAAATAATTGTGTAAGACATGCTTAGCGATACAATGTAGCATTTAAATTTATGGAATCTGTAATTAATAAGTTGTGAATTTCTTCCTTAACTTTTATGTGTGTTGGCCAAGTGAGTTATAAATTACAGTGATAGTAGTATGGACGGCACGAACCCCGCTGAAAGACGGCATACCAAAGGGGTAGCTGGCATTCAACTAGTTTCTTTTCTTGTCTTTGCTATAGCAAGTTATAACAGATATGTAGTTAATGACTCGTACTAACCTTTGAAAGTGAAAACTTTTTGGAAATTTTTGGTAAGATAAGTTTATAAAAAATATTTACCATGCTATGTTAAGTAAGTAGGATTGATGTTGTGTGTTATTTGGACAATGCCATATTTTTGAGATGTAATAACTTTTTGTAGAATATTATTGTAGAAGCAGCCCACTGCTGGAGTCAAGGATTTTCTTGGTGATTGTAATTTCATTACTTATTTGCACTGTGTGTTTTGTTCATATGTAGTGATGTCTAATTCCCTAACCGTTCTTTTACGCCTGTGGCTTCAAAGAAGTTTTCGAGGGCGGGGATGTAAGGGGTCCATAGGCCCTTACTATAAGTTTTGCGACAGCACAGGTCGACAGGACAAACAATCGATAGTGTGCGTCGGGTGGCGAGAGCGAGAGTGAGTGTTGAGACAGTAGTGTGGTATGCGCTGCGGGCCGAGCCGGGTGGAGGTCTGTTGCTGGAATGCAAGACCGTACCGACAAAGGGAGTGGCCATCACCGTGGTTTAGCCCCTTTGTGTTAGAAATATACGGGAAAGTGAAAAAGTATAATTACTAGTGTGATTCAGTGATTTTTTTTGTGCCGCTATTTGTAATTACGCGTCTACCGAGCCGGCATTATTTGGATTGCAGTGTTGGATTGCAGTGTTGGATTGTAGTGTTGGATTACAATGATTGAAATTGCGTGTGACGATAAGGAATAACGAAAGGACCTGTGCTGAGATTAGCCGTTATTAATTCTGTACGACGAAGGCAGTGGCTGTCTCTTTACTTTGTGTTTTTGTGATGAATATAGGTCGTTGATTAATGAAGCTGTGTTGTTGTTCTTCTTGCCACCAGACATTTTATTATTACAGCGTTCGAGAAGGACAAATACGGAATGTAACAACTCTGTAGCAGTCCAATCCGATTGCCAGCCCCATTAGGTACACGGTCACATTAATTAATGTCTGTTTTGGGCTGCTATCAGATCACGATCGAGCGGGATAAGTCAGTAAGATCAAACCGGAGTGTTACAAGAGCTGCATCAAACCAGTCTCAGGACTGAAGACAACAATAACAACATCTGCTGTAAACGTATTGGACACTTTCCTTTCCAGACATCCCCTATAGAACCTTTTCTTGTGTGACTATCGCAAATTGTAGCACATTTTTGAGGGATTGAAATAACTCCAGATAATGTTGTAATCAAACTATCTCCTTCGTAGCTAGTAGCCTGCGTGCTGAAATGCTGCTGTTTGCCTGTTCTCGGGCGCAGTCTGTGGTAACCTGTGGTGACGTTTGCAGACCCAGACATCCCACCTGTTACGTACAACAAAGAGCGGCGCCGCAGCAGCTGCACGCGCCACATGCGCGACCCGGATGAGATACTGCGGAGCCTGAAGGCCGTCAAGGGAGAGCTGGCGCTCGGACGCGCCATGAGCTTCAGCGAGAAGGCGCGACGCCGTAAGTACAGCAGAAACCTCGTCATTCTGCCTCAGGCGAGGCCGTTTCTAGCAATTACTCAATTCCTCTTGCTTTGAGCATAATGAAACAATACAAATTTATTGGCATTTGTTCACAACCTTTTATTCCGTTTCACTTGAAACCAGATTACAAGACTCTTGTTTACTGATCAGTATAAGTGTAGAAGCTTGCTAACATTTCAACTGCATTAAAAATGTGAAGTATAATATGAAAAAAATATCATTGTTTGTGTCACAGATTAAGCAATGTAAAGGTGTTTTCAAGGCACAACCCTATTGTAAGTGATATTTTCTGTCCTTCCTCTGACCTTTGAACTACCCAGCCGGTGGACTCCGAGCCACTATGCAACTACAGCTCTTCCGTTTATACAAATACTTGGCAGAAACGAAACGCGTGATAAGAGACAGAAAAAAGTCCGAGAACTAAATGGAGAACGAATCGAGAACGTTTGGACCTGTGTTGTGACACTCCCGTACTTCGAGCCACGTGTATAATTCAGTTAATCTTTTAGTAATACATGATTTATGGATGCACAGGGTAACGCCAGGTAAAAAAAGCAAAGGCCTGGTACTTAGCTACGAATTGGCGAAGCCCTCTGGCCATTTTCTGTGCATATGAAAAGAACTTATTTTCACTGCAAGTGTCCACCCCAGTCCCCAATTACACAAACACACACACACATACACACACACACAAACACACACACTGCCATCCATTCCAACAACTACCCGAGTAGAGCCCATTCTCAGGTCGGAGGAAGACAACGGCATATCATGTCTGATAGTGCAATATGTGGTAAAGTATTTTAATGGATAGATCAAAGAATTATATTTTTGTTAATTTATTTTACAACTGCAGTGGACACTTGACAAATAAACTGAACAAATGTATCTGTTATGTCGAACGTCTCATAGCCAGAAAAGTTTACCTGCACACCGGCCTCACGTGCCACATATGCTCTCTGTCTCAAATTCTGCCTTAATTAAAGTTCCGTGATTTAAGAACACAAATGTGTCCACATATATTGGCAACACACTTAGTTCTACAAGAAACTTTAATATAAAAAACATCAATCTCAAATTTACACCCAGATAAAAAAGTTTCAGTTTATTCACAGTTCCAGTTAAATGAAAATGTATCGGCTGCTCAGAATTGCTATACTCACAGCGACATCAGTGCAGTATTTTCTCTCCACTGCACTCCCTAGCCGTAAATTGATAAAATTATGCAAGCATGAATTTAGAGACTGAAATTTGGCAGCTATTTCGAAAATATATATTGGTCGTGCCAACCCTCACGTTTTGTAGAATGATAGCGTCAGAAATAGTACTGCCAGCAAAATTCCCTTTGTGCAGTGTTTTATAGTTCTGTATATTTCTCATATTTACATGTTTACGATAGTGCCTAAAGGGACCATTCATGCTATCCAAGCAGGCCGTGACAAGAGTCTTTTCCATCTGTGAAACTGAGACTTTTATCTGATGTTTGACCTAGCTATTCTCAAGCGAACTCGCGACGGTCAGACAACAGTCAATTTGGCCACACCACAACGTAAATCATCACCTACTGATACTTTCTGACAGTAGGGGAAGGTGCTGTCGCTTGAGGGTAGAGTATAAAGGAGCACACAGTGTTTCCTGCTCGGTGTTTCAATCCAATGAACGACTTCAGAATCACATGAAGGAATGGCTCTAAAGATTACCATAAGCCGTTTTCGGCATTGACAACAGTTTCTGTTGTTGTGAGACGTGAGGTTGTGTTTCGTACGACATTTATAAATGTGTTCATTTCTACACATTGAAGTGCTGTATAACATATTGAAGATATTGTTAAATCTTGAGTTACACAATTTTACTTTGAGTGAAATTCTGTATATTTATGAAACTAGTTATATCATAACGTGTAGATAGTTAAGCCATACTTTGCCGGTCTAATATGTGATATTTACAAAATAACTGAGTTTCTTTAATGTCTTCTTGAAAACGAAAATTTTTGTTGGTTTCCAATAGCCTCTGCTTCCAAATGTATTTATCTTGTTACTGTTTTTGATAATACATCCATTTCATTTCATTTCACATTTTAATTTTTGCTTGGTATTAGAGTAATAATGTAACAGATAGTCTATTAAATAAAGTGTTGATAAGGTTGTCTCGACTACAACACTTATAAATTTCAATTAAATATTTGATCCTAGGTACACGAACATGTTACACCTTGGAGCATTTTTTCACATTAGGGAAAACTTACTTTTCCAGAGAAAGTTTTGTAATTTTAGGAAAGAAACTGCAGCACAAAAAGAGTGAATGCTGTAATTTAAAAATGAAATGATAAAATATATTAAACTTCTGTTATAGGCCAAAGTCTGAAAATTATTTCGAGTTACAATACTCTCCGTTTCTATTATTATCTGCACAAATATTTCAACTTCCTCGTAAACAATACATCATGAAATCTCTCCGTTTTCACTGCGCGGAAACATTAATGTCCTTTCCCTGGTCTGCTCAGCATCGGTAACGCTGAATACTGAGTACTGTCAGTTGTTGTCTCCTTAATTGTTTTTTTTTTTTCCTACGGATTTTCTTCTTCAAAAATATGAAATTGTACTACATAATTGCCGACCGACTAGCTAAACTCACGTCTTTGGTGAAGCACTACCAGTGAGATAAATGACTCCTCCAACATTCTGCACAGAACCCAGCGTTCGTCCTGTTTGTTTCCTTTTCTACCTGCTTACACTATTTGGTTAAAAACTTTGTTTGAGGTACAACATAACCAGATCTCGTTTGAAACTAATTATTAATTTGACATAAAATATCGTTTAATTTATGTACAGTTAACTGAATCTAAATGAACGTATGCGATAATATCAGAGTATCGATGACTGCCATCAGCGCAAGGTATGTAAGAAATTTTTTAACGGCGTTCGGAAGAGTAAACTCTGTACCGTTACGAAGTACTGAGCGCCTGCCAGAGCCATCCTGACGACACCGACAATCACCTGGTAAATTCAGATGAGAGCATGAGAGTTTGCTGTCATCACCACAGTTCTAACTTTTTAAAAGAGGTACTGAAGTGACGATAACACTCAATTTGTGTGAAACCTATCTACAAATTAAACGCCATTTACCAACTGCTTGAATGGAATACGCCATTGCTATACATCAGGTCACACAGAGATATTGAAGTGTCACATATACATACGTTTCGTTATTTGACGCTGTGTGATATAATCCACTGCATCCTATTAAAAACATTGTTTTCCACATCAGTACTTGTCGCAAATGGAAAATAAGCAGCCATCACCGGCTCTATCTTAAAACAGTGCTTTTTGGGAAGTAATAACGCAGTCCATAGTTAACACGACCACTCTGTACACAGAATGGATTCTTCTGAGAGTTACATCACACGATGAGTGTGTAGAAAAAGAAAGTCTTATAACTAATATTTCCAAATGGTTACTGCTCTTATCTCTTTAACTGATGTTTTATTACTGCTAAACATTCAGTTTCATTTCACACACTCTCTAAAACACTGCCATAGCAATGAATGCCAATAATTTCTCAATACTAATTAAGTGCGGTTCCAAGTAAATTGCAACAGTACTTCTTCTTCACTAGGAAATAAGAGACAAGATATGACACATAAAGTTTAGTAATTATCATTCCTGTAACAATCGTAAGAAAAGGTTTTGTACTATATAAACATTTCCTCGCCTCGTATATTTACTGAATTCTGCTGCAGCTTTCTGAAGGCTACTTTCCAACAGTTCGTTATTGTCTGTGACTTCATCCAATATAACGAAGGTATTGTATTTCTCTTTTGCTTGGAAGGTTAATGATGTTTTGGTTCATCTAATATACCCCTCTATTGTACTATAAATGTCGCTGTAAATGTACTTAATAGCATGGCATTTACTTGTCTCTGTGTCACTTCTTGCCAGACTGCATCTTCTTGTTTCATTGTTCGGTGAAAACTGTGTTTCTTTTCTTTGTAAAATAGATTATGTGTAAGTTTTCAGCTGATATACGTAGCTGATATGTGTTTTCTACTAAGCATGTCACTATTTTTAAACAACATCTAGTACTGCTGAAGTCTGGTCTAATTTCAGAAATGTATTAGATTTTTTCTTAAGTGTTTTACTTTTGTCTTCCTAGACTCATGTTTGTTATTTAACATGCATACTTTTTGTGTTATGTAAACTTGTTACTTTTTGCATGTATGTTCTACATGTGTATTTATATTTTGTACATATTTGTTGTGCCTTAGGTATGTCACTGGCTTGGCGTCCAAACGAACATCATAAATCAGAATTATAATTTATTCGTCGTGTTGTGGTAAACGACTTCATGCAATTTTTCATTTCAAAAATAATTTATTGGTAATCTGATGTGAATGAACATACATGGATGACTTATGCAAGTAGTACATTAAGAAATACTTTTTGAAAAAAAGGAATGTTAATCTGAAAAAAAACATTATAAAGCCAAACCATGAGAAACGATCTTGCATGATAGGATTTCCTTCTTTTCTCGAAATGCTGTATTAGTTTGGTTTTATGCCTTATAGCTTGATTCCGTGACACTGATTACTGATAATCCTGGACATTAAACGTAGATTAACAAAATTCACTGTTTTCCATTAAAGCTTATACCCAGAATGTCCCAAAGCCATAGGATCAATACATGACAGCTGGTAAGGGATGTTGAACCGAGTATTTTGTCATGCGGTACGAGGTCTTGAACGAACAAAGTGTGTGTCTGCACACACGATTGGTCATGTTTCATAACACGGGCCGGCCGAAGTGGCAGTGCGGTTAAAGGCGCTGCAGTCTGGAACCGCGAGACCGCTACGGTCGCAGGTTCGAATCCTGCCTCGGGCATGGATGTTTGTGATGTCCTTAGGTTAGTTAGGTTTAACTAATTCTAAGTTCTAGGGGACTCATGACCTCAGAAGTTGAGTCCCATAGTGCTCAGAGCCAGAGCCAGAGCCATTACACGCAAATGCTTTCTGAATGGCCTTTTGTACAATACGCCAGCTGAAGAGTCCAAAAATCTAAACGAATGTATAGTAAAAAACCTGTAATAGACCTCATATTAGAAATTTATCGCTGTTGACTGAATCTTACGAGCAACTCTATCGCTCAATGGGGAGAGGAGTTGGGACAGCAATTACGTCCGCGAAATAAACAACTTTTTCTGGCAATGGTGCCTAATACTTTTGAACTCAGTGAACAGTTCTGTCAGAGGATTATGTTGTAACGCATGTATTGAGACTGTCGTTCGGAATATTGATTTATTACGGTGGAATGCAGTTGTTGCTACAAGATGTATATCAATAAAAACATAAATGTTTTCCGACAATTAGTACCGAACTTCAGTCAGAATGGGTTCCTATACAACGTATTTAATTTCAGTCGTAAAGGTATAACCAATTAAGCCCCACTCTCCCCACAAAAAACTATGAATGAGCTAGTACGCCAGGTTTTAAATGAAACGAAAGTTGGTCATTTTTCATCCCACTTGTTTCACTGCTCAGGTGGTAATCACACAGCAACTATCCATAACTGAGGTACTAAAATTCATGTGATTTCTCACATATGGAATTCCTAGAATATTCAGAACTTATTTGCTGCTGGATCTTCCGGCTAAATGGTCGGACGTTTTCAGAAGTGCTCCTGTTCCAAATGGCTCTGAGCACTATGGTATTTAACATCTATGGTCATCAGTCCCCTAGAACTTAGAACTACTTAAACCTAACTAACCTAAGGACATCACACAACACCCAGTCATCACGAGGCAGTGAAAATCCCTGACCCCGCCGGGAATCGAAGCCGGGCGCGGGAAGCGAGAACGCTGCCGCACGACCACGAGCTGCGGACAGTGCTCCTGGTACTACTGTACTTCGTCGACCTTGACAATGACTCCACCAGGAGTACCTCTGAAGGTATTCAATGCAGCTCGCGACGAAACGTCAGGAACAGAGAAATTTCATGAACCCCGACCAACCAAACCAAAAAATTCACCAGCACCTAACATGACCGGTCGTGAAAGCCTTCATTTCACAATTCAGAAATTAATTTTGTGGTCATTTACAATAGGTTTCTGGGATGTTGAGAGAAACTTTCGCCGATGATAGAAGAGGACAGATATATCAATCTGAGATAGATAACATTTATCCGCGAACGGCAGAGTCGAACGTTACGAAGCCAAACGCGTTGTGGGGAAGATATGAAACGCAAGAAATCACGAATTATTGTTTGTACACTGTAATAAACATTGTACTACAGGTAAACCTCAGCAACGTGCAACGATAGTTTGCGGTGCGATGTGCAACATAACTACGTTCTTGACGACCTGCTGACACCTCTGGACGATTCAGTCCCTCTCTAAGGACATAGGTGGGCTGCAATCCCATTGAATGCGATCTCACCCCTTTGAGGTGCAGCGTGACTGCAGTGTTAGCTTTGGTCTTCAGGGTGAAACCACTAGTGATCGTTCAAAACCATTCGAAGAAATTTGAACGTGATCCGAAGTAGCAAAGAGTGTTTACACTTTTTTAGTCCTCCCATTGTGCACATTCCTGTGGCGCTATTGTCAGGACTACAACATTAATACAGACATGAATAAAATGACAAACATCTTTCTAAGACAGCCCCCCCTCCCCTCCCCCACCAAGTTTGACAACACCATCATAGCCACCTGCATTCGTTTCTTGAGCGCTTTAAAACTGTACCTCTACAGATGCAACCCTTGACTTATACCTAGGGTCCTGTAGGCAGGCAAACCCTTCAAAGCCCCTCACATTCAACATTCCAGCAAGCAGCTGCTAGAGCAGCTGCGTAGCGACGCTCATGTAAGAGTGTGACAGGGGTTGCCTGCCCACAGGTGACGAGGAATCGGTCATAGGTTGTCTCTGTAAAGGTTCCTTTTAAAGTGCTCAACAACATGGCTGGCACAAAGGATGTTGCTGAACTGTGGGGGCTCAGAGGACCTCTTTCGTGTTTTAATCATACGCATTGAAAGTCAGACACCACACCACAGGAGGCCACAAAACAGGATGGCTGAAAAAGAATAATAAGGATTGTCAATGTTTGTGAAGAATGTCGTTCTGTTGCATATCACTGTGCTAACAGTCGTTGTCGACTGTGAGATGTGTGTAAATGAACACACCAATACAAGGGATGGTTTCATTGACGCCCTTTATGTGCCTTCTGAGGCTTTACCTGAGCGGCGGAGTCCATAAGAAAAGTACATGATTTCAACGTGTGGGTTCCGTGGTTCTCAAAAGGCGTCAATAGGAGGGCTGAGATGTAAGAGAGAGGGAGGTTGACGACCTTCTCGTCGTGCAACAGGGCCGTAGTGACGTTGAACAGATCTGTGGCGAAATTTGGTACCAATGTGACATCTTTAACACAGCTTACAACTCACATGAATTTCTAACGTTAGACCTATTTTCGCATGTGTCGACTCCATGTTGTTTGAAGCGTAGCCGATCCCCAGGGTGACGTCGCAGGGCACCGCGCTTTGGCACGATTACAGTGGAAGGTTGTAGACGCCTTTGAGCCCAATTTCACAGTTCTACATCGCAATGGGGCAAAATGACTGGCTTCCAAAAAAGTTACCCTTTAATTCTTTCGCGCAGCCGGTGACTCTCCATCCAAGATACACTGCCTCGTCCTTACCAACGAATTCTCAATCTGGTACTAATCTCGCATAAAAAGCACACAGCTGTGTGGAACATCAGCGTCACCTGAAATACAGGTATCTAGAAAAATCGGGGGTGGCTGAGCACAGTTTGTTAAATAAACATAAGACTTTATTCGATGAAACAAGACTACTTGCTCACGCTTCAAACTATTGGGACTCTGTCATCAGGGAAGCAGTTGAAATTAGACTCTGTGAAAATAATTTCAACAGAGACTCCGGTTATGCACTCAGCAATGCATGGAAGCGTGCAATTGATAAAGAAAGAGCGCAGAGAGAGACTTCTTACATTCCTCGCAGTTCTCCGCCTGTTGCGATGGATGGGGCTGCAAGCGACGCTGGATAGAGCGCGCAAACAAAATCTATGGATATAGAGGCCTCCGCCTCAGTACGCAGCGGTTTCACCGTGACGTCATCCAGCCATTGAGAAGCCGTCCAATAGTTATAAAAGCGGAAGCCTCACCGCTCCACGGCAGTCAGTTTTACCCCTGACGAAGATGACGGAGGTAGTCATCGAAAGCTTGGGATTTTATCCAAATTTGAGGCGGCAAGTAAACCGAGAACTTTTTATGCAAGGACACCGTCGCGAAAGACTTCGTGTGGCACTAATCTCGTTTGACAGTCATTACGATCTTACTTTGTACAATAAATGTAGACGTGGTACTGAGGCAACTGATATTCGGAAGTCAAGAAATACTGCATCTAACTGCCTGCGTTTTTTACGCAAAGGATTGAACTCCATGGTCGGCTAACCCAGTGACATACTTAAGGTGGCATTCAGTGCGTGTGGTATAACTCGCTTTTACATAGCGTACGTAGAGTGTGTAGAGATGGCCGCCAAGTCCGCAGGGATGCCGGCGAGTGGTAAGGCGAGAGTGTTTCTGCCGCCAGGGTGCAGCGTGGACAACGCCTCGTTGTCTAGGCCGCGCGGCGAGCACGCCAGGGCGCAGCTGTACCAGAGGAGCCAGCTTGTCAGTAAGTGCCTCGCCCCTCCACAGCTGCCAGCTTAGCTACACTACACTACAGCCGCGCGCTCCACCGGGAGGACTCTGCCTCAGCGCGATCCAGCCCAGAAAGCTCGGTCCTACGCCGTTTTAACAAATGCAGATGGGTAGACTGAAAAGAAGCGCTTAACTGCCTCCATTCGAGAATTTCTCTTCTTGGCTTCGTCGTCCAGTAATCTTCAAGGGTGTTAAAAGTTACTACCACGGCTGAGAGAGGGAATAAAAGAAACCACATATTGTCAGCATAGAGATTTCCTAACCTCGGTACCCCAAACAAGACGAACAGCTATTACAGTCCGATTTAAATTAGTTAACATTCGGCATCAAGTATGCTCTCGCCAGTAGTGCACCAATGGGATCCCTGTGTTGTATGCTCCAACCTTATCGTCACTTCCGCTGCGCAAATAATTGTGCCCGCAGCCCTCACTCAGCTCAAGTAGGAGATCAGTGTAATAGATGGCTTAGCGCGCCTTATTGGCCCGTGGAAGCACTCGAAACAACACTGAACGTTTGTTTATAAGCTCCAAGTTTTAATGAGTGAACTTATTAAAAAATTTTATCGTTGTAAGGTTTCGTCCCGCATCACCCAGCCTTTTCCAAGTACGGGAAGATTTCAATTAGATTACTTCATGGTCTGATAGAGATTCTCAATTCAGGTAGTGGATTGCAAGGCGTACGCAGGAGCAGATACTGACTCAAATCACAATGTACACTATGTGATCAAACGTACCCAGACACCTGGCTGAAAATAATCTAAAAGTTCGTGATGCCCTCCATCGGTAATGCTGGAATTCAAAATGGTGTTGGCCCACCGTTAGCCTTGATGACAGCTTCCACTCTCGCATTCATACGTTCAATCAGGTGCTGGAAAGTTTCTTGGAGAATTGCAGCCAATTCTTCACAGAGTGCTGCACTGAAGCGAGATATCGATGTCGCTCGGTGAGGACTGGCGCGAAGTCGGCGTTTAAAAACATCCCAAAGGTGTTCTATAGGATTCAGGTCAGGACTCTGTGCAGGCCAGTCCATTACAGCGATGTTATTGTCGTGTAACCACTCCACCACAGGCCGTGCATTAGGAACAGGTGCTCGATAGTGTTGAAAGATGCAATCACCATCCCAGAATTGTTCTTCGGCAGTGGGAAGCAAGAAGGTGCTTAAAACATCAATGTAGGCCTGTGCTGTGGTAGCGCCACGCAAAACAAGAAAAGGTGCATGCCCGTCCACGAAAAACACGACCACACCCTAATACGGTGAATTTTATTGTTGGCACTATACACGCTGGCAGATGACATTCACTGGGCATTCGCCATACCCACACCCTGCCGTCGGATCGCCACGTTGTGTACCGTGATTCGTCACTCCACACAACTTTTTTCCATTTTTCAGTCGTCCAATTTTTAAGCTCATTACACTAAGCGAGGCGTCGTTTGGCATTTATCGGCGTGATGCGTGGCTTGTGAACAGCAGCTCGACGATGAAATCCAAGTTTGCTCACCTCTCGCCTAACTATCATAGTACTTGCAGAGGACCCTGATGCAGTTTGGAATTCCTGTGTGACGGTCTGGATAGATGTCTGCCTATTACACATTGCGATCCTCTTCAACTGTCGGTGGCCTCTGTCAGTCAACAGACGAGGTCGGCCTGTACGCTTTTGTGCTGTATGTGTCATTTCACGTTTCCACTTCACTATCACATCGGAAACAATGGACCTAGGGATCTTTAGGAGTGTGGAAATCCCGTGTACAGACGTATGACACAAGTGACACCCAATCACCCCACCATGTTCGAAGTCCGTGAGTTCCGCGGAGCTCCCCATTCTGCTCTCTCACGATGGCTAATGACTACTGAGATCGCTGATATGGAGTACCTGGCATTAGGTGGCAGCGTAATGCACCTAATATGAAAAACGTATGTTTTTGGGGGTCTCCGGATACTTTTGATCACATAGTGTAGTAGTGATGAAGAGTAGGCTGAAGTTTAAGAGATTAGTCAGGAAGAATCAACATGCAAAGAAGTGGGATACGGAAGTAGCTAAGGCTACAGATATAGAAATGAGGAATGACTCAGTAGGCAGTACAGTTGAAGAGGAATGCATATCTCTCTAAGGGGAATCACAGAAGTTGGGAGGAAAATCATAGACAGAAAGAAAGATAACTGCTAAGAAACCGTGGGCAACAGAAGAAATACTACAACTGATCGATGAAAAAAGTACAAAAACGTTCATGGAAATTCAGGAATACAGAAATACAAGTTGCTGAGGAATGAAACAAATAGGAAGTGCAGGGAAGTTAAAACGAAATGGCTGCATGAAAAATGTGAAGAAATCGAAAAATAAATGATCGTCGGAAGGATTGACTCAGCGCATAGGAAAGTCAAAGCAACCTTCGTCGACGTTTAAAGCAAGGGTGTTAACATTACGAGAACAACGGTAATTCCACAGTTAAATGCAGAAGAGAGAGCAGTTGCCTCTACGAGGGGCAAGATATGTCTTAAATGACAGAAGAAGAGGTAGTGGAGCCAGTATTAGAATTTAAGAGAGGTTTGGAGGACTTAAGATCAGACAAGGCAGAAGGGATGGATAACATTCCATCAGAATTTCTAAAATCTTTGGGGGAAGTACCAACAAAACGACTATTCACGTTGGTGTGTAGAATGTATGAGGCTGGCAACATACCGTCTGACGCTCGGAAAAATATCGCACAACCTACTTAACAGCTCATGCATACAAGTTGCTGAATAGAAAAATATACAGAAGAATGGAAAAGAAAATTGAGGATGTGCTACATGACCATCAGTTTGGCTTTAGGAAAGGCAAAGACACCAGAGAGGCAATTCTGACTTTGCGGTGGATAATAGAAGCAAGAGTAAACAAAGGTCAAGACATGTTCATAGGATTTGTCGACCTTGAAAAAGCGTTCGACAATGTAAAATGGTCCAAATGTTCGAAATTCCAAGAAAAATACGGGTAAGCTATAGGGACAGGCGGGTAATATACAATATATACAAGAGCCAAGGGAGAATAATAAGAGTTGTCGACCAAGAACGAAATGCTCGGAGTAAAAAGTGTGTAAAACAGGGATGTAGTCTACTGTTCAATCAGTACATCTAAGAAGCAATGATGGAAGTAAAAGAAAGTCTCAGGAGTGGAAATAAAATTCAAGGTGAAAGAATATCAATGATAGATTCGCTGATGACATTGTTATTCTGAGTGAAAGTGAAGAATTACATGACCTTCTGAATGGAATGGACAGTCTAACTAGTAAAGAATATGGATTGAGAGCAAATCGAAGAAAGACGAAAGTAATGAGATGTAGCAGAAATGAGAACAGCGAGAAACTTTAAATCAGGACTGATGGTCACGAAGTAGATAAATTAAGGAATTCTGCTACCTACGACGGAGCAAGGAGGACATCAAAAGCAGACTAGCACTGGTTAAGACGGCATTTCTGGCGAAGAGAAGTGTACTGGTATCAAAAATAGGCCTTAATTTGAGGAAGAAATTTCTGAGAATATACGTTTGGAGCACAGCATTGTACAGTAGTGAAACATGGACTATAGAAAAACCGGAACAGAAGAGAATCAAAGCATGTGAGATGTGGTGCTACAGGCGAATGTTAAAAATTAGGTGCACTAATAAGGTAAGGATAAGGAGGTTCAATACAGGAAAGAAATATGCGAAAAAACTGACAAGAAGGGTCAGGATGATAGGACATCTGTTAAGACATGAGGGAATGACTTCCATGGTACTAGAGGGAGCTGTAGAGGACAAAAGTTCTAGAGGAAGACGGTGATTGGGATGCATCCATCAGATAACTGAGAACGTAGGTCGCAGGTGCTGCTCTGAGATGAAGAGGTTGGCACAGGGGAGGAATTCGTGGAGGGCCACATCAAACCAGTCAGAAGACTGATGACTCAAGAAATAAAGTTTTCGACCTCTTTAGCCCGATAATGTATTATAAACATTCTTCATTCTTATGTTCCTTTTATCTGACTTACATATCTGATAATAGCAGGAGCCGTAACAACGTTATAAGTAAATTAATATATTAAGGAATCTAGACGGTTTCATCCACAGAATATCCATAACGATAGCAGACTCATTCAGAAAATATATTTTCTTTATTAACATAAATCTGGTCCCAATTAAAATTAAAGAAAGATTTTTTACACGATTAGAGATGCCTTGGAGATCTGTACCGTAAATTTCAGGTTTTTTTATGTAGAAGACAGATTTTAATGTGGTTTTCTGTCTGCGCTAATAGCGGAGCGCAGTGGCGGTTTCCAGCAGACAGCAGTACTTGTCGCGATGACTTCGCAGCTTTGTACTTTAAACGTCAGATGTCCACTAATTTAAATCACACTATAGTGCAGAGAATCTAATGCTTCTTCCGCCTAAAGGGAACAATGTCAACGAATTCCTTCATCCACTGTCACTTTGCAAAACGACTTTTTCGGCTGTTAACCGTGTGGGGTGATCGGATCTATGAAAATTAGAAGCATTTGTTCTTTTAGTCTCTTAATGGTAAATTAATAAGGTATTTCCTAAGCTGAAGTTCAAAGTTAGATATCATACTCCAGAGTTGTCTAGTGACGAGCATTTCCTCCAAATGTCTGTTGAATGAAGATATATGTCTGACCATTCTGGCCTCCACAGTAATTAATATGGCTAATCCGAACTCCAACTACGGAGTTATGGAGGTTGACACGGGTATTTTCTAAGAATTTTGGTATACGGGACTCTTAGCCCATGGCTGGTCGTTACGAACTGCATTTCGTTTGAGTTCTGTAATCATTTATCATTGTATGTGTACTGCAAGGAAAATGTCTACACAATATAGCAAATGCTGACGGTATGCACCGTATCTTATCAGCAAAACGGACTTGTTCAATTCACTCCCTATACTTGACGACTAGACTAGACGAAGGTAATGCCGACATTGCTGTTCACCCTCAGCCTTGCATTCAGTATTACTCGTTTTGCAAGCGCGCCTGCTGGATCTGTATGTAACGTAATGTTCGTAACAATTCCTGACAGTCCGGCTCCCGTGATGCAGAGGCTCCCACAACCTTTAGTACTCATTACGTCTGTGTGCGTTACGGAAACGCTACTAAGTGGTTAACTGGAGTAAAATCTGCAATTAAAAGTGGCCGTAATGCTATGTTGTGATTGCAGGACCAAACTAAAATCAATATTTGTCATAACTTTGATAAAGAGGCGATACGGTTAAGAGATTTATTAAGTAAGAACAAACACAAAATTCGCGTCGCCACGCTTAAAATAGGGTCTTCGTCGGTCATTTGTGCAAGACAAAGTAGGAGTACATTACCACAAAATTAAACCCGAAAAATCTAAATTATGACATGTAACTGCAGATGAGGAGACAAGACCGTGGTCGAATTTAAACAAAAAGCTCAAGTGCCTTAACTTCTCTCGTACATGATAACTTCTGACGGAGCAATGAGTGAGTATCTGATTCTAAACCGTTTTAGAAATATCAAGGCTAAGTTTATCAGTACAGGCTCGTGTTCTATTTTCCCCTACAGACATTTTACTGCTTAATGAACCCCATATTAACTACACAGAAATTTAACTATCTCTCTCGAACCGACATTCGATGCTTCGCATAGCGTGGCGTCCTTACCATGGCTGAATCTGCGGCAGCGGCAGCAGACGTCATATTGCGACTGCGAGTTGCGCCTGTGGCTAGTCAGCAAGTAATACATCGAAGACGTTTGCTAATGATGTCGACCTCCACACACCGAAATCAATAGTTCTGGCCTTCAAAAACGAATATCTACGCCTCTAAATTTGGTAAGCTACTGCTGACCGAAAATTCGGTCATGCAAAGGAACGCGCGAACATTAATGGTTCACGCTAAGTGTTGATTTTTACAAGCCTAAATCACAGGAGCAGTCCGAAGCAAAAGCGCTCGTGACTAGAAAATGCTTAAGTGCGACGACCCGACCCTCCAGTAAGGTCCTCGCACAGGTGGTGAAAACAGTGACTCCCTCTCTCTACGGGCGTTACTTTCCTCTCCTTGGGCCAGTCCTCGCTGGACAGTCCACTTAGGAAGGGCTCACATCAGCTTTGCATTTCTTCCAGCAGTAGGGAGCCAGGTAGGTGAGTGGTAAGGCGCTGGATCATAAAAACTGATAAAGTTTCAGTTGGTTTATTTGACAATAAGATCAGACATATAAAAAGAAGAAGTTTTAGCTCTATTAATATTTCAGGGGGACTCTTTAAAAAAAGTTATTTACAACCAATTAACTTTTCCGGTAAATACTCTTAATACTAAGCTCACAAGCAGTCAAATATGAAAAAATAGTTGCAACTTTCTTTTGGTCTTCAGTATTCTGACTGCTTTGATGCGGCCCATCACGAATTCCTGCCCCACATTAATTTCTTCATCTCAAGAGTGGCACTTGCACCTTACGTCCACATCATTTGTTGGATGTATTCCAACCTTTCCCTACAGTTTTTACCTTCTATAGCACCCTCAGTAACATGGAGGTTAATCCCTGATATCTTAACACATATCCGATCGTCCTGTCCTTTCTTCTTGTCAGTGTCTTCCATATATTTCTTTCCTCGCTGGTTCTACTATGGAACTCGTCATTTCTTATCGATTCTCAACGTCCTTTCGTTGCACCACAGCTCAAACGGTTCGATTCTCTTCTTTTCCGGTTTCCGACAATCCTGATTCAGTATAGTACTGTGCTCCTAACATACATTCTCAGAAATTTCTTCCTCAAACGAGCCCATGTTTTATATTAGTCAACTTCTCCTGGCCAAGAATGCCCTCTTTGTCCTCCTTGCTTCCTCTGTCACATGTTTATTTTACTTCTAAGGTTGCAGTACTACCTCACTTAGTCTATTTCGTGGTCACTAATTCTGATAAATTTCTAATTATTCTCACTTCCGTTACTCCTCGTTACTTACACTTCCTTTGTTTATTTTCAATCCGTAGTGTACGCTCATTAGGCTGATCTCTCCATTCAACAGATCCTCTAATTCTTCTTCACTTTCCATACAGCAGTTCCTTCACTTTCACTACCATCGGTGAATCTTATCATTGATATCCTTTCACCTCGAATTTTAATTCCCCTCTTCAACTTCTTTTATTTCCTTCATTGCCTCTTCCATCTATAGATTGAACTGTAGGGGTAAAAGACCCCTGTCTTACACACTTTTTAATCCCAGCACTTCGTTCTTGATCTCCCACTCTTATTGTTCCCTCTGGGTTCTTGTAGGTATTGTACATTACCCGTGGTTCCCTATAGCGTACCCCTATTTTTCTTATAATTTCGAACGTTTTGCACCAGTTTACATTGTCGAACGGTTTTTCCAGTTCGACAATCCAACGAACATGTCTTGATTTTTCTTCACTCTTCCTTTCATTATCAACCGTAACGTCAGAAGTGGTTGTCTAATGTCTTTACCCTTTACCTCTCCTAAAGCCAAACTGGTCGTTATCCACCACGTCCTCAATTTTCTTTTCCATTCTTCTTTTTATTACTCTTGTCAGCAACTTGGATGCATGAGCTGTTAAGCTGACTGTGCGATAATTCTCGTACGTAATGGCTCTTTCTACCTTCGAAATTGTGTGAATGATATTTTTCCCAAAGTCTGGTGGTATGTCGTCGGTCTCATAGATTCTACACACCAACTCCCCCCCCCCCCCTCCCCCCGCCATCCCTGATTTTAGAAATTTTAGAAATTCCAGTGGAATTATGCATATCTCTTCTCCCTCATTTGATGTCAAGTCTTCCAGAGCAATTTTTGCCTTTGCTGCCCAGGATTCCCTACATACTTCATTCCTGAGGGATATATATTGCTGCAGTCCTGTCTTTTCCTGAACATTTTTGTATTTCCTTCTTTCGTCGATCAGTTGAAGTACTTCTATTGTTATCCAATGTGTCTTTGCCTTTACCTTCCTTGTAGGTAGCTTTGACTGTCCAACATATGTGACTGCTATTTTTAGAGATGATCACTCTTCTTCAACTGAATTGCCTACTGAGATTTTCCTTATTACGGTATCCACATCCCTAGCGAATTTCATACGCATTTCATCATTCCTCAGTACTTCAGTACCCCACTACCTTCCATACTGATTCTTCCTCACGATTCTCTTAAACTTCAGTCTACTCTTCATCTTTACTAAATTGTGATCTGAGTATATATCTGCTCCTGGGTACGCCTTACTTTCCAGTATCTGATTTCTGAATCTCTGCCTAACCATGATGTAAGCCAGCTGGAATCTTCCCGTGTCTCCAGTTTCTTTTCTAAGTATGCCACCTCCTGTTGTGATATGTAACAGAATATTCACTATTACCATCTGCAGTTTATTGCAGAACTCAGTTAAGATCTCTCCTCTCTCGTTCTTACTGCCACGCCCATATTCGCCCATAACTCTTTCTTGTATTTCTTCACGTACAAACGCGTTCCAATCCCCCATAATTCTTAGATTTTAATTTCCCTTTACATACTGAATTAGCAGTTCGATATCCTCATACACTTTCTCTTTGTCTTCATCTTCTGCTTGCAGCGCCAGCATGTATACCTGAACTATTGTTGTCAGTGATGGTTCGCTGTCGAATGATGAGAACAACTCTATCACTTAACAATTCACTGTAGCTCACTCTCTGCCCTATATTACTGTTTATAACAAATCCTACTCCTGTTATACCATTTTTTTCTGCTATTGATGTTATCCTAAATTCGTATCACCAGAAATCCTTTTCTTCTTTCCAGTTCACTTGACTGAACGCCACTATATCTCGACTGAATCTTTGCATTTCTCTTTTCAGATTACCTAGCTTTCCTACCACTCTCAAACTTCTGGCATTCCTAGCTCCGAGTCGTAGAATGTTATCCCGTCGTTGGGTACTTCATCACTTTCTCATGGCCACCTCCCCCTTGGCAGTCGCCTCGCAGGGATCCGAATGGGAAACTATACGGAATCTTTGCAATTATTAGCTGCCTTAAAATGCATTATAATAAAGAAACACAGTAATTAACTTAGTCCCTTCTTGGCGACCAGTGGTAAAATATAATTTTAAAACAGTTACAATTAGTAGGTCGCCTTGATTAGCATCAAGATAAGAAAATTTTTAAACAATAGCTCCGGCAAATAGCCCTGACTGCTATCAGATTAAATTACCAAAACAAAGATCATCAGACGTTAACTATCCGCCTCAGGTGGCCAACTCCTTTTCAAATGAGTTACCGAAACTAAGAAAACAGCTTCTGAACAAAAACGAGGTCCTCCACTGACCTACCATTTAAAATTTAAATTCCTTACAATGTCAAGGCTGTTAAACAGCAAGATGCTGCCTGAAACACAGAAGAAGTCTTAAAAATGATAATATGCATCATCTACAGAAAGTCTATTCATTGCAATCAGCGGACTTCCAATGTCAGAGTGGAGTTTGCAGACTGGTTCCTGCAGCAATGTGCAGAAAACCATACTTTTCCTGGATCTTTGTTGTTTACGGACGAGGTCGTGTTCAACAATACGGATAGTGGTATGTGATCCTATTTATACAAGTTCGCTGTCAATGTATGGGGTAGTACGGTCAAAGTTTATGTGATTTTACCTTATGCCAACTGAACGGAATCGTGTACAAAATATCACACACCGTCCTATAGTGCCTAGAAGACATGCCGCTGAGAATTTGTTAGCTTAGGTGGTGTCAGCATAACAGCATGTCGGAACATTTTGCTTTCGTCATTAGAAACCACGTTGATCTAAATGTTTGGAATGCCTTGGATTGGCCACAGTGGTCCTGTTCCTTGGGTATCTCGATCATCAGATATGACATCAAAAGACGTCTTCTTTTGAGAGCATGTGAAGAACCTAGTTGACGAGCCTCTAGTTAATAAGCACACGTTCCCGGTTTCTAGGGTTGTCGCACCTGCGGATGTAGTACACCAAACTCCTATGAGTATGGATCGTGAAAGACACTGAATAGTGCATCACTTTACGCTCTGCTGTGATCATGGTAATCGACATTCTGAGCAATACACCGTACTGCACACTGACACACCAAACTGAACACACTGTACTAAATTTGAACTTGTTTCGTCTGAGATTTGTTGCATTACTCCGTGCTTTGTGTTGGATGTTTTGATGATTGCATTTTACAGCACTTTGGAGGCATTTTCACAGACACAAATGCAACTAGGGTCACAAACTGATATATTTTAATTAAATTATAATTTTCCGAGCCACCACAAACCACAGGTCCCTTATACCAAAATACTTAGAAAAAATCGCTGAACAACCTCAGAAATTTTGTCGATATAATTCGATCACTGTGTATTTACAACAGGTATTCTGTTTAAAGCCCACCTGTGTAGCTAAGTGGTCAGCGTATCTGACTCCTATACGGAAGACCCGGGTTCAATTCCCGGTAATGTGAGGAATTTTTCCACGGTAGGGAAGACTGGAACTGTACGGTCAGCTTCCTGATGTCAATTTAGTACCTATTTGTGCGATAAGTAGCTACTCCAAGGTATGGGGAACTCATAACGACTGGGTGAGCGCTATGTCAGTCCAGAGCGCCTCTATATCGCATCTGACTGACGACATTGGCATCGGATGGCACGGTGGACGGTTGGTACTGACTAGTCCGTCAGTGTAAGTCTGCGGAACTGGTCCATTCTGTTTAAAACGCTATCGATGGTGGTGCTACACTTTTTTATGTATTTCCTCTTCTGTTGGCTCATCACGTCGATTTTGTTATCGCACTAGGTCATTTACTTTCCGACTGATACGTACATTAATATTGTGTCGAAAATTGTGTTCCAATAATCGTTTCCATTCTTTAGTTTGCCATTTATAAAGAAGCCTTCCAACACAATAATTGTGAATATTAAAATGTCTCCCTACTCATATGATAACAGTGACAACATCCTTCTCTCGTGAATTGTTATCGATCGAATTTGTTAGCAACTTCTCATCATTTAGAGACAGAGGGCAACTTTTACTTCACTAACCAAAAACGACACCCACCCAAGAAAGCACATTTTATAGCAGTTCTCTTCATGTCAGTGGCTGAAGACTCCACTCTCAGCTGCAGCAGTTTTACTTCGCCATAAACCAATTACTTTTGTGATATAATCCTCAAGGTTACTCAAAAAGAAAATCTTCCATCCTATCTTCAGAACAATAAATAGCCTCGTAATTGATTAGTTCCTGCAAGGTCGCCTTTTTTTTATAAAACCAACAATAGTTACTCCATAAAATTTCGTCTTCTTCCAGCAGTGTAGCCCTTCTGAAAACAGTAGCATTTTCCGACGTGATTAACCAACGCTGTAGCGCTAGATGAATCTTATTGAAATCCAAATCTAGTAGATACGCAAGATGCTGAGGGCTATGTTTTCGTTTTTATCAGGTATAAAATTGAAATAATAGAGTCTGAACAAGTAATTAGACCTGCATGACCAGTCGACGAAGCTCTTTGATTCTCTGACTATCGTTTTCACTTAACTGTTACAGCCCCTTTCGTGAGACACTGTTAGATGTTTTGTTTTTATGTAGACAAATTCCTGGCGCTAAGACGCAGAGTGGCAACTTTCAACAGCAGTGTGCTGCCACGCCATAGATCCATGCCGCTAGAGAGAGCCGATCCTCCGTTTCTGAGTTTTCCCTATCCATAATAGAAGCAATGTTTGACAGCTACCTTCTGTCGGACATGTACCTTTACACGACTGTAAACTGTGCATTATACGTATCCGCAAATAGAGTGCGTAACGCAACATTAATATTTATCTGAATGATATACAGGGGTATCAACCACTCTCCAACTGCTAACAGTAACGACTGAAGCCAAGTAGTTAAATGATATATTCAGCATGACAAAACGCATTTCGAGAAGCCATAGCGCCTTAGCTTTTACAGAACACACTTCTGTGTTGATAAAATTTTGTTCCTGTCCTTTTCCTCGATCTTCGGTCTTGTATCAACAGATCACAAAGATGTTGAAAGATTTCTTGTTCCCAATTGTTTTAAATGCCATGTACAATTGGACCTTTGAAGAGAAGGTAAGATATTTTATTATTGTTTTATACATTTTATTGGAATGATATATTCTGCTAGCTGTTTAAATATGTTGTTGAGATGTCTGACTGTTGTCTATAACACTATTCTGCATGATATCGTCAAACTTAACTGTTTTTTCTAAATTTCTTGTACAAGAAGTTACAAGTGAATCATTGTAAATATTATTAGTTAGAATGAATGGTGTATAACTATTGAACACTTGGCATGATTCAACATGTTAATTTTGAAATTGTTGTCTTCTTAACATACGTAGAGGTTATGTTAAGTTACTCTAGAACATAGTTTACTTGTCTCTCTACGCCATTTCATATGAAGGTTCCTGTTTCCTCGATGACGATTGCAACGAAATTTCTCGGGATGTGAACTGTACAATACCACTGATCATTTGCTACGTGTACATCAGCTGCCTTCTTGCCATTTTGCCAAAGAACGGTAAGAGACGATGCTCTGACTTTGACTTTATGTCAGTAGCTAAATCTTTACGCAGAAATATTATGGGATCCGTAAAAATTTTAAGTTTACAAATAGTTCATCTTTCTTGTCATCAAGCGCGAGCTTCGATCATTGTATGCAGTTCTCCTTCATACTGACATTCCTTGCCTACTCTAGCAGCTATGAAAAATGTTACTCGACTCAGTTCGAACAGCGCTTGAAATATTAACTAATGAAGTACCAATTGGCTCCTGATTCAATAATAAGTTTATCCTTCCAATGACAAACATTTGCAAGACGGTATGAATATCCGCATACACAACCCCATAACCAGTTTACCATGCTTATGGAAATATATGGCAGCCATGTTTGTGAGATGGATTACCTTACGCTATCTGTGTCCAACGAATGTTTGGTACAGAAAACCTCTAGAAATTTCAGTGTAAATCGTCGAAAATTACTTACTGAGAACTGGCGAATTTGGAAAATGTTACTGACTACTATTGTAAGCATGCATAGCTAGTTTCATACCCTGAGTAAATGTATCTTTCATTCGGCATGCTGAGGTTCTTGACATGATAATGATGCACCTTATTAGTGAACTATCTCTTACATCTGTATGTTATAATTAAGAAGATAAGCAGATCAGGCCACGGAAAACAGTTTTCAATAATTCTTACAAAAATTTTTGGTTTCTTGTATGAATAATACACAACCGTTCCTTGTAAACTGTAAAAATGCGATGGATCATATACACATAACAAATAAAGAGATATTCTAAGATTTATGACTTGGAGCATCCCTCGTTAAATTAAGATTTTTTTGAATCATAGGCTATTTAATGGGTGGAAACAGAAGTATTTTCAGTCTTTATTGCACCATGAATGTCTGACAACTGAAAAATATTTAGACACTCGGCAGTAGCTGTTGCCAAATGACGTAAAAGCGATTAAAAGCTGTGGTAATGAATTTTAGTAATTTCATTTCATGATCATTTGACCGGTGTTCAGTGCACCGAAGCTATGCCTACAGGCTGCCGACGTTTTATGTTTTACCCAGAGTTTAAAAACACCTAGTTAAATTTTAAAAGCAAGTACTTGTCACTCCTCCACTCAGTTATGGATTTAGTCATAACACACATATGTTTTATTCTAAGACTTTTAATTCAAACATTGCTTTTGTTGTCTTTAAATTAACTGAGAATCCTTCTATCAACATAGCAGACTGTTCTTGATTTTTTTAAATATGCTGTGGCAGCAGATAACATTGTTCTTAATTGACTACTTAGGATATTGCTTAGTAAAATAAAGTACTTAAAGCAATTAACTAATAACTGACTGATGTATTGTACGAAATCACAACAAGTATTAATTAATATCCTTATTCTATACTGACCTCACTTTCGGAATTTAGTCGATTATGTTGTCTTGTCATGTAGGAGTCCTCTTTTGGCGAAAATGATTTTGCCGTTATTCTCTTACATTGCAGCAATAACAAAATATTCAAAATATCACCCACCTACACACTCACCTCGTGGTTTCTCTTTTCCTTTTTCCTTCACTTCCTCTCTCTCCTTTTACAACCAGTAACAAAACAAGTAACATATTAATATTTGTTTCTTCCATAGGTCATAACGACAGACTGGTAAACACACAGTAGCTCCGAAACCCATTGTTTCCTGTACTGCTAAGAAAATTCATTGACAGCAATGAAGTAGGCTATAACAGTATAAACCACTTGCCGCTTTTTGTACACATGTCCTCTGTCCTTGAACTTGTTGTTGTGGTCTTCAGTCCTGAGGCTGGTTTGATGCAGCTCTCCATGCTACTCTATCCTGTGCAAGCTTCTTCATCTCCCAGTACCTACTGCAACCTACACCCTTCTGAATCTGCTTAGTGTATTCATCTCTTGGTCTCCCTCTACGATTTTTAGCCTCCACACTGCCCTCCAATGCTAAATTTGTGATCCCTTGATGCCTCAGAACATTCCTAACAACCGGTCCCGTCTCCTTGTCAAAATACCTCCACATTAGTTATGTGATCTACCCATATAATCTTCAGCATTCTTCTGTAGCACCACATTTCGAAAGCTTCTATTCTCTTCTTGTCCAAACTATTTATCGTCCATGTTTCACTTCCATGAATGGCTACGCTCCATACAAATACTTCAAGAAACGACTTCCTGACACTTAAATCTATGCTCGATGTTAACAAATTTCTTTTCTTCAGAAACGCTTTCCTTGCCATTGCCAGTCTGTATTTTATATCCTCTCTACTTCGACCATCATCAGTTATTGTGTTCCCCAAATAGAAAAACTCCTTCACTACTTTAAGTGTCTCATTTCCTAATCTAATTCCCTCAGCTTTACCCGACTTAATTCGACTACATTCCATTATCCTCGTTTCGCTCTTGTTGATGTTCGTGTTATATCTTCCTTTCAAGACATTGTCCAATCCGTCCAACTGCTCTTCCAAGTCCTTTGCTGTCTCTGACAGAATTACAATGTCATCGGCGAACCTCAAAGTTTTTATTTCTTCTCCACGGATTTTAATACCTACTCCGATTTTTTTTGTTTCCTTTACTGCATGCTCAATATACAGATTGAATAACATCGGGGAGAGGCTACAACCCTGTCTCAGTCCCTTCCCAACCGCTGCTTCCCTCTCATGCCCCTCGACCCTTATAACTGCCATCTGGTCTCTGTACAAATTGTAAATAGCCTTTCGCTCCCTGTATTTTACCCCTTCCACCTTTAGAATTTGAAAGCGAGTATTCCAGTCAACAATGTCAAAAGCTTTCTCTAAGTCTACAAATGCTAGAAACGTAGGTTTGCCTTTCCTTAATCTTGAACTTAGCTCCTCGTAATTCAATACTGTACTGTACTGGTACAATGTTTGAAACAAATTCTGCACAGAATGTATAAATTCCTATTTCTATCATTGAAGTCACATTCGTGCTTTAAATTACTTTCGGAAACTGAAAATCTTTCTTCGCAGTTTAACCGTTACGACAGAAAGGGGCTCTCTCTCTCTTTCTCTCTCTCTCTCTCTCTCTCTCTCTCTCAGTTGTCCTCTAGTTGCCATCAGAACACCGTTGTCCAAGTGAATCAACTTAAGAACTTGTATTCACATGTACCAACTGAAAACAAAGTATGGGAACCAACTCTGTTTTTACTGCAATGGCACATGTTTTCTCGATAATTCTGCGAAAAATTTATTTCTGTAAAACAAATATTGTACAAAATTGTAAAAGATTAAGTAAATAACCTTACTTTGATAGTAATATGAGTCAAATGTCCAGTTATGTTTGGGCGAATTATGTTGTAAATATACAAAATAGTTATTACGCTGTAAATAACTACAGAACCTAGCATGCTTGTATATTACCCTGTCCTTGCACCATATGTCTAAGTCCGCAAGAAGAATTTCTAGCTCCGTTAGTCTTTTACAAACCAAATTATTTCTTTATGATGCCTAATTTTGCGTAAAGATACCGCTAATGGTATGGTTTTTTACAGTTTAGTAGTTTCAAGAATTACAGTTAACTTCCGATTTCACATTTTTTTGCGAACGCATGAGCCGTAAAGACCTGATCTGCTTTCCTTCGACTTTCTATATTTTCTTTATCTCAAGGGCAAGCGCACACGCATACGAGTCAGCTAGCATTCGTGCCCCTGGCGATTATACATCAAGTAATACGCGCAGTACTGCATGGCTCGATCACAAGATCCAGATCGTTATGAAATACCACTTGCAATCTTGATGCATTCTGTTATCCGGCTGGTGGTTCAGGTCCCAAACCCAGAAGACGATAAATGCCACCAGAAATAAATATTTGTGATTGTCTCAGAATACAGCCTCAGGCAGTCATTATTTACTTCCGAGGATTTTTTTCTTTTTTTTAATTTGGTGCTCACAGTTCCGATCTACTAAATAGGTTCATATTTTAGTTTCAGTGACGTTGTAATCCCCCTCGCGAATGAGTTGCCCAGTATTTGATACATCTGGTGACTCTGTCTTAGTGGGCTCCAAAACATCTTCTAGATTTTACGCTTTCATTTTTAATACAAACGTATATCCGAAAGCGCCTAGAACATGAACTGCATCTCTGAGTCGTAGATTATGTGGAAAAAGTGACTGTATGTTTAGCTGATGGGACCATGAGTGTACTGTTCATAATAGTTAAAATGTATGTACTGAGTTGTTTCACGAAATGACTGCGCGGTTTAAGGAAGTGCAAATATTGAATGGCTCCAGAGCTTTACAACTGATTTATTCCTCATGAGCACATGATGTCGAAATAAAAATAATTACTCTCTCTTACAAGGGACTTCAGTAACTGACACTCGTCGATTTCCTTCATACCTGTCGGATTTGAAGTCCAGCGCCCGGAATAAAGCATTTATAGTTTTCAGACACAGACACCGGTAACTAAGTGTCAGTCCGTTCCCGGTCGCCGTGGTGTGCACTGGTTCGCGGTGGCCTTCCGAAAGGAGCGGCCATGATTACAACGAGCTCTCGCATCGCTGCCTTTCTTGATGTAGCTTAGTAATTGCCAGTACAGTGAAAATGTCTTTTTCATAAACAGCTACGTCGAGGTTTTGCCTTTTAGAGGAATAGTGTTCGTCTAGCTCTGCTCTCCGTTTATAACTGACTGGTAGATGAAATAAAATTGAACTATGCTGAATTTTTCGGCGTTCGAAAGGTTAACGTTACAAAAACTGTATTTATGTAGTGTATCAGTGTTAGAGTTTGTGAAAGAACAGTACAACATACGAGTAGTACGGGTAAATTTAAGCACTGTGATGGTTTAGGTTAAGAATCTGTCACAATTTATAATTTACCCTATGATTTCCATCTGATAAAACTCGAGACAGTTTTCGATTTATGGCACTGCCTACGATGTTGGCGGGATATGTGTTTAGGTAATTGAATGTGTAGTAAACGAAATGGATTCAGGATAGCCAGAGTGGACTTGCGGAAGTATTGTTTGGCTAACGAATTTCATTAATGTAAAAAGTGGCATGACTGTGAGGAAAGGAAAGAAACTTAATTAAGTATAATATTTAAGATAAAGCACAAGACATCAGAAAATGGACAGTGCTCTGTATGAAGTCAGACTAATTGAGAGCCTGCTAATGAAGCGGTGGTGCTGCAATAGCTACGCGAGGACAACACCCTCGGCAACCATACGGCCAGAATGTTCGAGAACCTTCTAGAAACTTCCTGAAGCATCTCTAGGAAGATCTTCGGAAGAGCCACGGAAAATATCTCTACAGGAAAAACCTCGCACAAAAATCCCTGAAAAATCAGTATATGCGGCGTGTTAGAAAAGTAACGAGACCGACAACGCTGCGAGCGATCTGGGAACGCTGTATTGTTCTACTTGTGTAGACCGGTGTGTTCACCCCTTCCAGATGCTCAGTCCGAGTTTCAGCTTCGTACAGCCCTCATGTGACGTTTGAGAGCTTCATCAGTGAAGTTGTGTTTTTGTTGTGTGTTACAAAAATGGAACAGCGGAATTTAGAGCAACGTTATGCCATCAGTGTAGCGTCCTGCGGTCGGTAGGAAAGAACTAACAATCAAATTTGAACACATTTTATTATAACTAAAACGCCTTCTTGGCGTGCACTAATGTCCAAACGCAAGAAGAACAAGAAGCACAAAAATTATTGTGGTGGCAAAAATCAGATAAGAGTACAAGACAATGAAAAGAAAATAAAAACCAAAATACTACTCTACACAATTGCAAAGATACAACGTTCTACTGAATGCTAGGGCGAGTGCCTACTATGCTAGAGCCGGCGTAGGTATTTGCTGCAGCTGTCCTAGCAGTATGTACACACTGGCTGTCTGACTCTGCTGGCGTGCTTATAACGCCAATGCGGCGGAGTGCTACACGCAGTCACATTAGTTCGAATTAGTGGATTACTGTCACATGGCTTTTCACGAAATAATTCCGTGTTTATGCAGAAAGTCTTCTGCAGACAGAAGCGAAAAAACACAACGACTAGAATAGAACATACAGCCGCGTCTGTAGTTTCCTGCGAGCGGATGAGGATGGGAGCTACACGCTAAATCCAGTAATGAGGTGGCTCGTCCAACTCGAAACCCTGGTGCTGGAAAACAAGCCGGAAATTCTTTGCAGATAAGGGAACTCGGTGGGATAAAGGATGTATACTTCTGATAAAATAACTGAGGCGAAACACGAGGTACGATAAGACCACTGTCGAACCCTAAGAGGCACATACACATTGAATGTAAGTTGTGCAATCCTGCATGTAACCTGTACAGCTAAGTGCCACGAGAAATTAAGTCCCGTCCCGAGGGCAGAGTAACACAGATGCAGCGTCTGAGACAACTGCCGAAGGCATATCCGAACAACACCAGCGGCCCTGCTTATATAGGCTCGTCTGATGCATCCACCGCGATCACGCGCGTCTCCCGTGTCCTGTCGTCCTTCCAGAACATTCTGCCGTAGCTGGCCATGTAGCTCCAGCGTCCCTTGCTACAAAACGCAGCCTCTCCTGCTTCCCAGCGCCCTCACTGACGTTAGGTTGCTATCCTACAGGTTCATCTTATACAATCTTATGCATTTCTACTCACATCCGCGACCCATTCGCGACAATACTATAGAAATTCAGCAAGAAATTCATGGAGAGGAAATGACTTACACCAATGATCAAGAACTAAGTGAATCGTCAATAAATATGGAAAAGGAGGGGAAAATTACGGAAACTACGAGCGGGGAAACAAACGATTAACAGGCGAGTAAGTAACGACGAAATTGGAGCAAACAAACAAGATGTTGTAATTCAGTCTGAGGACTGTGAAATGGGAGAGCTCCTTGTGACTAGTGATGCAGGATTCATCGGTTGCTACCGGAGAAATATCCAGAAGTAGACAACGAACAGCGTCATTGCGATAACAAGGAAAGACTCTGAGAATCAGTAAAGTTCTCCCAGTACAAAAATAAGACGACGTGGGACAGATAAAAGCCATTAAGGAACACGGATCCTGGGTAGCTCAACCTCCAGACTCACCAGGAGGTTTTTCATTTTTTAATCAATCCCAAAATAAGCTGGAATTTAATGGAACAGACCTATAGCATTGTAAAAATAAATGTTAATAGAGAAACAAGTAAATTAAAAATGTCATCACTTGCTGATTTTCGTGATTACTATGCCTTTGACTAAGCACTCTTACAAAAATATTGTACAGTGGAAAACCAGGTGACGGACTACGAATCGTATTTGAATATCTTCAGGAATGGTTGTAGCACGACAGGTATACTTGTGAGAGAAGGAATTACGTTTTCTGAAATACGAGGGCGACTCGAAATGTAGGGTCCGATCGGGCGTGAAATGGAAACCACAGTGGAAATCTGATAAAGCTTTGCACAGATGTTGGGTAGTGTCTCTAATAAGCCCATAGATCGCCTCATATCGCTGTTCTTAGTTCCCAGTGCACAATGAGCACGAAAAGATACCTAGAAAATAGTGTCTCGCGTCAAGTATAAGGGCCTAGTGAGAGATTTCGTCTGATGTCATGCATCCCACATGACGTACTGTTATGAGCATATTTCTTCATGCCTATTCCCGGCCACACTCTGCAGGGGCAATGAAGATGCTTTTGCAGTGTTTCGGATGCAAAGTGATCACCCGCAATACAGCCCGCAACTGGCTCTCCCTACGGTTCATCTCTGCTCACATGAACCGCAGGCTATGAAGACAACATTTTAGCGCTGGTTATGAACTGCAGACCATCGTAGAGAACTGGCAGCAAATACAGGCGGCTGCCTTCTATGACGAGGGTACTGGGAAGTTGGTACAACGCTATGACAAATGTCTACGTCGTAGCGGCGATCAGCGGCCATGTAGAGATGCAGCTGGAAGCTGTAGCTAACTCTTTCATGTAAAACATTTTCGATTTTCACAGCGGTTTCTATTGGCGATCGATCGGACCTTACTTTACGAATAGTCCTTGTGGAACAGTTGGATTCACGTCGTGGAATATCAGGACTCCTTTTTGACCACTAATAATGAATGCATATGCCCACTATGGGTTAGGTAATAAAAACAGAGAGAGTAAAATTTACTATGACGGAAGTGGTACCCCTGTTGCGTAAGATCCTACAGAAAATTATCTTAAGCTTTGATTTCAACTGCTTATTAAATGTTACTGATCAACATCAAAACTTCATTACTTCCGCAGAACTAAAGACACTTATTATAGCCCCTGGCTTCCATGACACTTGGAACCCAATAAATGCATCAGCACCGAGCTACATCTATGTGGCGAATGCAGCAGCAATTATAACGGATAGAATTTATGTAACAGAGCAGTTAAAAACCAATGTAATTAATTCTAAAATAGCTTCTCCCGTCTCCTCTGACAATTTCTGTCATATGATATAATATCAAGACGTTACCCAAGTAAATCGAACGCACAAGAGACATATGGAAGTCTGATGTCAGTGCACACTTGGACAGAGAATTAGAATGAAAATTTAATAATGTAGAGTCGACCTGTACAAAACAAGTACATAAACATCCTAATACTCTGGACTGATAGATAAAAGCGAAAAATCTAATGATTATTAAGGTTTTAACATACGTTTCAAGCTACAAAAGAAGGGAATAATAAGACACCTGTATCTTCTAGTGTTCACGTCTCTGTGCATTACATGGCAGACGTATAGACCCAGTGTGTGATAAACAAAGTATTAACAAGGTTAAAGCTAAAATTTTACGTATCAAATCGCAATAGCTGGATGGTCTGAAAGTAAGAGCTAAATAATAAACAAAGTCGAGCAAGAAAAAACATCTTTGTACCAACCTCTAAGAAACAACAAAAGGAGAAATCAACAGACAGTAAAGGAAATACAAAAGGAGAAAGGTTCACAAATTGTTTCGAAACCCTTATGGAGAGGATGTTACCGATAATAAAGAAGGTCATAGTCTTTTGAGACATAGAACAAAAAAACAAACTAGGCTAGATGATAATCGATCACTGTGCAGCCTCTTCACTGGGAACGAGATTCTCGAAACGCTAAGACAAGTAGCGAAAGGAAAGTCAGAAATAGCATATCACTAATATCATGAAATGTATTTGAACAAACGATGCTATTCCGCGAGATTTAAAGAAAGACTAATCATGTAAGTCCCAAAAGAGACGAAGACGAAAGAATTATCTAAGTTCAGACCCATCTCCCTTTCGAACTCTTATTATAAGGTACTAAATAGGGCACCGAAGTTTAGACTAGAACAAGTGATAAAGAAAACCATATCAACCAGACAGTCACTTGTCCAGGCAAATACGAGGGCTATCCACAAAGTACATTACGTTTTGGAATTAAAAATAAATAAAGTATTGGAAATTTTTTTATTATATACAGATAAAAGCCACACTTAAATACTACATTTCTACATAGTTGCCATTTAAATTAAGGCACTTATCGTAGCGATGGACGAGCTTGGAAATTCCTTCGTCGTAAAATTCGGCCGCCTGCGCCTTCAACCACGTGGTTACCTCTTCTTAAAGCTGTGCGTCGTCATCAAAACGCTGCATAGCCAACCACTTCTTCATTGCTGGGAATAAGTGGAAGTCGCTCGGTGCCAGGTCAGGACTGTACGGCGGATGAGGAAACAACTCCCACTTAAAAGATTCGAGAACTTCACGAGTGGCATTTGCCGTGTGGGCCCGGGCGTTGTCGTGAATCAGCAAGATCTTTGAGCCCAACTTTCCCCTGCGCTTGTTTTGTATTGCTCTTCTGAGGTTGTGCAGAGTTTGGCAGTACCTTTGAGAGTTTATTGTAGTGCCTCTTTCCAGGAAATCCACAAAAATCGTATTTCTACCGGGTTATTGATTAACCACGTGGTTGAAGGCGCAGGCGGCCGAATTTTACGACGAAGGAATTTCCAAGCTCGTCCATCGCTACGATAAGTGCCTTAATTTAAATGGCAACTATGTAGGAAAGTAGTGTTTAAGTGTGGCTTTCATCTGTATAGAATAAAAAAAATTTCCAATACTTTATTTATTTTTAATTCCAAAACGTCATGTACTTTGTGGATAGCCCTCGTATATGGTACAGGCTGTAGCTGATTATAAAACTTGATAGGGGCAACGTACTCAAGAAAGGAGAGTGCTGCCATATTATCAGTTGAATTCTTGAAACCCTTGGACAAAATGAGTCCCAAATGTCTTTATAGTGTAACGTACGCAAAAGGGTGTAGTCAAGAACTCATAAACGTTATATACGAGAATTTTGATAAACAGTCAGACGATGGATAGATTTAACAAATATAAATCTACCCATAAACAAGGACGCAGTAGAAGACCAAGTTTCAGCATTAAGTATCTTTTGTGTTGATTTTACATGTAAAACTTATGCAGATGGCGCATAGATAGTAATAAAGCATCAAATGGATCTAATGAAAGTTATGAAAATTCTCCATAATTATAGCACAGTATCAGATAATAAAGTTACTATCCATGACACTAAGATTTTTATCCTAGGCAAGAGTATAAGATTAAACAACAGCCGTGGATTTCAGGAGACAGAGGCCCATAAAATACTAGGTGTAGTTATGTGTAACAACGCTCAAAAAATGACTGAAACTAATAGGACAAATATATTAGGAGTTCCTAGAGGAAAACTGAAGCAAAATGCAGACAGAGACATCTCGTTACAACAAAGGAAAGATCCTTAACAAATACATTTTTGCTACAATATGTTATGTGGCACTGATACTACCCGTACCAGAACAAACTGCAGATAGGACTAAATCTGGGATAGGTTGGTTTATTTGGCCGTATAATTTCTTCAAGTTTAAAAATCCAGTTCCAGCTTTATCGAAGAGTGAAGCAGGATTAGGACTGTTGGATCATTAACTGGCGATGTGACGCCTTACTTTTGTATAGATCGCGGAAGGAGGCAGCAGCGTTACCGAAATGTCCAACAGCTGCGATGCTAAAACGGATGCGACCATAAAGCCTGAATCCGCCAGTGAATAGTTCTCACATCAGTCACGCCTTGGACGGCGTTATACTATAATACATTACATGTAATACAGTTATATAATAGATCAAACAAGACACACCATTAAAGCTGCGGCTGTGTTTAAAAAGATGCTCGATTAATCCAAAGTCAGCAGGATGCAAATGTGGACAAGGAAAGGACTCGAGACATATATGGATAACGAAAACTTTACACCCAGAGAATAAACGTTATGCTCCAACAAAACAAAATGCTATAGTGTGGTTAGCGGGGAACTTAGCCCATGTCATCGTAAGTGAAAGCGACGAAGCACTGGAGAATTTTGTAACATACCGCCTAATCAAAGGCACTTGGAAGTTGTTCTACGATAAAAGATATTTGCTACAGTAAAATTGTTTCGAGGCTGCAAAGATTAGCACTTTTCCTTCAGATTTATTTTTTATTACTTTTCATTTTATTGTTGACTTCTTTAATCAAGAAGAAGCACCAAATTTTTTAACATCTTTTAATTTTTTCATATAAAAGATCATCTCGTCTTACATGTGAACATAAAATTTTAAGTTCTAACATTACGTCAAAGAGATCATGTCAAGAATGGCAGCCGACGACAGTCAGGAAAGTAGGAACTTAGATATGGGATAGGGATTAGAAAAAAAAGTGCATAGCGTAATACTCTTGAGATCGCGAAGTTGTTGGTTGAATCTCACTAGCACCAATTTTCTTGTTACATTTATTTAAATTCCGTACTCATTAATAAATGGAAATTGAAACGTTAGTTAACATACACTGAACATTAAATGTTTAGAAAAATAAATATTTTTGTTTTTGCTATTCACAGTGAATCAGAATCTGGTACAAAAACGCCTAACATTAAATGGAAAATAAAATATATTCCAAATTTTTGACTGTGGCACCAGGATTTGTACTAGCATTAGGGTGAAGGGAACAGTTTCGAGAAGCCAAGGAAGAGAAAAGAAATTTGCCGGTGCTCGGCACTTACTCCGTAGATTACAAAGAAAATGATTACAACACATGAATTAATTGATCAACAATAGCTCAGCGGTAGTACCAGAGAACGGAAACAAAAAAGGGAGTTTGACTGTTCGGATAGGCTTTCTTATCTTCTATAAACGAGGAAATGTGACCAGCTTTTTTGAACATGGCATATTAAGCATTCCCAACGAAAAAATTTCGTTGCTACCAAGAGCGACAACTATGAATGAAACATGGTGTAAGACATTTACCGAGTACCAAGCGATGAACGCTCCGTTGCGTTAAGGAAGACTGAGGTTGCTTCTTTCTCTCGTGAATGAACGAACGTT
This sequence comes from Schistocerca americana, assembly GCF_021461395.2. Lineage (NCBI taxonomy): Eukaryota > Metazoa > Arthropoda > Insecta > Orthoptera > Acrididae > Schistocerca > Schistocerca americana. The sequence goes on from NC_060121.1 coordinate 463,681,996, forward strand.
TTACACAACTGCTTGCATAAGAGAATGAAGAGCGCGCTTTGCTAAATGTTGAAATAGCCGATCACAATGTTGTCCTGAGTATTATAAATGAAACTAAGATGTCTTTGTGAAACTTTATTGTCTGAAGCAGAAGGCATGGGCTACAGCTACATCCTGGAGAAGGAAATAACAGTTGCAGTAGCCGAATAGTGGAGGTCTGAGCTCAAAGAAGGAGAAATCAACTCTGTCATCCAGCGAATCATGACTGTCAGGGGTTATCACACAGTATGCGGAAGAATGTTTTAACAGCATGTCAGTACCAAGATAAAAGAACCAAGGTGAAAAAATCTATATCTTTGACCTAAAGGAATTGTAAGTCATCAGGTTTGGGGTGTGGTACCGATATCAGCAGAATTCTACTTCTTTATCTTCAGCAATCTACGTTACGTGTTATCTTATCTCTTCCTTTTCTCAAATGAGAGCAGAGCACTAGTTAAGAAACAACTATCGTTAAGAAGGACGTCTAATAAACTGCTAGCCATTAAAACTGCAACGCCAGGAAGGACAGCAAATAAGGAAATTGTATTTACACTGAGGTGACAAAAGACATGGGATGCTTCCCAATGTGCTGTCAGACCTCCTTTTGCCCTGGTAGAACAGCAACTCGACGTAGCATGGGTTGAATAAGTCGTTGGAAATCCCCTGCAGTAATACTGAACCATGTTCCTCTATAGCCATCCATAATTGCGAATGTGTACCCGGTGTAGGATTTTGTGAACGATCTGACTTCTCGATTATGTCACGTATATGTTCGATAGGATTCATGTCGGGCGATCTGGGTGGCCAAATCATTCGCTCAAACTGTCCAGAATATTCTTCAAACCAAATGCGAGCACCTGCGACCCAGTAACAATTCCATGGTTTTTTGGGAACATGATATCCATGAATGGCTGAAAATGGCCTCCAAATAGCCGAACATAAGCATTTCGAGACAATTGGGCCAGGAGACCCATTACATTCGACGTAAACACAGCCCACACCATCATGAAGCCACAACCAGCTTTCACAGTGTCTTGTTGTCAATTTGGGTTCATAGCTTCGTGGGGTCTGCGCCACACACGAACTCTACCGTCTGCTCTTATCTGACCAGGCCACCCTTTTCCATTCGTCTAGAGTTCAACTGATATGGTCATGAGCCCAGAAGAGACGCCGCAGGTGATGTCGTGCTGTTAGCAAAGGCACTCGCGTCGGTCGTCTGTTGCAATAGCCTATTAACGCCAAATTTCTCCTCACATTGATATCTGTGATTATTTCACGCGGTGTTGCTTGTCTGTTAGCACCGTCAATTCTACGCAAACGCCGTTGCTCTCGGTCGCTAAGTGAAGGCCGTCAGCCTTTCGTATTCTCGGCACACTGTTGACACTGTGGATCTCGGAATATTGAATTCCATAACGTTTTCCGAAATGGAATGTCCCACGCGTCTAGCTCCAAGTACCATTCCGCGTTCAATGTCTGTTAATTCCCATCGGAAACCATTTTACATGAATTACCTTAGTATAAATGACAGCTCCGCCGACGGACGGGCCTCTTAAACCTTGTGTACACGATACTACCGCCATCTGTATATGTGCATATCGCTATCGCATGACGTTTTCCACCTCAGTGTATAGTGCGTTTACAGAGTAGTAGGAAAAGTTCTTGATAAATTTGTGTGATTTTGGGGGTCTACATGGCACGTTAGAAGACACATTTGCCACGTGTGGCAGCAACGGTGGCTCTAATCATGCCGGACACGAATCAAGCTGAGCTTAGATAGCGGATACAGGTACGTTATTCGATGCTTTTTCAACTCTTTACCACATTTCATCAATCTTAGAAGATAATGAGTTGTGACATGCCGTTCTGACAGCAACCTATAGCCAGCCCTTTCTAGTGGCTGTGTCGAACGCCTCCTGAATCACGATAGGTCAGGTCAACAGGGACACCGCTCACTCTCGCGTTATCTTTTTGGAAGATACATTCACGGAGACGTCAAAGTAGGGGAACAGCCATCGGCCTGTCGAAATATAAGGCCTGCTGTCCTGCTTTCCAAATCAGAGATGGTCATGTTGTGTACCCGGTGTCACCCCCCTCCCTTCTCGCCCCCCCCCCACCCGCCCTGCTCCGTCCGTCTTCCAACTGCATCATACCATGGTATGGACTGCAAGACTATAACGTATGTCATCTGGAAATGTCCGTTCTCTTCGGAGCGTCCATGCAAGAATGCGTCTGACGTCATGATAACGAGGAAACCTCCATGAGCCTGTTGCCGAATTATACTTTCGTATACAGAGAAGTCGCAACTCTAAGAAAATTAAAGTGAAATGCAAGTAGACATGCAGAGGATCGTCGCTTGGTGCAGGGACCGGCAGTTGTTCCTCAACATAAACAAGCGTAATATTCTGCACATAAATATGCAGTAAGACTCATTATTGTATGATTAAACGATTACAATATTGCAGTGCCTGTGTTATTCCAAATTACGATGGAATGTTCCTTAGATACGCGGAGACTACAGCAGTTCTGAAATACCGTATTTTGTTTACCTCCAAGTAAAACGTCTCTCCCATATGGGAATATACGTAAAAGATGTACGAGTGCAGGTTGTTGAGACTCGGAAGTTCGGGTCTAGCCGTGAGTCATGTTCGGATAGTCTAGTGGTAAGGCGATCGCCCCCGGATAAGGGGGGAAACCGAGTTCGAGTCAAAGTCCGGCACAAATTTTCACTGTCGTCATTCCATTATACAGCTGATGGTTATCCATATTTGCTACTGCGAATACATTTCATGATTACACTATTGCAGTACAATCACTGGAAGCAGTCCAGGCATACAATATCTGCAATTATGCGTAAAATGCGATTTAAAATGTAACGGCGACATAGAATAATTCGACGGTGTGGCATGTGCCCGACTCATATTCATTAGAAGAATTGTCAGTGAGTGTAGTCCACTCACCAAGGATATAGCTTATAAGATCCTTGTTCAACCCGAACTTGAATATTCCCCGTCAGTCTAGGATCCGTATGTTATAGAACAGGCAAATAGAGAAGATCCAAAGTAAAGCAGCACCCCTCATTTAGTAAGTAACGTGGCAGTATCATTTAGAAAGTGTCACAGAGATGCTCAGCCAACTGCAGCAGCAGACACTGCAAGACAGGCGTTCTGCATCACGATGTAGTTTACTGTTGAACTTCCGAGAGCGTTCGTTCCTAGAAGCGTCAACCAATTTAATACATCCTGCTACGTACATCTCGCAGAAAGATTATGAAGGTACAACTAGAAAGATTCAAACTCACGTGGAGGCTTACTAACAATCGTTGTTCCCGCGAACCATTCATGATTGCAACAGGAAAAGCGAAAAGTAGCAATAGTTCATAAAGTACACTTCGCCAAACACCATAAGGTGGCTTGCAGAGCACATATGTAATCACAGAGAAATTTTCACTCTGCGGTGGAGTGTGCAGTGATATGAAACTTCGTGGCAGATTAAAACTGTGTCCTGGACCGAGACTCGAACTCGGGATCTTCGCCTTTCGCGGGCAACTACTCTACCAATCTATCTTCTTTTTTTTTAAGCGATAGTGAATCGGTAGGGACTCAGGGAGCAAAGTGGGCAGGGGTCGAAACCCGAGGCCTGGCCACAATGTCCCTCTCATCACCATCGACATTGCGGAGTACAGGAAAGTGAGAAACACAGGAATCAACAAAAGTGGAAGGCGCTGTTGTTATTTATTTGCATTTTGTTTTTGTAATATTCACTATTATTATGAAATTATGTGGAACATACATCAGCGACAGAGTAAAAAATGCAAATGCTGGGTAAAGAGAAAGAAATAGGACGTAAAATCCGCGCAATCTATGACGCGTTGTCCCATCCTCTGAGGTCGGAAATTGAATCGATCATAGGTGGATTAAGCTTAGAAACCGCAAGGGGCAGGGGTGGGGGGGGCGTAGGTACCCTCAGCTCCATGCACCCCCCAACTTAGTACCTGTCTAACAAATACCCCCTCAAAGATAGCAAATAATGTTCGGTAACGTGGCATGTTTTCGAGAGCTGCATGGGCTGTTCGTAAATAGATCCAGAAGTCGAGGCGGGATTTAGGTCCCTCATGAAAGAGACAAGCGACCGCCCACCCCTTGACCCATGTAACGGCATGATATCTGGCGGCGGGAAAATGTTCGTCCTCCGGGTACAGAAACATTTGCGGATCGATTGTTTCTGGTGGCATTCGAATACAGTAGGCAATGATTTGCTGCACGAAGCGCCAGGCATCTGGTGAAGAGGCGCTCGTCAGACGATGGTCATCAGTGTCGAGTTTCTGGCAAAGGAGACAAAGAGTGGATTTTGACAAACCAATGTTGTTCAGTGGCTGTTTCGTGGCAAATTTCCTGTTGACTATGTGATACCATAGTGTCCTAACATCCGTAGGGAGGAAGGGCTGGTGGATGGTAGTCCACACTGTTTGGTCTCCATCACATTCCGGGGAATACGGCGCAATAATAGGCTGTAAAAATCCTTATTACTGGGTGGGCACGTATCTGGAACGAAAAAGGTCGAAATGCGAGACAAATGAGGCACGATGTGGCCGACAGACACCGGTGGTGAAATGGAAGCAGGCACGAGGACTTCAAGTAAGCTGCGTATTATAGATGTGCCCTGTCTAGTCCACTGGCCTCTTTTGCCATTCATATAAAAGGCTGCAGCTCGCATACGGACACTTACGAGCCCGAGGCTACCATCGTGTGGGGGCAAGGGTAAGTGTCTCATAACGGACGTTGCACTTGGAACCAGCCGTGCGATAATAGCCAAAGGCCGTCTGAAGATAGCGCCCAATCGCCGTCGCCAGAAGGAGAACTTGAGCGATGTGGACCAATTTTGATACCACATAACGATTAAGAAACTCAACGCGTTGAAGTGTGTCCTGGTGGCACAGGATGTTCTGGCGGACGTCCTTGCGAATGATGTGTAACAGGCGACGAAAATTCGTTGCCGCTGTGAGTGAGACCGTGAGGGTAAAGGTAATGCTCAGTACCGAAACGTCCGCACGAGAGGCAGGGGTGCCACTTCAACTTCCTCGAGGCCTCGTCCAATGTACATCGCGGGCGACGAGCTAGCCAACCACGGCAAACGACTGCTTCTCAGAGCTTTACTTCCGCCAGTACCTCGTCTCTTACTTTCCAGTCTTTGCAGGAGAGCTTCTGTGAAGTTTGTAAGGTAGGAGACGAGGTACCGGTGGAAGTAAAGCTGTGACTGTGGGTTGTGAGTCGTGGGTAGCTTAGTCGATGGAGCACATGCCCTTGAAAAGCACAGGTTCTGAGTTCGAGTGTCGGTTTGGTACAGAGTTTTAATCTGCCAGGAAGTCCCATGTTTGTAGAAATAAACGTAGATGCCGTACTTAGTAGCGAGACAAGACTGAAAAGACAACGCTGTGCCAGTCCTACCTCTAATGTTGTCACTGGGCGCACCATTGTCTGCCCGCCTCTCTCATCTGCAGCTTAAGACAAGTCGCAATAACGGTCCCTGTGCTGACAATCGGTGGTGTTTCAGACGTCGCCGAACTATCCGTATGGTTACTTGTTTTGGAAACAAGTCCATTTTCTGACTCAAGGTTTGTGATGTAGCTGTACAATCCGGCGCGATAGAGAGAACAATATCTGCCCTCTTGGGCGCTGTTGATGCAGAGTTGTTGAGATCCATCATAGCTATGTGTACAGTACCGCAGAAACCATCAATCCCATATTCTCATGAGGCCATGAACCTGCAGCTGTCAAATTCCAACATATGATAGTTGATATTTACCTTTCTTACTTGAGGCATAACACGATCTTCTTACAAACAAACAGCATTTGAATGCGATTTCTGAATGAGAAATACGCTGCATAATCTTTTCTCGCATGCGGAATCTAGATGGTATCATTTTATGTGCTTAGTGCGGTTACACTAAAATACTGATCATTTTCCTATCCAAGCACGTAGTACATTCACGGTAATTGACCTCTGTTACATGCAGACTTCACGTTGTTGCAGTTTTAATGGCTAGGGGTGTGTATGCTCTACGCTGTTTTACTTATCTGTGGGATATGAGGATTCACAGGAACTTCTGTACCAGAAACATAAATTTCGCACGGCAGAAAAACGCATTTCAACAATAATTTAACACTTTTGCCAACCCATGGTGGCGTGATACACCAACCAATGGTAACAGTATGAAAGAACAAACAGATCTTTTTTATTTTATTGGTCCTCGTAAGACATGTTTCGCCTTACACATAGTATCTACATATTGGCCTAAGAGAGAAAAAAAAACGAAAATAACCTTTAATATAAATGACATGACCCTGATTTAGCAAAATTGGAGTAGTAAGAAAAATAAAACAACTCATTAGTAAAATATGGTGTAAAAACGTAGGCTGGCGTGAATACAAATTTCCCAGCAGGAAATCGGCGTGATCAGAATTTGAGAAAACATTGTGTGATATCCAGTAAAATAAGAGTAAAATTTATCCTGCGAGACTAAGCCGGTTATTGGTTTTTGAATATTTCTTGGTTATCCTCGAGGTGAAGTGTTTTTAGGACACCAAAACACCGCACAACGCCTTTAAAAAACTGACAAACACCATATTTTGTCAGCAAGTCGTTTTATTCTTTCTAGCTAGTCCAATTTTGCTGTTTGGGCTCTCACGTGTTTTAGACGTGGTTTCCCGTGTATTTCACGTCTTCCATATCAGTAAGTTCTTTTATATATTTTTAAACTTCACTTGAGTCATTTTTATGCTAGGCATCCTATGCGGTTAACACCATATTTTGTCAGCAAGTCGTTTTATTCTTTCTAGCTAGTCCAATTTCGCTGTTTGGGCTCTCACGTGTTTTAGGTGTGGTTTCCCGTGTATTTCACATCTTCTATATCAGTAAGTTCTTTTATATATTTTTAAACTTTACTTGAGTATGTTTTGGGTATGTTTTTTGTGTGTTAGACTGTTTACTGGCGTCTGAGCATTTTATGGGCCATATCCAATGTATTTCAATTTTATCGGACAGCACACAATGCTTTTTTTTTCATTTTCTTCAAATTCTGTCTACAGCGGTTTCATGTTAGGACATTTTTATGCGAGGCATCCTATGCGGTTAACGCCATATTTTGTCAGCAAGTCGTTTTATTCTTTCTAGCTAGTCCAATTTTGCTAAATCGGGGTCATGACATTTATATGAAAGGTTATACTTTTTTTCTTCGAAGGCCAATCTGAAGATGGCTTGTATAAGGTGAAACGCGTCATTGAAGGATAAATAAAATAAAAAATCCAGTTCTGTAACCAAGACTGTTTGTTCTTTCACAGTAATTTAGCAGTTCATTATCAATGTAGTTACTGCTAGTAAAACCGCTCTGTCGTAAGTGTTTGCTACAGAAACGAGTAGTAGGTGGACTGATAAAGTAAGGAAAGGAATATACGGAAAATATTGACAAGAAGAAGGGATAGGATGTTAGGACATCTGTTAAGACATCAGGGAATGACTTCCATGGTACTAGAGGGAGCTGTAGACGGTAAAAGCTGTAGAGGAAGACAGAGACTGGAATACATCCAGCAAATAGTTAAGGAGGTAGCTCGCAAGTGCTTTCCTGAGAGGAAGAGGTAGGCACAGGAGAGGCATTCGCTGTGCGGTAGTTCAAACCAGCCGGAAGATTAGTGACTAAAAAAAATGCGAAGTGATAGATATGGGTGGAATATTGTTCCGCATTCGGAATTTTCAGTGCTTAGAAGAGCTGCCGGTGGGTGCACATGTTCGGGGCTCCAACGAATGCTCAGTACCCCCAGTCGCGCGATCGCCACGTTTGATCGGCCGCTGAAAAACAAAAATGGAAAAGGGCGTCCGACTGTCCGACAGTGGTGTTCGTTTGGGTGGGAGGGGTGGTTGCTACCGGCTAGCAATCCTTCTGTTAGCGGGTGAAGTGACGCGAGAGAGGCGGCGAGTTTAGCGCCTGCCTGTAGTCTCCAGCCGAGTGCAAAGCCGTGTGACGTGGCGCGAGGAGTGGAAAATGCCCGGCCGACGCGTATGTGCGTGCGCGCGCCCGGCCGCCCGCCGCCGGAGCACGTGCTGGAGCTGGCAGCGTGCGTGTGTGTCCAGCGCCGCCCACGCTGTTCGAGGAGCCGGCCGATGCATGCGAGGCCGCTAGCGCGGGCCCCGCCGCCCGCCTGCGCTCGCCACTGGCCTGACGCAAGGCCCTCCGCAAAGGTAAGGCAAGGGGGGAGCTCCCCCTGCTCGCATCTCACCGGCACCGGCACCGCCACAGCAGGAGCACCCCACCGCCGCCTGTACACCTGCTCGAGCATTGCAGACAACTGCGCTTCACGAGCAACCTTCATTTGCTGTCGTTTATTTTCATCAGTACCATCACTGAGATAAAGTCTCTAGGAAATTTCCAACATCTATGAAGGATATCAGATTACCAGACTGCGGGATGTCTCATTTTTCTTCACCACATCAAATAACTTTTTGTCCTGAAACAAAATAAAAATCCGGACGGTCAAAAATGACTTTACAGCCTTGGAATGCAATAGAAATTTATTGAGATAACTTAACAAACAAACTCACTTTTCATTTGAACGTGTGGTGTCTGTTCTTTCGGACAGGTCCGAAAGAGCCTACACCACGTATTCACACACATATCAAAAAAAGTTTTGCATCACTTCGGTTCCGAGAGTTCCGGAACCTTACAGAAAATTGGAATAGAGATCAATATAAACATCATTTCCTCCCTTTTTATTGCTCATGAAACACACACATTGCATGTTGTACCACCATACAGCGAGACCTTCAGAGGTGGTGGTCCAGATTCCTGTACACACCGGGACCTCTAATACCCAGTGGCACGTCCTCTTTCATTGATGCAAGCCTGTATTCGTTGTGGCATACTATCCACAAGTTCATCAAGGCACTGTTGGTCCACATTGTCCCACTCCTCAACGACGATTCGGTGTAGATCCCTCAGAGTGGCTCGTAGGTCGCGTCGTCCATAAACAGCCCTTTTCAATCCATCCCGCGCGTGTTCGATAGGGCTCACGTCTGAAGAACATGCTGGCCATTCCAGTCGAGCGATGTCGTTGTCCTGAAGGAAGTCATTCACAAGATATGCACGATGGCAATGCGAATTGTCGTCCATGAAGATGAATGCCTCGCCAATGTGCTGCCGATATGGTTGCAATATCGGTCGGAGGATGGAATTCACTTTCCGTACAGCCGTTATGCCGCCTTCCATGACCACCAGCGGCGAACGTCGACCCCATAGAATGCCACCCTAAACTAGCAGGGAACCTCCACCTTGCTGCACTGGCTGGGTAATGTATCTAAGGCGTTCAAGCTGACCAGGTTAACTCCAAACACGTCTCCGGCGATTGTCTGGTCGAAGGCATGTGCGACGCTCCTCAGTGAAGAGAACGTGATGCCAGTCCTGTATGGTCCCTTCAGAATGTTGTTGGGCCCATCTGTGCCGAGCTGCATTGTGTCGTGGTTGCAAAGATGGACCTCGCCATGGACATCGGGAGTGAAGTTGCGCACCATGCAGCCTATTGCGCACAGTTTGAGTCATAACGCGACGTCCTGTGACTGCACAAAAAGCATTATGCAAAATGGTGGCGTTGCTGTCAGGGTTCCTCCGAGCCATTCGTAGGTAGCGGCTTCAGCGAGGCATGTCATCGACAGTTCCTGTCTCTCTGTATCTCCTCCATATCCGAACAACATCGCTTTGGTTCACTCTGTGATCCCTGGACACTTCCCTTTGTTGAGAACCCTTCCTGACACAAAGTAACAATGAGGACGCAATCGGACGGCGGCATTGACCGTCTAGGCAATGACTGGAACTGATCGGATTTCGGACCACCTCGTCTAACAGGCGCTGCTCATGCATGGTTGTTCACATCTTTGGGAGGGTTTATGGAGATCTCTGAACAGCCAAAGGGACTGTGTCTGTGATACAACATCCACAGTCAACGTCTATCGTCAGGAGTTCTGGGAACTGGGGTGATGCAAAACTTATTTTGATGTGTTTATAACTGATTAGCCTAGCTGGGCAATGGATCCACCTTCTTCAGTGCAGGTGCACAAATAAGTCCGACTGCCTGTGGGAATCTCAGAGTAGTGAACATGGAGGAAATGGACAGGGACTGCGAATAGGTGGCGCTCGATGGAAATGTATGTGGATATGCTGTGAAGGGTGCCGAGATAGTCCGCACGGTAGAGATAACGCTGTGTCCCGGTTGATGCATTGGTTAACGCACCTGCCTAGTAAGCAGGAGATCCCAGTTTTAAACCTGGTCCGATACACAGTTTCACTCGTCGCCGTTGAGTCCAACTCATTTCCCGATAAAGCTGACAGTAGTGATCCCCTTCCTTTCTTACCTCCACACCTTTAATTTACATATAAACACAACTCCGATTCAGGTAGTGCAAAAGTTAGCCACTCCGCCACCAGGGGCGCCAGCGTAGAACACAACTAAAGTGGCTACTTTCACTGGTACGGAGCACGCTCGCTGTGTGTTTTAGTTTCGTGAAACGAACTCTGCAACAACTGTTCGCTGTAAATTTCGCACCGAATACCCTAAAGAACCTCCAAGCGGGCCTACCTAAAATTTACTTTGGCATAAGAAATTTGTTGAGACGGCTTGTTCACTGCCGAATGATAAATCACCAGGTCATCCGCGTGTTGACGATTGTGTCGAACGGGTTATGCAGTGTTTTACCCACAGCTCACAGAACTCAACGCGGTGTGTGTCTCACAAGACTGACATTGCACGAAACACTTGTTGGCGAGTACTGTGTAGATGTTTACACTTGAAACCACATAGATTCACAATGTCACAGCATATTAGTGATGCAAATAAGGTTGTTCATGGGAAATTTCGTGCAAAAATTGGAAGTGAACGGCCTTTCTTCTTCAGGGAGAAAACTGTCACTGGTATTCTGTATCTGGATATGCTTGAAAACTTTTTAGTTCCACATATCGATGAATGTGACAGAGTTGGGATGACTTACTACTAGCAAGATGATGCACCACCTCATTTTCTCATGGAAGTTCGAGGTTTCCTCGATAATCGCTTACCAGGTCGGTGGATTGGCAGTGAACAGCCAATCACCTAGCCACGTCGCTCCCCAGACTTGACACCACTGGATTTCTTTTCCTAGACTTTCATTAAGGACCGTGTGTATGTTCCTCTCCTAACAAACAATTTAACCGACTTGAAAAATGGAATCTAAACCTCCCTTGCATGAGTTACGCCCGATTTGCTGTAAAGAGTTTGGTAAGAAATTGATTACCGGTGGGATGCTTAACGCATCATAAATGACAGTCACATCGAACTAAAATGACACTTGACACTTTTATGTAGAACTTGATGTTGTTTTCCAAAAAATGACACATCCACCGATTCTGTAAGTTATCTCAATAAATTTCTGTATCATTCCAAAGTAGTAAAGTCATTTTCGACTGTCCCATTTTGCACGTACAACTTCTATTCGTTTATTAAGTTTCAGTCGGTTGCGTAGTTGAAACCACAGTGGGAAGCCAATTTTTTTTTATTTTCAATGCCTTACAAATTCTAGCTAGTTCTCTACATAGTCGCCTCTCCGTCTTAGATACCTGTCGTAGCGTTGGGCAACTTTCCAGTACCATCGTGACTGAAGGCATCCGTCTTTGCTTGCCACCAATTCTCTATGCTGGTCTGCAGCTCGTTGTCTGTGTCAAAATGTTGTCTTCTTAGCTAATAGTTCATGTGAGCAGAGATAAAACTCACAGGGAGCCAATTCTGGACTGTGATCAAACACTTCCCAACAAATACACTGCAAGAGCGTCTTCATTGCCCCTGTATGTGCGGCCGAGAATTGTCATGAAGAAGGAAATGTATGACAGTTACATTACGTGGGCTGATTGGTATTAGGTGAAACCTCTCAACAGTTGGCGGGAGACACTATTTTCTAGGCATTCTTACGTTCCCATTGTGCGCTCTGAACGGATAATAGTGACGCAATGATCGACGTGCGTGTTAGAGACACTGCCGAACACATCTGCGAAAAGATTCATCGGATTGTAACTGTGGTTTCCATTCCTCGTCGGATAGGAACTTAATAAACGAGTAGCCCTCGTAGATAGTCCATTTACGGGATTTGATGAGTGAGTTTGCGATTATCCCAACCCAACACCCTCCTATCAGAATATGTAAGATAAATGATCTTATCTTTTGATTACCTTGAATTAGAAGCTTAAATTTTTTACACCGGCCATGGACTGTAGATATTAGTATTTGTCAGCAATTTAAACTTGATGTCTCTTCGGTACCTTAGAAAAAGAGGTCGGACAGGCAACAATGATCATATAATGGTTCCTGTTTAACAGACTAAGGTACGGAAGCTAAAATGTATCGAGCTAATGTCGTTTAACTAACACGTGTACATTAACAAGCAAGACTGCCTTTGTTGTATCTTTGTTCGTTACGAAAATATGAGCAGCAATACGTCTTTTTTAAATAGCACTCTGTATTTTTTTAATTCGGTAGTCCACCCCCTCAATATCTGTGTAAATACCTATCACGTAAACGCAACATTCAATCCGGTAAGTAACAGAAACTAGCATCTTTCATAACGTTTTGTAGAGCTGCGCAAAAAGGAGTAGAATATTCAAATGGTCCTCAAAGTGATGACCAAGGACAGTGATACAATGGACCACGCGTTGGCTGAAACACTTTGCTTCCAGCGACGTCTGCCAAAGAGAATTACAAGTATGCACGATATGTTCCGGCACGTTCTCTAGAGTTATAGGAATATGCATTCCCAAAGATAACAGGCCAGTCAAGTCAGGAGACCGAGCAGACCAATCCACAGTACCTCCATGACCAGCCCATCTGGTAGGATACCTTCGGTTCAGAACACAGTGGGGTACGCTAGGGTTTAAGTGCTTGACATCCATCGCATTTTTGCCACATAAGCGTTCTGGTTTTTAGCGGTTCTTCATCCAGAAGACGAGGAAGAATTCATGTGAGGAAGTTGATATATGGCCTGTCGTTTTAGTTATCATTGATGAAATAATGCCCAATAATTTGGATGCCTACAAGGAGTGGACAAAAATATGAAAATACCAAAAACACGACACATAATCATGCCTAAAACGATGTAGGAAATCCGCTGGCATTCTAAATAGCTTCCAGTGTCTCTGAATAGGTGAAAAGAGGCCTCACTTGACTTTCACGGAAGTCTTATATGATTCTTCAAGCAAAATAGTGGCAAGTTCAGTTAATTATGATGGAATTCGACAGCGATCACGAAGAATTCTCTTCAAAGTAGACCACAAAAGCTCAATAATATTGAGATCTGGTGACTGTAGTGGCCAGGAGAAATGCGACAATTCATCCGTGCTCACAAAACCAGTCCTGGACGATGCAAGCCGTGGAGCAGATGCCCTGTCGTCTTGCAACACAGCGTTATCATTGGGGACAATTATTTTAGCATGGGATGGACCTGATAACCCTTGGCAGTACTTACTGCGACCTTGCAGAGTGACCATGGAGTTCATGGAATGCCATGTTAAGGCTGACCAAATCGCCACTGAACCCCCACTCCGTTTTACTCTTGGGACGTAAACTCGGCCAGAAGTTGAAAACAGTGTCAAACAAGACTCATCCGACCATTGACTTTCTTCCAGGGATCCAGAGGCCAGGGTTTATGACTTCGGCATCACGTTTTCCTGTTACAGGCATTTGCGTCACTGATTCACTGGTTTTCGGATTCCAGCTCGCCCTGCAATTCCCTTCGTGGTATTTCGCCACTGATAGGGTGCTATTTAGAAAAGAACTGTTGCTGTTCAAATCTTCATAACGAACAAAACTGAAAGAAAAGCAATCATTCTCGCAGCTAAACAACATTCGCTTGATGTATCTTTTACTTTGCTTCTAGACAAAAAGGTATTTGGAGCAGTTAAGATAAAAGGGACTACCCGTATACTAGTTCTGGAAAATTTTGCAAAAATTTATATTCTCTCTTTCTCTTTCGAAAATCCGCAGTCAGTAGTTGCACAACAAATTTCACTGTCCATCTAGACTGTTTATGTTGCTACCGTTACGATCACTTTTAGTCCGGTCTAACTATCTTTATATTATAATATTTGCTACGATACCACCGTTTCAATTTCCATAAATAAGCGTGCTGTGTCACAGAACAATACATCGGTCAGGACTTACTATTAGCAAATTGCATACTGCTATCATAGAAATTGATAGACTACTCTTGTACGGTACGACGGCGCCGAAATTAGTTGTAACATTAAAAATACAGGGTGAACTCGCAGTCCACAAATAAAATTTAGGAGGTTGTTAAGGGAAATTTTCACAGTATCTCGTTTTAAGAGACAAGTGATTCCGTCGAATCTTTACAGAGTAAAAATGTAGTTATGACTCATTCCGTTTCTTACGCCAGTTACCTTCGTTCCTATGAAAACACCTTTGAAATAATGAAAGAGCCTGTAATATTCAGTCACCGAAACATACGACACAAAACGACGAGTAATAACATAGGAACGCAAAGCGACTGTGATCTGGTTGCCGTCGCTGCGGAAACAGTTCTGTATAGCGCCGTTGTGACTTTCTTCTATTGCGTGCAGTGAAACTGTGTGCAAGGTGCACCGTCAGTAATACTTCCGAGTATTACTCTTAACGAACAACTAAATCAACCGTAAAAACTAGACCGAGACAGAACCGCTGGATGTGATCTTGAGGACGAAGAGTAAAGTAGCCATTACAGTCGAGTACGGTCAGTGAACGGAACAGGTTTCTTCCCAGACAAGGTATAGCGCAGACCGTGTTCTGAACTAATTTTCAGTGCAGTACAGATACAACGCTAAATGCAATGAAATCAAACGAAATTCCACTACAGAGCACTCAGACAATAGCCTTGAACATTCGAAATTTGGTCGGCGGAGTTCCGGTTCATCGTCCATGTGCAGTCTTGATGGACAATAAAATTTGTTGTGGGAAAAACTGTCTATGCCGAATATACTCGTACACTGATGTCTCGATCACAGTTCTAAGCTGAGGGTGGAAGATTTTAAAACAGCTCGTTCACTAAATCATTCGCAACGACGTTCTTTCTCCTCTGCTATTTATTCCTTCAGATGTAAACTAGTGAGTCATTCGACAAAGGTACATGGATCTCAAATCTCTGTCCTTCGAGACAGAGATCGAACTGCGTTTTAAAAAAAGATGGTTACTATTTCCTACCTACTTCCAGGACACGTCGAACAACTCAGCGACTGTACTCTGATACACACTCTAAAATACACACAGACACGCGACCACCCCAATTACTTATGTTTGGAGCAATATTGTGTCAACTTCCCTACCACCGAAGAAGGGCTTCGGAAAGTTTTCCTTTGTTGTCAGGAAAATGATGGAACTGGCAGGACACTACAAAATATATCGGAAACCAGGAGCTTCGCTCTCTCCATCTAAATTGCGAATTAAACTGGAAAGTTGACAGTGATACTTAAAAAGAAAATCCTTGATATTAATCATTTCCATACACAATGATTGCTTATACACAGAAGGGCCATTATTTTTGTCTCAACAATAAATTAGGTACCAAACCTTCAGTTCTGCTGATCCAGATGTGTAAGTCCCTACTTCGATGCGAACGCCACTGAACCATTCCCAGCTCACTCCGTTTTGACCTAATTATGCCTAATAAGTTGACCAGTTGGGTAAGGTAAAAAAAGTACAAACAATCGTTAGTCATCACATGAGACTCAATGGCATTCTTCGAACACATCCTCGAGATTACTTTTTTTAACAAATAGAAAAACGTGTAAATACACAACGATGATCTTAGCAATGTGTAACATGTCAACAGATTTTCTTGTTGGTTTTTTCAACTTGCGCCACGTCAAGCAACGCATATATATTGCAATGTTTTATCCGTATGGGAAGCTCTTGAAAGCATCACAATATCATCCCATGAGCTGTGTTTGATCGTGTCTCATGTTTCGAATGTGGTTTTTCTCCTGTTAGTCATAGCTTCTTTCTTTACATCGTCTTTCATGAAGTTGTGCCCTAGTGTATCACTTCTTTTCTGTGGTAACATTAAATACAGGTACTGCTTCTTGTTGAAGTAGGGAAAACCTCCAGTTACTTGGTGAACGGATGTTTGTGTAATGAATTATTTATTTTCTGTGAGAAATCTGTGCCTTTTTCCTAGCTTCAAAACATCTCGATAACATTAAATTACCATACGCTTCATTTCAGCACCAAATTTATTAAGTAAGAATCTGAATGAATTGCGTTTTACAAAGTAATGCTATTGACGTGCCCTGAAACTTAAATTGTTTTCCGACGTCCATGTAATCACACATACAGCAGGTAAGCTATTCATTACTTCTATTTAATCTGTACTTCATCTCACCGTTCGTTTCTCTTGACAGTCTCAGCACATTTTTCATAACGCATGAAGATATCTTCGCTCAATTTTCAGCATTTTCATACAGCAACATTTTTTACTATTCGCTCCTGCAGTGCTCCCTCCTCCATTTCATACTCCCAGCAGCTATCGTAGGAAACATTCTTTGCTAATTTTAGAGGTAATAAAATCGTAACGTTAGCCGCTTCTTCTTTTATGGAGATATAAGACACGCTAGAAAGAGGATTGCACTTTTCTTTGCTACAAAATTATTGCTCATGAAAGTAAGTTTGTGACAATTTTTTTGAATATTTTTAAATGACAAAAGGCAGTCTTTAACATTAAAAGCGACATAAATTAACTGTAATCTTCGAAAACAGTATAACACAGACTGCAGAACACGGTGTTTTCCTAAGCATGTTTCGATGATGCAGGTGCTCAAAAAGCTACGTGTGTAAAGAGGAAAAGCTTTTTTAGGTATAAATTACTAAACTTTGATCTAAAGGCAAAATAGAAAGAAGTACAAATCAGAACAAATGCTTGATTCTTTCTCGAGTATATCATTATGACTTGCAAGCAGCTTCCTTTGGCACAACCTTGAGATGTGTTGTTTCTACGGCCACAACATTCTAAAGTGTCATGCACATGCTTTACAGATTCACAAAATCCCACCTTCTCGAATATCCTATCGCAGTGTCGGAATTTGCTGAATAAACACTAATATTTTAAGGATTCTTATTTACGCTATATAAATAGAAACAGATAAAACAGGCAGTATGTCTACGATATGTCTGAACAGCCAAGTAAAAACTGAATTAAACGCTTAATACATTTTTTTATTTAATACATAATCACCTGTAGAACACAGTGACTACTTAAAACGCCATACATTCCTTAAAAAACTCAATTGCAGATGAAATCCTTGAGTTTCATTATATGATTAAGTGATGTAGCCATTCTACAGCGAGTATCACATGCGCAGTAGAAACGGAACGGGGCTGGGGGCGTAACTTACATGCAAGCAACATCTTACAAGTTGTGTCATATAGATTCCCTTAAAGAAGAACAACTTCAGGTTAAGTTACAATGGCCTCAAGAAAGTTCATCTCCATTTCACTTATAGTTAATATGAAAACACCAAGTCTCATATATCATAAGTTTAGGTGCAAATACTAGGGTCTAGTACTGTAGGGGATTGCTGAATGCGAAAACTCACTGCATGTATAAATGCTGCGCAAGTGAATAATATCTAACAATGTACATAAAAATCTCCGCAAGTCCCCATTTGCACCGTACATTGTAATATTACGTCAACCACGCAAGAGGGTTCAATCATTCCCCGAACATCTTTTGAGATCAGACTGGTGTTGGTTGGATCCAAAATATCTGATATTTCATCAGCATTCCACATGTATCGGCATCCTTCTTTGATGCCGAAGCTATGATTCAAGGCCTCTACAAGAGGAAAGGACTGTCAGTTGACGTGAGAAAGGAAAGAATGGTAGTGGATATAGAAGATATAGGGAATTCAGTATCTGAGTCAAAGTTTTGATGAAATAAGGCGGAAAGCATAGATAACATTACTTCAGAATTCCTAAGTAGGTGGCACAAGTGGCAGCCATAGTGATATTCACGTTGACTTTTATAATAGTCTGGAGACATATCACCAAATTTTCCGAAAAACACCTCATCCACACAATCCAGACGATAACAAGGACAAACAAGGGTGTGAGTTATCTCACAATCAATCTAACATCTTATTTATGAAAGTTGCTGACAAGAATAATGCAGAGAACAACGGAAACCTAATCTGAAGATAAGTTAGATGGCGATCGTCTTGGGTTTAGCGAAGATAACGGCAGCAGGGAGGTAGTTCTGACGTTGTACTTGATCATGGAAGTACGATTTGAGAAATATCAAGACATGTTCGTAAGATATGCCGATCTAGAAGAAGCATTCGACGACATAAAATAGGGAAAATATTATAAATTGTCAGAAAAGTAGCAGTAAGCTATTAGGAAAGACGGATAATATACAATATGCACAAGAGCCAAGAGGGAACAATAAGATTAGAGGACCGAGAACAATGTGCTCAGATTAAAAAGAGTTCAATGTATACTTTGGAGTTGCAATGACAGAAATAAATGTTCAGGAGTGAGATTAGAAGTGAGCGCATAAGGATATAATTGATATGATTCTCTGATGACACTGTTGTTCTCCGTGAAAGAGTGGAAAAATTCCAGGATCTGTTGAATGAAATGAACAATCTATAGAGCATACTATATGGACTGGGAATAAACCGAAGAGACAAATGTAATAAGGAGCAACAGAAATGAGATTATGGATAAACTTAATTTTAAAATTGCGAACAACGAAGTAGATGGCCAGAAGAAAATTTGCTGCCTTGGAAGCAAAATTACTTGAGACGGGCGAAGCAAGGAGGATATAAGAAGTAGACTATCTCAGGGAAAGTGGGCAATCCTACCAAAAATAAGTCTACTTGTATCAAAGAAAGAATTATGGAAGAAATTTCTGAGAATATGCATTTGAAGTAAAGCAAAGTATGGATGTGAATATGGACTGTGGGAGAACGATAAAGGAAGATAAGCGAGGCGCTGGAGATATTGTGGTACAGATTAATTTTGAAAATTAGGTAGCTTGATAAGAAATCCTCAGAATTGGTGAAGAAAAATATTAGGTCTACAACTTTGCTTCCGCCGTTTTGCAATAGACGGCAGTAGCGGCAAGCGGGGTTCAGGTGGTTGGTCATAGGTGTAATACAATAAGCTTAGACATCTGTAAACATAGTACCATAAAAATATTAGTCGATTTGTGATTGCATCATTAGGTTATTCTCGGTAAAGTGCGTCAACTTACGTACCCATTTCTCGCCATTTGCGGGAGTTTTTAATTTTCTGCTTTAACATGAAGAAATCTGCGGCTGTGGCTCTTAAAATGCTGGGTAAGACCAATGGTGAGGGAACTATTAGTAGAAGAACGTGCAGAAAATGTTTTCAGCACCATAAGAACGGTGATTTTGATGTCTAAAACCGGTATGGCGGTGGAAGGCAGAACGTTTTCGTAGCTACTGAAACAGACGAAGACAGTCACAGGACATCATTATCGAAAGCAATTGATGCGTTCTAGCCCAGCACTGAAACACAAACGGCCACAATACAGCGATAGACACGTAAAGGTAATTTTGCAGCAGGTCAGTGCTCGACCCCATGTCACAAAACACGTCAAAACATACATGGAATCGTTGAAATGAGAAGTCCTATCCCTCCCGCCGTATTCTCCATATGTTGCTCTCCCTGACTGCCACCTTTTTCGATCAGTGGCATACAGTGTGGCTGACCAGCACTTCCAATCATATGAACAACTGCAAAATTGAAGCGATTCATGGATCCCCACAAAAGACGCCCAGTTCTTCCGCCACGGGATTCGTATGCTGTCCGAAAGATGGGAGAATATAGTGACCAGTGATGGCCAATACTATGAATCATAATTTTTTGTACGTTTTTCACAATAAAGCCCCGAACTTCGAGATAAAACGGCAGAAGCAAAGTTGTAGACCTAGTACGTTGGGAAAAAATTGAAGAGAAGGATGGGATTATAAGGCATGTGTTAAGATGACAAGAAATAACATCGGTGGTGTTTGAGGGAGCTGTAGAGGATAAAAACTGTTGCGGAAGGGAGGTATTGGAAAATATCCAACAAACAGCTGAGGACGTTAGGTGCGAGTTCTGCTCTAAGATGAGGCACAGGAGAAAACTCGTGAAAAAAAAATACTGCTACGATGGCTTACGCGAATTGAAGTATGTCCCAAATGATGCTCAGCATCAGAAGACTTCCGTACTGCTGAATATTGGTTCCACATCACTAAGTCACTGAGGTTCTTCTTGACCGCAGTCGTAGGATGCAGAACATACTTTTCTTATTAGTGTCCACGCCTTCCTGTTAGTGTTTCAGATGTTCAGATTAGATGACAAATCAAGCTACCGTTGTATCCTTCTTCCACTTAGTTGCTCTAGTATTCGTTTCCTGTCATTTTTATGAATTATTTGTTGATATACCTACAGCCAGCTGACTCAGCCAACGTTTTGTCTTACTCTCCTTGATATGTGTCGTATAGCTGCATCCGTAATAGCTCCCACAAATCTTTTTTAATGTTCTGTTGTCCCTCGCAATTTACTATCCACTTTTCGGATGCAGCTTCCCTCATGCTCTTCCACTGTCATATCTAATGATAGGAAGCCGCCCAAACTTCCTTATATAACTTAGAGAAAATATCTTAGTGTCACTGAGGAAGAACTAAATACTTTCCACCTAGAAAAATGTAAGGATTTGGGCCGCTTGGCAGTTTAGCTTCGATGTCATTTTCCTCTGTCGGTCTCATTCTTCCTAGTTCGCTGGCTGCTGACTACACGCTACTATACTACATGACGACAGTTAAAATGAAGTGAATAAATGCAGACGGCGAATCACTTGGGACAATGAACATCGTATAGCTTACAATGTAAGACAAACTTAGACTCCTTAGCTCTTTCTTGACGATTTCTTCGTCATTTATCTTTTAAAACAGTGCTTCTTAAAATCAGTAACGTCTTTCTTTGAGTCTTTGATATGGTCTTGCTCATATGGAACAAAATTTCATATGCTTTTGTACCTTCAGAGATGCTCCCTAATTTTCATCAGTGTTTTCATTATTTAAATGTGTATTATAACTTTGGCAATGAACTGTCATTATTTAATTCAGTTAAAAAACAATGTTACTTGATACGTTGTCTACGTTGATTTCTAAAATATGACTACTGCTTACGGTAGCACTTTTGGTTTGCTTTGAAAAGAACCTTTACAAGCATTTCTGGTTGCTCTTTTGCTTTGGATCAGTGACAGCTCTTCTGTTCAGTACGGTGCAGACGTAAAGCGGTCCGGAGCTTGAGGTCCGCTGTCCACGCAACAGCATCTTGCAAGTTGAGTCGTACGCATCACATTAGGCGATTTGTCAAGATAATTGAACGCTAATAACTAGTATTTTCAATAATACACAGACAATACAGATAATTTAGTACAGTTGAAATACTGGGAGTGACTAGGTGCTTATTTAATGGGGTATGCCAATACTCAGATGCATACAACCCTCAACAAAATACCGAAGGTATTTTCCTACAATTAAAAATAAATTTTATTAGCCTGTATGACAGAATGATCCAGGTGCTGAGAATTATTTAGCTTTGAATATGAACCTTTGCGGGTAAAATTTTCTTCCTCTGTTTCTCTAAGATATCACCGTTATGGAACCTTAACAGCTTGGGCGCACATTTTTGTTGCGTTAAACTTTTCAGAAAGCTACTGCTGAAATTTATATGCATCCACGCTTGTGTCTTGATTGAAAAATCACCGGTTTTATAGTAGATTAACTCAGCTGCCAGAATATGTAAGCTTCACTATTGTATACTGTTGCACTGTTGTGAGAGTTGGCACAAAAGATGCATGTCAGCACTGCATTTACACATATGCGAAGGTAAGCATCGAATACGTAGTACTTTTGTATCGCTACAACGACTGATGTTTCTTCACACACGAACACGGTGTGTTGCCTCTTCAACGTAGTTTAATTTGTATTCTAGACCAGTTTCTGCTATGAACTGCATCGGAGCTCACACGCATCAGAACACGAAGCAGACATTCTGTGATGAACAATTGCATTGGCATGGCTTGTCGCGGAAGCAACTTTTGTACACGATTTCATTGTATGGTACAACATATCACTTCCGTCTCCAGTATGTTACCCAATAAAAGCGGCAGTAATTTTGAAAAAGCACCACTATCTCACAATCAATTCGCGAAAGCAGTTGTCAAATCTAAATTCTCAAGATATTTTTCATAGGAGTCAGTGTTTATAGCGTATGTTGCGTTCCTCAAAGTGGTTGTCATAGACGTGGACGCACCAATCTAATTTTTAAGTAGTAAACATATTTGACAAAAAATAACTAACATTCCGATGAAATAATAGTGATCCTTTCTTTAAAAGCTTACTTCAGATTTCTGTAACTCTGCATGATATCTTCCCACTTGCAGCCTGCATTCTGTCATACACTCTCTCTGTAAATCTTTCTTCAAATCATCTTCCTTGTATTCTTTACAAAAGTAGATGCAAGAAATGAAAGGCTGTATTCTACAAATCATTCATTTAGCTTATTATCTTATGCTCGCGTTACTAAATTCTACAATAATTAACCTGCTAAACATCAGCCGAAAGCAGGAAATTTCGAAATAAGGATAGTACTGTAGACACATAATATGTGGTTTCAACGAATGGTTTTCAGTCTTGTATTGCGAATAACTTCCATTCCTATAACATGAACATTGTTTGGTAGATTATATCTTATTGATTTTTTTTCCTTTTCTTGTATTGTATTGTAGAAACTGGCCGTGCTGAACTGTACTGCGTCTACAGCTCTAGTGTATGCAATTTTGTTTTGCAAGGAAATTATGGCAGAAGATATGCTCTGAATTTAAATTTGTCTATAAAAATTAGCGTATGCATATCTTTCTTTTGCAAGACGAATAACTGCAAGATATTTTAATTGTATTTTTCACATTTCTTTTTTCTCTTCACTTGCCTTCTTGTAATATAATTATTTTTCTTCTTTCCTACACCTTCTGTATCAACAGCGGACAAAGTGTAGCACGTTACCATGGTAAGCTCTTTCTCTCTCTCTGTGTAAGACTTTCCTTACTGTATCTTTCCCATCTGCTTTTCTGTCTGTCTTTCTGTGTGTGCCTGTCTGCCTTCTCTCCTTCTGTCTGTCTCCCTGTTTCCTTAAATATGTCCTTCCTTCTTGGCCTCTGTTTGTGCTCGGTCACCCGCCCTTCCCGTTATCAACTGCGTAGCCAGCATGTACGCCCAACTTTTAATTGGTTAGCAGCGCAACAACTAAGATGAGTGCCCGCCATAAAACTCTGGTAAAGAACGTCTTGCGAATTTTTAGCTCAATTAATTTTTACCTGAATTAATTAAAGCGCTCTTCACACAAAGCATTCTGAATTACTTTATCATCATTCTTCTTTAAAAATCGGGTAAATTAAGTGTAAGAATGTAATATTTGAGGTAAAATATTTAAATTTAATTCCTATTTTGGTCTGTCTGTAGTCTTTATTTTCGAATAGATCGGACTTTGTGGTGGTATATTTGTCCCAGGCATAACTGTTTTCCAAATAAGAGTTGGGTTTGCATTTTCGTTTTTTTAATTTTTGTACATAATTCATTAAATATAATATAAATCATTCTATGTATAATTACTTTTATAAATAATTTCTGCATGATTTTCTTGACTTTTTACAGTAAACATAAAGCATTCATAAGAAATGGATATCAGTTTTGAAAATACCTGCATCAATTTCAAGAAAGCTGTTCCTGTCTCTTTTCATTAAAATGTCTTGTTACGTCAATAGAGCTAGCTGATTATTGAAAACGAATAAGTCATATCTAAATGCTTGAAACGAATCCCAACCATTCTGAAACCAACATTTGCATTAGAGAGATTCTATGAGATATTGGATTTACAAATGATGCAAAGTACATGTTCTAGAATCGATTTCTTCTTGGGAGGTTAGTAAGCTCCGGGAATGTAAATTCGTATATGAGTCTCAGCAATTTGTACACTTCAACAGTGAAGCATCAGATCAAATGGTTTATCTGCTTGCAACTATCATTATGGCATGAATCTGTAACTATAGCGTGAATCATTATACAGCTCAGCTCGTGCTAAACGTGAGCCTGATCAACAGTGTCGTGGTAAGTCTGTGTCATTGTCTGTTCAATTAGAAACATTTAATTTTAAGTCATTAAGAATGTGTCATGCTTCTAGTACTTTAATGGAACGTTGATACTAGAAAAACTGATTACTCAAATGAATGACTCTCACTGCCAAGCCTAAGGATGTGTTTTGCCATAAGCGCTCCCAAAATTTCATTTGCACCGATGATAATTAATGAACAAAACGAGTGTACACTGGATTCTCACTGCTAAAACTGTGTTTCAGTTTGTCTAAAAAAGGCAGAACTGTCACTTGGAACCTACTCAATAATTAATCGAGGTATAACTCAGTAACTGGCTACATATTTTCGTGACAAATGATGACGAAATCTCCTGGCTGTTCTTTACAAGGTACCGCGCAAGCGCAAGTTGACCTTTTCTGTCAAATCAGCATTCGCTTTTGACATGAATCTCACAAAGTAAGTGGATCCTCTCGTGTAACATACTTGTAATGGCACTAAATTATGTAGAAAGATTCTGATGGAAAGTTGATTGTAGTAGGGTCCGTCGCCGAGGATATAATTTATATAACATGGACCATACTTAATAAAATACAAAGACATAAGGCCAGTTCTGCACTTGATTCCTCCTTCATGTCCTCCATTTCAAAAATTAAGGATAATCTCTTATAGTTTGAGACCAAACACGATAGGCCTGTGAAGTTTGTGTTGATTATAACCTAACTACGATTATACTACTTGGCACTAAAAGTTCTCGGGTCTTCCTTGTTTTCTGTCGAAATAACAGCGCATATTTAACGTAAAGAACAACAACACAAAAACAGTACAATGAAGACTTAATAGGCGCAACCCGGGTACGGTGTAGGACATGGCCGTCAGTAAAAGAATCATACATCAATTGTAATCTTCAGAATGGGCTGAGACTTTGTCGTAAAGAAATATAAGAGACACACTACCGCGGCTAGTAACTTTCACAAGACGGTCTAAGATTAATCCAAACTTAGACCAACAACGAAGCACGGATACATGAACAATGGACAGTAAGATTAAGCAAGAGACATAGATTTCATGATGTGATGATGGTTATGACGTTGGTCAGTCGTGGCTGGCGTTGACAGTGGAGTCTGTCATTCACCGAACACAGTGTGGTAATACACAGCAGGACAAGGCAACGCTGTCGGAATCGTCGTTGTGATGGTCGTGTTGAGTTATACCACACAGTTTTGTTAACATTTATTATTTTGAGAACAGATAGAGAAGAGTGAAGATGGAATCGTAGTAAATGGAGACAAACCTTCAAAGTGAGAATAGAAGGACTGACATAGTGAACAGGAAGTTTTGCAGAGAAATTTCACAACGATACTGTACGCCATTTTCTAAAATGCTGTCCGACAAAAATTTCGTTCTGAGGCTGCTAGTAAACAATTTTATCTTAGCGTAAGGAATTAGATACTTGCGTATATTACTGTAATAATTGTCCACCTCCGCAGCTGAGTCGCTTTTTTCATTTTCTTTACGTAGACGGCAAGGTATCTCAGTGTGTCAGTGTGTTCGGTCAGAGAGTTAGCTGCCCTCTGTAATTAAAAGACCTGAGTGAATGGACCAAGTATGAACGTGAACGGGCGCCATTGGACGTCCATTCCGACCATACGCAACGAACAATTACAAACAAAATGAGATGAAAAAAATTGGTTAGCGAGGCTGACTGCATTGCAGGAGACCCGGATTCGATTCCAGCTCCTGCTAAGCATTTTCCCTTGGTTGCAGGACTGGTAAGGGTGCACTCATCTTCTTGAGGCCAACTACGCAACTACTCGAGCAGTTAGCAGCAGTTCCAAGTTCAAGGAATGTAATGTACAGATGCTCCTGCGTACTGCATCTGATGAAGCCATTGGCAGATGATGACATGGCGGTAGTAGGGCCCCATTGGCGCGTCTAGGGAACTCTTTTTCTTTTTATTTATTTAGTGGTTAGACAGATAAATCCACTCCAGTTCGTCGCGAACGGAAAATACTCCATCCACCATGAACTAATGTATCTGTATCTTAGTCCAACAAAACTGGACCCTCCACCACGGTATTTAAGACTTCAGTGCTCGAAAGTATGTAGATACCAACACTAAGAGGTCATCCTTAACAAAAAACATAAAGCTAGGCCGTGAGGAAACAGGCAAGTGTAGGTAGATTCAGATAATCTGTTAACCTCACAGTATTTCCTGAACGGTTTATAATATTCCAGAGGCACGCACCATTTCTCTGTAGCTGACATGTGTGTTCTGACCAACAGGTACCATAACATCTTTTTCGTTCGGTCTGCTCATTGAAGACTTGTTCCTATTTTCTTCGTAGTACTCCATTGCCCATCCAAAAGTAATTTCGTGCACCGTCGTTGAACTTCCATTCTTGTTTGGAATCGACGTTGCACGCACAACTCAACAGTTCTCTTCGCTTTTCTTCTGTCCTTCTGTATTCTTCGCATCTGAAGTAGCGTATGTAGGCTGTCTTGGTTTATGGAAGACATTAATTTGTTCAGACCAATCAGCGATCAACACAAGTGGACGAACAAACAGAATTAAAGTTACATTTCTTCTACGGCAGAAATTGAGAAAGAAGGAGTTGCCACATTCATCAGGAAATGTCATAAATTTAAGAACATAGACATTCATAAATTTTGCCTAGAACAGCATACGGAAGCATGTGCAACAGAAGCAGAATTTTTCAAAAAGTCCTTCATAATATTGAGTGTATATCGAGCACCTGCAGGTAACTTTAATCTGTTCGTAAACCACCTTTAAGCTGTACTAGCCCATTTAACAACCAAAAACAAAGAAAGAGTGGTTGCTGGTGATTTCAATGTAGATTTCCTTAAAGACTCTATCAATAAGAACTTATTTGAGTTAGTAACACTATCATTCAACTTAATTCCCGCTGTGAAGTTCCCCACTAAAGTAACCAATTGCTCACAAACAGCCATTGATAATGTCTTAATGGAAAAGTCCAATGAACAGAATTATATTACAAAACCAATAGTCAATGGCCTCTCAGACAATGACATGCAGTTCCTTCTGTTAAACGTTAATAATGAACAGGATATAAAATCTGTTAAATCTGAGCTCAAGAGGGTAATCAATAAGCCAAAAATTGATTATTTTGGGACAGAGACATTCATTGGAACAATATTTATAGCGCTCATGGCATGAATGAAAAATATAACACTTTTGCTAATAAAGTGCTTACCTTATTTGAACATTGTTTCCCCCAAAACTAGCCAAGGTTAGAGCAAATTCTACAAAGAAGCCATGGGTTACTCAAGGAATAGGGGTATCTTGTAAAACAAAAAGGAAACTGTATCTTCAATCAGAACCAGTTCTGATGTTGATGCTATAGCACATTACAAGAAATACGGCAAAATATTAAAATTAGAGGCTTCCAGAATTATATGAGTCTACAAAAGTAAAGGCTAAACATTAGCAGAGGAAATTTGGCTGCCGCACTGGTATTATTCTTCTGACGGCATTAATAGACAAAGTGTAATTATTCGGATTTATCCACCTCATTAACTCAGCCATTTTAATTCTGAGCTTTGGAATTTTTATGGTGACGAGAAATGAATGGGAAACAAAATAAAAACGCACAGCTTTCCGCAGAGTCATACAAGATAATGCGATTCGTGACCATTAGGCAAACTAACTTTAATTGGTATACAGAGTTCGGATTATTGAATACTTTCTGATCTATCGAAATAAAGGTTTTGTTGTTTTATTATTTTTTCATATATTTTTCGTCCTACCCCTTTTTATTTCGTTGTGTTTCGGTAGAATGAATGCTGGTGTTTTATGTGGGTACACCGGACACACCAAGAACAGAGGACTCTTTGTTGCCACAATCGTTTCTATATTAATGCAATTCGTTGATTAACCTGCACGATTGTTCTATATACAATGCGTGAAAATTCTGTGCATGTTTCATTTAGTTAAAATTGTTAAGCAACTGACAGAGTTTTCTACAAACCTAATGATAAAAAAGTGGCATTTTTATTCTTGTATACAACTTACTTATCTACTGTTACTATTTTAGAAATTCACTAGAGCTTCGTTATGACAACAGATTATTACATCGCGGTGAAGATCTTCACGGTTAATGAAGTATATTAATTATTATGACAATCCACAAGTCAGACATAGGGCCATAGTGTAAATCTCCGATGAATAATGATGAAGTTTATGACAACACAGTTGGTGCCAATCAGATATTCGCTGTCAGAAGTCAGGAAGTCTGTGGCGCTACCAGATGAAGGAAACTATACTTTCATACTCTGTCGCAAAGAGCGAGACATGAGCTCTGTAAAACAGTTGGCTGGACTCACTATTTGTTGGAAATGAGTTCTAGGAGTATAGTATTTCATGTTGAAACTACCTCTGTGATGTTAACACAATATTTCATGTATGTTAAAGATCAATTCAAGAGGACTCCAAATACCTTAGAGCAGTATCGTGTCCCATACTGCACAGTGGATTTAAATCTCATACAATCACTGCTAATCTCGTCAATTGACGGGACGTGAAAATTTCGAAGATTGCCAGTCTTGACAAGTGACGATTTACAGTTTCTCCCAGTTTGAATATGAAGCGATGTACATTGACGGACTCGATCCGTCTTCACTGTTTAGCGAGAGGAATGCAGTTTCTAAAATGGGCCGTTTGAGGTGTGAAGTTAAACTGCTGGAGGGCGGCAGCTGTTCGTTCTGACCGTATAGAAACGAAGGACACGGTTTCGCGATGTCTTACGGTCGACGAAATGTTGCGTGAATTGGAGCAACAATTTGTTGAAAATGGCAGTGAGGATGACGACATCGACGATTCACATGACAATTCTAACTCTGTGCAGGAAAAAGTGTGTCAAACTTCAAGTGAGTATTTCTCGTTTTGACCGCGTAAAACGTTAGTTTAAACATTGCGTTCTTTTCTGATGTTCCCTCATTTTCTGAACCATGAAACATACTTTTTAGTTGCTGTAGGCCAACACGAAAGGCTGCAAGAAAATACACTGCATAGCAGTGCAGTGAGTGAGAAATAGCCATGTACAAGAAACCTTGCTAGAAAAAATTGTCCTATGTGAAAGGAACGTTTAACAATTTATAAGCGTAATCCAGAAGAAGCACAGCAAGTTTCAGGCTTTCATAAAAGGTTATTATCGTAGTTAGATGTTGGCTTGTGTTCTTAATAAAAAAATATTGAGAAATGATAAAAATGTTCGGGATTCTAAGAAACGGCAAGGCTTACTTAGCCGGCAGTAAAAGTGTTAATCAATTAAAAATCTGCTTACGCAGATAACACAACAAAACTTCGCCATCGAGTTACAGTGTCACAACTTCGGAGTAGCTGAGGACAGTAGTAATGAAACAGAAGAGTCGCACAAAGTGTTCTGAATGGTGCTGACTTTTAACGATCAATACTTGGGGACCAGCGGCCAATTTATTGCGCCCGTGCTACATTGCTTGTCCATTGGAGGCCCATAATGTATTAATTTATGTAGGTTACCCATTAATAATAAGATCGGTACATACACTACTGGCCATTAAAATTGCTACACCACGAAGATGAAGTGCTACTGACGCGAAATTTAACCGACAGGAAGAAGATGCTGTGATATGCAAATGATTAGCTTTTCAGAGCATTCACACAAGGTTGGTGCCGGTGGCGACACATACAACGTGCTGACATGAGGAAAGTTTCCAACCGATTTCTCATACACAAACAGCAGTTGACCGGCGTTGCTTGGTGAAACATTGTTGTGATGCCTCGTGTAAGGAGGAGAAATGCGTACCATCACGTTTCCGACTTTGATAAAAGTCGGATTGTAGCCTATCGCGACATTGCTGCTCGCGTTGGTCGAGATCCAATGACTGTTAGCAGAATATGGAATCGATGGGTTCAGGAGGGTAACACGGAACGCCGTGCTGGATCCCAACGGCCTCGTATCACTAGTAGTCGAGATGACAGGCATCTTATTCGCGTGGCTGTAACGGATCATGCAGCCACGTCTCGATCCCTTAGTCAACAGATGGGGACGTATGCAAGACAACAACCATCTGCACGAACAGTTCGACGACGTCTGCAGTAGCATGGACTGTCAGCTCGGAGACCATGGCTGCGGTTACCTTTGACGCTGCATCACAGACAGGAGCACCTGCGATGGTGTACTCAATGACGAACCTGGGTGCACGAATGGCAAAACGTCATTTTTTCAGATGAATCCATGTTCTGTTTACAGCAACATGATGGTCGCATCCGTGTTTGGCGACATCGCGGTGAACGCACATTGGAAGCGTGTATTCGTCATCGCCATACTTGCGTATCACCCGGCGTGATGGTATGACGTGCCATTGGTTACACGTCTCGGTCATCTCTTGTTCCCATTGACGGCACTTTGAACAGTGGTCGTTACATTTCAGATGTGTTACGACCCGCGGCTCTACCCTTCATTCGATCCCTGCGAATCCCTACATTTCAGCAGGATAATGCACGACCGCATGTTGCAGGTCATGTACGGGCCTTTCTGGATACATAAAATGTTCGACTGCTGCCCTCGCCAACACATTCTCCAGATCTTGCACCAATTGAAATCGTCTGGTCAATGGTGGTCGATCAACTGGCTCGTCAAAATACGCCAGTTACTACTCTTGATGAACTGTGGTATCGTGTTGAAGCTGCATGGGCAGCTGTACCTGTACACGCCATCTGAGCTCTGTTTGACTCAATGCCTAGGCGTATCAAGGCAATTATTTCTCAGGATCTATGCACCCAAATTGCGTGAAAATGTAATCACATGTCAGTTCTAGTATAACATATTTGTCCAATGAATACTCGTTTATTATGTGCATTTCTTCTTGGTGTAGCAATTTCAATGGCCAGTAGTGTATGGGACGCGAGGTGCCGCCTCCCCATATCAGAACTAGCTGTTTAGAAAAAATGTTTGACGACCACTGGCCTAGAGTAAAGCTCTAATTAGCCTCTCTCTCACAACACATGCTCAAAGATTTTGCCGCGCGGGGCAGCCGCGCGATCTTGGGGGCGCCTTGCCTCAGTTCGCGCAGCTCCCCTCGTCAGAGGTTCGAGTCCTCCCTCGGCCATGGGTGTGTCTTTTGTCCTTGGATTAAGTTGGATTAAGCAGTGTGTAAGCTTAGGGACCAAAGGCCACAGCAGTTTGGTCCCAAAAGACCTTACCACAAATTTGCAATTTCCTCAAAGGTTTCAAGTACAGAATACTGCTTAAGATGGAAATTCTAATAAACATTTATACGTTGCCATTGTTATAACATAACTTTTACTTAAATCACTTTCAGTAGACAATAATAAAAAAAGTCAGTCGTGCAAGCCGAGAGCCAGTCTGTTTACCTGTCTGTAGGCCATCGCCTGGTGATAGCTGGCTGAATAGAATGGGGCCATCCTCGAGGGACTGCAACTAGTAAAAATCCCAGCACCTACCCCGCTTTCAATCTGTGATCTCCAGGAACGGAGTCTAGTGCTCTACCCGCTAGGCCATCATGGCCACGCATTGTAAAATAGCATACCGAAGTATCTCAGTATTAGTTCTTAAGTTTTCGTGAAATAGTCGGGACGAGATGTTTAGAAATAGAGACTCAATGTTATTCTTAGCGCATTCGATAAAATAATTTTATGCTTACTGGCATTCAGATCAAATTTTAGTTGCTGAACACAAAATTAACTGACGCGTCTATTAGATATAAATATGATTTTCAACAACGGAAATATAAGGGTGTAACTAAATGATACCGATAAAATTGACAGTGTAGTAGAATGTGTCGTGGGCAACAAATTGAGGGTAGGAATCTATATTTGGAAATGTCATCCAATGAAGCTGCAGAGCACAAAGTTACAGGAATCAACACCTACCGCAAGCCCACACCACTTCTGTAAAGCAAACCTGCGTTTGTACACTGAAGTGACTGCACTTCGCAGTCGCCTCTGTGATGTGACCAGCATGGACGGGTTCGCTCTGAATTATGTCAAGCTCATTGGGAGAAGTTTCGTTTGTGGTACGCAAACGTATAAACGTTGTCTGCCAAGGTGGTGGACCAGCGGAAGACACTGATCTATTCAATTTCGATGATCTGTACCTTCGTCGGATGACTTTTTTCGGACATGGTTTTTCCTTTTAACTTTTTTTGCAAGACACTCCATACAACACCTCGAAGTTGCCAGTATCCTTTCGTTATATGCTGCATATGCCGGATGTCTCCAGCGACGCCCACTGGATACGCAATCTGCCGTTGTATTTGTCGCCACAGCCGGCCGGTGTGGCCGAGTGGTTCTAGGCGCTTCAGTCTGAAACCGCGCGACCGCTACGGTCGCAGATTCGAATCCTGCCTCGGACTTGGAGTGTGTGATGTCCTTAGGTTAGTTACGTTTAAATAGTTCTAAGTGACTGATGACTTCAGCTGTTAAGTCCCATAGTGCTCAAAGCCATTTGAACCATTTGTCGCCACAAACAATATGATTTCTAAAATGAAATGTTATGTACGAAATCAACAGAATTATACTGAATTAGACTAGTGCAATGTTGGATTTCATGGTATCTATTAACAAGGAGGTCAAAACACAGCTACAGTAATGTACAATTTCAGCAGCGACTGAGTAGCATTGCCGTCGAGATGGGACAAGTCAGGTGTGGCTCAAATGGCTCTGAGCACTATGGGACTTAACATCTGAGGTCATCAGTCCCCTAGAACTTAGAACTACTGAACCCTAACACATCCATGCCCGAGGCAGGATTCGAACCTGCGACCGTAGCGGTTACGTGGTTCCAGACTGTAGCGCCTAGAACCGCTCGGCCACTGCGGCCGGCCCAGGTGTGGTCAAGGCATTTTTGCAGATCAGATCCAATGTGATAACTTCAGTGGGTTTGTTTCAGTACTGTTTTTTATGGTTGGTATCGATCGGTTGATAATAACTTCACTATCGAAATATCGGTAAAACTTTGAGTGCATGTCTTTCTTTCCCAATATCATTACCTATTACGAGCACAACTCGAGCAGCCATTTTAGACGGTTTGCAGATGATGCTGTCGTTTGCCATCTATCAATACCATCAGAAAATCACAACTAATTACAAACTGATTTACACAAAATATTTGCATAGTGCGAATCGTGTCGATTGATTGACCCTGAATACCAAAAGTGTGAGGTCCTCCACATAAGTACTAAAAAATCCGTGAAATATGATTACACTATAAATCACACATATTTATATTAGATATATATAGTTAAGATCAACTTAAATTGTTATCATAATACAGAAAATGTTTCACGAAAAGTGGACAAAAGACTGCATTTTACATGCGGAACGTTTACAAGACGCAACAAATCTGCTAAAAAGACATTCTGCACCACACCTGTCCATCCTCCGCTAGAGAGTTGCCACGTAGTATGAGATCCTTACTAGATAGGATTGACGGGGGGCACCAGATAATTTCAGATGAAGGCAGTTCGTTTTGTGTTATTGTGAAGTAGGGGAGAGATTGTCACGGATATCAGAAGCAATATGAGATGAAAATCGTTAAAGCAGAGGCACTTTTTGCTTCAGTGAGATCTTTTCAGGAAATTTAAAGGACCAACTTTCTGTTCTTAGTGCCGAAATATTATGATTACTCCCACGCACACATGGGGAATGATGGTCGTAATAAAATAAAAGAACTCGGAGCTCGCAAGGAAATATTTAGGTCTTCAGTTTTCCCACGTGCTATTTGAGACTGTTGTACATAAATAGTCCAAAAGTAGTTGTATGAACCGAGAGCGAAACACTTAACTGTGATGTTTCCAGAAAGAAATTTTCACTTTGCAGCGGACTCTCGGCCCGACTTACAGTTCTGACCCGCCAGGAAGTTTCATTTACATGTGAACTGCAGTGGATGTAGACTTAAGTCTCCTTCCGATTTGAGTTAAGGACAGATGATGATCCACCAGACTTAGGCTTGGCAGTGCTGAGAGTATGTTGCCCGCAGTGTGACGTGGACACCTTGCAGACGTTGGTGTGTGTGCCGTTGTAGGGGGCAGCAGGCGGGAGTCGATGGTGGTGGGCGAGCTGCCGGCGCAGCTGCCCCAGGCGTCCGCGGGCAGCCCCTCGGACGAGGAGGACCGCTGGGGGTAAGTCGCTGCTGCTTCGTCTCCGCCAAGCGTGTCAGTGTGTGCCCACACGCCCTTCTATATATATATATATATATATATATATATATATATATATATATATATATATATATATATATATGTGTGTGTGTGTGTGTGTAGGGCTTCCTTTGCATCTCAACAATACAAGTAGGAGTCATAAAGTTTTAATTGTAATATCGAAAAAATAAAGTTGCATAATTTATTTTTTGTTTGCTTGCAGGTACACATTTGCAGTCTTGGTATTATTCGAGAAACTTAGCCTTAGATCCAATAGTACCAGGAACTGACACGCTCACGTGACTAGGTAGAGTCACGTTACAGTTCAGAGTAGTGCCAGCTCGCAGTTTATGCCACGTAAAGTGACTGCAGAGATAAGGGCTCCGCAGGCAACCACGACGGCTCTTAACATCATACGAGTTACTGACAGCGCTAAGGAAATGGCGATGGAGAAGCAAAATGTTGTGCAAAGATGTACACAGTGCTGAACAGAGTGGGATTCAAGTACGTACGCCAGAGAAGAAGGCACAAATGCCACACAACAAATATCCTGTCGACGATACGAATAAATTTGTTATTAGACAGCAATTTCTCCAATATTATGAAAAATACAAATAAATACCTACTAAAGAGGGCTGGAGGTGTGGCCTTCTGCTCTCCTAGCACTGTCAACCGTGAAACAAGATAAGCCTGTATCCATGAATAATAAATGTACATTCTGATAGAAATGTCTTACTAGCGTCTCCGGGCTTTCGACAGATCGTCACTGCCGCTCAGGACTGCCAGGATTGCTTGAAGCTGAGCCGCAATAAGGATCTGTCGAAATGCCAGAGAGGCTATTAAGAAATTTTTAACGGAATATTCATTTATTATTCTCGGGTACACACTTACCTTGTTTCACGGCCGACAGTGCCAGGCGAGCAGAAGGACGATAGCTTCACTGGTATGTGCTGACCTCTGTGTGGCTCGCAGTCTTGGCTGCTGAGGTGACGGAGAGCACGACGCACTGGGCAGCTACGTCACAGGAGTTTGCTGACAGAACACACTGTGGACATTGGCTAGTGGCCAGCAGCTGGACTAACTGGTTACCATGGTGCTCTCGTTCACGCCGAAGATGGTGTCCCACGAAACGCAGCTGTGCACAAAGTGGCCATAGTCATCAACAGTTACGTCACGGCCTCTCAGCGAGAGAACACCCAGCGACGTCCGTGTTTGTTCATAGATACAGGCAGGTCGAAGGGCAGGCGGGGGGGGGGGGGGGGGGGGGCAACTATTACACGTCCTGTGATGATGGTAGTTTGGCAACTCACCAAGTACCGTCAGTTAGGGTTCCACAGGACTAGTGGTAGGGTGAACCCAAGTCTTCTCGTCAGCAATCCTTGGCAACCAAGTCCTTCATGGCGGGCCGGTTGTTGCATGGTAACCGAAGACTTCTAGACAGACCGTGAATAGAGTGTCACAGGTTCCACCTCAGGCTTGGTTAGCTGCAAACTGAGAATGAATTACATCCATGACAAGAATGGCAAGAGTGAATGAATGTGGCCCAGTTTTCTAGACCTGCACTGCTCCACAGGGTCACAACTTTTCTCTTCAGGCTTTCAGATTAGCTATTTCTGCACAGTTATTAGATGAAAGTCACTCTTACATAGGACTTACGTGTTGTTACTTGTATACAACTTGCATGTTGTTACTTCACTGCGTGTGGTGATACAGTAACAATCATCGTGATGTCACCCTGCCGCATCAGCATCTCGGTCAGTCAGCTTAGATTGTTCGTATTCAATATCAGTGTTCTTTGTTATTGTCATTCTGGTCTAAATATTGCGTATTACCCTTCTTTGTCTTCAACTCTGCTGATGGTGCTGGCCAGAGAAAATTTTAAAAGTTTTTCACATCCGCTTGGAATATCATTCTGGGCACAACACAACTTTCAAATATTTCATAGCTTTTGTTACAGTGTACTAGACTGCAATGTTAGAAAAGAGACAGGAAAAAAATCTGTCTATGGGATTTTAAAAGGTGAAACATAAAAGACATAGTTTCAAAAAAAATATCAAATTACATTTTTGCGGTAACTTGGTTACAACTACCTGAGCTCTGGGGTTGTAATATATCAGAACGACCGAGAGGTATAGTTTGGGAGAGAGGGATGGCTCACGCCGAAGCGTGCAGAGAGACACGGGCAAGTATATCATTCACTTTATTACATTGAAGATACACGCGGGGTCTTCTGCTGAACTCGGCGATGGCGCTGTACACCGTGCTAATGCCGGAACCTGCAGCGTCGGTGCCCCGTCGCCCAGCGTTGCGGACTTAGCGCTTCTATTCACGCCACAGCTACGAGGCCGCCGCGTGCGTTAGCCCCGCCCGATAGCTCGGAACATAGCTGACTGTTCCTCAAGCGCGACTCGTGGATTCTATGTAGAGCGCCGATGCGAAGCAGCCGACCGCCATAATTGTAGTGAGTCTTACCAGCTCCGGCCGTCCGCCCAGGCAGCTCGTTCAGTTCCTGCAGACAGCTCTGCACCCGGGAGGCCGCGAGTTCGCGCTCCGGCCCCATCCCTGTGGACGACAGCTTGCATTCCGCCGTACGATGTCACTCAGAGAGCACAGGCTAGCGGCCCTCTCGCTCCTACCGCCGGCGTAGCTCCAAGGTGTGACGCGGCCCGCCACAGCAATGACACGTCCGTGCAGCGGAGATTGGAGGCAGCTTCAGGGAGCGGTTGGCAACCGATATCCATCACCTAAAGGTCGTCGTGGTTGGCCTGCAACTTAAATAATCGTCATTCTCTTCAGTTCAAGACGCATATAGAATGGCGACACGACTGCCGATTTGAGTCCCCGGACTCTTATTTATACGTCTTTTCCCTACGCCTCTGACGTAGGGGGCAAGTGGAGTGCTCTTTGATAGTTAAAACGTCAGCATTCCTCAGCCAGTTTCAGCCATTACACACAGCGCATGGGTTTTTCACAGCACGTCGGTGCCCTGTGCTAACCTGATTACTTCACATTTGTATACAGAGCCGGCAAGGCCGTGCATTCTAGCCTGCGAGCGGTGTCGTAAACCCGCCTCGCAGCCTCGTTTGCAAAATATGATCACTGCCCGCGCCTGCCATCCAACGTGACAATCACTCCCTTACGTACTGCCGCCCAGCCATAACTGAGCGACACTTGCGAGAATTCCCCAAATCCACGCCTGTACTTATTCGTGGCGCAGCAACATAAAACATCAGAGTTGAAGGGGTCAGTCGTTTGTACAAAAACATTATACTGTGAATAACTGTTGTCACAGTGATACTGTGGTAGGAGTATAGTCAAGTAAAAGTGTCGATCAGTGTGTAACAGTTGTGCTAGGCAGGGCATTAGCGTATAGAGTTGTAACGTGTGCCAGTGCTCCACTTGTATGTACCGCGGTGTCCACCAGTGAAATTTCCGAAGTCGTTCAGGGATATTTGCTATTTTTGGACAAGGGTTCCGTAGTCTCTCACTCTATTTCTGTCTCCATTTACCTTTGTACCTGTATTGCACTGAAAATATCTGCACAACAGTGCAAATATCGACGGTCTGCACTTATGATTTTTCTAGAATATAGTTTCTCCATTCATTCACGATAGTTGTTGTTGACAACAGTAATGCCCACTTTACTCTTCTCCCTCAAGCTTGCATCCAGTACCACGATTCTGTCGCCAGTCTGTTTTTCAGGCACAGTGAGTTGCACCTTAATGACGATACACAGCTGTGTGGGTAGGTTTACTGACGTGGAGTTGGCCAGTATGCAAGTCGTGTATGGATTCGCTGAATGCATTAGAAGAATGGTCTATGACGCTATGCTGAGCCTGAGTATTTTGCTCATTTTGTGTTGCTGTGAACGGTATATCACAGTTTTTCCTACTTGTGAGAAGATCTTTTCACGGAAATGGAGATAATCACTGTAAAAAATCCACTCCATCATAATTACGTTATTACTCTGTAATAAACCACTAGAAACCACGGATCCTTTATACCAAATACTTAGAAAATATAACTGAGCAAACTTCGTAATTTTATAGATGGAGTTCGTGTTTGCTCTTTAAAACATACGTATTCTAGATTGGAAATCTTCTTCCAGGAATTTGGACAAACATTATGTTCAACAACTTGAAACGCTCCGCCACTGGAACTTGTGACCCAATTGTTGGCAGCGTGGTGGACCTGCAGCTGGGCCCCGGGCAGATCCAGCCGCGCGGCTACCGCCTCACGTCGGCGCGCTACGGCGAGGTCTACCTGGGCCTGCTGATGACCAAGGGCCAGCTGGAGGTCGAGGTAGTCAGCGCCCGCAACTTCTGCAGCGAGGACCGCGAGAACCCACCAGGTGAGCCACACTGCACCAGGTTCCGT
Organism: Schistocerca americana; assembly: GCF_021461395.2. NCBI lineage: Eukaryota > Metazoa > Arthropoda > Insecta > Orthoptera > Acrididae > Schistocerca > Schistocerca americana. The sequence continues at coordinate 463,720,786 of NC_060121.1, forward strand.
AGCTTCCAGTACCACGGCAATTCACCACACTCTGCAGTTCTACTGTGCAAACTTAAATTTGTTGGCATTTGACAGCGAGCACGCTAGACTAATCCCGCCAGCACTACATCAACGGTAGCCTGACATTTTCGGCTCTCTTTGTGTTGCTACTTTCACTTCAAAAAGCTTTTGTAGGCTATAAAAGTTTAAAGGCAATTTTCGATCACCAGCGCTGTGGGCTGCCTACAGACAGTATCGTGTGAAGGCAACGTCGCGATTTGAAACTTAAAATTCAGATGCCCACTAAATCGCACTGTAGTAGCTGTAAACAGCGTATGTTGACCCGTATTCTACACCACCTACCAGTCGCGTGGATTTCTCTGATATAAAATCTCTAAGTAAAATATGAATTTAATATCCAAAATGCTTAATAACTATGGAACCTTAGGTCATCCTCACCCCTTCCAGGACCATATCATCTATCAAGACTTGTTCCGTGAGGTATTTCGTTACTGTGTGTTAATTTTTGTCTCAAGGTGTCAGAATGCGATACGTGCTAAAGGTACCCTTTCTTCCTCCATCCTCTGTCTAGATTGTAGCCAGTGTCACTTACTTGCTGATATTTGGTTTAACATTGGCTTAACAAGTAGTTATATCCTTACATCATTGTTTGTGGTGTCATCCAAAGGATTACATGTTTTGAGAGCACTTACAATTTTTTTTCTGCTGCATGTTTCAAAACCATTCAGTACAGTCGTATCTCTTACAAAATTTTCTTTTCCTTTCGCATCTTTGCCTGTCTGGCTTTTCTTCCGCGCAGTAGTAATAATTTGCTGTTGATATCACTGCCTGGCTCTGAGCACTATGGGACTTAACATCTGAGGTCATCAGTCCCCTAGAACTTAGAACTACTTAAACGTAACTAAACTAAGGACATCACAGACATCCATGACCGAGGCAGGATTGGAAACTGCGACCGTAGCGGTCGCGCGGTTCCAGACTGAAGCGCCTAGAACCGCTCGGCCACTCCGGCCGGCTGATATCACTGCCTCTTTGATTCCAAATGTTTCAAATGTGCGACTTCTTCGAGTGGCTTATTATACTTTGCCATGTTTGTTGTTTCTGAAAATTTCTCCTAATGTCATTAATTTCAGTTTTTCTACTGAGATTCTTAACTTACAATTATAACGTCTTATGTAGTTAGTGTATAACCCATTTTACTTTCCTTCTATTTCCTCGTCATCAACAAATTAATTCTTTTCTCTTAACTTTGACCTTATTTTAATTTCCTAAATACTTCGCACATAAACCGGTGAGGTGTTGCGCTTATAAGGCACTGGGCATGCATTCAAGAGTACAGCAGCAGTTCGTCACTATTTGGTAATCAAGATTTAGATTTCCTGTGATTTTCCTAAATCGCTTAAGTAGAATGCCAGAATGTTTCCTTTGCAATTGCTCGACCGATTTACTTGCCCATCTTTTGCTAGTCAGGGCCTGTGCACGTTCTCTTGTGGTGTACGAGCCAATGCGTGATACTCGGGTTCGATGGTTTGAAAATGGCAGCAGCCACGACACCTCGATTCGATACGCTTGGTGGTAGTCTACTGTCCACAAGCAGCTAGCAACTGAAAGCTCTTCACCTAGTTCCAATCCGTTTTCAGGCACCTGAAGGAGCTGTTAGCTATGACGAACAACCTGTCTTTTTTTATGGATGATCTGAGTTAGTGTTTCATTCTGTCAACGAACAACATTGGTTATGTAACCTCACGGAACTAGAGAAAGTATCTGCGCTATCTGAATAGAAATGTGGGAAACACAAGTGTGGAATCAATTTATTGGACTCACCAAAACGAAACAATAATACAACCTCCCAAAAGAACGACAGACTCGATCCCATCTGCGGATCGTCACCAATATAAAATAACAAATAATAATAGAAAAGACCCGACTCTTCACGGGGAGAGATCACGATCAAACAATTCTACAATGTCAAGATGTTCGTCGACAATACTAAGTCCATCTGTAAGAGATCAGCCAGCTAGAGGAGGCGTCTGGCTGTCGCTGCCGGGGTGGCAGCTCGGTATACTTGCAAGTGGTGCTCGAACTGCCCTTTGCCGGCAGTGCGTCGCCTTATAAAGCCCGTTTGCCGGATGTACCTGCCGGAAGTATTTGCGACCACGTGCCTGGCGTAGCAAAGTAATTCCTGGGTTAGCTGCGACCTCTGGTGAAGCTGTTCTGCAGGCTCCGCGGAAGGGTAGCGGTCCCTGTGGCAGCCGTTGGTAGAGACCTGATGTTGTGATGTGTTGTGTTGTGGCCGCCGGTAAATATTTGTGTTGACAACACAGACGACTTAGGTTTTTCTGGTGAATTAACGCCCTGTGATACATGCATCTCGTGCTGGTTGGACGTGTAGTGGGATGCCGATGCAGTAGGCGCTACGATGTTTGAAGTGGGTGGCCACACCATACTATAAGCCACTATAATTGCAGCACCAAAAAAAAAAATAGCAAGTAACGAGTTACTAAACCTACTATATGTATTTACTATAGTAGGAAGAATAAGTGATTAAAGTTTTAGGTGATCTGGGGCTATGCATGTGCCACATTTAGCACATGGAGCTGCCACATCTGGCAGCAACAATGACTATAATCGGGCTGACGTCTAGTCAGCTGAGCTTGAATAACAGATACATGTACGTAGTTCCATCAGTTCCAAATCTGTACCAGAGTTCATCAATTACTGCAATGGGTAGGGATTGGTGAGAGCCGGCCGCAGTGGTCTCGCGGTTCTAGGCGCTCAGTCCGGAGCCGCGTGACTGCTACAGTCGCAGGTTCGAATCCTGCCTCGGGCATGGATGTGTGTGATGTCCTTAGGTTAGTTAGGTTTAAGTAGTTCTAAGTTCTAGGGGACTGATGACCACAGATGTTAAGTTCCATAGTGCTCAGAGCCATTTCTTTTTTTTTTTTTTTTTTTTTTTTTTTTTTGATTGGTGAGACGTGAATCTCTCGGCTACTCACGATCAGAGGAAACCTGTGGTACTGCGTGATCTTGCTGAAAGATAAGGTCACAGAGATCTTGAAGATAGTGCTCAACCACCAGCCTTAACACGTAAGGAGTGTAACATGTGTTATCCAAATTGCTGACCATGCAAATCGGAACTAATTGTGTTGTGCACCCGATAGGACCTGTACCATCATGTAAGATTCTAGGCCCTTATGACTATGATGAATGCAGTCTGGTAACATTCGTTCTCCTCGGAGGATTCGCACAAGATACGGTCATCGTGGTGTTTTACGTAGAACCGGGACTCATCTGAAAAGTTGACGAAGTGTCTCTTCTGTGTCCAGGAATGTCGTTGGACGCCTCTCTCAGCTGCTGCACCATGGAAAGCAGCATCAATTTACTGTCGTCATGCTGACAGTATGTAGTGTCCCATTCTTTGTCGCAATGTCTATGTAGATACTTGTCAGCTGCATCTGATTACTTGAATATTAAAGGAATCCACTCTAAAAAATCTTTTGCCGAAGCCATATGCTTAGAAAATAACAACTCTCAAAACTTTCAAAGTTCTGTGGTGGGTCGACTTCCGCTTTATAATAGGGACTTTTCGGAGCGGCGAGCTACCTATTGCGAAATTACAGTATTCATCACTGTCTACCAGCCCTTAATGGTAAATCGCCTGAAGTTCCATGACTGTTAAGTGAAATTTTTAGTCTTAGTTTCCCACTTGAGTTCCCGAACTGTCTCCATAATACTCCTGTATTGAGCAAACCCACCAGTAACAAATCTAGCAGCCTACCTCTGAATTGTCGACCATTTGCCTTCCATACTACCGTCCTTACCTGCTGGCTCCATTTCACATCGATCTGAGACGTTTCGCCTAGGTATTTAATCGACATGAGTGTGTTCTGTAATCTAACATTATATGATTGTTTTCTCCTACTCACCTGCTTTAATTTACATTTTTCTACATTTACAGCTAGCTGCCATTCATCACCCCAACTAGAAATGTTGTCTAAGTCATCTTGCATTCTTCTACAGTCACCCAACGACGACGCCTCCCGAACACCACAGTGTCATCCGCAAACAGCCGCAGACTGCTACTTACCCTGTCCGTCATAACGTTTATATAAAAATTGAGTAAGACTGGTCCCATCACATTTCCCTGAGGCACACCTGACGGTACCCTTGCCTCTGATGAACATTCGCCGTCAAGGACAACGTACTGGATTCTGTTATTTAAGGGGGAAACAACATTAGGAGGCTGTTTGATACGTATTTTTAGGGATTTTTTTGGTGGGAAGAATTAACTAGAATTTAATCAAATTTTGACATCATTTCATTCATATTTCAAACAGCTTTTGTGAATTTTTTGAATAATTTCAGCGAACAATAACAAAGTTACGCTGTGTGTCCATTGCATGTTGTGAGTATAGTTCTCCAATTGTGTACAGTGTAGCCATTCTGATTTTCATTTGAAATCAGAAAGGTTTTGATTTTAAATTAATAACTTATTTTCCAAGAATATGAACCTCAATGCAGGTGGAAATACTGAAAATTAAAAAATTTACAGTCGTTGGAACAATTTACTTCGAATTCACGATTTTTTCCTCTAATTATGCGAAGAAAAATACCCTTAGAATCATATCCTCTCAGAAGTTGGTTCATATAATTCGTTATTTTATAAAGAATCATAGTATCAATTTTCAAGATTATCTGTTCTATACTTTTTAGGATAGGCTGCACGCAAATGTGATAAAAGTCATTTGGAGATAAACGCGTTTGAAAAATAAATTCTCGGAAACTAGAAATTCAACGACGTTAACAATAATGTAAAATGCTTACCCACTAATCGGCGATACCAGCACCATATATTAATCCTTCTTTTTCCTCATAGGGTTCGTTTTGCGCTTGCAGCAGTGCATTCCGAGCTTCCCGACCTTCCTTAGATTCCAATGAGCTACGTCGATTCTTCCGGAGTGCACAGGATACAGTAGCATGGAGAGCTGCATCAAACCAGTCTCAGGACTGAAGACCACAACAACAACAACAACATCGATTCTACCGGATCACGTGCTGGTTATCCATTTGTTTGGCATAATTGAAGCTTTGCGTGTTACTGCCTCGTTCATGCCCATCAGAAGGGACGAATTTCCTTCATTGAATAAGACCGCTGCTAAATACGACGCCAATTCAACGACTTTTAGTCCGGAGTGCAAGCGTTTAGGGGTTAGTCGCCAAATAGTGGGATTAAAACTTTCATTCGCATTTTGTGTGTGGGCACCTAAACATGTCTCCAGTAATTCACCCCTTGATAAATCTTCATGTATTGGAAGAACTTCCTTCTGTACGTCGGTGTGCAATGGAGTAAGGTGCTGTTCATGTTCCATTGCAAGGGCTGTTCGTTTCTGCCACTCGCACCAGCTGTCTCCTCCCTCTGCGCAGTAATCGTGTCGAAGATTTTCATTCCGTGGAAATCATATGATAGTATGTCGCCATAACTGCGCTCGAGCCTGTACCCTATGTGCACTCGGGTTTATGTTCATAAAATCTAAACGAATGCGAATTTCGCTTTGAAATTTTGAAAGCATATTCTTGGTTAGTTAAGCTAACGATTTATGCAGTAAAAAAAATCGGATTTTTTGAACGTCATAATGTGATTCTCCCCCTTAAGAAGTGTTGCAGCCACTCACGTATCTGTGAACCTGTTCTGTATGCTCGTACCTAATCGTAGGCCCGACCGGCTAGCCGCGCGGTCTAAAGCCGTTACCACACGGACCGTGGTGCCGAACGTTAACGTTGAGCGTGCCTAGTTCAACGTGCTGCTGAACGATCAGGAATGATGCGACTTGTGCATATGGTACCTGGACCCCAACGTGGTATACGCGATCGCAACGCACTCCAGCGACAGTTCAGGGATGTTTCTAGTTCGTTAATCACACTGTTTACTCAACGGGTGAGCGTAAAATTCCCACATTAGCTCTATTAAAATGCACATTTCTTCCATCGTCCACGAAAAGGAAAGTACCATGTCCAATCAATAAGGAAACAGGCATATAAAAGTTCCATTACAAACAGTGCGTTAGAAATCTGGAATACTTCTCCGCATAAGATAAACATTATTTAGCATTCCCACATTTTAGTAAAACACCAAGGTCAGTCTTACTTGATCACTGTTCCTACCTAGTAGCAGAATCTTTGCAACATGTGAATTACGAAGCGTAAAAGAAGAAGGAGCAAAATATCTCTATACAAGTAGCGTAAGCTGTCCTTTAGATTAAGTCAGTCGAACAAAGTCACCCCTCAAAAAAAGGTGAACTTGTATTTACATAACATCAAATATTATAGTCTATACTTATATTAAACTAACAATAAAGTATCAGAACCTAATAAAAACGCGAATGTTAGGGAAAAAAAACATTTGGTTGTGTTAGGACGCGAACCACCGCCCCTACAAAACCACCCAATGATAGACAGTGCCACTATTCATTACACTAAACCAACATCACACTTTTTTCATCTAATCATAGTGTCTTACCTCTCACTAAAAACCTTAATCGTAGATATTTTATTAACTGAAATTTAATTATAACACATTGTACCAAGAACAATGCGTTTTGGGTGGATCTTCAGTGTGTCGCTGCCTTCAAATAGCCTACTCTCATTCTAAGTAAGTTATAATGATTCTCTTGCCACGAATATGATGTTTCTCATTATTTTATTGGAACGAATCACATAGTTAACAACGGGTTTTGCAGTGATTCTCAATTTGCTGGTGCTCGGAACGGCATATAAACAAATAGGCTTGAAATGAGTGCCAATATGGTGCCTCACAACTCTGTACTGAAGGGAGACGGCGTGCCTGTGACGTAGATGGCGTTGTGCCATGTCATTGGTCAACGCTCAGGCGCACGGTCAGAATATCTGACATGCCAGATATTGCTCTGCGCGTTCGGAAGGACTCCCGAGCGTGCTACTCCATGCTGTGACGTCAGAAACTCAGCTCGCTCAACGCTCGGGTGCACGGTGCTTGTGCCGACGGCTTAACGCGCTGCTTCTCGAGTGGGAAGGCGTGCCGGTCCCCGGCACGAATCCGCCCAGCGGATGCGTGTCGAGGTCCGGTGTGCCGGCCAGCCTCTAGATGGTTTTTAAGGTGGTTTTCCATCTGCCTCGGCGAATGCGGGCTGGTTCCCCTTATTCCGCCTCAGTTACACTACGTCGGCGTTTGCCGCACGAACACTGTCTCCACGTACGCATACACCATAGTTACTCTACCACGCAAACATTTGGGGTTATACTCGTCTGGTATGAGACGTTGCCGGGGGTTCCACAGGGGGCCGAACCGCACAGTTACCCTGGGTTCGGTGTGGGGGGCGTGGGGTGAGTGGACTGCTGTGACCTGTTGCGGGGTTGTGAACCACTGAGGGCTACGGCGGGCCGAAGCCTTCTAGATCCCCGGTTCAATACACGCAATACACCTAATCGTTGCTGCATGCCGTCTTTGGGGTTTTGTAGTCTTGATGACTAGCAGAGCAAATGAAAACTAGAAAGTAAGTGTGTGTGTTGTGCTTCCGCAGACACCTACGTGAAGACGTACCTGCGGGACGGCGAGCGGTGGCTGCAGAAGCGCAAGACGCGCGTGGTGCGGCACAGCCTCGAGCCGCAGTTCCGGCAGACGCTGCGCTACAGCGCGTGCGACGTGCTGGGCCGCGCGCTGCTCGTCATGCTGTGGGAGCGCCAGCCCGGCTTCGAGCACAACGTGGGCCGCGGCGGCGCCGAGGTGGCGCTCGACAAGCTCACGCTGACGCAGCCCACGCACGCCTGGTACCCGCTCTTCCCGCTGCACTCGCTCGGCTCTGACTCCAACGACTCCCCATGACCGCACTACCTGCAGTCCGCCCGCCCGCGCCGGCTCCCACCACACTGCTCACCGATCCAGACGCTCGCTCACCGACTTCGACAGCTGTCGACTCTCGGCGCGATCGCGAACGCTGCCCGTGCCGACGTCTGCGCCCTAGAGCTGCTACTTCGTTCCGGTAACAACTCGGTCCTCACTCCGCGTGCTGTGGTACATCCCTGCCAAAGATCGTCTGAAGCAAAAGTAGAGCATCAGCTGGTTCCGTTTGCAAGTCTGACCCTCGTGGCAGTTGGTGAAACTAGCACTGCATCGCAGGCCGACTCGCAGGGCTACACATTCTGGGGCAAGCGAAGCTGGGCGTCACCTTTTACTGAGACCAGTAGCGCATTTGACCAGCTGACACCAGGAAATGTGTACATCAAGAAGGCCGCCTTTACAGCATTTAATCCTTTCTGCGTCGCGGTGAGGGAAGGTCTAAGTCGGTTAGGTTGGGCTCGTTAGTAGGTCGCCACAGAGTAAGCCATACTTGCTATCGATGATCACTGATGGTAAACAAACTTCTCTATTCCTTCGTCTGGCAAATGAGCCTGAATTACCAATTTTTTCCAAAAATGTAATGATAAGGTTATTTTCCCTACCCTCCCACCATCTAACTGACGAACTTACTATCACATCACCGCTTCTTTACGACTCAGGTTTATATCCAGTATATAATCGACAATTGGGGATACAGCAAGTGCAATAGTTTTGACAGCTGGTAATAATCCCCTTAAATATACCGCATTGCTACTACTGTAAGTTTAATAAGCAGACTAGACCCAGATTGTGCAAAAATCCCTCTGGCCCACTGGTTTATGTAGATCACAGACAAAGAAAGGGATTGCGTCCATCTTTGGAATGTCGCACACTGATGCAAACTGGGTCTTTTCTTCTGCTTCACAGCATTACTTTTCGACATCCCAGACGTAAGTAAAAAGATCGTCAGGGAACACGCGTAGTATTTGCATTTTAAAGGGTTCCTGATGTGAATCTCGAATTGTCAGAAGTTCTGTTGGCCTCAGTCCAATATGAGAGAAATAGACCACTTTCACGTTATCCAGTGTAATGCTTCCTAATGCATCGAAAAATTATATGGCGAAAGAAAAACATTGCTACATTACATCGCTAAGAACAACATCGCAGTTCTTCAGGAGGGTTTATGGTTTATTGAACGTGTTATGTAACATAAATTCAGAAACGACAAAACCATATGGAGAATTGAAGCTATGTATATCATTCTAGTGCATCTCGTAATGTGTCCATATAATACATCATGTTCTTAAATGACGTAAAACGGTAGTTTCGCAACTTATCATCATCTCATACTTATAAAGCCCCATTCGCACTCAGGCCTCCGCATTGTCATCTGAGCATTAATTGTATCAGTACGGTTTATTTCTGGGATTAAGCGTAATGAGTGAAACTCGTTATCGTTGTGATGTACCATGTGTTCATCGACCGTCGATGCATTTCTACGGCACAATTTTGCTGACAGTTACCCCGCACATTTGGTTGAAACTTACAAATACTGAACCCGAAGTTTCCGATTATTCCAGTTCTGTTACTGACGGCATGTGATGTTTCTTGCAATCATCTGTGGTACCTTATTTTCGCAAAACAAAACCGTGTCTTACGGCTGACATGATACTTTCTAACTGAATTGTTTTGCTTTGTAATTTTAATACCAAACCGTATTCCCTACTAGCTAACAATCTCAAAAACAGTTGCATACAACCGATGATCTACCATGATTCGCAATATCCTTAGACGAAAATTTAACCTTAGGTTTATGTAACGCATAATTAATTTCAATACTGTCCAGCTTTTGCATACAATGGTCTCCAGTAACCTACCAGTCTTATTGTGCACAAAACCAAGAATTTTGAGTTTTTTCTATATTTTATGGTCCGACAACAGTAGACCACAACAGCCTTCTCATTACAAATATTTTTTTAGCCACTAGTCTTCTATTTAGTTTGATGCGATACGTCACGAATTCCTCTCATGTACCAACCTCTTCATGTCAGAGTTGTACTTGCACCCTTCATCCAGTTATTTGTTCGGTGTATTCCAATTTCTGTCTTTCCCTACGGTTTTTACCCCCTGCTAGTCCCTCTAGTACCAACGTGTTAGTCTCTACCATATTATTTTTTAATATCCATTTTTCTCCACGGTGTTTTCCATCTATTCATTTCAGTGCCAATTCTGCGGAGAACCTCCTCCTTTCTCATCTTATCAGTCTACCTAATTTTAAACATTCTTGCACAGCACCACTGCTCAAACGCTTCGACTCTCTTCTACCCAGTTTTGCCGCTGTCTGTAATTCACTACCACACAGTGCTGTGCTCCAAACGTACATTCTCTGAAATGTCTTTCTCACACTAACGCTTATGTTTTATAATAGTAGACTTCTCCTGGCCAAGAAAGCCCTTTTTCTTATGTCCTCCTTGCCTCTACCATCACGTTTAGTTTCCAAGGTTGCAGAGCTCCTTCACTCTATCTGATTCGTGGCCACTAATTCTGATGTTAAGTTTATCGCTATTCTCATTTCTGCTCCTTTTCATTTCTTTCGTCTCTCTTCGATTTACTCGTAATCCATATTGTGTAATTAGACTACTCATTCCATTCAGCACATCCTGTAATTCTTCATCACTTTCATTGAGGATAGCGATGTCATAAGTGAATCTTATCATTCATACTCTTTCACTCTGAATTTTAATCCTACTCCCGAACCTCTGTTTTATTTCTGTCATTGCTTTCTGTTCCCTCTTGGTCCTTATACATATTGTGTATTATCCGTCTTTCTCTGTAGCACACATCTATTTTTCTCAGAGTTTCGAACATTTTCCATAATTTTACATTGTCGAACGCTTTTTTCTAGGTTAACAAATCCTATGAACGTGTGCCGAGTTTTCTTAAGTGTTACTTTCATTATCAAGAGCAGCGTCAAAACTGCCAGCAGCTTGGATGCATAAGCTGTTAAGCTGACTATGCGATAATTCTGGCACTTATGTATTGCTGTCTTCAGAGTCATGGATGATATTTTCGTCGAAATCTTATGGTATGACTCCAGTCTCATAGATTCTTTACACTAGTTTGAACAGTCTTTTGGTTGCCGCTCCCCTCCAATGGTAGTAGAAATTTTGAAGGGTTGTTGTCTATCCCTTCGCCTTATTTGATCTCGAGTCCTCCAAAGGTCTGTTAAACTCTGACTCTCGACTTCCATTTCTTCTTCCGTCATTTCATCAGACAGATTCTTCCTTTCGCAGAATACTCTTTCTATCTGTCCACTTGTGTACGTTTAATATTGGAACTCTCATTGCACTCTTAATGTTGTCGACCTAGCTTTTAATTTCGCCGGAAGTTGTCTTGGCTTTTCTATATACTGCACCTGTCCTTAGGACAACCATTTCTTTTTAGATTTTCTGACAGATTTCCTGCAGCCATTTCGCATTGGTTTCCCGGCACTTTCTATTTATTTCAGTTGCAAGTGCCTTACACTGCTGTATCGCTGTCATTCCTCGAAAATTTTTGTACTTTCTTGTTTCGTCGATCAGGTGAACTGTTTCTTCTGTTACCCAAGGTCTATTCGTGGCTATTTTCCTTGTACCTATATCTGCTCATCTTTTGTACTTGCTTGTTTTCTCAGAGATTTCCAATTCTCTTCAACTGAACACCCAACTGTTGAACTCATTATCACAATATCTACAACCTTCGAGAACATCAAACACGCCTCATCATTCCTCAGTATTTCAGTATCCCATTTCTTTCCAAATTACCTCTCGCAGAGGATGATCTTGAACTTCAAATGTTCTAAATTCTGATCTGAGCCTATGTTTGCTCCGGGGTGTGAAAAAAAATGCGCTATCTAATTTCGGAATCTCCGTCTCACTATGACGTAATGCATCTGAAATGCTCTCGTGTCTCTGGCCTTTTCCATGTATACCACTTCCTCTTGTGATTCTTGAACAATGTATTCGCTATTACTAGCTGAAATTTACTGCAGAACCCAGTTACCCTTTCTCCTGTGTCATTCCTACTACCATGTCCACATTCTCCTCTAATTGTTTCTTCTATTCCTTCATACTATCGCGCTCCAATCCCCCAAGATCATTCGATTATTACCTCCCTTTAAATACTAAAGTATGTTTAAAATCTAGTAAGCGCAAAAGAGCGGTCAGTAAACAACTTATCGTCTCTTTCGCGGTAAACGTCTTCCGCGGTAAACATTAGAACAAGTGTATTCTTTAAGTCATTAGCCGCTTGAAGACGACAACAGCAAATTTGCTGGTATTTTGGGATATCCGGCAAAAAATTTGCCAAAATTTAACGAATCAAAATATAGTATACATACTGTTGACACAGAAAAAATGTTATGTAAATAGCTTACTTTTAATTTCGAACGAAATTCAGTACTAGACAACGAAGGCGAATGACGAAATAACCTCTGCACTCACAAGCAGACACACTAGGTAACATATTGTTCAACGAGTGATATTTGATGATACATGCGACAACGCAGAAAATCGCTTTTGTGCAAAAGTTTCTCTCCTTACCTAATTATTGCTTTTTAAAGTAATAATGGAGGACGGTTTTCATCGTAGTGGTCAGCAGCTGAGGTACGTTGCAACAGATCCAAAAAAAAAATCCACGACTTTCATTTTTTTCGCTCCCCCGTACACTCTTTTGAGAAATGTTTTAAGCAGAGTCTGTGACTGTAAATTTATCAAAGTTATTTTCGACTAGTAATTCATATGGAGGGTTTTGTTCCTGACATAAAAGCGCAGCACAAGAATTGCATAATATGCGTGCTAAAATGAGATTGCATTTGTTACTTGCCCTCTGTTTGTAACGTTAGTGAGTAACAATGGATTTAATCCCTAATATGTACTTGCACTGAGTGCTCATGATCCCATTTCATATCCAAACCCTCCACTCATTGCATGATGTGGCAGATGTTGTTTCTGTGCAGCATTCGCTGCTACACAAAGAGTTCCAAAACAGCCTGTATCACTGCCCTAGTCTTACTGGATTGACGTTGACGTAGCGAGGCGTATAGAGGCCCAGATAATAAAAAGCTTTTCCATAGTCTCTTCAAAATGCACAAGACCAAAAGCCAGTGTGATCGTATGAATACTACAAAATGCTTCTTTTAGACGATGTTTTGACGCTGAGTGAAGTCAGATTACGAGTCAAGTTAAAAAGAAAGATATCCTTTTGCAATGAAAGTTAACATACATCTGTTGTGTAATGGTTGAACCTATGCTTATGTGTGCTTACTAGTGTTAAAGCTAAAGTAGAAGCTTCATGTTTTGTGAAGTGTGAACGGTAATAACACTACCGCTACTGTAGAGCAATCGTGAGTGGAAGAGTTCTTTGTATTTTTTATTCTTTAATGTGCACTGGCACATTATTATACTGCACTACCAGGAAACTAAATACTTTTACTATCCTCAGAAAGTCTAGATAAAATATATATGTATGTACATCAATAGATGTAGGCTAATTACAGCACGATAACGTGCTGGAGTCACTGTAGTTTAACACCAAATTGTTTAGTGTTATTTATGCCTGACGAAGATTCAGGTAGCCCTTAACCTACTACTGTCTTGCTAGTTGCGTGTAATGAATCATATTAAAGTAGTTACTAATATTTACAACAAAAACCTGAATAACTTGTTTTTTCTTAGAAACTAGCAAGAAAATTTTAGTCTTAAAAGTAAATAATTAAATAAATCAGAGAAAGAGCTGCTGGAGGAATTACATAATTCTACCGCATGAACTAAGAGAAACTGCATTTTCATTTAAATCATCAAATAAAATTTGTTTAATTTTCTGCAAACTATCAGCCATAATACTTTCAATTAAATTGGCAATTTCATTTACCGCTTAAGCGAAAAAACGTTACATTACAAACTGACTTATGTTTTGTAACTTAAAAAAGGGATTTCTCACAAACACCAAGTATTATGACTGCTTTCAAATAAAATGTGATTTGAAGAGGTGCTATGTTAAAATGGGTTCATGTGTTGTTAGATGTACAAATAGAAAAATGTATATAAATATTTTAACGAAAAGAATATGTTCCTTAGATTTTATTATGTAGTTGAGAGAAGAAACCATTTGTAACAACACCACTAACATTAATACGTGAAGTCTGCGAACTAAGAACACCAAATATGAAACAATGAACGTCTGTGACCTACATAAGCAAATAACTAAGATTTTTTCCAAGGCTAAATGCGTTTAGTGTGAACCAACTCTGGCTAAAGTGCGTGCACATTTAATTCCGTTCACAACTGAGATTTATATTTACAACAGTCACATGGAATGCTACACCCACGCTAAGACAAGTTGCTAAGGTTACTGATACAAGGATGTCTTTTATAAAAATCAAATTAAACATAACATTTCAACAACCCGGTTACGTCATTATCCTCGTCTATTTTGGTTAAACGTCATTGTGCCATACATTTAAAATAATACATTATTTTATGCACAAGATTTCGTGGGGATGTGTTTCAGCTTCTAGTTTCTACTGATTTGCAGAAGTAATTTTAAAGAACATTGTTACTCAGTCTAGCTCAGTGATCAACTTGTGAAATTAGCCTTCAGAAACCAAACAGTAAGTTTTGAGTGCAGATAACATTCAAATGCTAACTGCCACGTATTTCCTCCACGTAATTGGTTTTGTTTTAGCAGGGAAACCAAAGTAGTTTACTTGTTGGACACAGACCTTCCTTTCACCGCCGCAGTACTTGCACAGACCCATTGGCTATCTTCCAACTGATCTTACTCTAAATGCTCTTTTCTGAGCGGTTCCAGGCGGCGTCCGATCGGAAGCGCCGCATCCCGGGCCAGGCTGCCGCACTGACGACGCAGATATTGACGGAGCGCATAGCGCCGTTGGTCACGTTCCCCGTCTCTACCCGAAACACTGTCTTTCTGGCCTAATGACTTCGTCCGCGCGATCACAATCAGACAGACCGGCTGGAGAATGTGATATAGGTCCCTTCTCGTATCCAAGAAACAATTTTTCTATTTTCATGGCTAGTTTTCTAAACTCTTATTTTCTTTCTAGCTTGTATATTGGCCTAATATATTATAGTTCAATTAAAATAATAAAGAAGTACTTAGCCAGAGAAAAACTGTAATAAAGCATGTCCTCGTAGAGGAGACTTCAGAGACTCAAGATTCCACCCGACACAGACAATCATGTTGTTTATAATTGTGTATAAATATCATCGAAGTTAAGTGCTTAACATTAAGGATATGATGCCGGCGTAATGTGTCAGTTTCATTCTGATTAACAGAAACGTTAATGGATGGTGTCTAGTAGTACAGTTTCTAGTAATTGATAACAATAGTAAGTATCGAACGAGTTGCAGTGGTGTAATCGTTTCATAAAATAGAACGCAATCCACAAAACACAAGCAACTGTTTGGCTATATTACTTGTCAATATCGCAAATATTATATACTTCTCATACAATTTGTGAACCGGCAGCCTCCTGATAAAACAGAAAATAACTTGCTGAGACCACTGCATAATGAAAGTAAATAACGAGATCATATAGACATCATTCCCTTGTTAGATACAGTAATAGATCACACCATAAACCACAGATTTCTAAAACTTATCCTCTTGATAAGGTACTTGAGCTCTTGTGAAGAACCTTTGACTGTAAAAAATATTTATACTTGTTTACTAGTCTATTTACCAACATTACGGTTTCGCCATACGAAGTACTTTTTCAGATTTGGCTATTTTACATGAAAATTATTCTGGATAGGTAGAATATGATTCTTATCAGTTTTCCTTTTTATATCGCACAAAATTTTTGGTCGAGTCTGTAAATCGATACTTCCTGATCTAAACTGCAGCGTGTCCTGCGAAATGACACGTTACTCACTTTAAAGAAATACCAGAAACTATGCATTTCTATGACTTCCCACAGAAGAAGTGTAGAATATACTGCTACTTAACTGCAATCACTACGCTGGGACACTTATTAAGGATTCTGGCATCATATCCTAATGTTACGCGGCGAACATTGTGAGGCCTGTCAACAGGCAAAATAAATGGTTGTATATATATAGAAAGAGAGACATATATTTTTTTTAGATCCAGAATTGTAACACAAAATATCTATAGCACATAAGTAGCACAGACTTGATGCAGAATATTCTTTTGAACACCTGAAATTATTTTGCTGCGTTATGAGAGATTAAATCAGTCAAATAAAGTTTTTCGCTTCCTCGCTGTCTCGTGCTGGAGGAATAAACACAACTTAATGTTTTTGTTTCCTGTTTGACAAGGATGAAGTTCTGTTAAATTAGGTGTAGTCGCAACATTTTTTTTCATTCCGAATAAATATTTATCTTCTGCACCAAATACACGCGGCTGATGTGGGCATTTTTTATGCATTCACTCTTTGCACATAATCCGATGCAACTTCAAACAAGTTATGCATTTCTTTTTTTCCACTGACCTTGCATACAATAGTGATGCATTAACCTGTGCTAATTTTGTGCATATAATGGAGTATATTCTGAAATTGTGAAGAACAAGACATGTGTCTTAATTCGCTCTACCATATCACAATTATATAGATATATAAATTTGTGCTTCGAAAAATAAAAGCTTAGTGGAGCGACATAAACATCTAGTTTAAATGTAACGAAAATTTAAATAATTATATAACTTGTTGTTTTAGGTGATTGATGTTTCTTTTTTGTAATTTCATGTCCGTTTCAAACGTAGATTTTAGTGTCTGTCTAAAGATTTCCTCTCTTAGGAAAAATTTATGTACAGTTTGATTCATAACAGTTAAGGAATATAATTGTACATGTAAATATAACTCACATTTAACACACAATATATAGCTAACTATTTCACAAATTATCGTTCTGTTGACCTTACTTACAGTATGCCCTAACAAGATAACTTACCGTCACGCATTCTGATGGTCTGAAATTCACCAAACAAATCTCTAAATTATTCTCAAATACTTGTAAGGTTACATCTTTTTCATTGTACCTACAGTAGCATAGCTCATGTTTCTTAGGAGAAAATAAATACGGAAATACTTTATTCCATCTTAATGATATACATAATTATGAAATATGTACTGTTTAAAATATTTTTATGTTCATCTACTATTGACAGTGAATATGTAGATGTAAGTCCCGTGAAATCGTAGTTGATCAGTACTATATAAATAGTTTAGATTTACGTAATGAGCTCTACCTTCAAAACGAAATTACAGAGGGAGAAACTTCAACGCACAACCTCCCCATGACAATCTCCCAGACAATAACTCTTGAAGCGAAACATGCGATGCTACTACCTCACATTTCAAGAAGCTTTTGACTCTGAATTTGTCTTCCTCCTTCACATTTTACAACAAAAGTCCAAAACCAATATTCCGAATATGAACCAGAATACTCTAGGATGTAAAATATTTCTCCCTATCGAGGTAACTACTGCAGTAAACGCTTTTGACCATTTGAAATTGTGTCCCGAGCCAGGCCACGCGTCTGCATTTCATTGACAATGCTCTGAAGAACGGATAGGACCTGCAGACTAGCTGTAGCTTTGAGTCGGTCAAGGGTAAGTTCTCAGCTGACTCAATTGTACAAACTTGGACTATGACAGTCAATTGTCCAGGCTCGAATCCCGGCGTTACAGATAATTTTGACGTATCACTGAAGTTGATAATATACTTAAAATTGAACTTGTTTTGGGAGAAATTTATGTATTGGTAAGAAAAATTTATGTGTTAATAAATTTCCATCGTGCTTTATTATGCACCAAAATCTGAGAGGAAATACTTATCGAAATTATTTATTAAATTTCAAAGTCGAAGACTACGTATTCGAGCTGAATCTATTTTAAACTATAACACTGTTTCACACATATTGCAGACTTCAATCTTTTCATCTGTAGATTAATGAAAGGTTTTGTGTTTCTAAACTGAGACCACGCTTTTACTTTGAAAAATACTTTACACGCTGATGCATAAAATGTGAAAGAATCAGTGTTCCCACGCTGGAAACTTGCACCCCCTTAACACATAAATGAAGTAGGTACAGCGAACATTATTCTCGTCGAAAAGTACCGCTATACTTGTGTCAGCTGATCCGCTTTGGTCGAGATGGCAGTCAATCACTTCTCGCCTAGCTTCTCCATCCATTCTGATGCACGAAGACAAATGACACAACGGTAGTAGCATCTCATGGCTCGTCTCATCCATTCTGTAGTGTCCATTACACCGCCCCTACTGTGACTAGAGGAAATGTAAAATGGTTCCACATGGAAGTCCTGTGGTAATTCGAAAAAAATTCAAAAATATATAACGATAACATATAAATAAATAAATATATATATATATATATTTGTTAGTTATTTACATCTGGGATATTTTCTTTTCAGATTGATTAATTTCCCAGTACTTATACGAATGTATGGGAAAGCTATAAACGCTTACGATATTTATGTGAATATGTACATTCCAGTACTCTAAATGGTAAAAATAAAGTCATCAGACACTTATGTTGACGTCGGCTTCTCTTTGTGTCCACACTATTAGTTCATCAATTGTATCTAAGTTTTCTATTACATAAGTAAAAAGTATTATAGTAAAGAACATTTGTTAAGACGTATAACAGAATATTGGTTAAGACGTATACTTCTCCAAGTCCTGTCAGCAAAATGCATTTCTGTGGCGGCCGTAAGTGCTTGAATTACTCAAGTCTTTCCATGCAATCATTTTACTTTTACGAGCATTTCAAGTGAAAGAAAGCAAGAACAGCAGCCATTTTCTGGTGTTATGTCCTCCTCACACCGATTTTCAGCACAGTCCTACCGACATCATCTTCATTACATTTAATTTAGCCCTTTCTCGCATGTCATATCACTAAAGTGGTGACTTCTTTTCATGTACAACATGATACTAGACGTCTCTGAAAAATCTGTCGTTAAACCACAAAGCTGAATTACTAAATCATGTACAGTTTCCTGACGATACGATTAAACGTAAGTACATTACCCTTTGACTTAATGTGTACCATTTATCTTAATCATTTATTCTCGTTTTTAAGCCTGTTTTACAATTATAAAATACTTAATCGAATTGTCAATAGCTAACCATTTGTAGAAAACGCTTAAAGGCTGCTAAAACGTACAACAGACTCCATAAAAATAAATTCGTCAATACTGAGACAATCTTATGGTGTACGTGTAAGGATGATATTTAGATTTCTTCCTCTTGCTATTTACTGACCTTACAGATCTTGCGCCCAAATTTCGGCCTGAGGTACAATCCATACAAGCGGTATCTTCATCCGAGGT
This sequence comes from Schistocerca americana, assembly GCF_021461395.2. Lineage (NCBI taxonomy): Eukaryota > Metazoa > Arthropoda > Insecta > Orthoptera > Acrididae > Schistocerca > Schistocerca americana. Next base: position 463,740,014 of record NC_060121.1, read on the forward strand.
CTATCCCCGGAAAATCCTATCGCAGTCTATGATGGCAATACGATAACCGTATTTTCACAGCCGATATACAGGCATTTGTCCGTCTCAGTGCATTCCAGTTTTCGACATTATTTCGTTCTCTTAGGAGTAGAACGGGAGAAAGAAATACAGTAGATTTGAGAGACGAAATAGTGAAGGCAGCATGGGATCAACTAGGTCAAAAGACGAGGGCTAGTATAAATGCTTAGGTTATATAAGAGATATTGAATTTAACTGATGAAAGGAAAAAATATAAAAATGCAGTAAATAAAGCAGGCAAAAAGGAATACAAGCGTCTCAAAAATGAGATCGACAGGAAGTGCAAAATGGCTAAGGGGGGATAGCCGGAAGACAAACGTAAGGACGTAGAGAGTTATATCACTAGGGGTAAGACAGACACTGCCTACAGAAAAATTTGAGAGACATTTGGAGAAAAGAGAACCACTTCTATGAATATCAAGAGCTCAGATTGAAAACCAGTTCTAAGTAAAGAAGGGAAAGCAGAAAGATGGAAGTAGTGTATAGAAGGTCTATACAAGGGCTTTTTACTTGAGGACAACATTATGGAAATGGAAGAGGACTTAGATTAAGATGAAGTGGGAGATATGATACTGCGTGAAGACTTTGACACAACACTGAAAGACCTAAGTCGAAACAAGGCCCTGGGAGTAGACAACATTCCATTAGAACTACTGATAGCCCTGGGAGAGCCAGCCCTGACAAAACTCTACCATCTTGTGAGCAAGAAATATGAGACGCGCGAAATACCCTCAGAATTCAAGAAGAATATGATAATTCCCAGCCCAAAGAAAGCAGATGTTAGCAGGTGTGAAAATTACCGAACTATCAGTTGGCTGCAAAATACCAACACGAATTATTTACAGACGAGTGGAAAAACTGGTAGAAGCCGACTTCTGGGAAGATCAGTTTGGAATCCGTAGAAATGTTGGAACACGTGAGGCAGTACTGACCCTACGACATATCTTAGAAGATAGATTAAGAAAAGGGAAATATACGTTTCTAGTATTTGTAGACTTACAGAAAGCTTTTGACAATGTTGTCTGGAATACTCTCTTTCAAATTCTGAAGATGGCAGGCGTAAAATACAGAGAGCGAAAGGCTTTTTACACTTTGTACAGAAACCAGATGGCAGTTATAAGAGTCGAGGGCACAAAAGGCAAGCAGCGGTTGGAAAGAGAGTGAGACAGGGTTTTAGCCTATCACCGATGTTATTCAATCTGTATATTGAACAAGCTGTAAAGGAAACAAAATAAAAATTCTGAGTAGGAATTAAAATCCATGGAGAAAAAAACTTTGAAACGGAATGGGCAGTGTCTTGAAAGGAGGATATAAGATGAACATCAACAAAAGGAAAACGAGGATAATGGAAAGTAGTCGAATTAAATTGGGTGATGCTGAGGCGAATTAGATTAGGAAATGAGACACAAAGTAGTAGAAGAGTCTTGCTATTTGGGAAGCAAAATAACTGATGATGGTCGAAGTAGAGAGGATATAAGATGTAGACTGGTAATGGCAAGGAAAGCGTCTCTGAAGAAGAGAAATTTTTTAACATCGAGTATAGATTTAAGTGTCAGGAAGTCGTTTCTGAAAGTGTTTGTATGGAGTGTAGACATGTCTGGAAGTGAAACATGGACGATAAATAGTTTAGACAAGAAGAGAATAGAAGCTTTCCACATGTTGTGCTACAGAAGAATGCTGAAGACTATATTGGTAAATCATGTAACTAATGAGAAGGTACTGAATAGAATTGGGGAGAAAAGAAATCTGTGGCACAACTTGACTAGAAGAAGGGATCGGTTCGTAGGACATGTTCTTAGGCATCAAGGAATCACCAATGTAGTACTGGAGGGAAATGTGGAGGGTAACAATCGTAGTGGGAGATCAAGAGAAGAATACACTATGCAGATTCAGAAGGATGTAGGTTGCAGTAGGTACTTGGAGATGAAGCATCTTGCACAGGATAGAGTAGCATGGAGAGCTGCATCAAACCAGTCTCTGGACTGAAGACCACAACAGCAACAACAAGGATTACAAGTACAGTAAACTATAATAAGGAGTAGTTGTTTTCTAGTACAGAGTGAAAACATTTTCGTACAGATTCCAGGTACCGAAGACGAATATTTTGATTTCTTTTAAATTATACTTCGGTTTCAACTGGTCACACCCTCTCTTCTTTTTCATGCAGATAACACTAGTTACACATTCGAACTACCTCGAAACAAATAATCAAATACACGCACTGTCGCAAAGGCAAAGACACTGCGGTTATGCCTGCACGTAACTTCCACAGATCATGGTAACTTCTAAGTGGTCATTTCTGTAAGGGTTGGTTACTGTATAGTAGTCTGCTCTAACCGCCTGTACTGATAATAGTTACTTCCTTTACAGTTCTCGTGCCGTATGTGTTTAATTCCTATACTGAACTGCCTCGAAACATCACAGCTTCCTGATATTCTTTTCTTGTCTTACAGTAGAATTTGGCACTACATAATGTTCTCTTTTATTTTCCAGCAGCAAGTTCCCGCACTCTACACATCTTGCGATTCGTTCTCTCGTTTTGTAATTTTGATTTATGGGAAACAAAACGTCTCCACTTCTTTTACTGTATCTTCGCCAGTTTTGAGACTTATCATTTCTGTTAATTTAAATACGCAATTAACTGTACTAGACGACTTTTCATGGGGTTTTACACGTAAGTTGAGCGTAGCTTGGGGCAACATATAGGCTATATTTCATCAAAATTGGACCTCAGAGAAAATGATATCACAATTTAAAGTTTTATCTAAAATGATCTGCTCAGCCTAGTAGCTTGTATTTTTAATCATCACGGTGTAGTATACAAAAGAACCAATTGATGGTGGTCTTAGTTTTTTAACTCAATGTCAGAGGTATTTTCGGAAGTTTATGTCAGTGGTGGAACTAAATACTGCAATCTTATATTTACGAATACGAACTAATATTGAATTTCCTTGGACTAGGATATACGGGTTTACTTATTTCACTTTGGTATTAAAATCTTAATGACACTATTTTGTATCTTTCGATAGGTTTTATTTACATTCTTTCTTAAGATTACCGAATTTATTAAGTCTTCTTTCTTATTTAATGCCTGCTCATTAGATTTAGATTTCATTTGTTTACAAATAAAAAAGCTTAGAAAAAGCTCGAGTCTTTCTGAATACCCCACAATGGCTAAAAGAGAGGACTTTGTGGTCTCAAGAAGCCAAAGAAGATCATTAGGCAAAACATGCTGCGGCACGGGAACATCCTACTTTAACTCACTCTTTTGAAACTCCTTCCGAAAACGAGGTGCTGCGTAGCTCTGACCTAGAGCGACAGTTTTAATTTCGCTCCTCGGAACCGTTGACACACAGGCACTTCACGTTACTTCTGTTGTAAGTAACATCATACAAGCGGAAATTTTTACGGGATGTGGCGCAGATGACAGAGATTTCTACCGTAATTCCCGATTATTCTTAACAATTTACCATTTCGCTTTAAACGTGCACCATTCACCGTGAGTTTACATTACGCCACCACTATAAACAAAGCACAACGCCAGATGTTGCGTTTAGCGGGCGTAGACCTTAGTGTCAGCTGTTTTTCACGTGACTCTCCCCATGTTAGCGAAGGAAACAAGCTCCTCTTTCACGTTCCCAATGATCCTACTTCAAACTTAGTGTGCAAAGAAGCTTTATAAGTCGAAAATAAATTCTACATGCATGAAATCTCGGGCACAACTAAAAGTGAATACTTGGTCAACACGGGGTTTCACAGCTACTGTACAAATATGTTTGATGCTTGAACAGAACTATAAACTCACCAAGTTTGCAATTTTCACTCTAAAATAGTTCTATGACTGCCCCGGGGGTCACACGACACAAGTCCAAGCGGTAGTCAAGTTCATTCCATACCTTATGCAGCTACTTCCTGTTAATGGTCGTCACAGCAGCATTGACGCATTCTTCCAGCTGTGCCAGTGTTCTTGGAACTGGGGGTACGTAAACACGATCCTTAATGTACATCCAAAGGAAATTCACAATGCGTTGGGTCAGGAAACCTAGAGGGACAAGGAAACAGACCCACATTATCTTAACCACTACGCCCAACCTGTCGAAGCGCAAGTTCGTCTTTTGGGTAGCGACGAACATCGATGCTCCAATTTTGCAAATTTTGGGAATCAGCATTTAGTTGTGAAACAATCACAACTGCAACATATCAAGGTGAGAGGTACACATCACAATCTTCTTACTGAAGAAAAATGCCACATGCAGCTTCATCTGTGACATCGCAGAGAAAACAAGTACCTTCGGCGTATCTCGTTAATGCGGAAATAATTTCATGAGGATGTTCAGTGCCCCACACTTTCACATTGTGGTGATTAACTTATCCAGATAAATGGAAGATTGCTTAGTCCCTGAATATCAGCTCCTGCCTTGTGATGCAAAGCTGAAACAGTCGACCATAATTTTCAGATTTTAATTGTTGCACGAATTGCAGACGGAACGGTGTGAAATGTTACCGCCGATGCAAAATCTTTCACGCGATTTGCTGCTGTATTCCAAGTTCATATCCATTATTACAGGCGATAACTTCTAGGGTTTGTAACTCGTTCTCCATTGCGTCTGCTGAAAGAGGAATGGCGAGCGCTCGGTGTGTGCAAGAACGGAAGAAGGCCATTTTGTGGGCTTGGGGGTGTGTAGAGTCGGCTGGCATATTATCGAAAAAGGTATTTTTCCGAAAAATGTTAAACCTAATGCGGTTGTCCTCTATTTCCAAATTTAGGTCTAAATAATTCAAAGATCTATTGGGAGATTCATTTTCCAGCGAAAAGCTTATTTTCTCGTGGAGTTTATGGGAAGCCCTCTGGCAGGTATTTTATCTGAAATCTTTGTAAATTCTATGGAACGCCTTTTCTTTCAAAATAAGGCAGATTTACCGAGCAAAAGAATCTTTTACGCAAGATATGTAGACGACTTACGCTTCATAATTAACGGCTCTCAAGATGATATACATCAAATTTTCACAACTTTTAATAACCTCCACTAGAAAATAAGTTTTACGCTGGAAAATGAATCTCCTAATAGATCTTTGAATTATTTAGACCTAAATTTGGCAATAGAGGACAACCACATTAAGTTTAACATTTTTTGGAAAAATACCTTTTCCGATAATATCGTCCCAGTCGACTCTACACAGCCCCAAGCCCCCAAAATGGCCTTCTTCCATTCTTGCATACACCGAGAGCTCACCATTCCTCTTTGAGCAGACGTAATGGAGAACGAGTTACAAATCCTAGAGGTTATCGCCTATAATAATGGATATAAACCAGAAATTGTGAGACAGCTCTTTAACACGAAAACAGGTAAAAAAACTGCGACCTCATCTACACTAGGTGTCGCACCAGAGGATAACTCCACTAGCTTCATTTCTATTCCCTTCATAGGCAAAGCATCTTATAAAATAGGGCGACTCTTAAAGAGCCACGGCTTTTAAGATTGCATATTCTACGAATAACAGCCTCAAAAAGAACTTGGCCACTCGTTAAAGAATACTAGTGACATATTATCTCGTTCTGGGGTGCACAAAGTCACCTGTAGTGATTGCCAGAGTTATTACATCGGCCAGATAGGGCGAGCCCTCACAGCTTGATATAAAGAACATACACCCACGAAAAGTGGTGATGACACACGTGGCTCGACTTTTGCCGAGCACCTTGTTCAGTTGGCCCATGCTCCCAATCCACCAAAACACAGAGCTAATAAATTGCGATGTTAAAGGCACTAGGCTTGACATCCTTGAGGAGTTGCAAATCTTTAAACACCTGTTGCTTGATAAAGAAAACGTACTTAATGACCAGCTACAATTAAGAAATAAGAACTTTTCGAAGGTTTTTCACCTTTGCTTCACCGGCACTGATGTTACGTTGCCTTTGCAGTCGCCGACGCCTGACTCCACTTCCTTTAGTTGAAAATAATGTATTCAAAATTGAGGAATAATTTTCCGAGTAATAGCTAGTCTTTCTTCCGGGCTCCGAATCCGTTTGTAGGGTTCTCGTTCTCCTCAGAAGTAAGTTCACAACTGTGGCTGACGCGTTATATGTTTAATTATCACAGTTGCTGACGGGGCTGAACGATCTTAAAAATTCTTTGTATCTAATTTGTCTATATCAATGCGCTATACTCTGCTTCGTTTCCACGATTCATTATGAATGCACGCTGTACTGTTCTAACATCTCGCTGACACTAACCATAGAGTAAATGTCTCTGGAGTGAGAATTCACATGCGCAGAACAGATTTTGTGTTGTCAACATACATTGCCGGCCTGGTCACGTGATCTCGGGACATCGTGTGTTTGTCCGTATAGCACCCTGTATATTTCGAATGTCACTACATCCCTAGTACAGACGGATTCTTTTCGTGCGTGTCGTGGATTATTTATATATGTTGCGCAGACATTTTAACTGTATCCAATTGGTACCGGGAATAAACCAGCTACGTAATTTTTAAGGGCAAGTGATATTGCACTCTGCTTCTTTGCGATAGGTGTCACAGTTCAGATGCACTCGATTTTTGGTAGTTTTCGGTATGATACGGCACTTTATAGTATTACTGTGCCTGACGTACATTTTTGCAGTGATAGTCTTGCAAAGGATGTAGGTTGCAGTAGGTACTGGGAGATGAAAAAGCTTGCACAGGATAGAGTAGCATGGAGAGCTGCATCAAACCAGTCTCAGGACTGAAGACCACAACAACAACAACAGTCTTGCAAAACGACTTGGCAAGTGTCCGAAACACACCGAATTTGCCACACATTAGCGATTATATCCCTGCTAATTCGTCCTTTTTTTCTGCTATTTCTGCGTATTTGTTTTCTCGTTTTTGCGACCTAAAGCACAATTTTTCTTACTTGTGACACTTTGAAGTGTTTATTTAACGCATTTTACGTACTTGCTCCCAGTTTATTAAATAAATAGTGGACTGAGTAAGAAGGGGGAAAAAAGGCGATCGGAGAATAAATGCACTGTAAAGCAAATACAGTCAACCCGTATAACACCATTAAGGGAAGTGGAAAATGACACAAATGAAAGAGTTTGGGTACATGTTTACTAATATTTTACGCCTCTTAATCAAATGGTGAAGAAAATAAATTGAAGGCAAAATACACCAAAGAAGATGAATGTGTACTTTGATTAGCTACACTATTGTGTTTTTTATCTGATTTGTGCAGAAAATGATTTAAGCTGAACGCAGAAATTGGTAGTAGATGCTGTGGAAAATAAAAAATAGTTGGTATAGCATCTACCTTCAGCCACACACATCCAAATTTTTCTCTGTCTAAACATTCCTCTTCAAAGTGTTTTGAACATACTTTGGAATATTTTGTGAGGACAAAATTACTCCTCCTCATTTTCTGGAGCCAGATCTTTACTCGTTGTTCATCCTTCGGGAAACTAAAATATAAATCACACATAATAATTCTCCACGTCCTAGAGACACTTAACAGGATCTCCTACTGTAACTTTATAGTAAATAAAAGGTTTCGACACACATATTATACGAAGACAATTGCAGACTCCCACTCTATTGAATTTATCTGTCTCCAGTCTTTCAAATCTACATACATAATCGACAAGTCACTGATAAATGCATGAAGGTTAGTATTTGCTGAAACAACAAACCATTCCCTTTCCTGTTCCACTAGCAAAATTACGAGAGGAAGCGATTGTTTGTAAGCTTTTGTACGAGCCGTAATATCTACTGTATAGTCATAATTGGAGAAAATAGGTCTACAGAATGAAGCCTTAATTATAATGCATCTCGAAATTTTTAAACATAGAACCCAAGAAAAGTTACTACCCCTCCTTTCGCATATTTTTCTTTGCATCCGTAGCAACAACAGTAATTCACAATCGCTATTACACTATCAACAAACGGTGAAAACACAACAAAAACTCTTGATATTATAAACTTCAAACTCTGAGGAAAGCACAAACGCACAGCGAAGTCCCGAAAACACGTGATAATCCTGGTTTAATGTTGACAACATGCGCAGAACGCAATGCTCACTCCAGAGATATTTACTCTATGACTCTAACACATAAAAACTGTTTTCTTGCTTTGTTGCCATTTTGGTATGGTACTGCATTCGTGCCGCCAACTGGTGGGCACAATTCATGCATCAATCATATTTGTAAATGTAATACTTTGGAAAATAAAGAACTTTGAAAACGAATGAATCATTCATATTTCAGCTGGTGTTTATGAAAGTCAAGGCTACGTTTAACCTAAAATGTTCGCATTTATCTTTATCATTTCTGCTTCTGCTCTCCACTTTTATTAGCCTTAAACGAACTTGTATGTGAGTATATGTCCAGTACACTTGTTAATTGTAATTTTTTCCCTCGCAGCTTCACTGTGCCAGTACGAGTACGCTGAAGTACCGCTAATTGTCTTCCGTTACATCCTTCTTAAATAGATGTGGCAGGTGACTGTGAGCTGTATTGTTTGGTTGTCGTTGAGAATATTTCCATTGTCGTTTTTACGTGAGTCTGCGGTTTTGCGATCGCTTACCTGAAAGAGTAGTGTATCTTTAAAAAGATTTGTTTTAAACTTAAGTAAAAAATTTCAGGAACGCAAAAAATGACGAAGCAAGCTTTTAGAGACTCCTCTTTAAAGCGGAAATAGACTTACAATTGGTTTCAGAAAAGACCCCTGCTAATGGTGAGGACCGTTCCCGTTGGTCGTCAGCTTATGTCATAAAGAAATGATTCAGTAAGTGAGGAGTGACCATCCAGTACCGCTAAAACATCATGAGAATAAGTTCATCTCAACGTATGCTGTCAGAAGAACTGAACATGAGGAGGATTACGGCGAAGTGTGTGCCACTGTTGCTACAAGGCGTTCTGAAGCAACAAAGCTCGAAACTTTGCAGGAAACCTAATCAGCCGCTTCGACAATATCCAATCCATCTTTTAAAAATTATAAGCATTTCCGTCGCTATATTGTAGGATGTCTGAGGGAGGACACGGGAAGAAAAATCCACGGTAGTGTCGCACGAACCAGGTACCTCACCATGAGAATGGACGACCGAACACAGTCTGAATTATTCAGGCACTTTCGATTAAAAACAAGATGCTACTTCTCCCCCACTCGCCATCTGACCAGACACTGCTTGGTGTTATTTAGAGACGAATATTTGATACATGGCGAAAGACAAGCGGAATAGCAGAGTAATGTAAACAGCCGAACAAGGACAGACTTCCACAATGCATTTCATACGGGACAGAAACGGTGTGATCGGTGTATTTTCACCCTAGGGGTCTACTTTGAATAGAACAGAATAAGATCTAGTTTAGGCGCAATAATTTTAGTTAATACATTTCTGGAATCTCGTGAACGACCTCCTATTTTGGTTTATAGAATTATTGTATCAGTCAACGGAAATTACATATTTCATTAGGCAGAGACACTATTTCTGTATTAGTTGCAAATTCCTTTCCTATGAAAGTCAGGTTCGTCGAATAATTTAATCTATAACAACTAATTAACAATCCTCTAAAGATATGTAGCTCCATAGATTTCAGATGTGTGTCAGCTTCGCCGCCATCATAGTGCAGTTCAGTGTGTTCTCTCTTCGTCGTACTAGGAATGGCACCCAGCTTCACACAATGTATAAAATCGTGACGTTAACTGCTCGTCACCACTCACACTCCGACATCATTTACTTATTCGCCTCAACTTCCTTCCAATTCTGCATATTATCACGTCGAAATCACAATCAAGTTCAAATCCGAAAGAAAAGTCGTCAATGAAGTAAAACTATTAACACTGAAATGCCTTTATTATGATACCAACGAACAGCCAGAACAGCACTGAACCCCTGGATGGAAAGCGCATTGTTCCGTCTCCTGAAGAAACAGCGACTCTTTCTTTCAGAGGCACTCATACACATTATGATGAGCACTAAAGGTAGCCTCTCCGGTTGAAGCTTCGCGATTGTCGAGAAGGTCTTCATTTTCCTTGGAACAACAAGCCTCCATCGCCGATCTGCACCTGAAGACTGTAATAGAGCTTCCATATGGAGGACATGGACGAGGTCTCTACACTTCCGTCTTCTTGATGAAGGGTCTAATCTTTGTATGCGACGTCCGACAAGCTACAAAGAATAAGATAAGGCCCAAAGTAGCGCTTAAGTAACTTTTTCTATAGTCCTACCTTCCGCGCGGGGCGTAAAAATCCACATCAGGTCTCCTAGGCTGTACCTCACCGATCGGTGTCTGGCGTTATAGCGCTCTCGACCTTTTTTCTGGGCGCCCAGGGTTCATATGCGAACCAGCCATCTTGCTTCTTCGGTCCTGTTCCCGAGGTGTTCCGTGTAATGATTTTGAGTGTCGTCCGGTTACGACTTTGCGAACATACTGCAGGAAGAATGGTCTGAAGCATGCAGTCTTTCGATTCGCTGTATTGTATCTGAACGTCATGGCAGACAGTATTGTATCCCAATCTCTCTTCGACATCAATGTACGTCAAGAGCGTATCTGTCGTCTGCCAAAGTCCTATTAAAGTGTTCTGTGATACCATTAGTCTATGAATGGTAGGCAGTTCTCATCATGTGGGTGATGTTGCAGGGTGAAATTACCTCTGATATTAGTTTCGACTGTAAAACCGTGTCACGATTAGACATCATCATAAGGGATGTTCGGTCCTTCACAATGATGTCTTCTAGAAGAACCCAGCAACTTCCAGAGCTACAGCAGTTGGCACAGATTTGATAACAGTGTATTGGGTGAGGTCGATTCCAGAGGTGGAATTGCTACCTGATACTCAAGAGCTAATTGCAATACATGCTTCAGTCGCTGACATTCCATACATTGGTTCATAAAATATCTGACAGATCCTTAGAGACCAGCTCAGTCATACTAGCATTCAAATCTGTCTAGAGTCTTCACGAATCCCTGATGACCAGGTGTGTCGTAGCAATACTTCAAGACAGCTGGCCATAAGCGAACTGTGATGACAAGCAACCTTTTCTGCCGTTTTACTTACAGTTCTCCTTATATCACGTTCCATTTAACAATCGGAATTCTCTTTTGGCGGTTCCTCCTCTTTCACGGCCTCTTTGATTCTCAGCAGTGCTAGATCATTCCTCAGTTCAGTAGCAGCCATTTACTCACACCAGTGTGACACTGTACTCCCGTAACCTCAGCACCACTCTTATCAATCGAGCCGACAGATCCTTCAGACTATTCAGCCAATGTATAAAATGTAGTTCATCGAAACAGCAAATGAGTTGCCAAATAATTATTGCAATTATTGCCAGTATTTGCTGATCAGGTCACCAATGTGCCGAGAAGTCGGAAAATCGGAATTAGTCTTATCTCTGGATTGGGGCAGACTCGATTGTCATCAGCTAGGCGCACCAAGATTTTTGTTTTTTATTTCGTGAATGATGAATATGCCCTTCATCTAATTTAGACAGAGGCCTGCAGTCTGAAAGTACTTCAACACAGTTATCAGGCGCTTAGATGGTCTTCAAATGTCTTCAGGATAACGACAGTGTCATCCAGATAGCAAAGACAGGTCATCAATTTAAGGTGTCGTAGCAGGTTGTCCACAAAACACTCGAATGGCCTGGGGCGTTACATTTCCAAATGGCATTGCTTTGAACCCATAGAGGCCAACACAAGACAGCTGTCATCAGTACACGGCTATCGATAGCCATCTTTTTCGTGATTTTGTTCACTCATTGGTGGTCGACGCAGAAACTCCAAGTACCATCCTTCTTCTTCATAAGAACCACTGGAGAAGACCAAGGACTCTCTGAAGGTCCAGTGACATTACGTTGCAACATCTTATCCACTTCGCCGGCCGGAGTGGCCGAGCGGTTCTAGGCGCTACAGTCTGGAACCGAGCGACTGCTACGGTCGCAGGTTCGAATCCTGCCTCGGGCATGGATGTGTGTGATGTCCTTAGGTTAGTTACGTTTAAGTAGTTCTAAGTTCTAGGGGACTGATGACCTCAGATGTTAAGTCCCATAGTGCTCAGAGCCATTTGAACCTTCTTCTCCACTTCCTCTCAAATTATGCATCGTTCAGCCAGTGACATCCTATACGGACGCTAGCTAATTGTTGGATGATTACTACTGTTGATATGGTGTTTTACAGTAAGCCACTTGGTCTTTTTTTTCGCCCCTCCAGATTCAAAAACATCCGAAAACTAGCGCAGTACGGCCCACACTCGCCGACGTTGTTCCTCAGGCCAGATGATATTGACAGATCGATATTACTTTCCTTTGTCTGTAATGGTAGCAGAGCACAACACTTTGTTAATGGCACTTCTCTGTCTATCCTGTACCGGTTTAACTGTTCCTATACTGATACCTTTAGGGATGAGTTGTGGCTGCTCGTGACCAGTAGTGATCTATTGTTTCCTTTGACCTCCTGCAATGCAGTGCTTGAGATCATCACTGATAAGTAGGTTTATTTGGTGAGTCTGAATAGCTCTTTGCTGTCGAGAACATCTTCACAGTTTAACAGAACATCTATTGCCTACTTTAGCTTCTCTCACTGACTATGGCGGAATGACAATGTCTTCGATACATACAATAGCCCAGAGAAATCTTCGTAACTTCCACTTGTGGAATAGCTTCATCAGTCAGGATCTCTGATCTTCCACAGTCTATAGCTACTTGTGCTGCCTGCAAGAAAAACATCGTGACTACATTCTGTTAAAACAAAAAATTCCAAGGGCTGTGTTCTGCCATTGCGAAATATATTCTTATCGGCTGGACATATTTCCCATTTGCGACTTTCAGCTCAATCGTTTTCATATCACAGAAAACAGCTGGTGACAGTAAGCATTCGACAGTACAGGAACAGAAGACTTTGAGTCGTCTAGCGCTCAGACAGGTTTGCTGCCCATGACATCGTTGATGAGATTCTCTAAAATCTTGGCAACTGTCGTCCTTGGGGGATTGTCGTCTTCCAAGGTACCTGTCTGACGGGCAGGTCAGTGGGCACATCTAATGAATTTCTGCATTTGAATATTCTGCGACACAAAACTATCCTCAGTTACACCACTGTGAAATTAAACGCAACAGAAAGTCTTTGCATAAATGACAAAGTTTGACCCTGAACCAAAAAAAAAACTATATTACATTGTAAGATATTCCTATTATTTCCCATGTAAATGAGTTACTATAATAAGGGAACAAAGGAGTACTGTGTACTAGATTAACAGACGGCAATCAAAATAATGACAGATTTACTACCAGTAAGATGAATGACATTGGACAAGGATTATCATACATAATACTGATTACATTTAAGCTTCTGATGAATAAAATTAATTTTGTACTGACGAATGGTTGAAAAAATTGGTGGGAAGGTGGCAAAATAGTCTGACACAAACTTTAATTATGGATAAAGTGATTTCACTGTAATGACTTCGTTTGACAAAGATTGTGAGCTCCAGAACTGCAAGCTACCACCCTGTGGCCAAACTGGACAGTGACAGCTAGTGGAAGAGCAGTCTGTGGATGTTAAAGGTGCCTAATGTGCTGGTGCTGCGAAACGCTTACCACACACCTGTGGTGGTCTGCAAGGAGAAGATCAGTGCGTCACTGCGTCGACTCGAACAGTGGCTCTACATCTCCTCCATGATCCTCTCTCCAAAGAAAAACCTGAATATATCATCAGACTTATCTCCCAACCAAGGGCCGAATCTATGATCCATCTCGCCTTGTGGCGAAAGCCTGAATGTGTGATCTGTCTCAATTTGTAGCCACTTTCCAAAAAACTCTACTCTGTCCCCATTCACAGCCACAAACGGAATACTCTTCTCCATCTCTCTACCATGACTTCTGAAAAACACCCCGCTTGGAGTATGCTCCAAAAGCTAAAATCACCAATCGAAAATGTCAGTGCTTTCATGCGCCAACTGCAGAATTCTCTGAATTCAGTATAGCCTTCCTCCACAAGATGGGCAAAATTCACTCCTCCAATCCTATCACATCTTATGACACAGAACAGGTGCTCACCATTACGTTTCCTAAAGTCACTGTTAGCGTCCAAATCAAGGCAATGTTTTCTCGTCCATGCAGAAAGCAGTGTGGCTTGGATGACTCAAAAGATGCAACAGGGGAATCTGATGAAATTACGAAAATTTATGGAAAATACTAAAACCTGATGAAAATACGACAAATGTGGATACATGAGGATTCTTACATGCCCGCCTAGGAGTATGAAAATCATCCCATTCCTCGACTGGTGCTGTTCACAACTGGTGGTCCATATTATCAGCCCTCTGTGGGTTTAAGTCGTGCAGAGCACCTACTTGTTCCACATGCAGTTATGCATTGTAAGCCATAAAAATGAAGACACAGTGTTCAAAGATTAGGCAGTCATGATGACCACCACCTAGGATACTGAAGCCTGAAGCAGTGATCATATACCTCGGATATACACCATCAGTATGAGTAATCGATGCTCTGGGTCTCTTCGAAAACAGAACACCGAGATATCTGCTACTCCATCACTGTGGAAGATGAGATTAAATGTACGCATCATCACCTTCAGATAGCTGTTTGGAAGCGATCTACAATGCCTCGAACTCTTCCAGTTTTCATATATTGAAATGTCTTCCACATTTTTGTCAATAACAAACACCGCCTCTGTCTTTTATTTTAACCATCCTGTGTGTTGAGGGAGCAGCTTAATTTACACCATGTAATATCCAGCATTCTGTGAGACCTAATGGATCGAAACGATTTAATGCCTCGAAATCGCGGTAGAAAAACAAAATCTGTACAAACCTGTAGTCTTACACTGCGTGGATGTGTTACATTGGAAAAACAATGTTCAAACTGCTGATGAAAGAACAACACAAAAAAACCTCTCTTGTGATTGAAAGCCTGTGGGATATGGTCCACCTACAGCATGAGTGATAGAACTTTACACAGGCCTGTGCAAGCGAATTTGATCAGTGGCCATCTGCTCCAATGGACCAGCATGAGTATATTTAACATTCTCAGTGTCAACATGCAGACAGTATTTCTTTCTGATATATGAGAAGAGAGACACGCAGTAACACCTTATTGAGTTCTTTACCAGGTGAAGTTAGTGAAGTTTTTATAGTTCGTAATTTCACTCTTTGGTTGTTATAAAAATAACGAGGAGAGGGAGAGCGAGAGACTGTGCTGTAAGCGAAGTCTCTAATACGATCACACTTCCGTATTCCTAATGTAGTAATCATGGGGATTTGATAAAAAAGATGCTCATTTGATATTGATGAATTATAGGTGTTGTTGTCGTTGGCTTCAGTGCAAAGAATGGTTTGATGCAGCTCTCCATGGTACTGTATCCTGTGCAAGCTTCTTCATCTCCATGCAACTACTGCAACCTACGTCCTCCTGAATCTGCTTACTGTATTCACCTCTTGGTGTCCCTCTATGTACGATTTCCCCTGCCCCCGCCCCCAAGTCTCCCTCCAGTACTAAACTGGTGATCCATTGACACCTCAGAATGTGTCCTACCAATTGATCCCTTCTTTTAGTCAGGATGCACCACAAATTTCTCTTCTTCCCATTTCTACTCAGTATCTCCTCATTAGTTAAATGATCTACTCATCTAATCTTCAGCTTTCATCTGTAGCACCACATCCCAGGAACTTCTATTCTCTTTTTGTCTAAATTGTTATCGTCCATGTTTCATTTCCATACATACAAATACTTTCAGAAAGGACTTCCTGAATCTTAATTCTACAGTCAATGTTAATAAATTTCTCTTCTTCAGAAATGCTTTTCTTGCTATTGCCAGTCTAAATTTTATATCCTCTCTACTTCGGCCATTATCACTTATTTTACTGCGCAAATAGCAAAGCTCATCTTCCAGTTTAAGTGTCTGTTTACCAATCCGATTCCCTTAGCATCATTGGGTTAAAATTGGCTATATTTCACTATCCTGTTTCGGTTTTGTTGTATCCTCTTTGCAACTTTCCGTGCAACTGATCTTCCAAGTCCTTTGCTGTCTCTGACAGAATTACAGTGTCATCCCAAAACCTCAAAGTTTTTATTTCTTCTTCCTGAATGTTAATTACTAATCCCAATTTTTCTTTGATTTCCTTTAATGGTTGTTCAAGGTACATATTAAATAACATTGTGGACAAGCTACAACCATCTCTCACTCCCTTTTCAACCACTGCCTCCCTCTCGTGCCCCTCAACTCTTATAACTGATATGTGGTTTCTGTACAAATTGTAAATAGCCTGTTGCTCCCTGTATTTTACCCCTACCACCTTTAGAATTTGAAAGAGAGTATACCTGTCAACATTGTCAAAAGCTTTCCCTAAATCTACAAATTCTGTAAAGGTAGGTTTACCTTTCCTTAACCTATCCTCTGTCAGATAGTAAGCATAGTCTCGTATGTTCCTAAATTTCCCAAGAATCCAAACTGAGCGTCCCTGAGGTCAGCTTCTACCAGCTTTTCCATTCTTCTGTAAATTGTTCGCGTCAGTATTTTGCAACCGCGGCTTATTAAGTTGGAAGTGGGCTATTTTCACATCTGTCAGCACCTGCTTTCTTTAATATTGGAATTATTATATTTTTCTTGAAGTCTTTGCGTATTTCACCTGTCTCATATATCTTGTTCACAAGATGGAAGAGTTTTGCCATGCCTGGTTTTCCCAAGGCTATCAGTAATTCTAACGGAATGTTGTCTGCTCCTGGGACCTTGTTTTGACTTAAGTCTCTCAGTGCTTTGTCAAATTCTTCACGCAGTATCATATCTCCCTTCACATCTTCGTCTACTTCCTCTTCAATTTCTATGATGTGGCCCTGAAGTACATCTCCCTTGTATAGACCCTCTATGTACTTCTTCCACCTTTCTGCATTCCCTTCTTTGCTTAGGACTGGTTTTCCGTTGGAGCTCTTGATATTCACACAGGTGGTTCTCTTTTAATTTTCTTGTGTGCAACATCTATCTTAGCACGAGTGATATATGCTTCTGCATCCTTACATTTGTCCTCTAGCCATTCCTGCTTAGGCATTATGTACTGCCTGTCGAACTCATTTTTTAGACGTTTGTATTCCCTTTCACCTACCTCATTTATTGCATTTTCATATTTTCTCCTTACATCGATTAAATTAAATATCTCTTATGTAACCCAAGGATTTCTACTAGACCTCGTCTTTTTATTTGCTTAGTCCTCTGCTGCCTCCTATTTCATCTCCCAAAGCTATCCATTCTTCTTCTTCTGTTTTCCTGTCCCTGTTCTTGTCAGTCGTTCCCTAATTCTCTCTCTGAAACTCTCTACAACCTCAGGTTCTTTCAGTTTATCTTGGTCCCATTTCCTTAAATTCCTACCTTTCTGCCGTTTCCTCAGTCTTAATCTGCAGTTCATAACCAATAAACTGTGATCAGAGTCCACATTTACTACTGAAAATGTCTTGCAATTTAAAACGTGGTTCCAAAATCTCTCTCTTACCATGATATAATCAATTTGAAACCTTCCGGTGTCTCCAGATCTCTTCCATGCATACAACCTTTTTCCATTATTCTTAAACCAAGTGTTAGCTATGATTAACTTACGCTCTGTGCAAAATTCTACGAGACGGCTTCCTCTTTCATTCCTTTCCCTCAGTCCATATTCACCTACTACTTTTCCTTCTCTTCCTTTTCCTATTATCAAATTCCAGTCCCCCATGACTATCAAATTTTCGTCTCCCTTAACTATCTGAATAATTTATTTTATCTCATCATACATTTCCTCAAATTCCGTCTCATCTGCAGAACTAGTTGGCACATAAACTTGTACTACTGTG
Source organism: Schistocerca americana (assembly GCF_021461395.2). Classification (NCBI taxonomy): domain Eukaryota; kingdom Metazoa; phylum Arthropoda; class Insecta; order Orthoptera; family Acrididae; genus Schistocerca; species Schistocerca americana. The sequence continues at coordinate 463,757,874 of NC_060121.1, forward strand.
GTGGGTGTGGGCTTCGTCTCTAACTTGGCTACAATAATGCATTCATTATGATGTTCATAGTAGCTTACCCGTGTTCCTATTTTGTTATTCATTTTTAAACCTACTCCTACATTTCCCCTATTCGATTCTGTATTTATAACCCCGTATTAACCTGACCAGAAGTCTGTTACTCCTGTCGCCAAACTTCACTAATTCCCACTATATACAACTTCAACCTATCCTTCTTAAATTTTCTAACCCACCTGCCCGATTGAGGAATCTGACATTCCACGCTCCAATCCATACAACGCCAGTTTTGTTTCTCCTGATAATGACATCCTCCTGAGTGGTCCCCGAACGGAGATCGAAATGGGGAACTATTTTACCTCCAGAATATTTTACCCAAGAGGATGCCATCATCATTTAACCACACAGTAGAGCTGCATGCCCTCGGAAAAAATTGCGGCTGTAGTTTCCCCTTGCTTTCAGCCGCTCACAGTACCAGCACAGCAAGGCTGTTCTGGTTGATGTTTCAAGGCCAGATCAGTCAATCATCCACACTGTTGCCCTGCAACTTCTGGAAACGCTGCTGCACATTTGTCTGGCCTCTCAACAGGTACCATCCATTGTGGCTCCACCTACAGTATGGCTATCTTTATTACCGAAACATGCAAGCCTCCCCACCAACGGCAATGTCCAAGGCTCATGGTAGGTGTTATGCTTCTGAATTTCTTTGTGTAGTCCGCACGTACTCTGCAGGATTGTGAATTTCCTCCTACACTTTACTGTGCTATTTTTCTCGTTGTAATAGCCCTCCACCTAGTCAGTGGTAGGTGGAGGACTAGACAGCCTTCTAAGTAATGGGCACTGTTGTTAGAACATCTCGGGATTTCGACAGAATTAGCAGGATTCTGTGACTTATTGGGAGACCTCCCTTATTCGTGAAAATCATGTGGATTCACATGCTATACAGGGTGTTACAAAAAGGTACGGCCAAACTTTCAGGAAACATTCCTCACACACAAATAAAGAAAAGATGTTATGTGGACATGTGTCCGGAAATGATTAATTTCCATGTTAGAGCTCATTTTAGTTTCTCCCACCTACGCTCAATGGTGCACGTTATCATGATTTCATACGGGATACTCTACCTGTGCTGCTAGAACATGTGCCTTTACAAGTACGACACAACATGTGGGTCATGCACGATGGAGCTCCTGCACATTTCAGTCGAAATGTTCGTACGCTTCTCAACAACAGATTCGGTGACCGATGGATTGGTAGAGGTGGACCAATTCCATGTCCTCCACGCTCTCCTGACCTCAACCCTCTTTACTTTCATTTATGGGGGCATTTGAAAGCTCTTGTCTACGCAACCCCGGTACCAAATGTAGAGACTCTTCGTGCTCGTATTGTGGACGGTTGTGATACAATACGCCATTCTCCAGGGCTGCATCAGCGCATCAAGGATTCCATGCGACGGAAGGTTGATGCATGTATCCTCGCTAACGGAGGACATTTTGAACATTTCCTGTAACAAAGTGTTTGAAGTCACGCTGGTACGTTCTGTTGTTGTGTGTTTCCATTCCATGATCAATGTGATTTGAAGAGAAGTAGTAAAATGAGCTCGAACATGGAAAGTATGCGTTTCCGGACACATGTCCACATAACATATTTTGTCTATGTGTGTGAGGAATGTTTCCTGAAAGTTTGGCCGTACCTTTTTGTAACACCCTGTATATCGAAGACGGGAAGATTCGTGAGGATATGGCATGTAAGCAACACTTGGACAAAAGAAGAGTTGACAGGTGAGCTCTACACTGCTTCTTCTAAGTGTTGTGGGCATATTTATTACAACCTCTCACATTCGTCACGTGAAGTGACTGCAGTGAGTTAATTAGGAGGTAATACGAAGACTTTTGGCGAGAGACGATCATCAGTAGAAGTTCCGCCTTTTGTTTCCTCGATAAATAAGACACAACATTCTTCTGGGAGTTTTGTGTTCCTATAAACGGATGGAGTGGCATCTCAATAGGTAGATTACATTTACGTCTACATCTTACTTCGCAAGCCATCGTACGGTAAGTGGCGGAAGATTCTCTGTACCAATACTAGTCATTCCCTTTCCCATTCCACTCACAAATAGAGCAAGGGAAAAAGACTGCCTATATGCCTCCTTATGGTCGCTAATTTCTCGTATCTTATCTTCATGGTCCTTATCCGAAATGTGTGTCGGCGGCGGTAGAATCCTTCTACGGTCAGCTTCAAATATCGGTTGTCAGAAGTGTTCCCCCCCCCCCCCCCCCCCCAGGGATTTCCATTTGAGCTACCTGTAATCCGACTGCTAGAAGAAAAAGTACTCTACATGCAAAGTGACTCTCATGATCAAGTTAATTAATTAGCTTATCAATTTTCTGTCTATGACTCGCCGCAGGTGGGTAGAAACGAGGGTTAGAGTACCTCAGGTATGATTCTGGAGTTGGACCGGTAACCAGGAGTTTTTTCGCTGCGGCGATATCTTTTAACGACATATCTATCTCCCACTGCACAGAGAGAGATGACCATCGTAATAAAATCAGCTATATTACCGAATTTATAAAGTGATGCGCAGAATAAACTCGATATTTCGAACTTCTCTGTGCTGTTACCTAAAGAGACTTCGTATGTAACGAAGCATTTGGTTACTTTAAGGGTTTCGCAAGTGAGGAAGCATCCTTTGACAAAGGTAGATCTTAGCACACCGCCATTAGCCAAAAATGGTTTTGCATTCTAGTCCTGTGATACAGGACTGATTACAACACACTTTTTTAAGTGATGAGAGAAAGAGGAAATGTTGTCTGTGTCATAATGTTACAAAATTTTCACATCAAGTAAAAATACTTTAGTGATGTGAAAACGCATGTATGCCTCGATTTCTTACGTCTTCGAAAACAACTCGTATAAAAGGGAAAAATCTACATTTCGCGTGAGAAATTCTAGATGTGTGGTCAACAAACTCCCTATCTCGGGTAGGGTAAAGTGGATTTTCTAAACTGGAGGGAGCCTATGGCAATGAGAGCCATATGTCCAAGCCACACCTGCTTGTCTTGCAGTGCGCTGCGGCCTGTGGCACGAGTGGGTAAGAGTCTTCAATCACCTGGAAGTCGCGGACTAGCTTAGCCTGTGTCAGCTCTTGCCCACGGCCTTGGGGAGAAGTATCGGCGGCAGCGCTCTCTGGTTGTCTAGCGAAGTCACCAGTATGCTAGGTGAGGCGACAGCAGCGGATGTGTGTGTTGCGTGAGAAGAGTCAATATGATGGGTGTTTGAGCTGGGCGATTATTCCCCCATGTCAACTGATCGGTTGACTACCTGGTGAAGTCTCTCCGACATCTGATCGTTCGCTGAGAGCACTATTTCGCTCTACTTTTGATATCGAAATTGCGTCAGCTCGCCCTTTGTACCCACCATTAGAAAATAAGAACATAATATTGTGAGGAAAAATGAAAACCTCCATCTGCGTGTTAGGAGATGTTGGTTCACTCACACAAACAGGAAGTAGCCTCTTGATGATTCATGGGTGGGAAACGAGTCTGGAATTTCCTGATCAACAGAATGGCGCCAGTTGATGCTTTGTTTGGTGCTGAGAGATCAAAGGAGGCTGACATCTGGTCTGTTGTAACTGGTATTTAGTATCACAATCTCTAATTAGGACACTGGGTGGTATATGATCGTTGTGGTGGCGTCTAGGCGACAGACACATGGCCAGTAGATCCCAAATGGTGGCTACTATACCGCACTTCATTCCATTCCTCGGTGATTACATTTATTACATCATGGGAAATGGGGGTGGGGCTGCAGGCGTGACTCTACCGAATTGGGGAGCCCTGTCACTATCATACTGATTAAATAAAGAATATGCATCAATATTTTATTGATATTGATTTGAATTTCGTGTCATGAGATACTTCCTCTCCAACACAAACTTAGTTTTTCTCCGTCCAGTTTTTTCTGTGAGATGTGGGCAGAGAGGGGGAGAGTTGTAGCGTGGTGGAAGTCCTCTGGTGGTGGCATTGTGCACTAGCCCAGTCGATCCCTGCATGTCAAGGTGAGCACACGCATGAAAATCTTCGAACAAGACATCACCTCTAATCTGCAGTGGTGTAATTAGATAATTAGGATATGTAGTTGCTGGACAAGATAATACTTGCACCTTCCAGTCTAACAGTTCAGCGCAGATTCAGGGTTTCCCAATTTAATTACTCATTTTGATATATTTCACAAGACCTACATTTCCAAACAGCAAAGAAAGATGAGCTTTTGGTGCTAAATAAAAGAGAGATTCAACCCCTGCTAACTGAATTTTATAAATAAACAATATATTATACATCCTCTGTAATGCAGTTGAATTTCCTGTCATGGGATCCTTCCGGTCCACCAGCTCAGCGATTTTTCCCACCATTTTTTCTGAGAGGCATGGAGAGGGACAGGGCTTATGGGTGGGATGCTTCTCATGATGTCATTGTGCGCTAGCTCTGCGAGTCCCTGCCTGTCATGGTGAGCACACACACAAATATATTCCAAAAAGACAACGCCTCCCATCTGCCATAGTGTAATTACTTAATTATGACATGTAGGTGCTGGACAGAGTAATACTTGCACCTTCCACACCAACAGCTCTGCTCCAACTGAGCGATTTCCCCACCACTTTTTTCTGGGTTGGGAGGTGGGAAGTGAGGAGCAGAGAGAACGACTGGTGAATTTCCAAACAGCGGGAAGGGTAGTGATTTGATTAATTTAGTTAATTAGTCATTTAATTTGATATCAAAAGTTTGCACATATTGGTGAGGGTAATGGGGGAACGTTGGAGCTTTCCCACAGTGGTGAGAGAGAAGGAAGGAGAAGGAGGGGTGGGGTATTCTCAGAAGGATGGATTATCCCTTAGGGGTTCATAAATTCGTTAACAGATTAATGGGTTAAGGGGAGGGATTACATGAAGAACCACATAACAGAACGATTGGTTAGGGACATAAACCAATCATATGTCACAATGTAATTAATTTGAATATCAATTTGTTGTCAAAAATGTCCGAGAATTGTCTTTGCTCGACTACTATATTTTTGCAACCTATGCCTGGCGAACTTCTCTTCACCTATCAGCAGCTGTAACTGTCCAACAAAACATAAGCTCATCCCTGTCATGTCAAATTACTACATGCAAATTACCATCCAACCACTTCAGCTCTCTTTAATAAACATCATATCGATCACATTGCTTTCCTTACCGATATAAATGCCTTAATTGTATGTGTTTGCTTGACTGAATAAATAAAGTAAAATAAAAATATGAGCAAAAAGGTCTTGCCACATTTAACAAGCCTTCACTTGCAGTAAGTTTTTGCATTGGTCATGTTGCACTCAAATCATGGTGGTGCAGCATGGATGAGAAAAGTTTGTATTTGATAATAATTTATACACCAGTTAAACTGAATAAATTTGAAAAGACAAAAGGGACTACTTTGACAATATCAAGATAAACGAGACCAAATAAATCAACACCCAACACACAAATATTGTCAGGGATCCCAACAGATACTGCTTAATACAGGACTGAAGGCCATGCTAGATGTTGCTGACATTTTTTGTATATGATGTTATGGTCTTGGTAAGCAAATCACACAGGCAACTTAATAATTGAAACATAAATAGAACATGTCCAGCATGACAATACCCTACCTCTTCTACTGAGGCCAGAGTACAAATATCCTAATACAATTCAAAATATACTGATGACTGCCTGTATCTCCATAGAACATCTCCTCCCTGATTTCACATAAGGGAGTAACAAGAATTTGAATTTACTGAAAGTCCAAACATTTGACAAACCCACTCTCATCAACATACACACAAGACAAATGTAGTAAAACGTGTGTGATTAATGCTATATGACATCTGTAAGAATAAACCAAAGTGGACAAACTTTCAAATACACACTGTAAATCAAGGTACATGGAAAAATGTAACATACCAACAAATGTCAACATAATTATATGAGAAACTTGTGTGGAATGTGACATGTGCAAACAATAAAACTATGTGAGCAGGTGTACATGTACAACTGATAAATTGCTTTATTTGAAAGAAATCAATCATACAGATAAATGCAGACAAACAGTTGTATATGAAACATGTGTGAGTGTAAATGGTAACACCGAATGAAACATCTGAACTGTGTAACGACAGCTCTAAGTAATGGCATATTTGTTACACAATTATTATCCACAATTATTAACAATACATACGAACAACAAAAGGTATTTCATAGCTGTGGATACATATGAACAAAATGAATATAATGAAATCATATGTCAGATGTGGCCACCAAATATAAGTCTAAGGAAAGTGTAAAATGTAAGAAATCAAAATATAAAAACAACATGTAACAAGAAAAATAGAAAGTAATATAAATAATTTGCCACAAGTAAAACCTTGAAATTACACTCAATGGTATGTATGGGGTAAAACAACAAGACCTACTGATCATAGCACTGAGAAAGCATCACATGTCTTCACAACGATTACCACCCTACTTCACACCACGTGTCACTTTCACTTAAACAAAGTGGTGAATTGGAGCAAAAGTTCTTAGGCGGATGTATTGTTCAGTGCTCATGGACTGTGGCAAGGACCAGCTCAAATAGTATCTCTGGGTACAGGACAGCTGTGGGCAAAGCTGGACATCATCCTTTCCTATCAATGGTAGCACAGAGTAGAGAGTTTGGCTCTCATCAATGTGCTGGCAGGACAGCATCCTGAAGTTGCACTTAGAACCATCTGAGTAATTCTTCGGTAGCAACCCATATAAAGTGCGGTTCTTGAAGTTCAACTTATTGTTTCTGAGTAGCTTACAAGATTGGTTGTATGGTATTCATGGCTCTATGATAAGCAAAGTGCATACAATAGTGGAATAGCACAACAGCCAGTTGGTAGTTAGTCAGTCCTGATCAATCCCGTTTTCTAATGTCGTTTGGTAACAGTCTGGATGAATGAATGAGTCGCAAGAATTCAACTGTCAAGAAAGTGTTAGTGTGGATTGAGAAAAATCATTACAGAGAAAGGTCGCTGTCATGAGTCTTGGTGAAGTATGTCAAACAGATGATAATACTTTCAGGAACCCTTCAGACATAGTCAAGCCCGAAGGGCAGTGCTTTGCGTTTGCGCCACCCAAGGTGCCATGCTGTCTGCTACCTCTACTGTTTTCCAACACTGAGTCATCCCCCTGAGTCGCCTGCAGTTATTCATGTCCTCCCTCACGTGGCCGCTCAGGTAGGTAAAGCTACATGAATCAGAAGTTCTACTGCTCCAAAAGCTGCTAGCAGCCGCCAGGAATGTTGTTCAGCTGTCAACCATCAGCTGGGTCGCCTCCTTTACCCAATGTCCAGTTGCTGAAACGCTGCCCAGCTGCGCCACACACACACAGAAACAATTAAGAAAAACTTTAAAACAAAAATTACAAATTTAAGCCTACATAAATAGGTATCGTGTGCTCCTAGCCACACCAATGTATTGGTAGGGACTACAACTCATAATGATAAAAATGTGGTCTCTAGTTGTGTGTTGACGATACTGTAAAGACTCTCTAAAGTACAAAAAAAAATTAATGTCTGTGTTCAGGTCTCCACTGGTTTTGGCATACTAATAAGGAAAACTTATGTCGTTCCCAGAGTGTGATCTGCTGCTGCATGATGAGTTGCCATTCAGAATGACTCACACTGTCTATGTCATCAATTAATACTCCTTGGAAAAGAAACCAACTGTCTCACACATTACTACCACGACTGGCATTCACAAGAAGTACTCAATGAAAGGGTCCCTACAGTGCACTAGCGTGCATGAGGCTCAATAGCTGACATCATGTCAGACACACGGTCATGGTTTGGATACAGTATAAGCACCAGTGATAACACATCTCGGGCAATCACAGCAACACAACTGAACATCAATGACACTAACTATAAGTGAATATATGAATAAGTCTATGAAATGAAAACGACCTGTACATTCCGAATTTCGAGTAGGATGACAAAATATCCTGATTCTATTACAAATATGGAATGATAGAAAACAGGGATAACGTCTCCGCATAACCTTGTCACTAAGTTTTATTACAGAAATTGCTGTGTTGAGTTTGTATTAAATCTTCTTATCTTCTTTCTCCAAGGAGTAGAATCGACAAGCAACCAATGAGATTTACATTACTCTCAGATTGTTTCCAGCTGAATGACACTACAATAATCATCGCAAACCTGAGATGATAAGAGTTATTACATAAAGTGAACCATGTACTAAGACTAAAATTCCTGCACAACAACAATTTACACCTAAATAAAGTAATCCTATCCTAATTGAATCCAAACCATCCATCTGTTAATCATGGGGTGGGTTTCCATTATGATGTTGGACTGACGGATTCAGGCCTACTGATGCCTCCTGTCCAGTCTCTCCAGTTTCATTTGAAACGACCATTGTTACTGCCCCCATGGAGATTAATCCATTGTTTCTTCTGTCAGATGTTGGTACTTCTGCTTGCAGTCGTTCAGAACCATGTCCTCTTGATGATCCATTTCTATCATTAGTTCTCCAGTTATTGTTTCTATTTGATGGCTTGTACATGTTTTCATCATGATTCTTCCTCGTCTCTCTAATGTGCTGTGTTTCATAGGCGAACTCCAGACCTCAGCAACGCTTTTGAATGCTTCCGTATCATCTCCACACCTTCGTGTTGAAAGTTGAATGATATCTTCATGTAGCAGAAATGTACGGTAAGCAATAATGTCTCTGTCTACAAAACTTTCAAGGTCAGGCGTGATAGGAACTCCAGTACCACCTCGTACAATAGCTACTGTAAGCCAACCATTACCATGTGTAAAAGAATCGTTAATGTCAATGCTAAAATTAAGTCTGCATCCACAGAACACACATGGTCCATCGACAAGTGCAGTGGCGGCAGTATTCTTCACAGTATTCTTCTTCTTGTCTGCAGCAGATGTTGTGAATTCGATGTTCTCAATTGTTTTGTAAATTGTCTGCTTAGAACGACGACGTAGTAAACTGTTGCCTGCTACATGGCCCGTCCAGAGAATGGTTGTTTATGACCAGTGATTCAAGGAGTTTTACACAGCTTCTGCATCCCAATGATTCCAGGTCCTGATACATCATAATTTCTTTTTCTATTGGGTCCTGAGTCATATGTGACCAATAGCTGGTGACCAAAGCTTCTCTGAATTCTTTGTATGTTCTGTAGCTGGCCAAATACCTCACATTTTCTTGGCTATCAAGCGTCCATATCTTCACAGATATATTCCATTTCCTACCTTAATGGCCAAGAAGGGGACAGCAACCTATCAAACTGCGTAAGCCAAGATTTAGGATGCAATTTATTAACAATGTCTCCATAGTTCTGAAATTTCTCAACGGTGACAGAATGCTTATGGACGAATCCCATATAATTACTTTTACTCGTTCTTTCCCACGCTTCCGGTACACATATTTCTTCCATATAGTGGCTGACCCTTTTTTTTGTGATACACATCTCCTGAATGGCACACAGTTGTGCAATGGTTTGGACTCCGAGTCAGGGCTCGCGACTAGTGGTGCACTCACTTTTGGGGTTGCTGCAACAGCTCATTGACATACTGATGATTCAACTGCATTCACCAGTTACATTATATCTGGATGAAATCCACTCCCATTCACTACGTGTTCCATTCATTTCAAACGATCGCAGTCCTCTTTCGGTTTCTTTGTACACCTCCTTTCCTTATGTGATTTAACGTCTCTTTGACATCTTTCATAATTTTGGCTTGTACACTAATCAGTGAGTGATCTTCCTGAAATCCTGTCACACGTCCCTGTGGCTGTTCTGAATGATCTACACTCCTGGAAATGGAAAAAAGAACACATTGACACCGGTGTGTCAGACCCACCATACTTGCTCCGGACACTGCGAGAGGGCTGTACAAGCAATGATCACACGCACGGCACAGCGGACACACCAGGAAACGCGGTGTTGGCCGTCGAATGGCGCTAGCTGCGCAGCATTTGTGCACCGCCGCCGTCAGTGTCAGCCAGTTTGCCGTGGCATACGGAGCTCCATCGCAGTCTTTAACACTGGTAGCATGCCGCGACGGCGTGGACGTGAACCGTATGTGCAGTTGACGGACTTTGAGCGAGGGCGTATAGTGGGCATGCGGGAGGCCGGGTGGACGTACCGCCGAATTGCTCAACACGTGGGGCGTGAGGTCTCCACAGTACATCGATGTTGTCGCCAGTGGTCGGCGGAAGGTGCACGTGCCCGTCGACCTGGGACCGGACCGCAGCGACGCACGGATGCACGCCAAGACCGTAGGATCCTACGCAGTGCCGTAGGGGACCGCACCGCCACTTCCCAGCAAATTAGGGACACTGTTGCTCCTGTGGTATCGGCGAGGACCATTCGCAACCGTCTCCATGAAGCTGGGCTACAGTCCCGCACACCGTTAGGCCGTCTTCCGCTCACGCCCCAACATCGTGCAGCCTGCCTCCAGTGGTGTCGCGACAGGCGTGAATGGAGGGACGAATGGAGACGTGTCGTCTTCAGCGATGAGAGTCGCTTCTGCCTTGGTGCCAATGATGGTCGTACGCGTGTTTGGCGCCGTGCAGGTGAGCGCCACAATCAGGACTGCATACGACCGAGGCACACAGGGCCAACACCCGGCATCATGGTGTGGGGAGCGATCTCCTACACTGGCCGTACACCACTGGTGATCGTCGAGGGGACACTGAATAGTGCACGGTACATCCAAACCGTCATCGAACCCATCGTTCTACCATTCCTAGACCGGCAAGGGAACTTGCTGTTCCAACAGGACAATGCACGTCCGCATGTATCCCGTGCCACGCAACGTGCTCTAGAAGGTGTAAGTCAACTACCCTGGCCAGCAAGATCTCCGGATCTGTCCGCCATTGAGCATGTTTGGGACTGGATGAAGCGTCGTCTCACGCGGTCTGCACGTCCAGCACGAACGCTGGTCCAATTGAGGCGCCAGGTGGAAATGGCATGGCAAGCCGTTCCACAGGACTACATCCAGCATCTCTACGATCGTCTCCATGGGAGAATAGCAGCTTGCATTGCTGCGAAAGGTGGATATACACTGTACTAGTGCCGACATTGTGCATACTCTGTTGCCTGTGTCTATGTGCCTGTGGTTCTGTCAGTGTGATCATGTGATGTATCTGACCCCAGGAATGTGTCAATAAAGTTTCCCCTTCCTGGGACAATGAATTCACGGTGTTCTTATTTCAATTTCCAGGAGTGTATTCTCTGCGAATTTTTCGATAGTTCCTCCTGGGTTTCTTGTACTATTTTCTTGTCCTGTGGTGTGGCCAGCGTTTTCGTCGTTATACTTACAGCACTTTTTGTTTGCTTAGGATGTTTCTTCGTTACTAGTGCCTCTTTCCTTGTTCCTAATGCCTCAGTCTTAGCTACTCTCATGTCTTTCTCTATGTTATTTACTAGACGTTTTGACTCGACAACCATCTTCTGAATTTTCTTCACCTTGTTTTTGATGTCTCCTGCATTTTTCTTCAATTCTGTCTCGAATTCCTTACTTTCCTTCCGCGTTATCTTTACTTTTTTGCCTTCTCTCTTATTCCTTTTGCCTCCTCTCTTCTGTCTGCTTTAAGGATTCTAAGACTGTGTTCATCTGCATATTCTTCCCTTTCACTAATTCTCTCTTGGAAACGTTTGAATTCAGTATGCTACGTCTCTTTGGCAGCGAAACTGGCCTATCACTATTTCTGACTGAAGCATTTCTGATCGTGACTTCCTTCATGCTGGTAATTAACTCACTGTCATCAAATTCACAATTCAATTCCTCACAATCTGACATTGCCTTCTCCATATTGTCACCGTTTCTGTCTGACACTTTCATACGAAAATCAGTCAGTCCGTCATCAGACACGTCTACCTCCCTATTTTTAGCCTGGTCCATACTGAAATTTCTGTTTATCATGCTCTATCCATGTTTTACTTTCGTTATCACTCACATGATCCTCTAACGTATAATTATTAAAATGGAACGAACTGCGTACTATTCTTGCAAAATCTTCACTATTATGACACATATAACACAAGAAATAACCCCTACCAAAAATGAGCAACGTGTTATCGACGCTGTAAACAACAACAGGCGTGTAGAGACCAAAGACCGAACACCAACAAGCATGCACGCACGCACGCGCACACACACACACACACACACACACACACACACACACACACACACACAAATTCAGGTGAGGAAGAAACAGACCGATCAGTACAATCACACCAACAACTAAAATTACAACAAATCTAAATGTTCATAATCCTGTAACATATAACTGACTGGTAATTAAACTGAAAAGTATCTGACTGCAAATCTAATCTATATAAATAACGATCCTGCCAGTCATTGACTTATACAAGATATTAGTTCAACAACATTGGAGTTGACTGTGTCACAAAAATATTCCAAAAAATTCTGAATTCTGGGGGGGAACGGCGTTGTATACCAAGTACCCTTCCGGTGGGTGGGTCTGTGGGTACGTTTAATGAATTTTTTCATCAGAATATTGTAGGACATAGAACCACTCATGAGTTGCACCACTGTGAAATTAAATGCGATGAAATGTCTGTACTCAGATGACAAATTTTGGCCCTGAGCAGTGAAACTGAAATTGACATAATGTATTATATTTCAGGATAACTCCTGCTATTTCCCATGTAAAAATTTATTAAATGAGCAATTGTGTACTGAAATACCAGATGGCGAACGACAGATTTACTGCCAAAAACGTGCGTGAAAATGGACATGGACTGACATAAACATCATTGATTGCATTAAGGCTCCCATTGAATGTATAGTTGACAAAGTTGGGGAGGGGGAGTAACTTATCTTTGACTCCAACTTTAATGTCGGATAACGCGATTTGACTGTGACTACTTCGTTCGACAGAGCTGCAACTACGCCTAATCGGACAGTGACTGCTACTGACTGAAAGAGCACATTCCTAAGGTGTCTAATGGGCCAGAATGCTCATCATACACCTATAGTGGACTGCAAGATGGAGATCAGTGCACCGCAGTGTCGACTCGAACGGTGGACTTCCGATTCCTGCTTTCGTCGAGAATCCACGTCTATCTCTCCCAACAAAAACCTGAATATTCGTTCAGATTTGATAATGATCGAGACATGAATCTATTATTCGTCTGAACTTGTGGAAAAAGCCAGAATCTGCGATCCGTCTCAACTTGTAGCCACAACCCAAGAAAAACGTACTCTGACCTCCTTCGCAGCCACAGCCCGAATACTTTTCTCCATAACTCTACTATTACTTCCAAAAATCATTCCACTGGAGTACACTTGAGTAGATAAAATCACAGTCAACATCGGTAGCGCTTTCATGAGCTAATCTCATAATTCTCTGCAGTCATCACAGTCTCCTACCAGAAGATGGGCAAAATCCGCTCCTCCAATCCTGACATAGAACAGGCACTCACCAGTACAGCTGGCATCGCGATCGAGACGCTGCTTTCTCACGTGCACGGAAAGCACCACAGCTTCTGTGTCTACGTGACGCAAGGAACGCAAAAGCTACCCTGACGATTTGTGCCAGGCGTCCTGCCACATCAGGCCATTTCAGTCACCAATGTGAAATGTTTTCGCGAGGCTAACAGATACTGATCTCGCAGGAAGGTCCACAGGAAACATCAGCTCGACACCTGTGGAATTGGAAGATTGCACTCTCCTTAACAGAGAACAATTATCTGGACACCGGTCTGTCGCAACTCGGCGAAAAAGTTGTAAAAAGTTCTTCCGCATGTGCTTGAGACAATGTACTGTGCCCCACTAAGAGATCTCCTCTGCCTATGGCTAGGTGAAACCCTATGTCTCAGGCCGGGTCCACCACAGAGCTTCCCACTGCTTGAAAGCAGCGACCCGAGGCCCCCAGACCTGACCGATATGTTTCTGCGTCCCTCCACAGTCTTCAGACTAGCACCAATAAAACGGCTTTTCTGCCACCAGCTACTCCTGGCGAGCTTCTCTTCGCCCGGCAGCAGCCGTAACTCTGTCAACTCTAATTACTCCATGAAAATCAGCTACCAATGAATTCATTACCCAGCCACTGTCAACCCCTTCAATAAACATCCCACAGCGATCACAGTGCCTTTCGTACTCAATGTAAGTGCCCTAACTGGATGTGTTCAAATGGATGAATAAATGATGTGCAAGGAAGTCGAGCCCAAAGGACTTGCCGTCTTTCAACCTGTCGTGGCTTTGCCTTCATAAACGGTTGCCTCATTTAATTCGACACAGCTGGCCCACTAGGCCTCCGGTTGGTCCATCTGTACAGCGATGTACAGCTTCGTCCCACAGGTCGATTATAAATGTCTGCTGTTATCTGGCTTCAATAGGACTGTTGTGATGGTTGACGTCTTGCGGCGTAGTATTCATCGAACATTCGTCTTTCTTCTCTGCAGTAGCGAACAACTTTTATAGTGCGTCCACAGTAGAAAGAAACCGTCGTACTGTCCCCTGTCCTCCAAATGTCTGCTCATCTGAGCGAAGAAGGGGGAATTTACTAATCGAAAGAGTTGGTTGTACCTAAGGTAGTCAGATTCTGGGTTATTGATCGATGGCTGCGGCGAAAATACGACGCCACCGATTCCATTTTTCAAGGCAACGTCCCACTGCTGGCTGAGATTCGTGCTTAAGATCGACACATCTCTTCTTTGACATTGTCTATTACCTCCTGACTTATGGGGTCGGCATTCACGTGTACTATCTGTTGTGTACTAGGTGCGACATTTCTGGTTGCCATGAACTGTTCCATTTCTTCTCTCACTACCTGATGTATGAGACAGACGAGGTCATTGTGCCCTTCCAAAACTGCCATAGGAACCACATTCAGTTATTTTCAGTGCATTTTCTGGAGGCGTGACACGAATTGGTGCGTTCTCCTGTTGCTGTGACATTCTTGGTCTTTCTGAGACTCCTTTCATCAAATGTGAGATTTTGTGAGATTTTATCAAATTGGGTTCAAAATTTTGCCTATGGTCAAAACATTTAGTACTTTCGGTTGGGTATTTCTCCATAACAGTGGGCCTTGTTCTTCATATGTTAACGCGCTTATCAGACTGTAATCAAATGTTTCTTCAGTTTGTCCTGAAATTTGTCCCAGCTTATGAACTTCTCTTCTTCTTGTCGATCAACTTCTGGGGTTTGCCGTCCAAGAAAAGTACCTGTTTCCCAAGCACGTGATGTTGTCCCTCCTGTTGCATTTGGCGACGTTACAAACATAAGAAGTTTCGAAAACCTTCCAGAAACGATAGATGCTAAGTAACAAATATTTTCATGTGATGGGATTTGAACTGGCAAACCGACGCACGCCATCCTGTGACGTTACGAGCTACGCCACAAGGCATGCAGCATAGATAGCGGCAATATAAAAGCGCATAGCCCTGATTATGCCTTACGAAAATTTACAACGAAAACAGTAAAAGTGTTATTTTACCATTGTAGAGAAACATTAGAAAGTTTGCTGCTCGTATATGGTAACGTACAGCACCCTAGACTGCGACACAGAAATCTGAGTCAGACAAGTACCAAATCAGCAGATTAACGATAGTGTCTGGTGCACTGGCCAGTCTGAGTGTGTTTTTAGGCGGTTTCCCACGCAAGTTTAAGCAAATTCTGGGCTGGTCGCCAACTTCCAAGTCAGGAAATCCGATAGAAGTTAAAATACGTACGATCACACATACAACTTTGTTTACACAGTTCACAGACAAGTGGATCACACGACTTCAGTTCCCTTTGGTAAGTGACAACTGTGGTGATAGGAAGTTAAATAAAAAAGAGGTTCCCAAATCCAGCATGCAGCATACCCTGTACTAGATGGAATTAACGCTCAGTAAAAGAAGAAGAAGAGAAATGTTAAAAGATTATTTAAACTAATTAAAAATAATATTAATCTTTATCTTGCGTATTGTTTAGGTATTTTATGACACCGAAGTCAGATTAACTTGAAATCTTTTGTTGTAATGGTCGACCCCTCGTAGTGACAAATGCATGCGACTTGCAGCATTCCGATTTAGCAGTGTAATTTCAGTTTCACTCCTTAGTTCCTTGCATTTGTATTCTAGATTTTAATTTTTCTAGGCACTCCTACATCTATACTCAATTAATACATGAGCTTTAAATATTCTGTCATACAATTAAGCTTTTCTGCTTTACCATTCGGTAGCTGTGAGACAAACATTAGATACCGTATCATATAGCAAAACTAATACAACATTTAAAATAACTTACATTTCTAAACAAGCTAAAGCAGATACAACAGTTTATCTTTATTGTTTGAATTTTCATGTGCAGTTGCCAGTCGAAGGACATTATTTTTTCACGTTTTGTAGGTTTACAAAATTACTTTGAATCTGACATTTATTGTTTTAGGAAAGCTAATTAGCTGCTTGGCGATCATTTCCAATATTTTGTTAGTCATATTGCGATTACTCGTTGTGCCCACTAGAAAGGAAGAAGTGATGCAGGAAACAAATAGTTCAAGATTTATGGTAACGGGACGGGAGCCCCAACGTAGCATCCACGTTTCAATTTGTTTGAGTCAGTTTCGTTATACTGGGGATAAAATATTATTGCCAAAAAGGCAGCTAATGGCAAGGCGTAAGAAGCATTTATATCCAACTCGCCTCACACTTATAGTTGATAAACACTATGCGAACTAATAAGCAGGAAAATGGTGCTTGAAAATTTGTCTATTACGTAATACAACGGTTCTGAATTTACCTTGTGATTAAAGTCAATTGGAAGAAAATGATGTTAACTATGGAACAAATGTTGACAATGATATATGTCTATCAAATTTCTTCCACTCCGTTAGGCCGTCTTATTGTGACATACTCTTTACGAAGTTGGATATGGCTGATTGATTTAAAGAACAATGACCGTACATCGTCATGATGACGGTGTATAAAATACAGAACGAACGTAGACGATGGTGTATGTAGATCAGAGATTGTATTACAGATACCTCTGTTATTACAAACGTTATTCTGTATTCACATTCGTTGGCTTTGTCATCCAACAATCCAATGTTCCAGCGGGAGGTACTTGCAGAAGTTGACGCAGGAAAAGTTTCCCTTTCAGTGAAAGAGTGTTGCACCAATAAAAACTTAAAGAGCGATATGTGACTGCAGGGGTGTGAAGTTTGTCAACCCGCTTGCTTTGAAATTAGTATTAAATTCTATGGTATTTGATACAGTGTAGGTTCAATAACACAGTAACACATGAAATAAATGGCAAGTGTGCAAATCTGGATGTGGGAGTAGGTGACGATCTTATTATCCAACTATTTGATTAATGTGCATTATACGTCAACAATTAAGTGCTACAAGAATCTGCTGTAACTGGAACGGAGGTGGTGAGACAGGATCATTAAAATGGTGAAACTGAACGAGTAAACGACAATGAACCTTACCGCATGAAAAATGATTAGTGCTGCAAGTGATGTATGACATGGTATTTAAAATTTATAAGTTATTGCCAGTTCACATATCAGCCAAGATTATTCCAGCTTTATCGACATACCAACAAAAGTTCTCTCAAACACAAAATACCTAGAAATTACGGTTACCTACTCTTCAACACTGCATCCTAAAAATCCGCCCCTACTCCTGTCTTCTCGTTCAACATGTATGTTCGACACATCAACTGTTTTCGTTTAGATTTGTTACCAAGTAAGCTGAGGGAAGCGTTAAGAACGTACGCCGCACACCAACGACGTTTAAACCAGGCCACTTCGTACTTGCAGCGCGTAGAAGCAGCCTGCCCGCTACACGTGCACCAGCTCTTCAGGCGTGATATCTTCAACCAGCTGTAGCTCTCTCAAGATAAACGTTCTGGGTAATTCAGTCTTCCTTAAATGTATTACACCTATACTTTCTTGCACACACAATTCACTCACACTAAAGCTCATTCACTCAACCCATCAAGTATTTCATTCGTTTTAGGAACTATCTTCCCAAAGGATTCCGTGCACTAACCTCTCTGATAGGATATTTACATGAAAAACTACCTCATATTGCAGGTTGTTATAATTTGTGTTGGGAGATTTAGAGGGACTATTAACATTTGCAGCTCAGAAAAAATTTGATTGAACCGCATAAAGAGGGATTAAGTGGAAACTGTAATATTAGTCGTAGCCTTTGACCAAAAAGTATGTTTCGAATTGTAGCTATAAGCTATATGTCATCTTAATAAAGAAACGCTAATCCGAAAGGAAACAATCGACTATCGCAAAAACAGCTCTAACAGCGCTACACGTATAACGAACTAAAAGAAAAATATTTATCGTGAAGAAATCGAAACTCGTATCGCAAAATGCACTTTATCTATTTATCTCAAGTGGAGACTGCGATAAGCTGTTGTTAATATGCGTATTTATCAGGAGTACCCAAACGGTTATCAAAAAAATACTTTAACTAGTTATCAGAGAGAAAATGATTTGAATACTATTAAAAATCTTAATCACATCTAATTTTTCTTCACTTCTGATTTCTGAAAAACAAATTCCTAGCTCATATCGCAAAATAAACTTTTACAATGAAGCTGAAGTGAAGAGAAGGATAGCTAGATTTACTACAACATGAATCTTGTACATATTTCTCATTAATCAAATGGCCGACTGTCATATACGGTGGAGAGGGAAGAGAGGGGAGTCATAGCGCGAAAAGTCGTGCACGGTTCACTATTCTGATAACAAATTCTAATTCGTGTGTCTCCAAATACGACCTTTCGAAATCATGATATAAATACTATAACATTACTATAACTCGAATTATTATTACAGAATATTTAGTAGTAGTAGTTACCAATAGCAGCTGACTATCTCTGTACATAATAAATTATTGCTAAATATGAAACTATTCAAACAAATAACAAAACGAAACAGAAATCAGTAAAGAAACAGCACAAAATAAAAAGAGTAATTAATGAAAATGTGGGAACGATATGAATAAATTTAAATTATCTGCCTACCCAACTAAAACCGACCTTTTCTCCTCTTCCCCTTCACCTCCTCCCCCCCCCCCCCCCCTGCAAAAAAAGAGAGAAAGAGAGAATTAAATCCTTACCTTCCACAGGTATTTTTTTACACTAGCGCCACAAACTCATTTAACATACTTCATCAGTTGCCAGCACAAAATAAAAAATAAAACAAAAACCACAGTTTTACCCACTACACCCACCAAACATTAAAATAAATAAAGAACTTAACTGTCATTCTTTTTTAAATTCTTATACACATTGATCTTCTAACAAGCTTTTCGTTCAGACACTTTCATTTAAGTGGAATTTCAGTCCCATACAATAAAAATTTTTACTTGGTCCCCCTTCCCAATATCCGTGTATTCTATTGGTACTTGCCCTCGTGCTCAAAAGTGGTTCAAATGGCTCTGAGCACTATGGGACTTAACATCTGTGGTGATCAGTCCTCTATAACTTAGAACTACTTTAACCTAACCAACCTAAGGACATCACACACATCCATGCCCGAGGCAGGATTCGAACCTGCGACCGCAGCGGTCGCGGTTCCAGACTGAAGCGCCTAGAACCGCACGGCCACACCGGCCGGCTGCCCTCGTGTCTTTGTTTCTAAATTCGATACAGATGTTCAACGTTTAATATAGTCAACATCTCGTGGTCAAGAAGTTAGCGCCGCCCTGGGTTCCATTTAATGCTGAATCGCACAGTTTCTTCGCACGGGGACTGAGTATTTGTGATGTCCTCAGCATTTCATCTCACCTTCTTCGAATAGCAAGTCGCCGAAGTGGCGTCAGATAGAAAGGCTTGCACCATTCGGCCGAACTACCCCAGACTGGGTCTTCCCGCAGGTAATGTCTTTCGATCATTGGTAGTTTTGTGAATCACTCCTACTACAGTACCTGTAGAAGGGTGCGACCTTCGCTTACTTCCAGCCACTGTTACGGTTTTTTGTTCGAGGAATCTACGGGATATTATGGTTAAAAGTGGCTAACTCAGTAGCAAGTTCTGTAAGGAACACTATTCGGATTCGATCCAGCACCGGAGCTTTATTCACGTTTAACGATCTCAGTTGTTTCTTAACGTTACTGGCACTAATATTGTTTCACTCTTCGCAGCGCTATGAGAATTAAATTGGGAAAATACTCCTGGATTTTGCTTTGCTACTCTAAATTTTAGCTCCGACACTCACCTGTGAATGCCTGGATACTAACTTTGGTACCAGCAACACGTAAGATCTGAAATCTTTTGGGCTTTGCGAGCGATCTTTCGATAATATTCTGCTGTGGTAGTACTTGTAGGCTTCACGCCAAAAGCGTTTCGTTCAGCAACATTGCGTCTATAATACTACACTTTGTTTTGCTTTTACAAGAGCTCTCCTCCAATGCTAGCTGGGTTGTTGTCCTTTCCTAACAAAATTTTCTCCAACTCGGGAACTTTCCAGTGATTCCTTAGAGGTAGGAGGTAATGTCTTTTGCTAAGCAGTAGTTTCAGTTTCCTTAGAAATGTCTTTATGTACGTAAATATCTATCACGTGCACAGTCAACTATCCTCTTAAACATGATTCACTATTCTCCTACATGCTCCTCTCCAGAGTTAAATATTTCAAGTTATTTATTGACACTACTGCCTCTTTATCTAGTTTGCGTAGCGTATAAATCCTTCTACTTGTTTTAGTTGCCCTTCGAACTTTGGTAATCGTTGTTGCTGCAACTGCCTCACGGTCAGTGATACCAGTTTCAGTGTTGACATCCTCAAATAGCTCATGTTCAATATATTTCTGTCACGAATGAGCTTCCGAAAAATGTGTTCCCGGAAGAAGTCTTTTAGTAACAGCACATCCACCACTTAGAAAACTATAATTTTGTCGAGTGTTGGATGATTAGTGTGTTCTCCGGATTCTACCAATATGATTGGGGAACTTAGTTAGTGGAGAAGGTTTGAAACCAGGAAACCACGTCCCAAAGGGGTAAAGGAGGTACTGCAGACCGTTAACCAGGACGGTACCGCTTGTTGATGGAAGATACCATTGAGCAGTTGGAACCTTTCCATCAAGTAGTGTGGATGCAGCGTCGGTTATTGTGCGACCTGGTGTTTGATAGATATATGAAAACGTTTTCTTTTCGTGTCCTTACGGTTAGTTTAAAGTAATTTCACAGTAATACCCCAAAGCATAATCCTAAGCTACTTTTAGAAACACAGTTTTAGTCAATAATTACTATTAAAAACAGTCTTGATCACGATTTATTTTACAAGGTGACCGGTTTCGACCACTACTGTGGTCATCTTCAGACCATTGAGTAGGAACCCCTTTCTGTTGGAGAATCAGTTGTGATTCTCCAACAGAAAGGGGTTCCTACTCAGTGGTCTGAAGATGACCACAGTAGTGGTCGAAACCGGTCACCTTGTAAAATAAATCGTGATCAAGACTGTTTTTAATAGTAATTATTTACAAGACATTGATCACTGCTGTTCCCATAATGCATTCAAAAGTAATACAGTTTTAGTCACCCATGTCTTTAGATTACCTGTGACAGCAGCCACATTACTCACGTGTGGCTAGCGTAAATTTTAGTCCTCACTTAAAAACCGCAGTATTCCACGAGGAGTGCAGATACATTTTCTCTGTTCGACATATCTCCTGTGTAGCAGCACCACCGTTTAGGATAGGGAAAGTCAGTTTTGTGCGATATTCGGAGCACGAGTTACAGTCAGGTGTGGGCTGGATTGCAGTAAGTTACGCATACCAGCAGTTGCGAAGGCAAATAGAGGCCACAGGGCGTAGAACTGCTGGAGAGGGCGCACACAGCAGTTTCCATGGCGCAAATCACAGGCAGAACAGTCGTCTCAGCTCCCGACACATGTCGGAGACTTACCGAGGCGAGGGCCACAGATTCGGACACCAGATAGCTGGCGCTTGTTCTTCGCCGCGATCTCAGTCATGCTGGCGAGAAGGACACAGCTGGCCAACCGCAGAGCACACCGAGCAGTGCTGAGTGGGCTGCTGGCGCAGCCATCCTGACATCGTCGGAACTCAGCGGGCTGGCCAAGGTCGGCATAACACAGCATTGCGTTGCGCAGGCCCCTGGGGTGCTTCCTCAGCACTGCGGGGCCCTGACGCAGACTGAGGTGAACGGAGCACTGTAATAGAAACAAATAAATCACTTGGAAAGCTCGGACGAGTTTTAATATGGCACCTCCAGGCACCCATCCACTACATTTGGTGTTTTCCCACTACATATCTCCTAACATTAAGAAGAGAACCATCACACAGGGACTCAAAGCTGCAAGCACCAGCCTCATCACTGGAAGCCATGCCAGGATCAGTTGACCAAATCGCTTGACAGAAGTGCTGTCAAGAAGATGTTGTCGATTTTTTCCAGAGCTGTGTACTGGCTATTGTGCAAGGCTGGTAAAACCAAAGGTTTTCAGAAAAAGAAAATTTCACCCATCAAACGATCCAACTATTTATCAGATTCCTGTGACACTCATCTTGTGGACAGCAATAATGAACTTTGGTGATAAAATTTAATGTCATGTGCCAAACATGGATACATTTAGTCTGGTCATGGGCAGAAGGAGCTACTTAATTTCGCCATTTCTATAAATAATCTTGGATTTATTGTTTATTTAAAATACTTAAATAAACAAGCTATTCCTTGTAGAGTAGTCTATTGTTTTGTAATATTCTACAAAGCTTCAATAAAGTATTCAAAAGATTTTTGTGAGATTTTTGGTAGTGCCATATTTGCACCCAATTTCAGTGCTATTTTACAAGCTTTTTGTAAATCTTCATTTTTGAAAACATATAACCGTCATTAGTCACTATTTTCTCTCCAAACAATTAATAACCTCCTTATAATTCTTAGTGAAATTTAAAAAGTCTAGAATTTTACCTCTAAGTCAAAAACAGTGAGGGTGCCCATACTTACATCTTTCCTCTAGTAGCAAACTGAAGTTTTCTGTGAAGTTTGTGGTTACATCTAGAGGTATGCATTGATATGTAGATAGATCAAAATACACATTTATACTCCACTTGATACTGATTCTTGCCTAAACAATTTCGGAAACAGCTCTAGTTTCATCTCGATGGAGTAGAAATCTCATCCACAGTGAGAAACACAGAACCTCCCTAAATATTACCTTACCCTTTCGATATACATTTAAATTTTTCTCGAAAATCACAATGCTATCAATTTCAAGTTTTAGCCAGCTTTAAACAAAACTGAGTGTGCATCCCACACCCGGTCACCTGCATTGGGAGCTGCCTCTGAAGTGTAGTGCACACATGACCCATTAAGGGGCACCCTATAGTTCTCAACCAATCGCTGGAATGATCCAAGTATCATCTCGGAGTATAGACAACAAGCATTGTTTGTTCCAATGTGTACCACAGTCTGCACTTCGCTATCTCCTGTTTCGTCAATGGCTGCCGGAATAGCTCCTTCACCATGTTGAATGAGACCCCCAGGCATACGTACAGTGAGCACACCGTCTTTTCATGGCACAAATGAGACGAGAGATCATTGTGCATGTAAACCTTAAACCTCGGTGGGCAGCGCTACGTGAAACAGGAACCAAAAGACGATGTATGCAAGAAGACTACGATCACACCATAAACAACTAGCACAAGTACACATCCAAAGATCAGCAGCGTCAGGCGTTTTTTATACTAACAGAGGGTGAGCGAGTAGCGCTAACTCTATCCCTCTGTTGTCTGAGCACGGAAAGAACAGGATACCAAGTAGAATTTAAGCAAATATCTCCCTCTCTATTTAAAAGATTAGTTGGTAATTAAAAATCAACTGTTTTATTTACAACACTGCCCCAGTAATTAGAAGAGCACTCAAAATCTCTGTATTGATATATTCCATTGGACATCCGGTACCAAGGCAACTTTCGATGCTGAGACAATATTCTTCACTAGCACATTTGTTCAGCTGTTATATCGCGTGTGATACATAGCTCTACACATCGGACCTCCATGACCCTGATGGTCTGACCAACATACGACTTACCACGAGATCAGGGGATACAGTAGACACCCACCTTATGCAAACCGAGATCATCCTTTACAGATCCTAATCATGGAGCAGATATTCAGTTCACACCATGATTCCTCAGAATATGACTAGTCCTGTAGGAAATACCACCTGGGTAAGGAAAGTAAGTTACAGATTTAGAAATGACCTGATAACGCTCATTTTTCACTTTTAGTTGAACACATACAGCATATTCTTCATATCTCCCACCCATTGAAAACTTATGGTCATGAAATCCTTAAATGACACCCACCACCCTTTATGGAGTCTTCATAGCCCCATCGCCAATTTTGGGCGATACTGGATGAGAAGCTGATTCACTGGAACCATACGTGAGGCAAGCAGGCAGACGCAGAGATTCTGATATGCAATTTGACAAGTGAGACTCGTACTGCACAACAAGGTGGCCGGATCAAGCAGTGCAATCGTGGTGACATTGCAGAAAGGCCATGAAACTACAAACCAGCCTGCAGAGTACTTCCATACCACTGAAATGCGAAAGTGTTGATGTGCACATGCCTGGCAGTACAACATTATCATTATAAATACCCTCCGATTCTAGGACAGGTATGCATAGACTGGCAACATCTTCCGCAATATCGTGTCTACACAAATTTCCACTATGCTTTAGGTCAACCAGCAGCAACGCCGGGCTGAGCAGAATCTCCACCAGACTAATTCACAGTTCTAAGTTCACACCTCTACACTTAGAGCAAGATGACAGATGAACCCTCCCCAAGCCCCACTTTAGCAACCTATTTCTTGTCCTGAATGGCAGCAGTGCACAGCCAGAGCAGTATTGCCGATGTCCATCCACACCAGAGCAAGCTTCTAACTCAATGGCAGTGGATGTCAGTTGTAGGGTAATGTTAGTTCTGGTGCACTTTTGATTTCAAATTGATTTGCTAATTAATTAAATTCATCAAGTAAACAATCTCTGCCCATAACCTACTGTTCTGCTAAGGGTTTATGTCTCCCTGGCGATACCTGTTGTTATGCAAATTGATTTATGACCCCCTGGCGATAATCTATCCTTCTGAGAAACTTTCCACCCCATCCCCCTCCTCCTCCTCCTCCTCCTCCCCCACCCTACTGGGAAAAGTGACACTTACTTAGTTCTGAGACTCTTTTCCTCCCTCCTAGGAAATCCCCCAGCCCTCACCCCTCCACATAATCTACCCCTACCCATCTGGAAATTGGCAGGAAAATACAATCTGTGCTGTACAGGAAGAATCTCGTTACATGAAATTCAAATCAGTGTCAATAATACACATATCAAAAAAAGTTTTGCATCACCTCAGTTCTGAGAGTTCTGGGACCCGTACATGAAATTGGAATAGAGATCAACATAAACATAAACATCATTTCTGCCCTTTTTATTGGTCATTACATGTTGTAATCCCATACAGCGAGACCTTCAGACCTGGTGGTCCAGACTGCTGTACACACCGGTACCTCTAGTACCCAGTAGCACATCCTCTTGCATTGATGCATGCCTGTGTTCATCGTGGCATACTGTCTACAAGTTCATCAAGGCACTGTTGGATCAGATTGTCCCACTCTTCAATGGCGATATGGCGTAGATCCCTCAGAGTGGTTGGTGGGTCACATCGTCCAGAAAGAGCCTTTTTCAACCTATCCCAGGCATGTTCGATAGGTTTCATATCTGGAGAACATGCTGGTCACTTTAGTCAAGTGATCTCGTTATCCTGAAGGAAGTCATTCACAAGATGTGCAAGATGGCGGCGCGATTTGTCGTCCATGAAGACGAATACCTCGCGAATAAGCTGCAGATATGGTTGCACTATCAGTCAGAGGATGGCATTCACACATCGTACAGTCGTTACTGTGCCTTCCATGACCACCAGTGGTGTACATTGGCCCCACATAATGCCACTCCAAAACCTCAGAGAACCTCCACCTTGCTGCACTCGCTGGACAGTGTGTATAAGGCATTCAGCCTGACTGGGTTGCCTCCAAATACGTCTCCAACGATTGTGTGGTTGAAAGCATATGCAACACTCATTGTTGAACAGAACATGATGCCAATCCTGAGCGCTCCATTCGGCATGTTGTTGGGCCCATCTGTACCACACTGCGTGATGTTGTGGTTGCAAAGATGGGTCTCGCCATGGACGTCAGGAGTGAAGTTGCCCATCATGCAGCCTATTGTGCACAGTTTGAGTCATAACACAACGTCCTGTGCCTGCACAAAAAGCATTACTCAACCTGGTGGCGTTGCTGTCAGGGTTCCTCTGAGCCATAATCTGTAGGTAGCAGTCATCCGTTGCGGTAGTAGCCCTTGGGCGGACTGTGCAAATCATGTCATCGATAGTTCCTGTTTCTCTGTACCTCCTCCATGTCCGAACAACACTGTTTTGGTTCACTCCAAGACATCTGGACACTTCCCTCACTGAGAACCCTTTCTGGCACAAATTATCAATGCAGACGTGATCGAACCGTAATATTGACCATCTAAGCATGGTTGAACTACAGACAATACAATCCGTGTACCTTCTTCCCGTTGGGATGACTGGAACTGATCGGCTGTCAGACCCCCTCCATCAAACAGACGCTACTCATGCATGGTTGTTCACATCTTCAGGCAGTTTTAGTGACATCTCTGAACAATCAAAGGGACAGTGTCTGTTATACAATATCCACAGTCAACATCTATCCTCAGGACTTCTGGGAACTGGGGTGATGCAAAACTTTTTTTTGATGTGTGTATGTTGCTACAAATTCTTTATTTGATCACCCTACAGCGGAAAAGACTCCTTCCTGGTGGAAAATAACTCAGTTAGGGCACTCCCACGCTTATGATTGTCACCACACATACCATTCATGGATACTGATGCAGTTAGATCAAAATCCTTACGGCATCAATCCCACAATGCATCAGTCCCTAGAAATACTTCTGATTAAATGTTGGTGGTGTGAATAATATATCACTAGCAAAACATAGGTAATAAAGACCTAAAAATGCAAGAAATATCCCAAAAAAAACACCTAACACATATACCAAAAATAGACTCCATAAAACAATCTCCCACTTACAGCTCCAAGCAGAAGCACAATGCTAGAAAAATAACTCCCTTACGGCACTTTGCTGGGCCATCATGACAACATGTCTCATTTCCACGGCGTCTGGAAGCCTTGTGCTCAGGCCTGTAGACAGCTAGTGAGTGTTCCCAGACTCCCAAGCGGCATTGGTGGGAACTGTTGACTGGTGATCGCTTCACAAAGAGTGGTGTAGTCCATCCGAACATGTATGGACAGATGAAGTCAAATCAAGTATTTAAATTTCAAAAACACCCTCCTCCTCAACGCATTGCCCATAACCCACACGATCAAGGAGGCTGCCAAACACATACTGAGCAGTAGTTCGAGAGAGGGCCTCTCAAGTGTCGCCACCTGGACAGTCCAGCGACCACGGAGCAGAAGTCGCCGTCTTTTGATATTTGATATCTGGGAAACCACCTCTGCTCTCTCTCAAGTGGCTACTAACAAGGAAACCTCCCCATCGCACTCGCCTCAGATTTAGTTATACGTTGGCACAGTAGATAGGCCTTGAAAAACTGAACACAGATCAAACGAGAAAACAGGAAGAAGGTGTGTGGAACTATGAAAAAAATAAGTAAAATATACAAACTGAGTGTCCGTGTGGAAGATATGCAACATCAAAGAGATTGTGAGCTCTGCAGCGCCGTGGTCACGTGGTTAGCGTGAGCGGCTGTGGAATGAGAGGTCATTGGTTCAAATCTTCCCTCGAGTGAAAAGTTTAATTTTTTATTTTCAGACAATTATCAAAGTTCAGGCACTCACACATAAACAACTTCGCTCTCCGAAATTCCAGGACATGTTCAGATTTGCTTGGACATATGCAGGATTTGACGGTCTACACATGGAAAAATTTGAAAACGTTAAAAACATGTTTTGACGAAGCACAGGGAAACTGTGCGACTGTGAAACTGTTGCATTCATTTGTTGCAGTTTATGTGACAAACTCTTGTGTTTTCATAACTTTTTTGGGAGTGATTATCACATCAACAAGAAAACCTAAATCGGGCAAGGTAGAAGAATCTTTTTACCCATTCGCCAAGTATACAAGTTAGGTGGGTCGACAACATATTCCTGTCATGTGACGCACATGCCGTCACCAGTGTCATATAGAATATATCTGACGTGTTTTCCTGTGGAGGAATCGGTTGACCTATGACTTTGCGATCAAATGTTTTCGGTTCCCATTGGAGAACCAAGTCCTTTCGTCTACTAATTGCACGGTTTTGCGGTGCGGTCGCAAAACACAGACACTAAACTTATTACAGTGAACAGAGACGTCAATGAACGAACGGACAGATCATAACTTTGCGAAAATAAAGAAAGTAAACTTTTCACTCGAGGGAAGACTTGAACCAAGGACCTCTCGCTCCGCAGCTGCTCACGCTAACCACGGACCATGGCGCTCCTGAGCTCCGCTTTCCTTGATGTTGCTTATCTTGCGCATGGACTACTCAGTTTGTATATTTTGCTTATTTTTTTCATAGTTCCACACAACTTCTTCCTGTTTTCTCGATTGATCTGTGTTCAGTTTTTCAAGGCCTATCCACTGTTCCAACTTATAACTAAATCTGAGGGGGTGCGATGGGGAGGTTTCCTTGTAAGCTGTGGCTTCCAGTCGGCCGCTGGCTGCAGACACTGCAAGACAAGTAGGTGCGGCTTGGACATACAGTTCTAACTGCAATTCCACACCCAACATACACTCTCCGCAGTTAAAAAAATTCGCTATATCCATTCTGAGAATGGATGTCATTGTCCATACAACCCAAATTTCTCACGCAAACTGTAGATTCCTCCCTTGTATACGAGTTATTTCCGAAGACAGAGGAAATCGGAGCACACACGCGTTTTCACATCGTTAAAGTATCGTTATTTGTGAAAATACTGTACAATAATATGGCATTGGGCATATTTCCTCTAAGTACTTTCTCATCACGTAAAAAATACCTGTTCTTAGCATCTTAATATCTGCTATGTCCTTCATCACAGGACGATAATATTAAGCTCATTTTTGACTCATGACAGAGTGCTAAGATCTACCTCTGTCACAGGACGCTTCCTCACTTTCGAACTCACTTAAAATAATCAAATACTTGGTCATATATGAAGCCTCTTAAGGTAGCAGCAGGAAAGAGGAGCCGTAAATATTAGGTTTATACTATGCATCACTTTATAAATTCGGTAATATAGCTTATTTTATTACGATGTCATATAGACCTGTGTAAATGGGGACTGAAATCCCATTGAAAGATTTCACCGCAGCAGGAAACTCCTGATAACCGTTAGAACTTCCGAATCATATCCATAGCAGTCTCTCCCTCATTTCCACCCACCCAGTGGCACATCACTGATATCAAATTAATTGACTAATTCATAGAATTGGTCTGAAGTCACTTTGCATGGTAGTAATTTTTTTTTCCTGCAGTAGAATTACACTCACCAGATTGCTCAAATGGATATCCGTGGAGGGAAGACCATGTTCTTTTCGAGGAACGCCACTCAGAAAATTTAGAGAACCGACATTTGAAGGTGACTTCAGAAGGTTTCTACTGCTGTCAACATACATTTCGTATAAGGAGCAGGAACATAGAGAAATTAACTCACATACAGAGCCATACAGGCAGTCCTTTTCTCTTGCTCTATTTGAGAGTGAAACAGGAAAGGGAATGACTGGTACCCTTTGCCACTCACCGTCTGATGGCTTGCTTATAGAAGTAAATCTAAATTTGGTCTACTTATTGATATGTCACTCCACCGTTTATAGGGCCACAAAACTCATGGACGAATGTTGTCTCTTATTTATCGAGAAAACAAAAGACAGAACTTCTGCTGCTGATACTCTCTTCTCTTCATATTAGCCGCTAATTTTCTTATTGCAATCACTTCACGAGACGTATGTGAGAGGCTCATATTTGCCCACAACACTTAGAAGAAGCGGTATACAGCTCACCTCTCAACTCCTCTTTTGTCAGATTGTCGCTTACCTGCCGTATACTCACGAATCTACCACTCTAGGCTGTGTAGTCCTCCATCCATCATAGACTAAGTAGAGATCTGTCACAAGAAGAAAACTAGCCCCCTAACATACAGGAGGAAATTCACAACTATCCAGAGTACATGTGGATTGCTCAAAGAAATTCAGAAGCATATCACTTACGATTTATCAATATCGAATGACTGTATATAAAAATCCCGCTCTCACGTTAATCTCCTTTATCGTATTCCTATGATTACTACGCTAGAAATGAGACAGTGTAATAGTGTATGTGTCTTTGTTGATAGCACAGTCTCTCTCTCTCTCATCGTTATTTTTGTAACGTCCAATGGAATAAATCTAAAAACTACAAAAATTTCGCTAATGTCACATGGTAGAGAACTCAGTAAGATTTTACCGTGTTTCTTTCTTCTGATATTTCATAAACCTATACCGTCTGCGTGTTGGCATTGAGCATATGTGGTGATCCGATTAAACATCTACATATTGATCCTTTGGAGCAGGTGACCAGTGATCAAATTCGCTTCCGCTGACCTGTGTAAAGTTTTCTCGCCTTTACTGTAGTAACACCATATCCCACACACTATCAATCGCAAAAGAGCGTTCCTGTGTTGTTCTTGCATAAGCAATTTTATGCTTTTTCTTTCTTTTCTGTAATACAACCAAGTGGTGTATGACTACAGCTTTGTACACCGCCATACATTTTGGTTTTCTACTATGACTCTGATGTCTGTGTCAGTAACCGACATTAACATGTTTCAGACCATTTGCTCCCACAGAAAGCTGGATATAGCATGGTGTAAAGGTAAGATGCTCCCACAACACACAGGATGGTTGAAATAAAAGACAAAGACAGTGTTTCTTATCGTCAAATATATGGAGGATATCGCAACATATGGAAACTGAAAGAATTTAGAGCATTGTGGAGCGTTTCCAAACAGCTCTCCGAAGGTGGCGACCACCAAATTTACTCACAGACTCATGTTCCACAGAGACGGGATAGCAGATGTCTTGATGTTCCGTTTTCGAAGAGACCAAGAGCATTAATTCTTCATACTGGCAGTGTATATTGCACCGAGATATATGATCATTGTTCCTGTAACCCAGCTGGTGGTCATCATGACCTCCACATTTTTTAACACTACGTTTTTCATTTTTATGGCTTAAGCGCATAGCCATATGTGGAACGAGGTGGTATTCTGGATGATTTAAACCCATAGAGCATGGATAGTACGCACCATCAGTTGTCAATGGCACCGGTCGAGCTAAGGTCAACGTCACATGAGTGGAATCGACAAGTAATTAGTAAAATAACTACATTTACGAAAAACATATAAGTTAAGGAAAAATATGACAAAATGTGGGAAAATTGAGGGAAAATGAGGGAGTACTTACACGTCTTCTTAGCGCAAGAAAATTCTTGTACAAGAAAATAAGTGTGAGACAGCAAGAGGAACACGAGAAAAAGTCGACATGGAAGCACTGCGAAACAGAAAAACACTGATTTCTTGTGGACAGCGGTAGGATGGCTAGAATATATTATTTAATGTGGATGACCACCAAATGTAGAGTAGTAAATTTATATACGTCGAATCACCAGTCCAGGTATGACCTGAAAGTTATCGGATTCTGCCTTTCAGATTTTTATAAAGTGATTGGACATGTGAGTACGATAAACTTTACGTCCTCCTTAGCTAAGGAGCACTGTACTACCAGCTTAGGGTGCAATATAAAACCACCGAATGGATGTGTGTTTGATCTAGTCTAAGACTGTTCAAGTGTTTAAAACGCTAACAAAAAATGTTTACAATGTGCTTCTCTGTACTTTCTACCAGTGACAACCATGCAGAGTCAGCTAACAGGTACCTAACAGAACAGTCGCTGCACGGTTTTTGACAACGTTCCGCTGTATTTTTATTGAGGTAATAGGGATACATGTCCGCCCATAGTAGCTAAATAGTCAGCACGACGGCATGTCATACCTAATGGCCTGGGTTCGATTCCTGGCTGGGTCGGAGATTTTCTCCGCTCAGGGACTGGATGCTGTGTTCTCCTTATCATCATCATTTCATCCCCACCGACACGCAAGTCTCCTAAGTGGCGTCAACTCGAAACACTTGCACAAGACGAACGGTCTACCCGACGGGAGGCCCTAGCCACAAGGCATTTCCATTTCCGTAGGGATACATACAAATTGACTGTTGTCTTTGATGCTTTTCTGTAAAAGAGAATCATCTGCCTCTAAACTGACATGGATCTGCGTTAAAGAATGATAGAAAGTAGATGGAGTAATAGGTTAAGAGAAGTTGTAACGAGATATGATTTAATGTTAGACTGATAATGCATTATAGAAAGAGGGATATGTTGCAGGAGGTCATGTATCATGTATTTAACCATTCTTTCCATTCCTCTATCATGGTGTATCAGTTGTGTGGTATGACCTGCGTTGGACTCATATACAATTGCGTGTTCTGTGTGTGACTTAGAGTGCTATGTACCTGCAATCGTTAACAACAAACCTCTCCATACCCCAGTCATCAGAGGACTTCCAATGCATGTGTGATGAATCATCTCCACTAAACCAACAGAAAACCCATTTTGGCATTCTCCTCTAGACGAATGATGTATGCAAAGTAATCCATTCACCTGCCACATATTGGATATAAATCGAGACTTCAATTTTATAACTGCAGTGATTCCAAATTAGTGACAAGGGTTTGTGAAGTACTGCAATCCCTGTGTGCACATTTGCTTGACAAATGTCGTGTGTGGAAGAGACTGTGTTCTGCTCCCCTGCTGTCGATCATTTTATAGAACTTGATGTGGGATACCAACACAAGTACAAGAATAGCGTACCAATAGGGACAAGAAAGAAGGCATGAAGGGCGCCAACACAGAAATAACAATCATCCATTTATTGAACCATTACACACGCACATCATGATATATGAGACATTATGAGAAATAGTGTGCATAATGAAGGCTGCACAATTTTACCAATGTAAGAAATTAAAATAATACTAGCATAAAATTAACTAAAGTGCCTTGAAAGATATGTTTATGAGAGGAACACGACGGGGCCGCAAGGGAGGAGGAAACACAATACTTAACTCAGGTGCACGAAAACAAACAACGGACACCAGGCCGCGCCAACAACGGACACGTAAGACACGCAACTACTCTCTCCGTTGCGGTTCCGCGCGTTCCACCCAAGTAACAGCTACCTGAAACATTTTAATACTTGGAACAGTACACCAGTGATCAGCAAATTTAAAACACAATAACATGACATAAGAATAAAATAATTTAATAAAATCACATCATATGAGTAATTAATGGATTACGAAAGGTAAAGGGGCATGTGCCACTATTAAATCTTGCATAATTACACTACTAAATTTCTCAGTAACCAAGTTGCAATTAACGCAACAAGAATTAAATCATTTAAGTGATAATGTTACTTTAAAATAATAATAAAATTA
Source organism: Schistocerca americana (assembly GCF_021461395.2). Classification (NCBI taxonomy): domain Eukaryota; kingdom Metazoa; phylum Arthropoda; class Insecta; order Orthoptera; family Acrididae; genus Schistocerca; species Schistocerca americana. Next base: position 463,791,544 of record NC_060121.1, read on the forward strand.
TTTCATACAAAAGAGGACCAAGAATGGCCCGATCAGTACTCCCCAGTGAAGCAGTTCACACAAATGGTACTCCACGGCTCCGAGCACACAGCCCTATACAAAATGCAACACAACCACAGCGACCCGGCGTTCTACCATAACCACCAGGCTGTAAACCAGAATCGTACAAAGCCAAAACAAGGACCGACTATTAAAATAACGAGACCTAGCCTGGGCTGGACAACAGACCAAATGCCGGGAAATCCATAAGAAACCTCAGCCAACTTAATACAGGGTGTTTCAAAAATGACCGGTATATTTGAAACGGCAATAAAAACTAAACGAGCAGCGATAGAATACACCGTTTGTTGCTATATGCTTGGGACAACAGTACATTTTCAGGCAGACAAACTTTCGAAATTACAGTAGTTAAAATTTTCAACAACAGATGGCGCTGCGGTCTGGGAAACTCTATAGTACGATATTTTCCACATATCCATCATGCGTAGCAATAATATGGCGTAGTCTCTGAATGAAATTACCCGAAACCTTTGACAATGTGTCTGGCGGAATGGCTTCACATGCAGATGAGATGTACTGCTTCAGCTGTTCAATTGTTTCTGGATTCTGGCGGTACACCTGGTCTTTCAAGTGTCCCCACAGAAAGAAGTCACAGGGGTTCATGTCTGGCGAATAGGGATGCCAATCCACGCCACCTCCTGTATGTTTCGGATAGCCCAAAGCAATCACACGATCATCGAAATATTCATTCAGGAAATTAAAGACGTCGGCCGTGCGATGTGGCCGGGCACCATCTTGCATAAACCACGAGGTGTTCGCAGTGTCGTCTAAGGCAGTTTATACCGCCACAAATTCACGAAGAATGTCCAGATAGCGTGATGCAGTAATCGTTTCAGATCTGAAAAATGGGCCAATGATTCCTTTGGAAGAAATGGCGGCCCAGACCAGTACTTTTTGAGGATGCAGGGACGATGGGACTGCAACATGGGGCTTTTCGGTTCCCCGTATGCGCCAGTTCTGTTTATTGACGAAGCTGTCCAGGTAAAAATAAGCTTCGTCAGTAAACCAAATGCTGCCCACATGCATATCGCCGTCATCAATCCTGTGCACTATATCGTTAGCGAATGTCTCTCGTGCAGCAATGGTAGCGGCGCTGAGGGGTTGCCGCATTTGAATTTTGTATGGATAGAGGTGTAAACTCTGGCGCATGAGACGATACGTGGACGTTGGCGTCATTTGGACTGCAGCTGCAACACGGCGAACGGAAACCCGAGGCTGCTGTTGGATCACCTGCTGCACTAGCTGCGCGTTGCCATCTGTGGTTGCTGTATGCGGTCGCCCTACCTTTCCAGCACGTTCATCCGTCACGTTCCCAGTCCGTTGAAATTTTTCAAACAGATCCTATATTGTATCGCTTTTCGGTCCTTTGGTTACATTAAACCTCCGTTGAAAACTTCGTCTTGTTGCAACAACACTGTGTTCTAGGCGGTGGAATTCCAACACCAGAAAAATCCTCTGTTCTAAGGAATAAACAATGTTGTCTACAGCACACTTGCACGTTGTGAACAGCACACGCTTACAGCAGAAAGACGACGTACAGAATGGCGCACCCACAGACTGCGTTGTCTTCTATATCTTTCACATCACTTGCAGCGCCATCTGTTGTTGAAAATTGTAACTACTGTAATTTCGAAAGTTTGTCCGCCTGAAAATGTACTGTTGTTCCAAGCATATTGCAACAAACGGTGTATTTCTATCGCTGCTCGTTCAGTTTTTATTGCCGTTTCAAATATACCGGTCATTTTTGAAACACCCTGTATCAAAACAACAATTTATGAACAATATGCAAAACACAAAACCTCTCAGTCCAAAGGCTTCCGTTTAGTCGCGAAGGTGGCTCTGACCCGCCTGCTGAGGTGCCAAGCGTTGTACGGAGAGCCGAATCAAGCTTAACCTTCGTTAACGGAAAGCAGAAGCACCACGAGACAAAACAAACTCCAATCTAACTGCGCAAGGCAAACTCTAAGGAATGCCACTCGAAGACTATACACTTGAAGATCAAACATAAAGCACCCAGTCTAACGTGCCGCTGAACGACGCACTTCCATCACCAGCGTCTAGTAGAGTACAATCATGGGACGGTAAACGGGGATAGTAATCCCAGCAATGGAGAGACAGGAGGACGAAATGACATCCCGCTGCACATAGAAGGTATTTCAAACTCAGGCTCGACAAACTACAACAGGCGAGATTTTGCTCCCCTTGCGAATCAAATTAAACGGCACCTCGCCGCTGTCCACACTATTAATCGTAAAATCACGGTCCGGTCTTCCCATCGGACCCCACTCGGCGTCCAGACGCAAACAACCCCAGCCGAGCCGAACTGTCTTCACGCCGAAGCAGCCACCTCTTACCTCCTCACACGCCTTCAGCTAAGCCCCGGCCAGCGATCACACACGGAAACAACCGCTGTGGTGTGCTTACTGTAAGACCTTCGGTACACACACCATCAGATTATTTGACTTGTCGCTCTAACGAAGTAGGCGAGTGTCAGCAATATGTCTCGTGGTCTTATCGTGGCGTGTTTATCTTCTGCTGTTAGGACAGACGATAGAAATGCCACTTGCACGCTTAGAGTAGCATATTGACGGTGACCAACTTTAAACAGAAATTGATTTAATTTTCACACACATTTATTAAAATAATAAAAAGCATAGACATTACGTAACTTGATTCTGTATGCTGTTTACAACTGACAATCTGAAGTTCCTTTGGTCTTGGTACGTTAATCTTATTCTCACATATCTCTGATACTTGACAAAGTGTCTATTCATTTATCTTCATGGCTACGTACAGGAATATGGTAATCTTATTAGGCGCAGACTGAAACTTGACTATAGACTGGTATAGACTAATGTAGACTGGTACAGACTGGTGCAGACAAATGCAGACTGACTGATCGGAGGTCTGTACACTCGTTATAATACCTCACGCGTTCAGGTATCACTGCGCAAGTGTGATCGGTGAGGAGAAAAGGTTCTATGTTAGCAGCAATCTCAATGGCTGCGTTACATATTAATATGCGGATCGGTGGAAGCAGAATTTGGTCCGTCTCTAAGGCAGCGCCATCTCGTAGTGCGGAGATGGACAGGTGCTGCGCCTGCGCTGTTGTACTTAGCGGGGCGCGCTCTAGTGGGAAAGTTGCCGCCTAACGCCAAAGCACCATCTGAGTGAAAACTCAGCACTTAGATCGATACTGACTTGGAAATAAGCGAGCACCATAACAGAACTGATATGAACATAGCACAATTTCTAAAACATAGATGGATGTGAACTTTGCGGGCTTTATACCTCTGGAAAGCTAATATAATGCAAGGATCATAATGACTCTTATGTTTTTATTTTATTTTATTTTTTGAATTAGTGTAGAGCGTAATATCATCTTAAAGTTTCTCACCATAGTGAGTGCCCAGAAAACTTGCAGAGTGAATTTATGTCATGTATTGGAAATATATTTCCCGCTTTGAAGTATTAACAGTGTTTCATTCCACGCAACTAATATATCGGAAAGCACACTGGATTTAACATTATATCATGTTTAAGTGCAGAACTATGTAGCCTTAGGAGTGCGTGTTTATGTTCTATGATCATATCCCTCTCCCCAATACCTTCTTGGTATGGAATCCAAACACACAACAATTCTACAGAATTGATAGCACAAGCGTTTTATGTAAATTGTTTCACACTCCTTCCTTCTGGAGCTCCATTATGCATAAATCATACATTTCTTCTTCTTCTCAATCGTCTGTTATATGAACACAATACTCTCAAATGTATCAGGCTCCTATCTACTGTACACCACTGAGGAGTGCTAAGCTCCTCAGCATGCAAGCATCTAGAGAGATCGTGTGTAATTTGATGGCTGACGTAAGATTGGTACAGAACAGGCTTCGTGGAATGGTAGTTATGGTATCAGAATGATAACACTGGTCTATATCGAATACATCAGACGCTTGTGCAAGTTTGGAACACATATTATGTTCTTTCCGAAATCAAAATATTTAAATCATTGAAACTCAGTTCGTTCTGTTCATTCATGAGACATCTAATGTAGCTTGAATAGCGGTCTCCTGCTTCTGGTCAGTTCCAAATTAAATTTGCGACAATGTTGCAGGGAGCGTTGTTTAAATACAGAGGAACAGTTACAAGCTGCATAGAGAGATCATCTAGGGCTTTGGTCAGGACACACGATTGCGAGAATACTGACTCCCGTCCACACAGGGAGAAATGGCCAATCGTAATAAAATCTTACCGAATTTATAAAGTGTTTCGGCTAAGGAGCGTAGTTTTTGGACCTCCTCTCAGCTGATTAATGGCTATTTCCTACACTAACGTAAGAAAAAGTATTTGTGTTATGTGATGTACCCAGAGTAACAGGGTTCGCGATATGCCCACATCGCAAGGAAGTGGATGGAAGTGGTTTAGCTATGATACAATATATAAGAATCACACTGGAATGTCATTGGCTGATAGCATCACAGACATTTCCAGACGTGACAAGTCGTCGAGAGCGGTGGTTTCGAAATCGAGTAATTGGATAAAACGCGTTTCAGTTATGGAAAACGTGGTGAAATTACGAAAATTGATGGAAAATACGCAAATTTGAGATACATGCACTCTTAGGTGTAAGAAAATCATTTCTTTCCTCCACGGTGAGATTGAAAACTGATGGTGCATACTAACAGTTCAAATGGCTCTGAGCACTATGGGACTTAACTTCTGAGGTCATCAGTCCCCTAGAACTTAGAACTACTTAAACCTAACTAATCTAAGGACATCACACACATCCACGCTACTATCTGTGCTCCGTGGGTTTAACTCATGCAGAATACCTCTTATTCCACATATGGTCATGCACTGCAATCCTTAAAAATGAAGGATGCAATGTCCAAAGACATGGAGGTCATGATGACCACCAGCAAGGACACCGAAACAGTGATCATATAACTGGATGCTATATGCACCACCAATACGAGGAAGAAATTAAGACATCTGCTACCCTGTCACTGTGGAACATGAGTTTACGAGTAAATGTAGAGTTCATCACCTTCGGAGAGCCGTTTGAAAGCGTTCCACAATGCTCCAAACTCTTTCAGTTTCCATACGTTGCGTCTTCCATATTTTTGTCAATAACAAACATCATCTCTGTCTTTTATTTCAATCATCTTGTGTGTTGTTGGAGTAGCTTACCCTATGCCATGCTATATCCAGCTTTCTGTGAGAGCCAATGGATAGAAATGTGTTAATATCGGCTTACCCTCTGACTGTCTGTGGGATGTGGCCTTCTTACAGTACAGCAGAGTAAACTTTATGCAGGTCAGTGGAAGCGACTTCGTTCACCGATCACCTGCTCCATTGGATCAATATGTGTATATTTAATGGGATCACCACATATGCTTGACATCAGCACACAAACTGAAATTGTTTTCGATATATCGGAAGAGAGAGACACGGTAAAATCTTTTTGAGCTCTCTACCACTCCATTGGATATTACAAAATAACAATGAGAGAGAGAGACTGTGCTATCAAGGAAGACTCTGACACCTTTACACTATCGTATTTCTTAGTAATCATAGGAATACGATAAAGGACATTAGGACATGTACAACGGGATATTTATAGACAGTCTTTCGATACTGATTAATTATAAGTGTTATGCTCTGAATTACTTTGTGCAGTCCACGTATATTCTATATGGTTGTGAGTTTCCTCCTGTAGGTTCGTTGGTTATTTTTCTCGTTGTTACAGCTTTCTACTTAGTGACGGGTGTAGGACTAGACAGCCTTCTAACTAATGGAATACTACTGTCGGAAAGTGATGGGATTTCGTGAGAACTGCAGGGGTCTGTGACTTGGCAGGGGACATCTCTTACTGGTGGAAGTCTTGTGGATTCTACATCTACATCTACATTTATACTCCGCAAGTCACCCAACGGTGTGTGGCGGAGGGCACTTTACGTGCCACGGTCATTACCTCCCTTTTCTGTTCCAGTCGCGTATGGTTCGCGGGAAGAACGACTGTCTGAAAGCCTCCGTACGCGCTCTAATCTCTCTAATTTTACATTCGTGATCTCCTCGGGAGGTATAAGTACGGGGAAGCAATATATTCGATACCTCATCCAGAAACGCACCCTCTCGAAACCTGACGAGCAAGCTACACCGCGATGCAGAGCGCCTCTCTTGCAGAGTCTGCCACTTGAGTTTATTAAACATCTCCGTAACGCTATCACGGTTACCAAATAACCCTGTGACGAAACGCGCCGCTCTTCTTTGGATCTTCTCTATCTCCTCCGTCAAACCGATCTGGTACGGATCCCACACTGATGAGCAATACTCAAGTATAGGTCGAACGAGTGTTTTGTAAGCCACCTCCTTTGTTGATGGACTACATTTTCTAAGCACTCTCCCAATGAATCTCAACCTGGTACCCGCCTTACCAACAATTAATTTTATATGATCATTCCACTTCAAATCGTTCCGCACGCATACTCCCAGATATTTTACAGAAGTAACTGCTACCAGTGTTTGTTCCGCTATCATATAATCATACAATAAAGGATCCTTCTTTCTATGTATTCGCAATATATTACATTTGTCTATGTTAAGGGTCAGTTGCCACTCCCTGCACCAAGTGCCTATCCGCTGCAGATCTTCCTGCATTTCGCTACAATTTTCTAATGCTGCAACTTCTCTGTATACTACAGCATCATCTGCGAAAAGCCACATGGAACTTCCGACACTATCTACTAGGTTATTTATATATATTGTGAAAAGCAATGGTCCCATAACACTCCCCTGTGGCACGCCAGAGGTTACTTTAACGTCTGTAGACGTGTCCCCATTGATAACAACATGCTGTGTTCTGTTTGCTAAAAGCTCTTCAATCCAGCCACACAGCTGGTCTGATATTCAGTAGGCTCTTACTTTGTTTATCAGGCGCTATATGTCGAAGACTGGAAGATTCGTGAGAGTGCAGCAGGTAAGCGATACTCTGATGAAACAGAGTTGAGAGGTGAGCTCTATAGCGCTTCTTCTAACTGTTGAGGGCAGACGTATTACAGCCTCTCGCATATGTCTCACAAAATGACTGCAATAAGAAAATTAGGAGGTAATAAGACGATTTTTACCAAGAGGCAATCGACAATGAACGTTTCGTTTTTTGTTTTCTCGATAAATAAGAGTCAACGTTCTTCAGTGAGGTTTATGTGCCTATAAAGGGATGGGGCAACATCTTAACATGTAGACTAAATTTATATTTGTTTCTGTATGATTACATTGCAAGCTATTGTATCGTGTGTGACGGTCGGTACCCTGTACCACTACTAGTCATTCCGCTTCCCAATCCACTCGCCAAACAGTTCGAGGGAAAAGACTGCGTGTATGCCTCCCTATGAGCGCAAATTTCTCGCATCTTATGTGCTTGGTTCTTATGCGAAATGATGTTGGCGGTGGTAGAATCCTTCTGTGGTCTGCTGCAGATGTCAGTACTCAACAGTGTTCATCGAAAAGAACATAGGATTCCCTTCAGGGATTCCCATTTTAGCTATGTGGCGAGTGTAATTCGACAGCTGGAAGAAAGTGCTAATCGTGAAATGTGACTCTCATGGTCAGTGTAATTAATTAGCCAATCAATTTGACATCAGTGACTTATCGCCGAGTGGGTGGAAGCAAGGGCTAGAGTACTATGCATATTATTCGGGTGTTTTGAGCGGTAATCAGGCGTTTTTTTTCTTTTTTTTTTTTCATTGCGGCGATATCTTTTAACTGAATTTCAATCTCCCACTTACATGGGGAGAGATGACCGTCGTAATAAAATCAGCAATATTACCGAATTTATAAAGTGATACATAGTGTAAATTTGATATGTACAACTTCTCCGAGCTGTTACCTGAAGAGACTTCATATGTGACGAAGCATTTTGTTACTTTAAGAGAGTTTGAAAGTAATGAAGCATCCTATGATAGATGTAGATCTCAGCATTCAATCATGAGTCAAAAATCAGTTTAATACTCTAATCCTGTGATGCAGAACATAACAGATATGAAGCGATTCTAACCGATTTTTTTAACTGTTGAGAGAATACTTAGAGCAAATGGATCCTGTGCCACAGTGTTAAAAGATTTTCATAACAAGTAACGATACTTCAGCCATATGAAAACGCGTGTATGCCCCAATTTCTTCTGTCTTCGAAAATAACTCATATAAAGGGGAGAAATGTATATTTTGCGTGAGAAATTCGAGTTGTATGGTCAACAACATCCCTGCCTCGGAATGGATGCAATGGATTTTTTTAAACTGGGGAGAGTCTATGTCAGGAGTGGAATTGTAATTAGAACTACACGTCCAAGATCTTCTTGTCTTGCAGTGCCTCCAGCCAGGGGCCAACTGGAAGACATGCTTTGCAGCCTCTTGAGAGAGAGTGAAAGTGGTTTCCTAGGTACCAAATATCAAAAGACGCTGACTTCTGCCCTGCAGTCGCTGGATTGTCCAGGTACCGATGCTCGAGGCACCATCTGAGTGGGTGAACAGCAAACTACTGCTCAGTGTAGGTAACATATGGAGTATGGTGCTTGTGTTCTCAAATATCTCTCTATACTACACCCCCAACAAATGGCGAATGTTTTTGAAATTTAATTACTTTTTTTGCTTTTATCTGTCTGTACATCTTGGGCTGGACCATGTCACTCTTTGTGATGTGATCACCAACGTCGCTTGTTGTGCTGGGATCAATCACTAGGGACTGGGCACAAGCTTTCTGAATACCATGGGAAGCAGACGTGTTGACGCCGTGTCCCCAGCGAAGTGCAGTAAGGAAGTTATTTTTCTAGCATTGTGCATCTGGTTGCAGATTTAAGTGGGTGTGCGTTTTACAGAGTCTGTTTGCGGTATACGTGTCAGGCAGGGTTTTTTCTCGATCTTACTGAAATGTTTAGTTCTTTATTATAGTTTTTTTTTTGTTTTCTTGTTTTTGGGATACGTTACTCACACTGCCAATCTGTAGCACTTAGAGTAGGACATCATGTCTGATGTTTCTGGCTGTGGAAAGCTAGCGCTTCCTACCACCTCTTACCTGTTAGCACAGCCATGGAGAGGGCTACCATCACCTGTGTGTGGGCTCCCCTCCCGACTTGTGTGCACAAGAATACAGGGGGCGGTCAGCGTGGCTGCAGTTCTCAGCACGTCTGCCCTGCGAAGACTTAATCAGAAGCCTTTTTTCATCAAATACGGGTTGTCGTGGTGGTGGAGGGTGCTTGTGTAATCATGCATCAGTGCATATAAGACCTCATTATGAGTAGCGTTTTCCCTCAAATTGCCGTGTTCCACACAGTCACTCAATTTTATATTTCCTGCCAAACGCGCAAGCAATCAATAAAAGTGACTGAATATTTTCATAGAGCTAACAGGCTGTAGGGTCAAAGCAGTATAAATTTTGACCTAACTTCACCAGTATCCACCAATAGGATGCGAGGTGATATCATATGACTGTAGCTAGCGTAGCTGAGTTATTTCCCACCAGGGAGGAGCCTTGTCCCCTGCAAACTGATTAAATAAAGAATATGCAGCAATATATTATTGACACTGATTATAATTTCGTGTCGTGCAATCCTTCTTCTCCAATGCAGAGTGTGTTTTTTTCCTACCAATTTCCAGATGTGAGATGGGAGAGGTGACGTGGGGAAGGTAAGGAGAGGGCTGGGGAACTTCCCAGGATGGGGAAAAGAGGCTCAGAACTGAACAAGTGTCCCTTTTTCAGAGGGGCAGGGGAAGAGGAAGGGGAGAGGATGGAGTGGGTCGTTTCTCAGAAGAGTGTATTATCCATAGGGCGCCATAAATCAGTTAGCATAACCATAGGTATCCACACAGAGTCATAAACCACTCAGCAGAACAATAGGCGAAGGGGAGGGGGAGGGGTGTTTTAATTGATTGGTTTAATTAATTATCATATCAGTTTGATATCAAAAAGTGAACCAGAACGAACATTACCCTAATACTGATGCATACGAGAATTTAGCGAATGTTCACGCTGCTGGCACTGTTAACTCAGGGCCACATAGACATAACCCAGGTATGCGCTGCCAAATGGGGTAAACAGTGTCAGCAAAGCAGGGCGTGGACATCATACGAACATCCCACCACTGTGACCTTCTGACAGCAACCGCACTGCCTGTGGACCATGTACCTGCAGAGGGCATATCTGGAGGTGTCGCAGCACTACGACATTTATAGATTAAGACTAAATAAATGATGCTATACCTTGTGGGTGGTGGACTTTTCCTAATTACCTCTGACGATTACTACCGCCTCCTCAACCGGCCTCACCACCATGTCTACATCATAGTGGCCCCACTCACCTCGTGCCACTGTATCTGATCCACATTTGAAGCAACAAGGAGTGAAGATCCCGTGTCTGTCATTCTAGTTCTGTTCAACTTGATGAGCAGCTGGTTAGAGTCATTGTTGCTTCCTCATATATGTACCGAATTTTCCAGCTTCTACATCCCCAAATCATCTACAGATTTAATTACGCATGCTCGTAGGTGCTAAATACCTAAAATAAAGCTAAATTCGTTATTTGCTACCCCTCCTGAAGCTGCGATTTTGTGGTCGCTTTCGCCATCATGGAGACCATCAGACCTGTTAATAACGGATTTTCATGAGTTTTAGGTACGTTTTGGAGGGACCAGTCCTCAGTACCTGGCTAGTAGCTTTTCATACGACTATTCTTAGTTACCGAGAAAAAGTATATTAAAGTTCTACGTGTACCTCCTATATCGTTAAGTACTCAAACTACAGTGGACACCAAAAGATCCTGAAGAAGATCGCAGCATAGACGTCGAAACGTAGAATGTTTGATGAAATATGCCGTGGCCTAACAACCCACAACCCAGAAGATTTCAACTCCAATGTTAAAGACGTTTCGACCTAGTGACCGTAGTGCAGGGGTCAAGATTCACACCTACCCTGCCTACGTATTTCTTGTATCCGTTTCCCGTACATGTTGTTGTTGTTGTGGCCTTCAGTCCTGAAACTGGTTTGATGCAGCTCTCCATACTACTTTATCCTGTGCAAGCTTCTTCATCTCCCAGTACCTACTGCAGCCTACATCCTTCTGAATCTGCTTAGTGTATTCATCTCTTGGTCTCCCTCTACGATTTTTACCCTCCACGCTGCCTTCCAGTACTAAATTGGTGATCCCTTGATGTCTCATAACATGTACTACCAACCGATCCCTTCTTCTAGTCAAGTTGTGCCACAAACTGTTCTTCTCCCCAATTCTATTAAATACCTCCTCATTAGTTATGTGATCGACCCATCTAATCTTCAGCATTCTTCTGTAGCACCACATTTCGAAAGCTTCTATTATCTTATTGTCTAAACTATTTATCATCCATGTTTCACTTCCATACATGGCTACACTCCATACAAATACTTTCAGAAACGACTTCCTGACACTTAAATCTATACTCGATGTTAACAAATTTCTCTTCTTCAGAAACGCTTTCCTTGCCATTGCCAGTCTACATTTTATATCCTATCTACTTCGACCATCATCAGTTATTTTGCTCCCCAAATAGCGAAACTCCTTTACTACTTAAAGTTTCTCATTTCCTAATCCAATTCCCTCAGCATCACCCGACTTAACTCGACTACATCCCATTATACTCGTTTTGCTTTTGTTGACGTTCATCTTTTACCCTCCTTTCAAGACACTGTCCATTCCGTTCAATTGCTCTTGCAAGTCCTTTGCTGTCTCTGACAGAATTACAATGTCATCGGCGAACCTCTAAGTTTTTATTTCTTCTCCATGTATTTTAATGCCTACTCCGAACTTTTCTTTTGTTTTCTTTACTGCTTGCTCAATATACAGATTGAATAGCATCGGGGAGAGACTACAACCCTGTCCCACTCCCTTCCCAACCACTACAGTTCATAACCAATAGATTATGGTCAGAGTTCACATCTGCCCCTGGAAATATCTTACAATTTAAAACCTGGTTCCTAAATCTCAGTCTTACCATTATGTAATCTATCTGATACCTACTAGTATCTCCAGGGTTCTTCCATGTATACAACCTTCTTTCATGATTCTTGAACCAAGTGTTAGGTATGATTAAGTTATGCTCTGTGCGAAATTCTACCAGGCGGCTTCCTCTTTCATTTGTTAGTCCTAGTCCATATTCTCCTACTACATTTCCTTCTCTTCCTTTTCCTACAGTTGAATTCCAGTCACCCATGACTATTCAATTTTCGTCTCCCTTCACTACCTGAAGAATTTCTTTTATCTCATCATACATTTCATCAATTTCTTCATCATCTGCAGAGCTAGTTGGCATATTAACTTGTACTACTGAAGTAAGCGTGGGTTTCGTGTCTATCTCGGCCACAATAATGCGTTCACTATGCTGTTTGTAGTAGCTTACCCGCACTCCTATTTTTTTATTCATTATTAAACCTACTCCTGCGTTACCCCTATTTGATTCTGTATTATTTATAACCCTGTATTCACCTGACCAGAAGTCTTGTTCCTCCTGCCACTGAAGTTCACTAATTCCCACTATATCTAACTTTAACCTATCCATTTCCCTTTTTAAATTTTCTAACCTACCAGCCCGATTAAGGGATCTGACATTCCACGCTCCGATCCGTAGAACGCCAGTTTTCTTTCTCCTGATAACAATGTCTTCTTCAGTAGTCCCCGCCCGGAGGTCCGAATGGGGGACTATTTTACATCCGGAATATTTTAGCCAAGAGGACGCCATCAACATTTAACCATACAGTAAAGCTGCATGCCCTCGGGAAAAATTACGGCTATAGTTTCCCCTTGCTTTCAGCCAGTCGCAGTACCACCACAGCAAGACCGTTTTGGTTAGTGTTACAAGGCCAGATCAGTCAATCATCCAGACTGTTGCCCCTGCAACTACTGAAAAGGCTGCTGCCCCTCTTCAGGAACCACACGTTTGTCTGGCCTCTCAACAGATACCCCTCCATTGTGGTTGCACCTATGGTACAGCTATATGTATCGTTGAGGCTCCCCACCAACGGCAAGGTCCATGGTTCATGGGGAGGGTCATCGTACATAATATCATTAATAAATGAGTTATTTAAGCACACTTCCTTCAAATATGTATTCCTTTTGGATTCGTAACTAAAATTACAAATATTTGGATAGCTCCAACGAGTCTCAACGATGGATGAAGTATTAGCAGCTGTGGAAGAATTCTAGGTACAGACGGAAGTACTCATCCCTAATTTTGACCTCTATTATGTAACGAAAACCGATCAAACCGGTTGCAAATACCAATCGACGTACAATAAATCCCTTTCGGAAGAAAGAGCGAAAACTGATTTTAACAAGATTAATCACCCCTTTACAGCACAGTATACTAAAAATGCCTCAGGAAAGATATTCCCTAACGATTTCTTCTGTATGCAAGTACCACCAAGAAATTTTTTTGGGAATGTTCAAAAAGTAGTTTGTGACTTGACTTATAAATTAAAAAATGTAGTTTGACCTGCACGAAATCAAGGAAGCTCACGAAAGTGCTGCACGAAGAGTTACTAAAATTTGCTATTCCTTCAAAAAGAAAAATTCTCTTATGTTATTAAATTCGTGAGGATCGCAGAATAACCAGACTTTTCGATCAGATCTTTATAAATGAAAGACAAGCATCACCTGTACCATAGAAATTCTCCCATGCAAAAGTACTCCACTTTGTCAACCATGCGATGTTCATTTTTACAGCCTGATTAAAATTGTCACAAAAAATTTAAAAATGCTCCTTATTTGCTAAAAACTAGTAGAGAAATCGCTTCGAGGGAAGATTCCACAAAAATATATTCTTTAAGTCTGCATCAGTTTAGTGCATCTGCTTTCGGGTGTGAACAAATACGTGTGGTCCGCATCGAAGTTGATCGAAAAAGGGAACAATTTTTTCGAATTTAAAAGAACTGTGTGTTTTCCGGCATTGCTTCTGAAAAATCCGTATACTTACTAGGCAGTAGCTTTCATTAAATGTGCGTGGTGCTCTACAGATTTGTGTTTCGATTGCTTCTACAATAAATACCATCCGGAAAACTGTTCTATCTCGGCAAGCGATAGCGATTAAGGAGAAGAGTCAGGAGAAAAGTTCCGAGAAATGTCAAGCTTAATGCGCCAAATGTAAGCAACCACGTAACTCATCACCGATTTCGTCCAAAGTTATGGTGTATGCAGGGGTTGGGCAGACACGAAAGTGACGGAAGTGGGAGCTCCAGGCGGTCAAGCGTTTAGAAAAAATTGCATATCTGGCGCGGGTCGGAAGAGACGTGAACCATTCGTGTTAGCGTATTTTACAGGCAGCTGTTGGCGCAGCAGAACGGTAATAGGAGGGTTGTGGGATCGAGTCGCTGTGCGAAAAAAAAATTTTATTGTCATTTTTTACGTTACTTACACTTCAGATAAACTTAAGTAACGCTCAATATGATCTATTTATTAATGTTCTGATAAAAGACATGAAAAGTAAAGACAAAGGCAGAATGCAGGAATTTCGTCATTATTTAGTCAAAATCTAAAAAACTTGTAACTAGACCTAGTATTTTAGGTAAATACCTATTATGTTCATCATTAAATAAAGGCAGTAAAAGTTGAACTTAGACGAATTACGCCAATTTACGATCGAAAACGCTAGTTTTATAGCATCTAAAAATATCTCATTTCAGGTTAGTACCGAACGAGGTGGCATGGTGGTTAGCACGCTGGACTCGCATTCGGGAGGACGGTGGTTCAATCCCGCTTTCAGCCATCCTGATTTAGGTTCCCCGTGATTTCCCTAAATCGCTCCAGGCAAATGCCGGGATAGTTCCTTTGAAAGGGCACAGCCGACTTCCTTCCCTGTCCTTCCCTCATCCGATGAGTCCGATGACCTCGCTGTTTGGTCTCTCCCCCCAACCCCCATACCCACCCCAAAAAAAAACAGCAAACAACAGGTTAGTACCTGATTGTACCTAAATTTTAAAAATTCAATTAAATAAAAAATTTTATGACTAACATTCTCTCGTGGTCTTCCCGGCTAAGAATTATGGAAATATTTTATCGAAAATTGTAATTTTATAGTACCTAAAATACCTAATTTCACCTTAGAACCTGACTGTAAGTCATTGCTAAGCAAAAGTATTGTTTCTAAACCCTTCATGTATGTTAATTTTGATAAGTAGATCTCATACGTAAGTTTTTCCACAAAATATTTCTCATTTCTATTTGTTTTTAGGTACATTCTGAACAGAGGTCGCATTTAAGTCAGAACGTTGCAGGGATTAAACACCAGGCAAATTTAAAAAATAAATCAAACTTGAAACAAACATTTGGAACTAAACCAAATGCAACAAACAATAACAAAATTCATCTTTACTTGTGTTGAGCACTGTTGCAGCAAATATACCATTCAATGCAGTTGAAAATATCCAGTTCAAAAGTTTTTTAGAGAAATACTGTCACCGCAGGTTTCCATCAGAATTCACACTAAGAAAAAACTATTTAAATAGTTTATATGAAAACACATTGAGCAGGATAAGGGAACATATAGGCGACTCATACATGCGGATCTCTGTCGATGAGACAACTGACAGACAAGGTCGATATGTGGCTAATTTGATTGTTGGAAAGTTAGATCCTGACACTCGCACTGTACCTCATCTGATATGCAGCAAGGAGCTAAAAAAGACTAACCAGGAAAAACTTGATCACTTCCTTAATAAAGCCCCCAAATTACTTTTCCCCAACAGTCTAGACGAAAATAAAGTACTTGTAATCTACACTGATGCAGCTGCATACATGACTGCTGCTGTTAAATCGTTGAAAGTATTTCACCCAGCCTCGATCCATACCACATGTCTTGCCCATGCCATGAATCGTGTAGCTGAGATGATACGTCTTCAATTTCCATGTGTAAATAAGCTAGTTTCAACCATTGAAAAGGTTTTAATTAAAGCACCTACAAGAATCCAGTTATGTCGAGAGCAACTTCCCAAAGTACCACTTCCACCGAAACCCATACTTACTAACTGGGGAACGTGGCTAGGGCGTTTGGAAGACATTAAAAACATTGTTCTTAAATTGCAGGAGGAGGCAGTGAGCATCTTCCAAGGACCCAACAATTTCCAATGACAATGTATATATAAAATCTCATTACATAATTTTGGTCCCTATTATTGAGGCTCTAGAGTGTTCAGGGAAACCAGTCTGCACGCAACTGCGATTGATATAAGAGGTGACAGAAAAAATCGACTTGGTCCCAGGTTCTAATGGTACGAAAGTTAGTGAGAAACTAAAGACAATGCTACAAAAAGACTCACTACTGACCACCCTCTGCACAGTGGCTGACACCAGGTAAACCAACAGAACATGAGTGTGCGCTCCCATTGCGTCTAATACCGTCATTTAAATATGCTCTGGTGACATCTGTTGACGTGGGACGCTCATTCTCGGCATATAAGATACTATTAACAGACAAGAGATACCGTTTTTAACGGAAAATCTAAAGAAAGTGTTAGTTATTTACTGTGACTGTCATTGTGGACATGGACAATAATATAAAGTGGATTTTTGTCTACCTATTTATCTTTCTAGACAATAAAATGTCAGCTTTTGGTCATCTATTTCCTGATTTTTATAAGCTATTTTTGTATGAGATTGAGCCTGTTTTACATGCCTGATTTAAGATTTTTAGAACTTGAAAGTCTGAAGGCACAACAGGGTAATACAAAAAATGTTTTACTGGTGTGATGAAGCCCTGCGTTTGGGACAACAAATTATTTCCATTAATTGGGTCGTGGAGAGGACAAACAAATCCACAATTATAGGAGGAGATTGTTCAAGATAAAGATTCCCATCATGCAGTATTAAAGAGATTCCCCCCCCCCACGCCCCCCTCCCCAATGCATACCGATAGTGCATACCGGCAATGTATATTTTTATCGTCAGGTAACAAATTTGACAAGAAAACTTCAAAATTGCTCTTATCTCATCGAGAGAGAAAAAGGAACCACATTCCGAGAAGACTTCATCAAAATACGTTCCACTGTGCATCATCCTCAATATTTGGCGACGTGATGCGTTACGCATGGTTTGCTGCCAAACTGTTAAATGAGAGAGAAACTTTTATGTACGTAAACCAAGTTTGTTTCCCCATAGAAATTTTAAAATATCGATGTACAAAGTTCTGATGTACAGCTTACAATCCCTTCCTGGAAATCTATTTGCAATCCCAAATTGTTTTGGTTTATTTTTAAGTGTAAGTAATCTAAAAACTGAAAATCAAAAAAATAGTTTTCACATAGCGACTCGACTCCACGACCCTCGAATTATTGTTCCGTATTTCCCCAGCGCCATCCCCAGTGCCATCAGCTGCCTGGAACCTGCAGTAATACAAGTGGCAAATTCCTCGAGCGACCGATGACAAAAAAGCTATTTTTTTCTATACCCTTGGCAATCTGGAGCCTCCACTTCTGTTACTTTTATTTTCGGCCAGCCCTTGCCCAGACCATAAATTTGGGCGAAATCTGTGATGGCAAGTAGGTGCAGCCATCTTGTTAGTTACGATCCGAGTATTTACCTGTGCAACTCAAGACCATTGCTCTGTGCTCTACTGTTGTAGAGACTAGAACACACATTTGCGAAACCATTCAGATATCATTACTTATCCCACACTATATGTCACCATACTGCTGGAGCAACTGCGAAGTTGTGTGTTAAAAGGTACTGTGATTGTGCCAGGCTCTTACCATCAGTCTTCTGACAATATTATTTTAAAAAAGCGTGCAGAATGAAGTACGCAAACAGAAACATCTACAACTGCTCAGAGAAATGCCACGAACATGTTGGCAATGGTAATGTACCCTCCACATGCCACTTGAACGTATGACTGGTGTCGGCCAAAGGAATTTTCTGTGAATACTATATTCCAATGCATTTCCTCGTTTCCACATTTCGCTCCATCAGTGGCTTCGTAGCCATGACTTTCAGAACAGTTACAAGTAGTAACTGGGTACGTTCAGTGTACTAGGAGACTATTTATTGAGCAAATCCAAACCACCCAGAAAAATAAAACATAAAAAATAAAATCGATAAAAATTTATTCAAGCAACTCCAGATCATGAAATTTCTTATCATTATTTTTAGTTCTCTTCATTCCTTTACAATTTAGTTTAATATTACCATCTTCAAAAAACTGAAAGTCCCAGTTACTTATTTTCATTAAACATGTCTGACAAAATAATTTTAAATTTATTATCAAGCTCCATACAAATTTTCTCCTCAAATCTAGTTTTTAAACATTCACAATCAGTAACATAATACAACTCATTTACCTCTAGCTCACTATCCTTTTTAAACCTGACACGTTCCACATCATCATGAAGTGTTGTATCCTGATCTATGAAACAAGTACTAATCTAATCTAAACAAATTATAGTTGCTTGCATTATTTAGCTTCTTCAGTAGAATATCCATTTATATAGAATAAAAATATAGTAGATAAATTAAAACTCTATAGTACTCTGTTAATCTGTCAGGCTCTAAATATTTAGTGACTGGAATTCCATCTGTAATTTCTCTTAATAGTGTGTCATTATAAATTACAATTTCTTTTTCATGAAGTATGTATTGTACTGCAAAGTCATAAATGAGAAGAAAATAGACAGTAAAAATACTAGTGATAGGAAGAAAATTAAGAGTGTAAATATTTTATCTATACAACTAACTATACCACAGCAACAAGAAAGCGCATTCATTTATTAAGAAATAAGTTTAATTAATCTAATAAAAACTTGTCTCAATAAATGGAAGTGTTGAAGAAGTGTAAAAAATGTGAAGTGGAGAAGTCAATTGATAACTTTCATTCATGTAATATACCAAGGATAAACATTCACATATGTCTAAAGAATGTTATAAAATGTTTAGAATAAATATATATAATAATAAAAAAGAACTTTTTAAACAGCTTATACCTAATTGTAAGAATCCTTTGGAAAAATTTAAGGGCAGGGAAGATTTTCTTTGTTTTTGCAATCAATAGGAGTTAAATACAAAAGAACAAAGTGAAGCACTTTGTAAAAACTGTATTGGTTGTCAAGAAATAAAGATTTTAGTTGTTTTTACTTAAGTCATACGTCTAGGGACAAGGTCACAAGTAGATGCAAGATTTTTCAACTAGAAGATATGCAAAAAAATAAAATAGTGTGTACATGTGGAAAGAAATAGTTAGAAGTGCTCTCAGTAAACATTTACAGACAAATAAACACATCAAAATAACTGAAAATGAAAACTCTCATTTTGCGCAAATCTAATGTTTTCTGTCCATAAATAAATGGAAGCCCCTCTCGCAGAGAGTTTGCAATCACTCAGTCACATGATTATTGCAGAAGGAATAGTTTACGAGTTTATAGGATATTTAGAAAAGATGATATAATTAATTTAATTATTTCACATAATTGACCTCTGTCCATATTTCAAAAGTGAAATGAAAATATTTTCGAAATAAAAGACAATAAAATGGAACCCTCACTGAGAAAGTTTACAGTTGATCAACTTCCTGATTATTGCAGAAGGAATAAAATGAGTTTATAGCAGATTTAAAAAGACGATTTAATAAATGTAATTTTTTCAAATAATTTACCTCCTCCTGCAAAAACTCTCGATAGGTTGAAAGTATGTGGATAAAGTAAAGTAAAGAAATCAGAGTCAGTTAATGCTATTGCATTACAGAAGTTTCAGTCTCATCCAGAATTATTCCAAAAGACTAGATCAAGGCCAAAACGAATACCTAATATAAATTATTTTTACATATTTGATGATGCTGATGTTATTGAAAAAGCTAATCCACTGAGACAAGAAAAAATAGTGAGACTAGATCAAATTTATCCATTCAGTAGCAAACTATTTGAGCAAGGAAAAAAGAGACTAAGCCATCTAAGAAGCATTTATTTCAGATAAAGGAAATAAGATCGAGATTTAATGAAAAATTTAAAGCTTGGTCTGTTGACTACCAATCGTTTTTAATTATGTCAGTATTTCCAACGCAGTACTGTCAATGATAAAACAAATTATATAACGAAAGCACTCAATTCTATGGTTGTAGCTAAAAAGAACACTAATTTCAGCAAAGGAGATAAGTTGAACACAACAACTAACAATCCAATTTCTACAGGATATAAAGCATCAGATAATACTAGAGAAGCTGTTCAAGTTTTGCACAATAAAATGAGAGATATCTTTACATCTGATGAGACTATTGATATAGCAGATACCTCATTAAACATTAGATGATGGCAGTTACTAGAGGCAAATGTGGTTGAGGTTAAAAAAATTTAAATCCAGATGAAGACAAAGAATAAAAGATGTGTCATAAGAATTAATAACAATGATAGTTTGTGTTGTCCTAGAGCAGTAATTGTGGCACTAACATACCATACAAATAACATTTTGGGCAGAGAACTAACTACAAATGAGATTAAGGAAATTACAGAAGGAGATAAATGCAAATTACAAAAAGAGCTAACTGACATATTATGTAATTAGTTGTGTGAATACAACGAATTAGGGTTTACTCCAGATGACATTAAAATGTCAAACAATTGTTGGATATCGAAATAAATGTTTATGTGCTGAGAATTTCAGTTCAGTTATCTATAGTGGTCCTGAGAAAGAAATAAATATCTACCTGTACAAAGATTACAACCACTTTGATGTAATCAACAGTATGACAGCTTTCCTAGAATCAGTGTATTTCTGTAATAAATTTAACAAACCATATAACATCAAGAACCACCACAGATGTAAAATAGAGAGAAACGTTTGCATATTATGCAAAAGGGCAGAACACAGAAGTGTGGAAAACAAGATTTATTGTGAAAAGAACAACAGATACTGTTATAAGGAAGAATGCTCAAAAAATCTACAAGAAGTTTGTGATACTGCTTACAAATGTGAAGGGTGCAAAAAGATTTGTTTTAGATCTAAAGAACATAGATGTGGTATTGAACTTTGGAGGAATTGTGAACAAATAGTGAAAATTGGAAATCACAAATGTTACATTCAACACAAATTGCAAAAAGGAGGTTATCTATGAAAGAAAATTTGGTAAGGATTTTATAGGGCAAGAATGCCCAAATTGTGATAAAGAAGGTTGCTATGTCAATGGAGAATTCAAAAATGTTTTTGTTTACCAGTGCTCCAAATGCAATAAAATACTCACTGGTAAACCAAATAATTGCTGTGAACATATATTCCACAGGAGAATGAATTGTACATATATTGAGAGATACATGTGGTTTGACTATGAAGCAACTCAAGAAACTGGAACACATATTCCAAATCTCATAATCGTACACAATTTTAATGGAGATACCATTTACAAATTTAAGACAAATGATTAATTCTGTCATTGGACGATATCAGAAAGAAAAACAGTTATCACACTTTCTTGGCTCACTATACAAAAGGTTATGATTCCCAATTCATTTTGAAGCACTGTGTTGAAAATACAGTAAAGCCATACATCATCTACACAGGAACTAAACTGATCTTATTGGAGAGCAAACAGTTACGCCTAACAATTATAGATAGCAGTAACTTTGTCCAAGACGCTCTTAGTAGTTTTCCAAAAACTTTTGATTTGCAAGACATGAAGAAAGGCTACTTCTGTCATTTGTTCAATACACAAAAAAATGAAAATTACATAGAGCCAATTTCTGATACTCAGTATTACTGTGTTAACACTATAAAGTCAAAAGATAGAGAAGCATAACTCATCCAGAGTTAAGGAAAATATGAAGAAAGAAATTAACGAGAACTATAATTCTGATGTAGATATTGCGAGAAGAGGTTGTTTAGAACTGAGTGAGCAATTTCTAGGAATAGCTAATATTGATCCATTCTGTTATTTAATCATCACTGGAGTTTGCGGGGCTATTTACAGATCGAAACATTTACCTGAAAATACAATTGCTGTACTGGATAAAGAACAGAAAGAGAAATATACTAAAGAATCCATAGCTTGGTTAAACAGTTTAAACACTAACAATATCACACAAGCTCTTAATGACAGCAAAGTAGAAATAGCTGGTGCAAAAGTTGATGGATTTGATACAGCAACTAACTGTTTATCAATACCACAGTTGTTTCTAGCATGAATGTAAAAAATGCTTTAAAATTGAGACAATTAACAATAAAAATAAAGAAACAATGGATGACCTTTATCAAAAGACATTAACAAGAAGCACACAAATACGAAATGCTGGACATAATTTAGTAGATATGTGGGAAAGTGATTGGATTAACTCAGTAGAGTATACAAAAGGTTAGGAAATTAAAACATTTACCTGAAGCTGTTGAACGATTGAATCCGATCAATGTGTTTTATGGTGGTCGCACAAATACACTGAAATTAAGAGCTAAAGCTGATGGTGCTGGCACAACTGTACAATACTATGATTATTATCCTGAGCGACATGAATCAAGAATATGTAGACCAAGATATTATACTAAAATTGGTAAAGATTTATAAAATGTAAAGTGTTGGCACCTAGAGGATTGTATCACCCTGTTTTGCCTGTAAGCATTAAGACCAATAAAAGTGAAAAACTGCTGTTCCCTTCGTGTGTCAAATGTGCAGAAGAAAAAATAAGAAAGTGCAATCACAGTGATGATGAAAGACGTTTTATTGGAATTTGGGTAATAGATGAAGTAAAACTTGCTGTGGAAATGGAGTATAAGGTTTCAGATGTTTATCTAGTATGGGATTTTAGAAGTAGGAGCAACAAGTTGTTTAAAAATCATGTAAAACACTTTCTGAAAATAAAACTCGAAACCAGTCCACATAATTTTGAAAATGATGAAGAGTATATCAAAACAGTCAAAGACTTGGATCTTGATAGAACAAAGTAAAATCCTGGAAAGCGAGCTGTTGTTAAGATATTTCTTAACTCATTATGGGGGAAATTTAGACAAAGGCAAAATATGAGTAAAACTGCGTATGTCACAGATTTACAGAAATTTTATGATATACTACTGGATGATCAACTAGATAATTCAGACATAAATTTTATTACTGGGCACATGGTACAGATGAGGTACAATTTCAAGGATTATTATATGGAAAGCAATGCAGCTACAATCATCTTCATAGCTGCGTTCATTACATCAAATGCAAGGCTGATTTATGATAGGCTAAACAGACTAGGAAGAAATGTTATATATTTTGACTCTGATTCTGTAGTATATATTGGTGATGGCAAAGTCAATTTACAGAAAGGCTGCATTTTGGGCGAGTGGACAGATGAGTTAGGAGATAATAAATGGATTGAAAATTGGGTTTCGACTGGACCAAAGACTTATTATTATGAGAAAAACGATGAAAGTTCTGTGTTGAAAGTAAAGGGTCACACATTAAATTAACAGAAAATTCAACAGTTGAATGGCCAATCTATGATAAGGCTAATAGAGAGTGAAGTGAAAGAAAAAATATAGTTAGACTACAATCAGATAGCTAGAGATGTTCATACTGAAAATCTCGTAAACAAACAGGTTAAGAAAGAATTCTCTTTTCAGTATGATAAAAGAGTGGTTCTAGCGAATTATGATACAGTGCCTTATGGATATTAAAAATTAAATCTATATCTTCTAAAATAAAGAAAAAATTTTTATCATATTCCTTACACAAATAGAAAAAATTAATTAGTTCCCTTTCATGATATTGTCCAATGTCTAACGTTTTGGTTATAGAGTGAAAAGCTTTTAAAAATAATGATATGCTTTAATGTAATTTGTATTTTTTTTGGTATATTATTTATAGGTAATTTTGATTTGCTATTATTTTTACAATATAAAAAAGAGAGAATCTAAGTTTTCTATTTCTTCCCATATTTCTATATACTAATTTTTACATCATGTTTCCACCTTCTTAAATGTTCTATAGTTAAAGATGGATTAAAATATTTGCTACAAATATTAATAACAACTCGTCTCTCTGGCGGTTTATTATTTGTATTAACAAAAATATCAAATTTAAATTCATCCCATACATTAGTCATATTTAAGAGATTTAAAAAATTTTATTCTGTATAAATGGAGACAATTCCTTCAACATCAAATACATCCACTACTGTTGTTGAATCAACATATATATATATATATGTGTCTGTATATATATATATATATATATATATATATATATATATATATATATATATTTGAATTTATTAACCATAAAAATCGTCGGCTATATTTGGGTTCTAGGTTAAGAGATATATGGGTTCCATTATTTGAGGAAAATAATGTCTTAATTACTAATGATATTGTAGCTTTCTTGTATGGAATGCCAGAGTCCAAATATTTGGCTGATGCAACTTTACACGAAATTCCAAGCGCCAAATCTTTGGCGACTGCAATTGTATCAAAAATCAATAGACATTGTGTTGTATTTCTTTAAAGTAATGAGATACCATTCATAGAAATACAATACAATGATCCACTTACTTTAGAATACGAGTATATCCAAAATTAAATAAAAACTTTAAGAACTAATAATCTTGTTCAGAAGAAATGGATTTTATTAATAGTTCATCATTTTAAAGAGTTAGTGTTGATATTTAATTCAAAATAACGTAAACTGGTAACAAAATATTATTTAACTGTAGAAAAGTGTGTGTAGATTATTTGAAATATACAAAAGAATATAACATCACTTAATCTCAAAAAATTACTGAATAAAAGGGAAAAGAAATACAGGTAAAAGATCAAGAAGTAAAAGAAAAGGAGAAAGAATGCCTTCATGTAAAATAAGTAATATCTGATGTAGAAGAGACGAAGAAAGAGCAAATTATTTACATTGCCACATCCAAGCAATATGCCAAGAAAAACTATTTCAAAGTTGGTGGCATATTATCTGAAAATCATCTTCCAGGAAGGTTATCCAGTTATAATAGTGGAAGTCCCAAAGATGATAAAATATTTTATGTCAGAAAATACAAATGTATAGATTACAAATTAGTAGAAAATATGCTTAGCACTTATTTTAGTATACACAAAGTAGACAAAAGAAAAGAAATACAGAATATGGACATCAACAATATGCCTTACTTTGTTGAGATTTTATGTGGCCAATCCAATGATATCGTTGATGAAATAAATGAGAAGAGAAAAATATGTGTGACGAAATGTTGACAGTGCCTTCTACAGAATTTTAATTTATTCTAATGTATTTTTATTCTATATCAATGGAATCAACTGAAGACCTCATCAACAAAAAACTTAGATATAATAATAAGTAAGTTCTTATGATTATTGTTGGAAATAATAATCTGTGGTTTTAAGTGAAAGACATTGCTGACATTCTTGAGTATGAAAATACTAATCAAACCATCATAGTAAATGGAAAAATGGACAATAAAGCAAAATTTGAAGATATTTCCAGACCTTACTCAATAGTAGTCTAACTTGTAATGAAAAAAGAACAATATTTATTAATGAAGCAGGACTTTATTCACTAATTATATCTTCAAAAAAAGAAGAATCAAAATAATTTAAACATGGGTTCGTAATAAAGATGAATATAAACTACAAAATAAAATTAATTAATTAGAAAATAAAGTTGAAAGTATGAGAAATATGGTAAATGAAATTATTAACAATCACGCCACTCCTCCTACCATTAATCGAAACAAACACAGTGAATTTATTTTAATCAAGAAAAATCATATGTGGGAATATCCATATTATGTTATAAAAACTCAAAATTGTTCTGTAAATTCTAGATTGAATGAATTACAAGCAGATTATCCAGAAATGGAAATAATTTTGAGAATCAGGAATCTGAACTCAATTAATCTATATAATGTAATGAGAGAAAGATTACCGATAATGTCTCAAGGAAATCATTTTGAAACAAGTTCAAATGACGATAATGAATATTAAAACACAGCATTAAATAATTATGGAATTTCAGCAGAACAGAGTTGATCTAGTCTCTGAAAATTCTAACTTAACTGTATGGAATTAAAGAGTGGGGAAATTCCCCCTCTAGAGGAAACTAATTATTCTCATGAAGATCGGAATTAAATATCACTTATGATTTATAAAATAACATTATTTTCTTTTATGCCGCTGTTGTATGAATTATCAGAACCCAGTCCTTTAACATAAACTTTATATCCTTTCGTTCTCAAAACTTTCTCAACAAGATAAACATCTGGAAAATTCGTTTTCATTAGTTATTGTTAATAAAAATTTGCGTCAATATCTGTCAATTTGTATGTGACTGGATTAGAATGAATAACATCATCAATTTCGAAAATTTCTGTTGATGAACTGGCAGTATTTCCTTTTCTGAAAAACTCCTTTTAGGTTACTAATTATAACTTTATCACCTTTTTTAAATTTTGGAGATGCTAAACCCACCTTCCAGATGACACCAACATTTATGTCATTAACTTCTATTGGTTTCATTTTTATAGTTAAATGTTTTGTGTTATTGTATTCATCAACAACATTTTTAACCAAGTCAAATCACTTATAATTTCCTGGAAGAGCAAATCTTTCCCACATCTTTTCTTTAAGTGTTCTGTTAAATCTTTCAACAACAAATGCTTTTAATTCACTAAAAGATGAATAATGATTAATGTTATATTTCTTCATCAACTGTTTAAATTCTTTATTGTAGAAATCTTTGCTATGATCTGTTTGTAAATTTTTTGGTTTTCTAGCGATGGATACCTTTACAAAAGCATCAACTACATTCTTACCTGTTTTGTCTTTAACTGGGATAGCCCAAGCAAATTTAGAAAAGATGTCGACAACATCAGTAAATACATATACCCTCGATTTATCTTCGAAATTCCTTTCAAATTTCCAGAATCCATTCCGATTAGGTCAGCTTGCCATAGATGTTCAGTACTGAAAGAAATCACATTTCTTCATTTAAAATTTTTTCTCATTGGTTTTTATAATTCATTAATGATTTCTTCACGAATATTAATCGTGAGAGACTTGCTCACCCCTTCACCAACTGCTAAAGCAGTCTTAGAACTATGTTTGCCTACATTTTTTTAAAAAAAACTTACTCCTTTTAGTTTTACATGCTGTGCAAAGGCCTTCAACCCTCTGTCGTCCATTTTTAGTGGTAATTCTGTGAGGATTACTAGTCTCAGTAAATTTTTTGCACTTCAAATAATAAATGTGATTACTCTGAAGAGCTGAGTGTGCAGCATGATCGTTCATTTAAGTAGGATAAAAATTTAATAATATATGAATTACTTCACCAAATATAATTAACTTTACTTCAACTGGAAGAATTTTAACATAATCTTTTAATCTTATGGTGAGAAAATTTTATTTGTTTACCATTATTGAATGATTACAATTATTTATTTGGTATAGTTTATCAGGCATGCTTACAGAAATGTCAAAGTCATCAGATTTTAATTCTCTGTTCATATTCTTACCAACACCAATTATTCTTTTAGGCTTAAAATCATATTGAAAAGTGTGCATTTTTTGTTCCCCTCCAGTCATAAAAGTAAATTCAATAATTTGTTTATCATATTCTTTATCATTAAGATTACTTAACTCATCGAAGTATGAAGTTAAATCTCTTTTTGAGAAATAATCTGAAAAAGCTTTTTCTAATTCTTTTGGTAAAGTAATTTGATAGACCAGTTTTAGTGTGTATGTATTTTTTATCTGATGCTGCAGTACATTCTGTGACTATAAGCATGGTGTGGGAAAATCTATGGATTGAAAATTTAGGCACAGAAACGGAATTTTGTCACCAACATATATCAGCTCCAATAGCCACATGATTTTGGTGCTACATAAGATTTCCCAGAAGTTCGCTGCACCTTTTGAATGTAATTACATCACTATTACTGATATACCTCAATCAAAAATGTCATGTATTTTTTTTTTACTTTTACTGTTGGTTTTGGGCAGCATCCACGCAGACCACAAAAATCAACAGTTATACATTCATTTAAACTGAACTTAAGTAAATGATCCAAGTAAATTAACATATTTTCTATGTTATAATGTAAAAAGCGTTCTCTTTTCCTATATTCTTATTTGATACTCTGTTATAAAATCGTACAGGAGCTTATATAGTTTTGTGTCGTCTGTTGCTAAAAGGATTTTAATGAATGTAGGCAAAGCATTTCCAGAGGTCGTCAGATGCTGTAATATTTTCGTCGTTTCTTGGTACCTTCTATGGCAGCCGAAGGAGACATGATTAACATCGCCCTCAGTGCCTGCACTTTTTTTGTGTACTCAAATCCTTCTAAAATCTCTAAGTTCTGTACCGAGTATGGACATAACTTCAAGGAGTTTGGATTTTCCTCCTCAATTAGTCTTGATAATTACAAATGTACTCCCTGTTCCATCGTTTTGTTTAAACCCATCTGCATAGATCTGTCTTTACAGTGGGCATGCTGCTAGGTTGTCAGCTAGAATTTTCTCATTTTATGAAAATTTCCTGAGTGGAAGGTGCATCTCTCTATTCAGCTTCACTAAGGGCATTCTGAAGCAGCTTTTATTTTCAGAAGTGGCAATGTGTTTACAGAAAGAAGAATCATTGAAGGAAAATTCTGCTAAAGGTGGAAGTTTCTTCTTAATCCACCACCTACCTGCATAGCACTTTGTAGTGAGATCACTAACCTTTGTTAATAAATTATAATTTAAGAAGTGAAAACATTTAAAGAGGAATTTGAAGGTGATATATTTCCTTTGTAGTTCTAATGGCATTTCATTTACTTCGACCAGTAAAGCGTTAGTTGGAGCCAACTGGAGCCAATTTGAATGCTCCAATAAAAATATATTTACTTGCATATTTTCCGTTGCTCAACCGTATTTTGTACACGCGTTTTGTGGCCAACTTTATACTCTGCACTCGATGTCTAAAATGAGTTTGGCTTAGAACTTCTAAGAGATAAATGCAAGTACATTTAGCTTACTTCCGAGAAGTTTCACAGGTCAGATGTGCAAATTGATTTCCTATAAGAAAAGAAGGGATAGCAACCGCTATTTTTTTAGCTTTTGTACTGCCCTAGTTCGGACTGCTGAGTCTCTAATTTAATGAATTACGCTGTGCTGGAAGCATAAAATGGATTCCTAGTACGTCCAAGTGAAAGTGTTCCGAAAAAGCATCGAATCTGGAATTGTGACATGGAGGATATTAGCGATTTATCACAGAATGAAATATTTTTAGAGTTTAATTTTTTCTGTTTCTCCCTTCTAGTGTTCTATGTTTAAACTTAGTTCACTCTTCGAGAACCAAATTATCAAGTCTATACTGAGGTGACAAGTCATGGATAGCGATATGCAAATACTCAGACGGTGGTAGATCCCATACACAAGGTATGTAAGAGTAGTGCATTGGTGGAGTTGTTATTTGTGAAGTACAAATGTTTAGAAGACCCATGTGAAAAGGTTTCAGACTTGATAATGGCCGTACGACGGGAGTTAACAGACTTTGAACGTGAAACGGTAGTTGGCGCTAGATGCGTTTCGGAAATTGTTCGAGAATTGTATATTCCGAGATCCATAGGGTCAAGAGTGCCCCGAGAAAACCAGATTTCAGGCATTGCCTCTTACAACGGACAATGTAATGGGCAACTGTCTTAGCTTAACGACCGTGAGCAGCTGCAGTTGCAAAGAGCTGTAGGTGCTAACAGACAAGCAACACTGCGCGAAATAACCGCAGATATCTATGTAGTTGCCATGTTTCGGAAAGTAATCATGCAGTTGTTTTGAAAGTTACAGATTTTGTGTATGGTTTTGTATGCTACACAGTTGCAGAGTTTCTTTCCAAATTATTACTGCTGTGTGCTCAGGGTATAAATGAATGCATATATCTAGAAAAAAGATTGAAGAATGGTGTAAATATTTTTTACATACCGGTATTGTGTTCTGTTACTGTGCTGTGTATAGCCAACAGTGGTGTATTTGTCACTTCTGTTGTAAATCCCGTTTCACCCAAGTTCTTCTAAACATTTGATATTACAAGAACTTTGTGAGGTTGGGGAAGCTAGCAACAACATGCATCATTCTCTGTAACATTTCCGAAACGTCAGGAACATAAGATCGTAAGCTTTTTTTGTGACTGAAAACTTAGTTGCTGGATGGACAGTATAGTTAATTACGTCTTCTTTGCATGATAAAGTTTTTGACAGTTGCAATAAGCATACTCCAATAACTGCTTTTGTTTCTTTCTGGAAACTAAAAGAAGTATGCTTTCTCATTAGAAAGTATGGATTACAGCTGGAAAGGTTTGTAATTCCCTGTGAACAGACAGTTATTTGTTTTAAATTATAGCTTCAAGTTATAATAGGAGTGCTTTATATGCAAAGAATAAACTACAAATCAATCTTGGTATGCTTTTATATATGAATAGTCATTTTCCAAATATTGGATATACAGCAGATAATTACATATTTTAAATTATAACTTGCAATAATAGCATAGATAGGGTGTAAAGTGTCAATTAATCTGACACTAAACCTTAGAAATTGGAATGTAGAAGGGTAGTCACATGGCTAATGCGATGAAACTGGACACCCCCCTCTCTCTCCCCCCTCACCCTCCCACCCCAACACAGAAATCTTGGTTGTGGTGAGACTGACCTGTAGCGAAGCGTAATGTTTACATTCGCCCCTTATTTAACTGCACTTTTCCATATTTAACCCATTTTTTGTTGTAAAAACTAAAACTGCACGGTAAATTTAGAAAACGTATATTAGATAATGGGCAAGTCTCCAAGTGCTTTGATTCAACTATGTACATATATCATAAACAAACTACGAAAAAACCTAAGGGAGGGTCTGCTACGCAACTCTGCAGAATTTGGCTTTATGAGTAGCTATACGTAAACAGAGTAATCTGATTCATGAGAACACAAAGCAGCGTATTGGCTATCATTTTAATAAACATACGATCATCCATAAACCTGATTGCATATTCGTTGCCTGCGTGATTTAGATCGCAATATACCTGCTGTGTGGGGTGGTGTCTCTCTGCACGGTACAACACAGCTTTTGCTTTGAATGTGAAATTAATGATACTACCGAAATTAACGTAATCTTCCTGTAGAACGGTCGTCTCTGAAATTATTGTTATTCTTCGAAAGTTTTCTGTAGAAAAGGGTGTACTATAACACAGAAGATGGATCCTAAACTAAATTTTACAGAAGGTAAACGTTACTTGTAAAATCTTTGCTACTGACCATCTGGGGCTAGAGTATTTAAATTAAAGCTATTGACACTGTCAAAAGACGTTGTACATAAAGTGTCTGTGCACTATACTCAGAGGTAATACTGCAAATAAACGCGCACGGTTGCAACTTCGTAATTTTCTTAACGACTGCCACGTACCACGCTCCTTCCCTTCGACTTCAGAAACCATGGCGGAGACTTGCGCGGTCTGCTTCACTCTAGTCGCGGTGATGCCTCTCTATGGTATTCTATTTCTCTGGTTACGACAATGTGGAAAAACTTGTTGTTAATGGGCTATGGCAGCAGACACCGACACGGTTGCCTTTGCTAACAACACGACATCGCCTGCAGCGCGTCTGCCGAGCTCGTGACGATATCAGCTGGCCTCGAGACGACTAGAAAACCGTGGAGCGGTCAGATGAATTTCGGTTTCAGTTGGTAAGAGCTGATGGTAGGGTTATGGTGTGGCGGAGATCCCACGAATCCCTATACCTAGCTTATCAACAAGGCACTATGCAAGCTAGCAGTGGCTCTATAATGGTGTAGGCTGTGTTTACATGGACTGGACTGGATCCACTGGTCAAACTCAACCGATCATTGACTGGAAATGTTTATGTTCGGCTGTTTAGAGACCACTTCAGCCATTCATGTTCCTAAAGAGCGATGGAACTTTTACGCTGTGTCACGGGGGCCACAGTTGCTCGCGATTGGTTTGAAGCACGTTCTGGACAATTCGAGCGAATGGTTTGGCCAGCCAGAACACCCAACATGAATTCCATCATACATTCACAGAACATAATCGAGAGGTCAATCCATACTCAAAACCCTGCACCGGCAATAATTTCGCAATTACGGACGGTTACAGAGGCAGCACAGCTCATTGTTCCTGCAGGGGACTTCCAACGACTTATTGAAGCCATGCCACGTCGAATTGCTGCACTGCTTCGGGCAAAAGGAGGTCCGACGGGATGTTAGAAGGCATTCTATGACTTTTGTCACCTCAGTGTATATACTCATTCTCCATGACATGCTATTCTTACAGTTTACTACTGTGATTAGTTTTAAAAAAGCAAAATGGTATGGGTACCTGTGTATCCGGAAGTAATGAGTCAGACAATCGTATATAATTATTGTCTGCAGGCGGAAATCGCTCTAAATGTGTATATATTCAGTGGACTGAGGGACAACACATTCCCACTCAATCGAATTTATCTAGCTCTTGTTTTGTAAATATATGGCCGTACGTTCACATTAAGTGACCTCTTTCTGATATCATAAATGGAATTAGACCTTTTTGACACTTACGTATTAAAAGTAACATTCTTTCTCATGGCGTATTCCTATTTACATCAGTATCAGGAACATTTTTCACCACAGCTGTTACTAATAAATAAATGTCCAAAAACATGGCAAACAACTGCAGTATTCTAGTTTCGATCATGGAGCAAAATGTAAGCAAGCAGTGTAATTCATAACTCACACGACGAATTCGGTTCGATGTTAGTGGCATGATCACTCAAATATTTCTCCTTCATGATACATATCACCCAGCTGATACTGATGGTAGTTTTCCTCATTGGACACTATAGATATAATTTTAATGAAAATGTTCGTTATTTGTTCAAAGAACGCTATTTGATTGATACATTTTAAATTTTCTGTATTTGCACTCCATGCAGCCTTGTAGTTAACATCAATTCATAGTTATAACTGTTCCAGCGTAACCACAAGCGCCGGAACAAAGACGAAGAACGCAAGACCAGAGAAGGCGGTGAAACGACATTGGCCAATGGTGCACTGATTAGGACCAAGCCACGCCAGGAGCGACACCTGCGAGAAGTGAATATAAGCGCCACTCCTGCCAGCTTTGGCTGGACATTAGTGGAATGTATTCGCAGAGCATGCTACAGTAACAGCTAGTAGTGATCCTTAACAGTTGCTTCTCTGGACTTGTGTATAGGGACGAACATAACTGTTTTCATGTCGCCCATCGTTCACGACTACTATTTGTAAATCTCCAAGTTAAGTATTGTCAATCTGCTTTATAGAAATAAAACTACTAATATTGTTTGCTTTAACTGTTGTATAGCATTCCGAGTATGCTGCATCCCTTAGGCACCCTGCACGAGACAAGTGGGCGAGACCCAACAGTAACAGTCCTTAATCAGATGTACAAGGGCATACTGAAAAGTAATGGCTCCGAATTTTTTATGTGATAACTCTTAAAACTTTTTATTCTTCATGTCTACATATTTATTTCTAAACATAGTTACCCTGGCGACGAACACATTTCTCCTAATGAGACACCAGTTTGTTGACACCGTCAATGTACAAGTTTTGATTTAGTTGATGGAGCCACAGCCTCACTTCTGCTTGCACTGCTTCATTGTTATCAAAGTGAAATCCACGGAGGTGTTCTTTAAGTTTTGAAAACAAATGAAAATCAAATGGCGCCAAGTCTGGATTGTATGGAGGATGATCTAAGACAGTCAACCAAAGGCATCAAATCGTTGCACGTATCGCAGCGCTCGTGTGCGGTCTGGCATTGTCATGTTGAAAGAGAGGGTGCTCCATCTATCTCAATTACAGCACACTGTTTCTCACACACTGACATAGTTACGTTACTCGCCGCCATGTTATACACCCTCTAGTTATAAGGGCTGGAACAATGCATACACAAAGAACAAAGATGTAGAATATTAATAACATATGTTTTATCTTAAAAGTTTGAAGAGCTTTCACATAAAAAATTTGGAGGCGTTACTTTTCATCAAGCTCACAGTTCTCGATAATGTCTGTTAAATAATATTCTCTTCAAGTACTTTCTGCTGGTAATAAATAGAAATTTTAACTCATTCTTTTTATATTCGCGTTCACAACGAGAAAAGCATGGAAGTTTATTTATTTTGTTCTGTGCCCATTAAATGGTCACATAAAATCGCTTCTTTTCTTCTAAATATTACTGCGTTATATCAGTCACTCTGGTAAATGTGATTACAACATACCTTCCTTCCCTCTGTTCTATTCTGTTTCTCACAAAATTTGTCGCGACAATTAGCAGAATCTCTGACGCTCAGTGTAGTTCATTTGTTTGCTTCACTTTCGTGCATCGCAGACATGAATAGCTCAAACAAATAAGAAATAAAGTAAAACTAGAACAGAATAGCGTAAGCCTACCAACTCGCATCACATTTCCTTTTTTTTTTTTTTTGTTTCAGATTATCCTCACATTCTCACATTAAACACTAGTGGCTTTTGTAATTCGTATGGCTTGTTGGACGTTTGATAGCCTACATCTACATCTACTTCTACATACATACTCCGCAATCCACCATACGGTGCGGGGCGCAGGGTACCTCGTACCAAAACTAGCATCTTCTCTCCCTGTTCCTCTCCCAAACAGAACGAGGGAAAAATGACTGCCTATATACCTCTGTACGAGCCCTAATCTCTTTCATCTTATCTTTGTGGTCTTTCCGCGAAATATAAATTGGCAGCAGTAAAATTGTACTGTAGTCATCCTCAAATGCTGTTTCTCTAAATTTCCTCAATAGCGATTCACGAAAAGAACGCCTCCTTTCCTCCAGAGACTCCCATCCGAGTTCCTGAAGCATTTCCGTAGCACTCGCATGATGATCAAACCTACCAGTAACAAATCTAGCAGCCCGCCTCTGAATTGCTTCTATGTCCTCCCTCAATCCGACCTGATAGGGATCCCAAACGCTCGAGCAGTACTCAAGAATAGGTCGTATTAGTGTTTTATAAGCGGTCTCCTTTACAGATGAACCACATCTTCCCAAAATTCTACCAATGAACCGCAGATGACTATCTGCCTTCCCCACAACTGCCATTACATGCTTGTCCCACTTCATTTCGCTCTGCAATGTTACGCCCAAATATTTAATCGACGTGACTGTGTCAAGCGCTACACTACTAATGGGGTATTCAAACATTATGGGATTCTTTTTCCTATTCATCTGCATTAATTTACATTTATCTATATTTAGAATTAGCTGCCATTCTTTACACCAATCACAAATCCTGTCCAAGTCATCTTGTATCCTTCTACATTCACTCAACGACGACACCTTCTCGTACACCACAGCATCATCAGCAAACAGCCGCACATTGCTATCCACCCTATCCAAAAGATCATTTATGTAGATAGAAAACAACAGCGGACCTACCACACTTCCCTGGGGCAGTCTAGATGATACGCTCACCTCCGATGAACACTCACCATCGATGACAACGTACTGGGTTCTATTACTTAAGAAGTCTTCGAGCCACTCAAATATTAGGGAACCAATCCCATATGCTCGTACCTTAGTTAGGAGTCTGCAGTGGGGCACCGAGTCAAACGCTTTCCGGAAGTCAAGGAATATGGTCTCCATCTGATACCCTTCATCCATGGTTCGCAAGATATCATGTGAAAAAAGGGCGAGTTGCGTTTCGCAGGAGCGATGCTTTCTAAAGCCGTGCTGATGCATGGAGAGCAACTTCTCTGTCGCAAGGAAATTCATTATATTCGAACTGAGAATAGGTTCGAGAATCCTGCAACAAACCGATGTTAAGGATATTGGTCTGTAATTTTGAGGATCCGTCCTTCTACCCTTCTTATATACAGGTGTCAGCTGCGCTTTTTTCCAGTCGCTCGAGACTTTACGTTGGGCAAGAGATTCGCGATAAATGCAAGCTAAGTAAGGAGCCAATGCAGTAGAGTACTCTCTGTAAAACCGAATTGGAATCCCATCAGGAACTGGCCATTTATTTATTTTCAACCCCAAGGATGTCTATCACTATGTCCTCCATAAGGGAATCTGTACGAGACTCAAAGGGCGGTATGTTTGTACGATCCTCCTGCGTCAAAGATTTCTCAAATGCTAAATTCAAATTTTCAGATTTCGTTTTGCTGCCATCCGTTGCCAGGCCAGACTGATCAGTGAGTGACTGAATGGAAGCCTTCGGCTCGCTTACCGATTTTACGTAAAACCAGAATTTCCTTGGGTTTTCAGCAAGATCTTTTGCTAAGGTATGACGGTGGTAGTGGTTGCATGCTTCGCGCATCGCTCTTTACGCAGTTCACGACCACAAAAGTTTAGGAGAAAAACTCCGTCCCCTAATGCCATATGATTTTTTTTCTCAGAAGTGGTATGCCGAACAGTACCTCGCTTAAACGGTGGAAGTAACGTATGAAATTCGATTGTTGTTTCTCTCTTCATGGCAGTTAACAAACACATTGACAAAAAAATTTATAGAGTAGTGACAGATACTTCAAAATTTTTATGAAGCTTTTCGTCGCCTGTTCTTACTGTCAGCAACACAAACATAACACTGTGCTGTACAGTGTTTCATTATAGCCACCAAAAGTGAGCAATAATACATCTGATAGGCGACATCCAAGACAACTAAGCGGTCTTCAGGTCCAGTCAAAAGGATTCCAATTTAGTTTGAAATATTCATAAGTGCCAGCCTGCAGTCTGGAGACGACTGCAATTCTGACAAGATTAAAAGTTCTCATTATACTATTAATTCAGACTGTTCGTTGTTTTTGATAACTCACGCTTCATCCAATGTTTGTTACAATGTTGGATGATGGTATGCTTGTTTTTCTATGATGAACCGGCTCG
The DNA here is from genome assembly GCF_021461395.2 of Schistocerca americana. Taxonomy (NCBI): domain Eukaryota; kingdom Metazoa; phylum Arthropoda; class Insecta; order Orthoptera; family Acrididae; genus Schistocerca; species Schistocerca americana. The sequence goes on from NC_060121.1 coordinate 463,828,464, forward strand.
TCCGTCAGCGAGTGCAGAAACTCTGTCCCTTTACTGCACATTATTTGTAAGATATGAACTGCAAAAATCTCTCGCATGTGGGTATCAATATAGAGCTATTCTTACACAGCATACTGTTACACTACATGAATATGTGTTTGCTGAGAACCTTTCTGGGAAGCTATACATCGTATCGACGAAATAAATCTCGAGTGAACAGCCTGGAGTGAGTGTGCAAAGGACACAATATTTCGGCAATCGACCTTGTTGCTATCATCAGGTGTGCTGATGTACACCTGATGACGGCAACAAGGTCGATTGCCGAAATATTGTGTCCTTTGTACACTCAATCCAGGCTGTTCACCCGAGATTTATTTCGTCATCAAATACGACTGGAGAAATTGAAAAATCACTATACATCGTAAGTTAATACAATAAATCAGCGCTAGAATCATGATAACTCTGCTAATCTTTAACTGGTGGTAGCAGACGAGGCACGTTGAATAAATACTCTTTATCTAAGTGGCTCTGTTAAAAAGATGTTGGATTGTATCAGAGAAAAGTTCTCACAAAAGGCTTCGTGGTGAATTCACTACATCTATTACGACGGTAACATAGTAGTGAACCCACACTAGTACCAGCATTTTACCATACACTGGGTAATTTTAGGATCCACTACCATTAGTTAAATCAGTGTTGCACAAAATATTCTAAAGAATTAAGTAAAAGCGAAGACCCCTGCTATCGGCTGATACACATCTATAGAGCTGCAAGTTAAGCGTTCATGTTTTCGTGTATTTTCCTCATTGTATATAGCTTAAATTTCATGCGGGTTTTTCTGTTTAAGAGGTTTCATCTCGTGTTTTTGTAAGTGTAAATTCATTCAATCTGAAGCGCTACAGTTTGGAACCGCGCGACCTCTACGGTCGCAGGTTCGAATCCTGCCTCGGGCATGGATGTGTGTGATGTCCTTAGGTTAGTTAGGTTTAAGTAGTTCTAAGTTCTATGGGACTGATGACCTCAGATGTTAAGTCCCATAGTTCTCAGAGCCATTTGAACCATTTACTTCTAAACAGCCAGCTACATAGCTCCTTATAGCATCAACGCCCATTGATGACACACCAGGAGGGTGGCAAGTCGCATTTCTAAGACTCTGTCTGCTTTTATAATTTATGTCTTCAGTTAGACTAGCTACGTTGGGTAAGATGTGCGCTTGTGGTGTGAGGATGCAGGAGGAGCTAGTCGCAGTTAACGAACAGCTGAATGCGGTTTTGGCTATGGTCAGTCACCTTCAGGCTGTTTCCTCAGGGTGTACCAGTAGCAGAAACTCTGGGGCTTCGCATGAGACACCTCAGGTGCCGCCTTCTTCGTCCAAAGGCTCTGTTGTCGAGGTACCTCCTAGTGTATCTGACATGGTGGATCTGGCCTCACAACGGGATGAATGGCTAGTGGTAACTCGTTCACGTCGCTGGAGGCGGAGAGTCTGTGTGATGGATGGAGAATTAGGGGTCTACTAGCTAACGGGAGCTCCAACGTCAGGTGTGTTATTGGGCCCCTTAGATATATAGCGTTCAGGGCTGGAAAAAAAGCCCATGTGCACTAGGCATGCCTGCCAGGAGAACCTCATCCAAGATGTAGAGGTGGCCCTGTGTGCAGCTATCGAGAATGCAGGGTGCAGTCGTCTGCAAGTTGTGGCTCACTTCAGCATAAACGACATCTGTCGAACAGGTTCTGAGCCAATACTCAGTTCATACAGGCTGCTGGCGGAGGTGGTGAAGGCTGTTGGCCCCGTGCAAGGGGTGCGAGCAGAGAAATTTGCAGCATTGTTCCCAGAGTTGATAGGGTCCCTTTGGTTTGGAGCCGAGTGGAGGGTCGCAACCAAAGGCTTCGCCGATTCCCTGACGGTCTTGGCTGCATATTTCAAGACCTGTATTATAAGGTGGGGATTTGTAGGAATTCCCTTGATAGATCAGGGGTGCACTACACAGAAGAAGCAACTACTCGGGTAATAGAGTATTTGAAGAGTCCACAAGAGGGTTTCTTAGGCTAGAATGTAGTTTGAGGTACTCTGATGAACAGTCACCAGTCGATATGCAGCAAAAGAAGTCAGAACGTGTTCAGGGTAAAGACATTTGGATTGTCAAAACTTTATCAGTAAATTATGGAGGTATTCATAACAAAGATCCTGAATTAACTGTCCTCCAGAAAAGTTCTCGCCCTCAAATTATTCGTGGGGCCGAGAGCTGGTTGAAACCCAATGTGGAAAGCTCTCAGACATTTAACGAGTCGTGGAACGTATAAAGGAAAGACCATAGGAGGAGTAGTGTTCATTGGAGTTGACCAAAAAAAATTGTCTCTGTTGAGGTCGAAGTTGAGTGTCACAGTAAAGTTATTTGGTCGCTTATAACAGGTGTAGGTGAAACCAAGTTAATTGTTGGGTGTTTTTACCCTCCTTCGAAGTCCGCTGTGATTGTTCTGAACTCATTCCACGAAAGTCTACAGTAGTAGCGCGTAAATAACCAGACCACACAATATTAGTGGGAGGTGGCTGTCGAGTATAGACTGGGATGTCTACGGATCCATTGCAGGATTGTAGACACACCGTCGTGCGAAGTACTTTTTCTGAAAACTGTCTTGAGCAGCTAGTTCGGCAGCACGCAAGCAACGACAATTTCTTAGACCTTGTAGCTACAAATAGGCAGTACCTTATCGATAACATCAGTACAGCAACGAGGATTAACAGTCATGATGTCATTATAGCAACTATGGTTACGTTAGTTAATAAATCATTCAAGAATTCTAGGAGAATATTTCTGCTAGAAAGAGCAGACAGTGAACTGACATTTAGTTCTGGTAAGATGTTGAGTGGTACTTAAGTAAATAAATTAGTGAAATCAAAGTGAACTAGAAATTAGAATATAAATGGAAAACTTGGTTTAGTTTAGAGAGTTACATACTGGCATTCAGCGGGCAGAACAGCAGAGACAATGACCATGAAGTCAGCTAGTTCCACATAAGCGGGCGCTGTCGATTCAGCCGTCAGGGCATCGCCCGACCGGCTCACGTGTTTCTCAGTTGTCGCATGTGAGCAAAGGCCCTCGCCTACATTCCAAGAGCCAATGGCCGACGTTAAGAAGATTCTTCGAGAAGCTTTTCAACGTGACGGAAGAGGCAATGACCGGCTCACGTGTTTCTCAGTCGTCACATGCGATCAGAGGCCCCCGCCTACATTCCAAGAGCCAATGACCGAGGTCAAGAAGATTCTTCGAGAAGCTTTTCAACGTGACAGAAGAGGCAATGGCCGTGAAGTCGTTCACCTCCAGTAAACTGAAGTGAATAAATACACGAGACGCGGTGGGCCCGACAGTTGAAGACAGATGAAGACAGAGGAAGACAGATGAAGACAGATGAAGACGAAGACGAGAGACGAAGGAAGAAAAGAAGAGTAGCAGTAGTTTTCAGTCAGTTTCGGTGCTGAAGACCGTCATGCAAGAAGAGACTGCATCATGCACAGACGCACCAAGTCCGCCGCTGTAATGGAATAGCAAGCAGCAGCCGCGGCGCCAGAAGACAGAAGTTAAAAGGTATTTGAAGTCTGGTTTTTACATACCCGGGTGACTCGTGAGGACGGGAAGGAGACGGCCTCAGATCAGTAGTTACCTGTGAGCTGGGATGAAGACCTGACAGCCGAAGACTGGCAAGCGGGAGTCCGTGGTTCGAGTTCGGAACACTGGCCTTCCCCCGCCGCGCCGCTCCGCTGGTCGACGCACAACACACGCGGTCGCTTAGAGAAGAGAAACACTGGGACGCCACATTCAAGGTATCACCATCCGATGCACGACGTCGCTCGCAATAATTAAACGGGACACCTCGCGCTGCGCGTCTCCGGTCAGCTGGGCGAGACGGCGACACGAGATACACACCGCTACGCGTAATCAGACGCCGCCGCCGCCGCCGCCGCCACTGCCGCTGCCGCAGCAAGAAGACTTCACAAACGACACAGCCGCCGCTCTCCGAACCAGAACGTCCCAGTAAGATACAGTTGTACGAAACTTTCAATAAAAGTTATCTTACGTAAAAATGATGTTTCATTCGACCTCATACCCGAGCCAAGGGAGAACCCACCCTGCCCACATGTTGTAAGAGAGAAAAGTTAATTTATTTAATATTTTCACCCTGACAGAATGCTTTAGAATGCTCATCCTGACAATTGACAGCATCCAAAGAGAAACCCAGTTACATTGTGTGACAGAAGTGTCACATTTAGTAACACAACTGTTACATTGAGTGTCATAAGCCGTTTTAGTTGTTACAGATGGACGTAGAGGAAGTATGGGCAAATTTTAAGCAGAATGGTTCAAAATGGCTCTGAGCACTATGGGACTTAACATCTGAGGTCATCAGTCCCCTAGAACTTCGAACTACTTAAACCTAACTAACCTAAGGACATCACATACTTCCATGCCCGAGGCAGGATTCGAACCTGAGATCGTAGCGGTCGCGCGGTTCCAGACTGAAGTGCCTAGAACCGCTAAGCCACATCGGCCGGCTTAAGCAGCGTGCTCTGGAGAGTTATGTGCCTAGTAAGTGGTTTAAGGATTGAAAAGACATACCATGGTTTAATAATGAAATTCGAAAAGTGCTGAGGAAGCAGAGGCTTTACACTCTCGGTTCAAAAGAGAATACGCAAATGAAACGCACAAATGACAACAACAAGAAGTTAGCAGAGATTCGTGCTTCTGTGGAAAGATCTACGCACGAGCCGTACAAAATCGTACAAACATACCGTCATTTGACCATCGGACAGACTCACGTGTGGACGACACACTAAGAAGCTTACCCCACATAGAGAAACAACTGAATGATTTGAAAGCAAATAAATCACCAGGTCCGGATTGTAACCTTTCTTTCCATATCTGGTCTTTTTTGAAAATAAAATTTATTCGAACTGTCCATGAACGATTATAGACCCTGTTTAGACATTTATTATTGAGCTAATGTCTGACCATTCGTAGTAGTGAATCGTATGAAAGAAACTTTGTTAATAAAAACCGAGTTACGGAAAAACTATGGTGTCCTATGATTTCGAACAGAGTATCACGAGAAATGAATCGTGTATTGGATTATCTCTGGAGAATAATAACAACAATAATAATAGCTTATTTCACATTAATATTAAAGGGTATAATTTTCAACAGACAAAACATCGTGTTGTGTTAAATAAACCCTGTGTCATTTGAAGGCATTAATTCGGTGTACATGTGCTAGGCTAATCAAGAATACTAGTTCATTTTGAAACGCTAATCGGCCGCCTAGTAGCTGTTAATAGCCATCTTTGGTGGCAACTGCTAAACAACACAGCTAGGCAGTAGTAGTAATTTGAATCTAAACTTATTAACGAAAGAGATTTTAAAAGATTTGCGTAACGCCGAATATAGACTCAAATTAGTTGCAAAGAGTGTACATTATCAACAAACATTGACTGTAATAACAGACTGTGTTGTGTCGCCTAGCTTTCACTACATCGACAAGGTGAAGAATACAGGCTGGGCATAGAATAAAGACATTACACTTTCGCTGATCGTGGAAGTGCCAGCAGACATAGAGTACTCTATAGTAATGGCTCCTTATTCAGCTTGCATTTATTGCGAATTTCTAGCCCGGGGCAAAGACCCAAGCTACAGGAAAAAAACCACAGGTGACTCCTATATATAAGAACGGTAAAATAATGGACCCGCAAAATTACGGACAACTATCCCTGACTTAGGTTTGCTGCAGAATCCTTGATCATACTCTGAGTTCGAATATAATAAATTATCTTCACCGAAAGGCTTATGTCCACAAATCTGCATGGTTTTAGGAGGCATCTGTCGTGCGAGACTCAGCCTGCCCTCTTCTCACATGGTATACTGCGAACTATGGATGAAGGACTACAGACAGATTCCGTATAGCTAGATTTCCGGAAATCATTGGACACGGTGCCCCACTGTAGGCTGTTAACGAACGTACGAGCATATGGAATAGGTTCACAGAAATGTGAGTGGCTCGAGGACCTTTTAAGTTATAAAACCCAGTATGTTGTCCTCTACAGTAAGTGTTCACCAGAGACAAGGGTATCTTCAGGAGCGTCCCATGGAAATGTGACAAGACCACTGTTGTTCTCTATATACATAAATAAATTGGCAGACAGGATGGGCAGCAATCTACGGTTGTTTGGTGATGATGTTGTGGTGTACCGTAAGGTGTTGAAGTTGACTGACTGTAGGGGGATACAAGATGACTTACAAAAAATTTCTTGTTGATGTAGAAGAAAAAAATAAGTTAATGCAGATGAGTAGGAAAAGAAAAACATAAATGTTCAGATACAGCCTTAGTAGTATCCCGCTTGACACTGTTGCATTGTTTAAATATCTCGGTGTAACGCTGCTAAGCGTTAGAAATTGAACGAACACCAGAAAGCCGTGGTAGGGAAGGCGAATGGTCGACTTCGGTTTATTGGGAGAATTATAGGGAAGTGTGGTTCATATGTAAAGGAGATCGCATATAGGGAGCAGGTGAGACCTGTTCTTGAGTACTAGTCGAGTGTTTAGGATCTGTACCAGGTCGAATTAAAGTAAGCCATTGAAGCAATTCTGAGGAGGGCTGCTAGACTTGTTACCGGTAGGTTCAAACAACACATAAGTGTTACAGAGATGCTTCAGGGATTCAAATAAGAATTCCTGCAGGGAGGGCGGCATTCTTTTCGGAGAACACTACTGCAAAAATCTAGAGAACTGTAGTGGCAACTTCTACCACCGAATGTATCAGGATGACCAAATGTAGCAGGAAGAGGTAGAAGGCGCCGTATTAAGACTCATCCGAGCTTTTCAAGTGATTTATTGTTTCCAACTACAGTGTCCTCATACACCTCGGTCAGCCGCCCGCTCTCAGGAGCTCAGTTCGACAGCACACCTGACGATGGCGACATGTCTGATGGCGACATGTCTGATCGCCGAAATATTGTGCCCGTTTATGAACCAGCAGTATACCTGTGGACTTCAAATGGTTCAAATGGCTCTGAGCACTATGGGACTCAACTTCTGTGGTCATAAGTCCCCTAGAACTTAGAACTACTTAAACCTAACTAACCTAAGGACATCACACACATCCATGCCTGAGGCAGGATTCGAACCTGCGACCGGAGCAGTCGCGCGGTTCCTGACTGAGCGCCTAGAACCGCTAGACCACCGCGGCCGGCTACCCGTGGACTGTTCGAGCATTATATTGTCTTAATGTTCAAAACAGATCCCAAACCTTTTTCGATTTTTCCAAGCTAAAAATGCGGAATAAAACACATACCACCATATGTTGTAATATGTGTAATATTTAATTTAATTACTGACAGATAAATGAGTGGTTTCAATTATTCAGACCATAGTTGGACTCATTTCTAGTTTCTCCAGAGAAAGACTACAGCGCTTGTTAGTCAGTAGTAATTTATATGGTGAAAAAAAAACATTCTGTATCAGCAGCTGTAATAGAATGTGCTTCACTTTCAGCACATGTTGGAGGAGGTGATTTTCCACTAAATATGTATGCCACTGTACGAATGTCCCTCACGCTGGTGTTCTTTTGCAAAACCTTTTGCATTTTTTCCTGTGCTTTTTCTCCCACGTCACCTGGCTCTTCATCAATTTTCTTTCCATCTTCCTTCAGTAAAGGAATGTTCTTATAGACAGGTCTCCCTGAGCCTTCCAACTCGGAAATAATGCGCACCACAAATATACAGTTGGTTCTAGTACAAACCAAGACCTATTGGATTGAGCAATATTTCTGTAGTTGTTTTGCTGAAGTTACAGAGCGACATTCTCCAGTAGATTTTCAGTTACCTTCTGGACTGTTGGGAAATACTTACTGTAGTATTTTGTTGTCGTTAACCTTGTGCCCAGAGGTTAATAACAGTTTCATGTGACAAGGGAACATACGGAGCTTGTTCTCTGAATACCTATATCTTTGATGGTGCCTTAACAAGAACTATGTTTACTGTGGAGATTTATTTTCTTAGGGAACTCTAGCTGTACTTGCTCCACTGTACAGTTGCTACCATGTTACACGAGTTACATGCAGCATCAAAGGGTAGAAAACCTGAAGTAATTGAAGTGCTGCAAACACACATGTGGTGGCATCTGTGAAGGCTATCCAAGTCATTTCAATATAGGACCTTCAGCCCATTGTTGACAAAGTGTGCATTTGTTTGCTGGTTTTTCTTTGGGAGTTGTTTTGAACAGATCAAATAAGCCTTGAATGGCGCATCTGGCTACAAGTTGCCAACAATCAGATTTCCAATGTACCAGCCAAACTATCAGTAGTTTCATCAACAGAAATCCGTACAACCAAGGAGAGAAGAGAGGATTTTTTACTGTAATGCCGAGGCACCTCTAACTCTTCCCTTGTTTAAATACACTCCTGGAAATTGAAATAAGAACACCGTGAATTCATTGTCCCAGGAAAGGGAAACTTTATTGACACATTCCTGGGGTCAGATACATCACATGATCACACTGACAGAACCACATGCACATAGACACAGGCAACAGAGCATGCACAATGTCGGCACTAGTACAGTGTATATCCACCTTTCGCAGCAATGCAGGCTGCTATTCTCCCATGGAAACGATCGTAGAGATGCTGGATGTAGTCCTGTGGAACGGCTTGCCATGCCATTTCCACCTGGCGCCTCAGTTGGACCAGCGTTCGTGCTGGACGTGCAGACCGCGTGAGACGACGCTTCATCCAGTCCCAAACATGCTCAATGGGGGACAGATCCGGAGATCTTGCTGGCCAGGGTAGTGGACTTACACCTTCTAGAGCACGTTGGGTGGCACGGGATACATGCGGACGTGCATTGTCCTGTTGGAACAGCAAGTTCCCTTGCCGGTCTAGGAATGGTAGAACGATGGGTTCGATGACGGTTTGGATGTACCGTGCACTATTCAGTGTCCCCTCGACGATCACCAGTGGTGTACGGCCAGTGTAGGAGATCGCTCCCCACACCATGATGCCGGGTGTTGGCCCTGTGTGCCTCGGTCGTATGCAGTCCTGATTGTGGCGCTCACCTGCACGGCGCCAAACACGCATACGACCATCATTGGCACCAAGGCAGAAGCGACTCTCATCGCTGAAGACGACACGTCTCCATTCGTCCCTCCATTCACGCCTGTCGCGACACCACTGGAGGCGGGCTGCACGATGTTGGGGCGTGAGCGGAAGACGGCCTAACGGTGTGCGGGACCGTCGCCCAGCTTCATGGAGACGGTTGCGAATGGTCCTCGCCGATACCCCAGGAGCAACAGTGTCTCTAATTTGCTGGGAAGTGGCGGTGCGGTCCCCTACGGCACTGCGTAGGATCCTACGGTCTTGGCGTGCATCCGTGCGTCGCTGCGGTCCGGTCCCAGGTCGACGGGCACGTGCACCTTCCGCCGACCACTGGCGACAACATCGATGTACTGTGGAGACCTCACGCCCCACGTGTTGAGCAATTCGGCGGTACGTCCACCCGGCCTCCCGCATGCCCACTATACGCCCTCGCTCAAAGTCCGTCAACTGCACATACGGTTCACGTCCACGCTGTCGCGGCATGCTACCAGTGTTAAAGACTGCGATGGAGCTCCGTATGCCACGGCAAGCTGGCTGACACTGACGGCGGCGGTGCACAAATGCTGCGCAGCTAGCGCCATTCGACGGCCAACACTGCGGTTCCTGGTGTGTCCGCTGTGCCGTGCGTGTGATCATTGCTTGTACAGCCCTCTCGCAGTGTCCGGAGCAAGTATGGTGGGTCTGACACACCGGTGTCAATGTGTTCTTTTTTCCATTTCCAGGAGTGTAGTTGTCTTCAGCTGGGGTCAGTTCAAGGCCTACTAAAACCTTTCTTTGTGGAAACAGGCAGTTGGCCAGGATTCTATGAGCTATATTTTTTCAAATATTGGTGCAGATTCTTGTAAGAAATTCTAATCTTTTGAAAATAGTACAATAACATTGTGGTGCATTAAAGTAATGTATACCTCTTTAGGAGTTTAAAGCTAAAATGGACAAAAATAGGCGTAAATGTCGAAATATGCTTTTTCAGGTGCCACAAAATTAACGTTTTATGGTTTAACTAGTCATGAAACGCCTAAATACTAGTTTATTTCCAACTAGGAATTCAGAAAAAGACTACGTTTTCATCCAAGTGTCCAGAGTATGGTCGTCAGACACAGATAGCAGCATTTATAGTTTGAATATTGTACCACACATGGTGTAAGCCACAACACAGTATAAAATTAATTATTTGCTACATCTGAATTGTTCTGTGACACTTGACAAATGTCACAGTATACTTTTCACATCATGAATTTGCTACATCTGAATTGTTCTGTGACACTTGACAAATGTCACAGTATACTTTTCACATCATGAATACATACATACATACATACATACATACATACAAGAATACATACATACAAGAAGCAATATTTATGTCACAATGTTATTTCCATACACACTCATATATAAATCGGGTTGGTGCCTAATATGTTACATTGAACTCTGAAATAAGTGCCGCAATGTTATTTCCACTCCTAAATAGTTACAAATAACATGCTAAACATACAGCTGACATTTCAAGTTCAGCCTAAAAGAATGATGTAAGGTGTATCTGACAAAAATTATAATTGTAGAAATCATATGTTAGCTAAAATACTGTGCTAATCAGGCATACACATAAACAAACAGTCTCTATGAATACCAGCTACTGGAAGAATATAATTAATTCCAGTACATGCCCTACTCTTGGTGTAGGGCACAATACAACCTCAAATTACATATTTCAACTTATAAATGGTTCTATGATGCTTGTCAAATATCACAATGGTATCTCCACATCTAAAATGCGAAAGGAGTGTTGTCCTTTCAATCTTAGGAAATGTTATTTTTGGTTTGTAGATTAGACTGTCGTCACCTGAAGACAATGCATCACTTTCTGAACACACACACACACACACACATGCGCACACACACCCACCCACACACAGACACACACAGACACACACACTCCACACACACACTTAACAGAGACAATGAACTGGCGAAACACGATTTTAAGAAGGAAGGAAGGTGTTCTGATGACATTTTATTGTGATGTATCACTTAAGCAGCGCATTCTTGCAGTATACAATGAGAACTTCTGCTATGTTTACATATATCAAAGTATGACCAAAGACAGTGCTCGAAGAACACAGCGATGTAACACTACCAAAGATGATGGTGGACCAAGACAGACGTGAAGGTCGATCTCTCAATAATAAGATCTTTGTCCCTGACATAATTTTTTTTTATTATTTATCAAGTACAAAAGACATGCAGGTAGCTTATTGTAATTCACAAATATAATGGAAAATGTCTGACCACATATTAAATTTCGAACTTTATAGCAAAATAAAATTGTATTATTTCTCAAAATAAATAACATTCTGAGCACAAAACATAAATGGCATTACTGTCAAATATCAACTGTCCAACAGTATTTAAAGTAAAAGTACTTATTGCTTGTATACTGGCACTACTGATAAAACCTTTAGGTTAGCAAGTGAAATTCAGTTGTACCACACTTCACAAGCCTAATGGACCCTCGAATTAAATGTTGCTACAGCTGAATTGTCTGTTTCTACTTGCAGCTTCCTGACTGACACTACCAAAATAAACTAGAGGTTAGCAGATGACCACAGTTCAATCTTAGTACCATGCATTAATGTCATCAAAATACATATAACTGGTTACACAAAATTTCAAAACACATATGGGCCTTACTGCCTGTGTATCTTCACCTAATTGCACTTGTCAATGAGAATCACTAAAGCAAACAACATTCTTATCATATTTACATTCTTCAAAAACTTGTCTCTAAAACTGGAAGTTTGATTGCTGTACCACACTGTACAAGCACAATGGACTTTCAAATGAAATATTTCCACATCCGATTTGTCTGTATTACTTATTTAACAAGCAAGCACCTTGCTTCATTAGTGAATATATGTATTGCAAATTTATTGTAACTATCCCAAGTTCCTTAAATAAATGGCTGGAAGGTGATCTTGGGTGGAATCCAGCTATTGTTCTGATTACGTACTTTTGTGCAATGAATATTTTTTCTGTTAATGATGAATTACCCTAAAATACGATGCCATATGAAAGGAGTGAACGAAAATAGGCATAGTGGGCTAATTTACTGATATTTTTATCAACAAAATTTGCAATTACCTTTGTAGGTACATGGTGAAAAACCCCCCAGATATGGTAAAATTAAAATTTATTAAAAACAAAAATGAAACAGTGATCGACCATAAGTGTCAGGAAAGACATTAATTATGAATGCACAGTAAGGTGTAGACAAATGTAAAAAATCATTCATTTTTCTTTGCACATGATTTTGTTTCTGACTCTCTCGTATGTAGAAGGACAATGAAGATGTACAGCTAAAACTATGATGTATTATGATTGTTAAGTATTATGTGTGTGTCGGAATAAGACAATACTTAAAAACAGTATTAAGTATTTTTATTGAAGTTAGGTGGAACCAAGCAAGGAGGATTTTCTTATTTTTGACATGCACTGGTGTCCTTGAAGTCAGCTGCCTGCATTTACAATTGAAATGTAAGAGAGGAACTCTGATTGGCCTAAATTCGTACATGCAGAACATTTCTAATAATGTAATTGTACTATCGTTTAAATTTGTTTTCATTCACATATGTATATTTCTTATTTCATTATTATTATAACTCAAACCCTAATAGCATAACCAGCAGAACCTAAACATTTCAACAGGTCATCTGTATGTTTCTTCCACTTCAGTTTCTCATCAATGGACACATCCAGGAATTTCGAATATTCTGCCTTAGCAACAGACCTCTGTCCAAAGTCTATATTTATTAATGGTGTTATACTATTTACTGTACAGTATTGTATATACTGTGTTTTCTCAAAATTTAGTGAGAGTTTATATGCAGAGAACCACTTATTAATTTTCTGCACTATGTTGTTTACTACTTCCTTAGCTAATTGTTGCTTGTTGGGTGTGAATACTATACTTGTTTCATCAGAAAAAAGAACACGCCTTTATTTTCATAAATACAGAGTGGCAAGTTATTAATATGTATTAAGAACAATAAGGGACCCAAGACTGAACACTGTGGAATACTGTTTTTCTTTTATTTTTTTTCTTGATACCTTCCCAATTGGAGCAATCTGCTGATTTTTCTGATTTTTGCAGACTATCTGTACGGTTAATTTCAACCCTCTGCATTCTTCCAGTTAAATATGAATTAAACCAATTGTGCACAGTCCCACTCATACCACAACACCAAAGATTATCTAGGAGAATTTCGTGATTCATACAGTCAAAACCCTTTGAGACATCAAAAAAATCTCAATGGGTTATGTTCAGTTATTCAGAGCACTTAATATTTGATCAGTGAAAGCATAAATAGCACTTCCTCTTGAAGAGCCTTTCTGAAAACCAAAACATTTTGTTAGTACTCCATTTTTACAAATATGTGAGGCTACTCTTGAATACATTATGTTTTCAAAAATTTGGTATGAAGCTATCAGAAGTGAGATTGAGCTGTAGTTGTTAGCATCAGTGGTTTAACAATAACACATTTCAGTCTATCTGGAGAAATGCCCTGTTTCAGTGAGTTACTACATATGTGACTGAGAGTCCAGTTTATTGAAGCATTGGTACAGGTCGAACTGATGTACTGTCATTCAATGGACAAAGATGGACAGAAGGATATTTTGAAGATGTTTGGTTTTGCCCTGATGGATCCTGTAACCTATTTGCTGTTAAAATAGCTGCACAAAATGGAATAAATCAAGTAATCGAAAATGGAGACAGATCATCGGTATCCAAAGGTGAAAATGAGATTTATTGTTTAGCTGTAAAGGTTGTCTGTCAAGAGAAGTCTTGTGTTGTTTCTGAAACTGATGACGATTTACAGAGAGGGCATAAAAAACGCTATGTGCACCAGTTTTTGGAGGATTGTAGTATAGAAACAAAGATTGACAGAAGCTTTAGTGAGGGATACATCTGTGGTAAGCCTCATCAGCTAGCATTTGGTGAAAGAGTGCTGAAACCAACTCTACCTGGAGAATTAGTTTATGCAGATGTCCCTTCATGTTCCTCCAATACAATTTTCGCTAGTCCATGTCTCTCCAAGTTCATGTTCACATAAAAAATTTCATTCCTGTATTTCTTGCTATATTTGTAAGCACACTTTTTTGTGATTTAATTTGAATGCTTTTCTTCTTTACTTTTGTTTCCCTCTGGCATACTGAAGCTGTTTTTAATGGCACCTGGAAAACATTTTCACTGTGTTTTCTGTGAGTGAAATTTTAGGCCTAATATACATTTCATAACTTTTGTTTGCGATGTATTTGCACTGTTATACGACTGTATGTATTTCAAGTCCTTCTGTAGTTTATATTGTCACATTGAAAAAATAATTTTTTATTGACCATTTTTATTTTGTACCTGTTTCACAAAACATTTCATCTTTATTTTGCTGCAAAGACTTGCTTTTTACAAGCTAATCACTGTCTGGTATATCCCAGTGTAGCAGTTAAGGAGCATCAACACAATGCGTTTTTCCTGTTCAACTTCGCACATATGCTAATGTTCCCAACAGTGGCACTATGCATTTGTATTTGTGTGTATCTACAGTGGATCCTAGATAGTCGTCAGCGCTGCACAATAATATGGTTCTACTGTATTGCAAGCGGAAAAAGGTAGATAAAAAGTTGGCTCAAGCAGCATCAAAGACCATTCATGAAAACTTGTTGAGGAAGTAGAGGTTGAGCAAAAAAATACTTATCACAGCGTCATGGGATGACAGTCTAACATTTGATACATTACTGGATATTATTTCCCCATAAATTGGCATCACCATACATAGGCAGTTCCCTGTTCTCCACTGCCACACCTACCCAGATAAATTTCTACAGATACCCGTATTCTCATTGTCAAAAAACAAAATACTACAATGGAAGCTGCAGTTCCACCAAGTGGGCACTTATGCTACAATATCTTGCTATTGGCAATTCTTTTGAAAACTTGAAATTTACCAGCACAGCTTCACCTCACAGTACTCAAGACACTTATTGAAATGTGTTAGGCAATAATATGTGCATTAATGAATTAGAATTGTGTAGGTAATATATACACAAAAATAAATCTCTGATATTCTTTTATTCATAACTTTGCATTAATAAAATTTTTAAAAAAGCTTCCTTTGTGTCCATTCCCTATATTTTCTGAGCAACAGATCATATGATTCATCATTCTTAGAACTTCTGTTTTTGTACTTATCTGTCCCAGTATTCCACAATGCTGGCAATGATTTACACATTTCGATATACCCTAATAATAATGCACTTTTGTCTTGTTTTGAAGTCATTTTCTTTGCTACCTACCGTCCTTGGAATGTGTAGCATGCAAGAGATATAGTCAATACTGCCCACAGTTGGAACAATATTTCCAGGTTATGCATATACTTCAAGTTTTAATGTTCTCAATATTATTGTGCATCTTCTCAATCTCACTCCTTGATGGTCAATTTATCATCACCACCAATTAAGCACCATATCAACATCTACAATGTTGTGATCATGTCCTTATTCTGTCATGCAATTTAGGCTGTTGGTAAAAGGTTCTCATATGATAAAAAGTGACAATGACACTCTTTGAGAAGTGCTAGGGTGGTGTGCAACAGTGCCAAACAATGGAGTGTAACAGATAATGTACTACAAGATCTCACTTGCACCTCACTTTGCTTGCAAACTGGAGCTACACCAACCCAACCAGCTGGATTCATGCCTACTCGCATTCAGCTGTGCCATTCATGACTCTAGACCTCATGCAGGTAGGTGCATTGTATCCTACATTGCCTACCTAGAATCATATGAGGCCATGTACGGGCAGTACCTGCTGAGCTGTTCTTCCACTGTGAATGTCACCTTGGCAATCTGTTGGCCACATGACACATCTTAAGCTACCCCCTTTTCAGACAGGTCAACAAACTTTGTGGTTCAAAACTGTTGACAGCATCTTTCTTCAAGTAATGGCATCAGTGATGATATGAAATTTGTCACTCTGTTTAGCCATTTTAGGGATGTGACGTCACCCTCCCTCTCCCCCCCCCCCCCCACCAGCAGAAAAAACTTGAGATTGTGAAAGCCGCTCTACTCTGCCATCTCACCTGCCTTGAACTTGCTGATCGAATATATTGTATCATTCAGCATAGACAATACATAAATAACGTCACCAACTGTAGTGGCAAGCATTGTGATTGACGAAGACAAATGTCAACTTCAAGTTAAAGAAGTTAGCTTCCTTGGACACATTGTAAATGCTTCAGGCATCTGTCTTTACACCATAACTTATAGAGACTATTCAGCTACCACCACCACTGCAAGACTATCTAACACTACATCTGTTCTTAAAAATCTACAGAATACACCTTCCACAGGCAGCCCTCTGCAAGCACCACTAACACAGCCTTCACTGGCAAGAAAATCACTGGGATATGCAAACTCATGTGGATGATTAAGATGCAGACTGCTTTTGACTACATTAAAGGCTGCCTTACGCAGGCCCTCTCTGAGACACAGCTGATCATAACAACAGAAAATGTCAATGACTCAGCCATAGGTACAGTTCTACAACAAGAGGTGGGGGGCATTCAGCATCCACTTCATTTTTTTCTCAAGCAAGCTCATGCCATCACAAAGCAAGTACTCTGCATATGACAGGGAACTATTAGCACTATACAAAGCAGTGTGCTACTTCACGCAAGATGTAGAACGACTCTCCCTGATTATTTACACTGAGCATCATCCACTCTACAACTCTATTTTAAACTCATCCAAGGATCCTTGCCCCTGATCATTTTGCACTTAGATTACTACAGATGTCTGTCTCCTGAAAGGTGCAGAGAATGTTGTGGCAGACTATTTCTTATGCACGAACACCTCGTTATCTCACTTCAACTATGGATAGTTACTGATGCACAACAATGTGATCAACAATTACAAGCCCTCATTCATGATCTATTTATGAATCTATGGACTGAACTTTGACCTATGACAGGTGCGACCTGCCAGGTGCTCTGAGATGTTTCACAAAATTGGACATGTCCTGTTGTACCTCAGCAATTCCACCGAGTCATCTTTGAGCAACACATAACTTGGCATACCCCAGAATTCACCCAACTACTCACCTGGTGTCAGACCAGTTCATATGGCTTAAATGAAGAAAACCTATAAACTTACTGCTCATGCTTGTGTCCCATGTCAAAAGAGAGAAGTTTCATATCAAGAGCAATTGCCCCCTATTCGCTCTGAAATTCCAAAAAGATGTTTTCAGCATGTGCATAGAGACCTCATGAGTCAACTACCGGCCTCAAATGGCTACTGCTACATTCTCTCAACAACTGCTTGTGTCATATGGTGAATTGAATCAACACTACTAAAAGAGATGACAGCTGAATCTACCACCGCAGGCCGATGTGACCGAGTGGTTCTAGGGGCTTGTCAGGAACTGCACTGCTGCTATGGTCGGAAGTTCGAATCCTGCCTCGGGCATGGATGTGTGTGATGTCCTTAGGTTAGTTAGGTTTAAGTAGTTCTACGTCTAGGGGACTGATGACCTTAGATGTTAAGTCTTATACTGCTTAGAGCCATTTGAACCATTTTTTAATCTACCACCAAAGCATTTATTGGAATGTGGATCTGACACTATGGTTCCCCCATTTCGATCACAACTGACCAGAGCCAGCAGTTCGAATTAACCATATTCCTTGAAGTGTGGAATATGACAGCCACTAGTTCATGTGCCACAGTGGGCAATGGACTGAGGCATTACTATGGGTACTTCTGGGAGCCTGCACAAGAAACATGACCTTGGATACTCACTGGCTGAAATCCTATAAAGGGAGACGCTATCTCTGTGCTCCAAGAACCAACAATTACACCTCCAGATCTATCCGACCTGGTCTCTCTGGTCAAGCACACACCGCTCACCTCTGTGCAATTCCACCCCCTTTCACAGGTGGTGCCTGAAGTCTTTCTACCACAAGCACCTAAAGACTGTGACTCTGTAAAGTCACAAGACAACACAGCATGACCTGCCCTACACCCCCTATACTCAGGTCCCAACAAGATGCTTCAAAGAGGCAATCATTCCTTTCACGTATTATTAAATGGGAAACCTACAACAATGTTTGTTAACAAACTCTAACGTATGTGGACACTAAAAGATACCTCACCAGATGACAACTGTTGCCAAGCTCTCGTCCTCTGCTACACTTGCCGCGCCTCCACTACTGGCACCATATCATTGGCATTCGAACTGCTACTGGATGTGAATTCCTCTCCAAAGAACTCAACATCAAACTCATCAAAGATCATCATACAGACCACTAGACTGCAGACAGCTCCATCATCTGACACCACTTGACACTGATAGTGTTGCTCTCAATTCCCACATTTCCACTGACAGTATCCTCATAATCATTGTCCCATGCTACCCTCCAACCAATTTCACATCATTGCTAGTGCCATAAAAGACTCACACTTCTGCCTCAATGCCATAAAACATTCATAATATGGTCGCCCCCACCACATGCCGCATGCCATCCCATCTCCATGACTACCACCTATATGTCATTTGGCATACATCACCTCCCAACGACCATTCTGCTGCTGACAACAACGTTCCTGGAAGACCTCTCCATCTTCATGCAGCCTCACCAACCGCCACACTTCATACAGCCTCCCTCATAGTGTTCTGTGCTACAGGGTGAGGTGGGGGAGGAAACCCTGTGGGAACATTTTGTCAGCAAACACCATCGCTGGCAGTCAACCAGGGCCTTGCACAAAATCTCTCTGACTGCTAGATGACTTTGTTGAGTTCAATTGCTTCTGACATGGATGCTCCTTTCCTTAATAAAAGTGTGTTATATTGTATATGTGTTGTGTTATTATTTTTCATCACCACATTTATACACTGTAACGCTGCAACCATGTAAGAGCTGCTTCATTTCCTCTAAATGGAGGCCATGCATAATTAGACTTTGCTTCCTGTGTTAGGAGGGAATCTCTCACACTGTTTACCAGATGGAAGGTAACTGGGGCCTATGCATGTTTTGTTCTGTAGTATGTTCAGGTGATTCAGGTGCAATAATTTCTATTGATTACACAGGAACCACGCTAAAATTTATAGACGATTATGGACAACGAAAAGTCATATGCAAAGCCACCTCTGAAAATTGTTTGAATAAAAATTTGAGATGTGATGCATTGAGCATCAGTATAGGATAAAAAGTCTCAAGTCATACTACTGTAAAGAATGAGATAAGTCTTAAAGTAGGAAAACACATAAGAAACCTACAAATTCATCAAAACTGCACTGATATGTGACAACTGTGGATGAATATTCTTGCTGTGGCTGCTTAATAGCATAATAATAGAGGAGCCTGACATCTGAACGAAAGAAAAGGTGAGGCATGTGTAGCTCCTCAACAAAAAATACAAGATTGGAAAACGCGACCTCTGTTCTAGTGGATTCAGATTTCTAAGAAATGTCCGCATTTGTCTTGTCTGATCATGTTAATCTATGTTTATAACCTTCCATAGTTAAAGTTGTGTTAACAACTTTTTATACAATAAAATACAAATTATGTATTGAAAGCCAATTAATCTTCACATAACAACTGAGCAACTTAGTTACGTATTTTTCAGTTTCAGGAACATTCATTGAATTGCTTTGTTTGAAATGCAAAATTAACAGTCCAAATTGGTTTATAATATGCCAGTTACCAACTAACGAAATATTATTGCCAGATTTACCACTGCAGTTTACCAAGCAGAGGATCTAAAATCTCACTATCAAAGAGTGGGATGCATAGCAGACTGCTTGTACAATGCGGCAGTGTGTGGACATGAGAACACATGTGCACGCATGTGTTCTTTCTGCAAATTTTTGTGCAAGCCCTTTAATCACACGAGTTATTTGTAAGCTGTCTTCTTTGTAGACTGACTGTGTTTCTCTAGTATCCTACCAATAAACCGACGTCTGGTACCTGGTTTACTCACTACGAAGTTATGTGGTCTTTCCATTTCATGTCCCTACTAAACTTTACACCCAGGTAATTGTAGGAGTATACCGATTTCGATTATGACTCCCGATATTATAAGAGACAACTTTTTTTTTTTTTAGTGAGATGCACAGTTTTACATTTTTGAACATTTAAGACAGGTTACCAATCTTTGTGCCACTTCGAAATCTTATCAAGATCTGACTGAATATTTGTGCAGTGAAATTGGACTGTACTTCATTATACATAACTAAATAATTTGTGAGAAGTCTAAGGTCACTATTAATATGGTCTGCAACGTTATTAATATATTTAATGCGTAGCAAGGGATCAAACACGTTTCTTCTGGGTACACCCAAAGTTATCTCTACATCTGGCAATGACTCTCCATCCCAGATAACTTACTGCATCCTCCCTACCAAGAAAAACTCAGACCGCTCACAAATTTCGCATGATATCCGGTATGGTCGTACTTTTGACATTAAGTGTGTGTGTGTTACAAGTATAACCGCAGATCCCAGACGACAGACATCGTTCTTTCCAACATGTGTCACAATCTGCAGTTGGTGGCATCCACTTCTCTCAATGGCTGCCACAATTGCCTTTTCAACATGTTAAATGAGTCCCCCAGACACACACACTGAGTGCACTTGGTGTTTCTTCCCATCCCTTGCTGCCATTTGTGTAAGAGATAGTATCATTCACCATATGTGTGAACTGCTGACGTTTAATAGACCCCTACCCATTCGAGTTTGCTCGCCTCGACAGCACTTTTCCGAACAGGTGAAGTGAATCCTATTGGCTCAGTTTAAGTGGGAGACAGCACCTCAAACTTCTTTGTTGGTGGGGTGGGTTTAATATCTTCAGTTCTCCTTTGTCTCTGTCTTCTCTGTAAAGAATGTCTGGACCTGTGACTGTCACACCATTCACAATCAAGAGGACGAGTAGTGACAGATTGTATTTCCTGCTGAACAGGCAGTATCTGTGGGAGAGGATAGTACTTGAGGTGCTTTCGTCATTTCTGATATAAGACTGTCAATAGCCCTCGCAATCCATCCATTCACAGCAGTTTCCAATTCCTTGACAGTAGCCTAGGTGATTTCCATCTGCTTACAGATAGCAACTAGCTTGTCCCATGCCTCAGAACGGCATACATAGTGGGGCTGCATTGTGCCTGGTGCAATATTTTACAGGAAAGAAAAAATTAGCTTTAAACGAAGCTTGTTGATTCTCTTTTAATTTAATTTACAGATCTTTTATGCTACAAGCGTTGCCAGTAACCTGTTACAACTGAAGCCAAAAACGATGTATGTATTACGACAGGATATCTTGGTAGCTACAAAATTTACCGTTTCTCTGAAAAGTTTTTCAGATTAAAATCATTAATAAATTCGACAATAGCATTGAATTACGACAAATACATAATCTATATACTACTGTTGAAAGAGAAACTTAATGTGACACAACATGCTAGTTATTTGCAATAATTGTATATCACAAACACAATTTACTGCCAAATAGGTTACATACACACCTGTAGCTTGGAAAAATTATAGAAAAATACGTTGGCAAGCGTATTCTCAAAAATTTCCTTTTTTTTACGAGTAAATGTATAACGAAATTACGGAAGGATTGAATTTGAACAGTAGCCAAACAGTCTTAAACACGCAAGTTAAGTTTACAATTGACAATAAGTTACGAGCTTTTTGCGGCAATCGCAAATGTTCGAAAATACGCAATATTTCACAATACACGCAAGTATTAACGCGATCAATCTGACATTATGTGGGAGCGACATGAACAGCAGACTGTTAGACTCTAGAATTAAGATTTCTCACGCGCTCTTTTCTTACAGTGTTTCTTATTAAAATATGACTTCATGAGCACGTATTACACTGAAGAGCGCTGGCCGAAGTTGCCGTGCGGTTAAAGACGCTGCAGTCTGGAACCGCAAGACCGCTACGGTCGCAGGTTCGAATCCTGCCTCGGGCATAGATGTTTGTGATGTCCTTAGGTTAGTTAGGTTTAACTAGTTCTAAGTTCTAGGGGACTAATGACCTCAGCAGTTGAGTCCCATAGTGCTCAGAGCCATTTTTGAACACTGAAGAGCGAAAGAACCTAGTTCACCTGTCTAATATCGTATAGGGGGCCCTGCGAGCACGTAGAAGTGCCGCAAACGAAGTGGCATGGACTAATGTCTGAAGCAGTGCTGGAAGGAACTGACACCATGAATCCTGCAGGGTTGTTCATAAATCCTTTAGAGTACGAGAGGGTGGAGATCTCTTTTGAAAAGCACGTTGCAAGGTATCCCAGATATGCTCAATAATGTTCATGTCTAGGGCGTTTGGTGGCCAGTGGAAGTGTTTAAACTCATAAATGTGTTCCTGTAGCAATTTGGACGTGTGAGGTGTCTCACTGACCTGCTGGAATTGTCCAAATCTGTCGGAATGCACAATGGACATGTATGGATGCAGGTGATCAGACAGGATGCATATGTGTCACCTGTCAGAGTCGTATCTAGACGTATCAGGAGTCCCACATCACTGTAAATGCACACGCCACACACCATTACAGAGCCTCCACCAGCTTGAACAGTCCCCTGCTGACATGCAAGGTCCATGGATACATGAGGTTGTCTCCATACCCGTACCCATCCATCCACTCGATACAGTTTGAAACGATCCACCAGGCAACATGTTTCCAGTCACCAACAGTCCAATGTCAGTGTTGACAAACCCAGGCGAGGTGTAAAGCTTTGTGTCATGTAGTCGCCAAGGGTACATGAATGGGCCTTCGGCTCTGAAAGTCCAGATCGATGATGGTTCGTAGAACGTTTCGCTTGCTGACATTTGTTGATGGCCCAGCATTGAAATCTGCAGCAATTTGTGGAAGGGTTGCACCTGTCACGTTGAACGATTCTCTTCAGTCGTCATTCGTCCCGTTCTTTCAGGATCTTTTCCCAGCCACAGCGGTATCGGAGATTTGGTGTTTCTTCACTGTAAACTCGTGAAATAGTCGTTCGTGCGCCGACTGTAACAACACGTTCAAAGTCACTTAAATCTTGATAGCCTGCCCCTGTAGCAGCAGTAACCGATCTAACAACTGCGCCAAACACGTTGTCTTATGTAGGCTTTGCCGACCACAGCGCCATGCTCTACCTGTTTACATATCTCTGTATTTGTATAGGCATGCCTATACCAGTTTCTTTGGTGCTTCTGTGTTTCATACAATGCATTGTATTTCTTGGGCAGAGAATACTTCTATACGCGTTTTTCTTTTTTTTCTTTTTTGTTTTTTTTTTTTTTTTCATTATGTGCAGAGCTCGTGATTTGTACATCTTCACTTGCCGCCATTTTAGTAAAAGGAAGTACAGCTGGTCCACAGAATTACCAGCTTTTGTCACT
Organism: Schistocerca americana; assembly: GCF_021461395.2. NCBI lineage: Eukaryota > Metazoa > Arthropoda > Insecta > Orthoptera > Acrididae > Schistocerca > Schistocerca americana. Next base: position 463,852,012 of record NC_060121.1, read on the forward strand.
CAGATGTCACTTTGTAAAGCTGGCTTCCATAGTGGTCTCGTGAGCTACTGTTCACAAAGGACGCCACAAATTCTATGTAGCTGCACGGCTTTCAATAGGAAAGCCTAACACACACAACATTGTGGTCTAGAACCACTCGGAAGTGACGTCAAAATGACATACACATAAACGTGCTGCACACATGTCGATTGATAGAGATCCCTGATCAAAACGAGTTAGGTGAAATTTTTCGGCCTATGTGAGGTATGATTTTGAAACGAGTCTGATCCATTGGTATGTGGGTGTAGTGTGAAAGAAGTATGGCTGTTATTGCATTTACACTGGAGCGAAGAAATGGAAGCGTATTTATAAATTATGTAGAAGTAAATAAATCGTATGGAGTCTCACATTGTCAGATTTTACCTGTTTCTTGATCATTTTGTGATTGATCTATTTACTCCACCAGGGACCAAATAGGTACCTAGCATAAAATGTGTAATTTAGATATACACCTAAATAATAAATGCAGTATTTCCTTACCACAGTTCATAAACATCTTGTAGATCCATACAGAGAGTTGTTATTGCAAACGAAAAATAGCATTTGTTGTCGAATATGAGCTCATATTAGAAAAGAAAAAATACAATAAACTCTTAAGAAAAGAGTCTCTTAGTAAGGCTAATAATTTTTTTTCTGCTGGGATATATAATATTCCAGTGCAATAATAATGAAATATTGGGTTGCTAAGAGCTGTTACTCGGGTTAAGAAAATAGATATGTTTTCTAGGTTATGCCTGACAGGAAGTTAATAAAACCCTTCTGCAGTCTTCTCAGTTAATTACTAAACTACTTTTCAGAAGGAGCAGCCCTTGTTATACATTTAAGTGGTGGTTGTTTGGCTACATGCAGGACAGCTTTTTTTTCTTGGTATATTAATAATGGCTTCTATGAGCATGCAAACAAATACTGATCGTGCAGAAACAGCTTTAAGGGATTGTGAGAGAAACCTCACAAGGGCACGATAAAATTCTTTTAAAAAAGTATTCATTCTACCACAGTCAAATTGGTAAAAATACTTGTGTGTTGCACTTGAACAATGACGTGCAATGTCACCACACAAAAACTATATAGAGATGTGAGAAGACTGGGTAATTAACGTGACTGCACAAGGTACAAGGCCATTTGCTATGGAATGCACAGCTCTCTCTCAGCAGGAAAATGAAAGAGCAAATTACAAACTATGTTACAAAGAGTGTTATCTTAAATCTTTCACATTACTTCCACTTGTTTGCAAGTTTAACTATGAATTCTCCACAGCTGAATGAAATATCTCTTTTTGTATACGAATCCAGTACATGAGGACTTTCTGTGACTGTGACTGTTCAATTTTTGAAAAAAGTAAATTTTAGTACAATGAACTGAACACTATGAAGCTTTTCTTACTCTTGTTTCAGATTTGTAAAACGTTCTTGTGACCATTCTTACTGTGATATCCTATAAATTTTTTCTGGCTCTTCCATTATCATGGTACATCTACAATTTGCACCACATAATGCAAAGTCACTGTAGATTTGATTCAGAGTTTCAAAAGAGAGAGAGACATTGCTTATTTATTGTGCTATGTAGTGTTGATTAAGAAATTGCCTCCAGGAAAACACTTGATTTTTTGCTTTCAGATGTACATATAATGCTACTGTTAATGTATCTGGTATCCTGTAAATAATTATATTATATGATGCACTTCTGTCTGACAAGATGACCAAAGGAAAAAATTACAGACTATGAGCTATTTTACATCATCTGTGATTAGGAAGACAGGCTACTGTTTGCCTTACAGATAACAGTCAAAGCAAATCACTGTGTCTGCTAACATCTGTAAAATATGTAGCATTCAGTAGAAGGAGTTGTCATTCAGAAATTCTTTTAATTTGCTTCCAAATGTTGGTTGACTACCTGTTAGACTTTTAATACTATTTGGCAAATGACCAAAGATTTTTGTTGCAGCATAATTCACCCCTTTCTGTGCCAAAGTGAGATTTAATCCAGAATAGTGAATATCAACCTTTCTTTAGTGTTGTAGCTATGTACTTCGCTGTTATTTTTTAACTGGGATGGGTTATTAATGACAAATTTCATAAGTGAATATATGTGTTGCGAAGGTACTGTGAATATCCCGAGTTCCTTAAATAAATGTATGTTAGGTGATCTTGGGTGGGCTCCAGCTATTATTCTGATTACACGCTTTTGTGCAATTAACACTTTCTCTCTTAATGACGAATTGCCCAAAAAAAATATGATGCAGTATGAAAGCAGTGAACGAAAATAGGAATAGTAGGCTAATTTACTGATATGTTTTTCACCAAAATTTGCAAAACCCTAATAGCATAAGTAGCTGAACCTAACCATTTCAGCAGGTCATCGATGTGTTTCTTCCAGTTCAATTTCCCATCAATGCACACATCCAGAAATTTTGAGTATTCTACCTTAGCAACAGACTTCCATTCGTAGTGTATATTTATCAGTGGTGTTATGCCATTTACTGTACAGAATTGTATAAACTGTGTTTTCTCGACATTTAGTGAGAGTCCACTTGCAGAGAACCACTTAAAAACTTTTTGAAAGACATTATTTGCAGTTTTCTCAGTTGATTCTTGCTTCTTGGGTGTGATTACTATACTTATATCATCATCAAAAAGAACTAACTTTGCATATTCATGAATATAAAGTGGCAGGTCGTTAATATATATTAAGAACAATAAGGGACCCAAGACTGAACCCTGTGGAACACCTATCTTGATACCTCCTCAGTTAGAGGACTCTCCTGGTTTTTGTAGACTATCTGTACTGTTAATTTCAACCTTCTGCAGTCTTCCAGTTAAGTATGAATTAAACCATTTCTGCACAGTCCCACTCATACCATAATACTTAAGCTTATCCAGAAGAATTTCATGATTCACATAATCAAAAGCCTTTGAGAGATCCCAAAATATCCCAATGGGTGATGTTCGGTTATTCATTGCATTTAATATTTGATCAGTAAAGCATATATAGCATTTTCTGTTGAAAAACATTTCTGAAAACCAAATCGACATTTTTTTAGTACTTCATTTTTACAAATATGTAATGCTACTCTTTAATACATTACTTTTTCAAGAATTTTGGATAATGCTGTCAGAAGTGAGATTGGGTGGTAGTTGTTAGCATCAGATCTATCCCCTTCTTTATGCAATGGTTTAACAAAAGCATATTTCAGTCTAATTGGAAAAATTCCCTGTTTCAGTGAGCTACTACATATGTGGCAGAGAATCCTACTTATTTGTTTGGAACAAGCTTTTAGCACTCTGTTGATAATGCCATCAATTCCATGTGAGCTTTCACTTTTGAGTGAATTTATTATTTTCCCTAATTTCAGTTGGAGAGGTGGGTTGAATTTCAATTTTATCAAATTGCATAGGTACTGCCTCTTCCATATACTGCCTTGCATTTTCTAATGAATAACTGAAACCTATTTTCTCTACAACACTTAAAAAATGATTATTAAAAATGTTTTCTACTTCTGACTCCTTGTTAACAAACTTTTCATTGTGTTTGATAGAAATACAGACTTCCTGTGCTTCAGTTTCCCTGCTTCCCTTTTCACAATATTACAAATTGCTTTAATTTTATTATCAGATGTTCTAATCTCAGACATAATGCACATACCGAGCGAGGTGGCGCAATGGTTAGACACTGGACTCGCATTCGGGAGGATGACGGTTCAATCCCGCGTCCGGCCATCCTGATTTAGGTTTTCCGTGATTTCCCTAAATCGCTCCAGGCAAATGCCGGGATGGTACCTGTCAAAGGGCATGGCCGACTTCCTTCCCCGTCCTTCCCTAATCCGATGAGACTGATGACCTCGCTGTCTGGTCTCCTTCCCCAAAAAACCAACCAACCAACCTAATGCACATACTTCTGGACTTTTTAATAGCTTTTCTTAATACAGAGCAGTAGTTTTTCTAATGTTTCATTGTTTTGGGATCATTACTCCTCCTAGCTATAAGATACATTTCACTTTTCTGTTTACAAGATATTTTTATCCCTTTAGTAAGCCATGGCTTTTTACATGATTTCTTACATTTATATTTCACTGTTTTCTTAGGGAAACTTTTCAAATATACTCACAAAGGTATCATGAACTAGGTTAAATTTTAAATTAGCAGTCCGCAGCTCGCGGTCGTGTGGTAGCGTTCTCGTTTCCCACACCCGTGTTCCCAGGTTCGATTCCCAGCAGGGTCAGGGATTTTCTCTGCCTCGTGATGACTGGGTGTTGTGTGCTGTCTTTAGGTTAGTTAGATTTAAGTAGTTCTAAGTTCTAGGGGACTGATGACCATTGATGTTAAGTCCCATAGTGCTCAGAGCCATTTGAACCATTTTTTTTTTATTAGCATCATGTTCCCTGCACACCTCATCCCAGTCTAACTGTTGCAAGCTTTCCCTAAAATTTTGAAGTGTTGAATCATTAATGGAACACACTATTTTGGAGGACTGTTTTGCATTACTGTATGGAGCTATATCAAATACTGTAACTAGCTGTGCATTGTGATCAGACAGACCATTCTTAACAGGAAAAGTTTTTATTTGATTAAATTTATCTTGGTCTATGAATATGTTATATATCAGTGTGCTGCTTTCCTGTACCACCCAAGCAGGAAAATCAACAAGTGATTTCAAATTGAAAGAACCAAGTAATACTTCAAGGTCAAGTTTTCCATCTGACTCTTTCAGAAAATCTACATTGAAATCTCCACAAACAATAATCTGCTTTCCTCTGTCTGACAGGTACCACAACAAAGAGTCCAAGTTTTTCAAAAATAGTTGAAAATTTCCCAATGAAGACCTATACACAGCTACAATTATAAAAGTGCCTTTATTTAGTTTAAGCTCACATGCACATGCTTCTATGTGTTGCTCTATGCAAAGTTTTTTTGTTTCCAAATTTTTTACACTATGACTGATTTTAACATATATGGCAACTCCTCCTCTCTCCATAGTGTCTCTACTTACATGTGCTGAAAGCTTATATCCACCCACATTTACCATTTCTATACCTGTGACTACATGATGTTCAGATAGGCGTAGTACATCTATTCCACCCTCAGTTTCTAAATCTTCTAAACAAACAAGAAGCTCATCTACTTTGTTTTTTAATCCCCTGATATTCTGATGCAATATATTAACATTATGTTTTACTGTGCTTTTATGTGAAACTTGTGACATACTAACATTATTTTTCACTGTACTGTTATGACAATCTTGTGATATTTTCACATCACTAGTACTGGCCTGTCTGAACTTTTTATTAAGATTAATTTCAATCAATGTAGGATGATTGGATACTGATCTTAGCTTAAAAAAGTACTCCCATGAGTTTCAGTGCCCCCCCCCCTTAAAGATTTTGCTATCATCCCAGCTAGTTTACCCTTCGCTTTCCTACTGAGATGCAGGCCATGTCTTGTGAACTCCCGCGTACCAATACCTTCAAGAGGAATCAAACCTATGCTTGGCAAAGTAGCAGCCCAAAGCATCTGATCTAGCTCTATATTGACCCTCCTGACAGAGCTGTTCAATTGGGGCCATTCATACTGCATGAAAGCAGGAACCAAGCCCACATTTGTATGGTTTGTTGCAGATGTGCTGTGTGATGTTTAAATTTGTTGTTGATTCTGTGATACATACATGTTCAGCATTTTGCAAATTCCAGTGACACTTCAAAGCAAAATAAATAAGACACTGGTAACAAACACATGTAGTGTTGTAAACTCCTTGAACAAGTACTTTGTTGTTACTGACAGCTTGGGGTTATCATGTTCAGTAAACAATGCAAAGTAGTACCCGAGACCAGTCTCTACAAATAACTTCAGTAAAATGGAAACAACACTCACTTCTCCCTAAGAAGTAGCATCCATCATAAAATCCTTAAAATCAAAGTATTCCAGCGGTTATGATGACATACCAACCAAGTTAATTTAATGTGAGTTGAGCTCTACCTTAAGTTATGTTTTGTAATAAATCTCTTATCAGCAGACTTCAGTTGTCAGTGTAGATGTGTAGCCATTTCAGTTGCTAAAATCAGTACTTAAAGATACCATGTGTATTTATTGTGAGTTTCTTATGTAGATCATACCAGTGTACACCCAATTTAGTCAATACAAGTAACTCTATGGCCATAATTTATACGTAAAAGTGTTCTCAGAGTAGAATAACTGTCATATCCAATCACACTGTGAATGTTGCTTTTATGTCAGGTCTTTCTCTTGGGTGTTGAATCTTCAAGTTATGTGTAATGAACTGCCTTAAGTTACAGACAAAGAATCATAATATACAGCCAAGCAGTTTAAATGCCTGCTGAAGCATCAAAGCTTGAAGATGACAATGACAAGTCAAATATATTTGTTGAATTTGTAACAATATTATTAAAAGGATGGTTGCTACTCACCATATAGCAGAGGTGCCAAGGCACAGAAGGCTCAACAATAGTACTGTCACACAATAAGCTTTCAGTTATGAAACGTTCCCTCAGAAAAATTATTGAATTACTGTGCTGATAAACCTCTTACATTATTTGATTTTCAAACAGTTGAGCAGAACTGAACGTACTCAGGCATTTCGCTATTTACCTATTCTGATCAACACTAAACTGACACACAATATTTTCAGCGCAATGCAATCTGACTTTCAATAATCCCTACAAAAGAATGGCCCTCACTTACATTAAACTATACCTTTCACAAATCACTTACCTCACAAAAATCTTCATTACTTGAACTACTGCAATAAAGCGAGCGCCACTACTGCCAGCTAAATAAAAGATTCAAACTACTGAAGGCACTAATTACTGATAGTCATAGTTAGCAAATGAAAGATTTTGATAGAGAACCAACAATGTATTTACCTTAATAGTGTTCAAAAGTCATTATATATATATATATATATATATATATATATATATATATATATATATATATATATATCAGTTCATGACATCCAGTCTTACAAATTTACTGTCTCTGTCCAGATCATCCACTCTCAAAACTCCGCCATCTCACTCCCCACATCCACCACTGCTGGCGGCTCACCTCCAACTGTGCAACGCTATGTGCTGTTAACAGCCAACTGCCCACTACAATAGAGAATATTTCAACAATACCAACCAGCCACAGACTGCACACAGCACAGCCAGTGATTTTCATTAGAGCGCTACGTGGCGGTGGCGTTACCAATATAAGAGCCTAAACAGCCTACTTACATAGCCCCCATGCTCCGCACAAAAAAATTTACAAATCGTTTTGGGCACTGGCCAATACATATTTGTTAAATTTTTTCACAATTATAATAACAAAGAAATCAATTCACACATTTATTGACACAATGTTGGTCAAAAGCAAAACTTTCTCACAGTCCATAAAGACAGTCCTGATCATTCACCACAGTAAAATTGCAGCGGTTTTTTTTTTTTTTTCAAAGTCTGAGCAGTAAAAGAAAATGCACATGGAAGTAGTGGATTTCCATGCAATCTTGAACAAGTAGTGTTGTCCTTCCAACAGAAAGACAGTGCTGACTCTTGACATGCAGACAGGTAATGGGCCACAACAGAGCAAACCCACAGCAGAGCCAGTCGAAGTTTTGAAGAATATTGGTAGGTAGGTCATCACAGAGCAGACCCACTGTAATCCTGGTAGAGATTATGGTATTGGTGGGCCACCAAAGATGCAGACCCACTGTAGTCCTTGTAGAGACGGCCAGCAGTCATCTGTTGCGACTGTACAGGTGCACAATCACCATCGAACAGTCTTGCGGACAATATAGCAAGTCCATAAACCAACACTTGTGCACCCACATTGCTGAATTCTTAACATACATGCAAACACTAACAGTCCCAGCTTCTCACATATTGTGCATATATTATGACCAACATAAATGTGTGCAGTGAAATGAACGCTTACAAGTTACTTAATTTGATGAACTGGTGTCAATTACAATTTTATAACATGAGAATACAATCACAAAGGTACAGAAAACATCATTAAAAACGTAATAATACAGATAACATTTGTAGTAATACAGGCTTTACAAAAGAATAGAAATAGGCATATATATCAGTGTTACAGGAAGTATGACATAAGTAAATATATAAAATAATGAGAATAGTTTTCGAAACATTAATTTTACGCAAAAGCATTAAAACAGAACAGAATAAATAATGTCTAAACATCTTTACAAAGAATATAACATATTATTAGAAAAATTCTACAACATAAGTCTTATCAGATAAACACATAAAGACAGGAAGAACACAAATACACAAGGGTACACAAACACATAGCGGAATAATACAAAGGGAAAGGACAGGGTTTGTTTTACTGCAGTATATTGCAAACAAAACTTTCTTCACTTCTTGGAGATCTCCCTTCATTCATCATTATTCCCAAAAAGTCTTATCTATACCTGCTTTCTGTATTCTATTCATATTTCTTTCAAAATAATTATTTCTCAGTGTACAACAGTCATTTTGGCCCAAATCTTTTTTATATAACTTCTCAATGCATTCTTTACCTATTCTCCATAGTTAGTTTCTTATATAGTCTACCCCCTCTTAAGCTAACTTAAATCTACTGAGATCAGATATATATACTAAGGGACGAGGTAATGCAGCAGTACAAAACAATTAACACAAACAGCAATGACAAAAAAATGCAAATTGGCAAAGCAAGCAACAGTATATCTAAATTAGCAGAGCAAATGCTACATTACAACAAATATGAGCCAATGTGCAGCAAAAAGAAAAAAAATCAGTAGTAAAACTGGCTTAACAGAGTAATACAAAGTCAAATTCAGTAACACTATGCCGGGTAAACAGCAACAGCAAATGCTATAACTTATACCTAAACATGGCAAAGCTCAAGCAGAAAAAATATTACACTAAAGACAACAATGCAGATAAGGGAAATGTCTACTCACATCTTAATGTCTACGTAATTAAAGTGGTGCACCACAACAAGTTATTCTACCAAAAAAATTACCAAGTAGTTGAAAAGAAAATTATGTATGCAGTTACTGTTATTAGTCCCTTTGTATTGGTCTTTCCTTTCCAAGTGCTCCCTTTTTGAAGAATGTGGATCATAAAATTATTATTTAATAGATCTGTTGACAGAAAGTGTTCACATTAGCAAATGCATTTAATTTTATTTTATATAACCAATGCTGTAACACAGCTGGAAACCAGATATCAAATGAAATAAGCAACTATGTAAAGCAAAGCTTAAAAACATCATTCAATAGCCATGTGGCATTTCATAAGTCAGTAGAAATTCTCTCAAGTCTCGTAGAAAGACACATGTCATAATCAAGTGTGCAGATGTAACAGTATTTCCCATCAATTCATAAGCATTTCAGAAAGTAGCACAAATCACGTGCTCCACAGTATAATCATATGTTTCCACGTAATAGCGTGTCATATTTGCGATTCTTTCTACAAAGGAATGTCAATAGCGAGGTTAATGGCCTCTTTTTTCTCCACCTAATGGCTTTTTCTCGAGGCGGCTGGCACAGCTGGCCGCTCACAATCCATTACTTTAAGGTCACTTGGCTTTCTTACCGAAATATTTACGACAGCAGTTTGCTCTACAGTGACAGTCTCATATAAAAAATTTCACAGGTCGAGAATTTGCGTTACAAATGTGTAGAAAGAAAATCCTATAAATATAACAGTGTCCAAAAAATTTTCGTCGGCATTGTAATACATTCACGCATTTACACACAGTTCATAACTCTTAAAGTACGATTCTTGGTTTCCAACATCCTTTTTCACAGATCCGTGTCCCTAATCACTACTCATTATTCCTTACCTTATTACACATATACATATTCGTCGACACTTCTTCAATATTTCATAATAATAAATACCTCATATAGCATCAGCTTATTGATCATAAACATACCTCAACAGCATAATACACATCGTCGTCGTAATAATAACATCATAACACCTCAGTCAAATCTCAAAATCGTCGTTGCTTCCTCCAATAATTTCAAAACCCAAAAAAAAATTTCTCTGCTCATTTCAATCATGTCATCTACCTCAAACGTACTTTAAAAATCATGATCCCATACCAAATACATCATTCAAAGCTCTCATAGTATCACAATGGTTCCGAAAAAATATGAACAGTTCACAAAGTACAGACAAAATACGATTGCATAAGTGTGAAGTTATCCAGCTGTGTAATTACGTAAACATCTGTCACTGACGTAGTAAAAAAAAATGTTTGTTTCCCTGTTAAATAATCAGATAGCTGTGTAATTCTGTGTTAGAGAAATATGGTACCGATGTGTAAAGTTGTACAAGCAAATACCATATTAGCTAGGGCTCCTTGTGCTTGCCAAACACATGATACACAAAATAGGCGTGTACCCCCCTGAGGATTAATGTAATTATACCCTCAGGGTGTTACAGATTACAGCAACTGAATGAAATGTATCACCGAAAACTTTCTTTGTAGCTTTGTAATTCAAAAATCTTTAAAAATAAATGTTTTAAGTACAAAATTAATCACTCAAATACGTGTACTGTGGCGCTGGTAAAAAAATGTGCCAAGTGTCGTAATTATCGTCGTCCATAAGCGAAGTTCCGTAGAAGTCACTGTACATACCTCGTAATAAACAAAAGTGAAATGCTTTGCCTATAGATATCGTAGTTATTACGCTTATTGCTGTGATGTAGTAAGTACTGTACTGTAACGTTTTGTTGTGCTACGGAAAAGGTTGTCTCATTGTAGCTATACCACAAAAGTTACTACTAAAACATGCTTTACTTTCCAGAAGAATTCAGAAAAACTGTGCAGATATAAAGCAGATACAGCACAAAAGCAACAATGTAAATTGTGTCACACATTAGTAGCGTCATGATATAGTCGTGTAGCTGTCAAATAAACTAACCACTGTGTCATCTGGTATCTCTCAGAAAGCACTTTAAATCCATAATGTATTTTCAAGTAAACCAAAATGTTGCAGTAAAATCTCATTAGCAGTACTGGTATATGTTCTATATATGTAAGCCGTATATTCGTTACGTAATAGTGCAACCAACAAGCAAGCATGTGCAAATAACAACACTGCGCTGTCTGTTCACTATAACAATGCATTCGTAATTACTGTCTAAATATGTTCCAGACTGGATAGTTAACTTTAAAACATAGTTGCATGTTAACATTTTCTACGTCTGACGAAGCGTACTAGTAACGTGAAGTGAAAAATTTTATAGCAAAGACTAAGTTAAAAAGCAGATTATCTTTCAATAAACGGTTTTGCATGTGAAATGTGGTGCAATCCTTTACTCTTCATAGTACTCAGAGTTTCAACTTGAATGCAATTATCATGCAGTATATGTCGGTAAAGAATACTGGAATTCTTCTCTGAGCCAGCCGGCACACGTGGCTGCCTGCGGTGCGAGTCATTGTCTGCTATCTCTTTGTTGGCGTGCGTTATTGGGATTAGGAGACCTCACTTCTACAAATTCACCTTGCCGAGAGGGCTCTGCCTTGTATGAATCCCGCCAGTTCTGATGAAATTCAGGTCTGTTATTACGATTATATCGTCTGTCGTCATGTCCGTAGATTCCATAGTTTCTCTTTTGTTGGTCATGTGGTGGAGAATTTCTCCCGGAATCGTAATTGCGAGCTGAACTGTTGCGTCTGAAGTTATTCTGTCTCCCTTGATAATTATTGTTTTGGTTCCCATATTGTCTGTTTCTCTCATTGTCTCTGTGATATCCATTACCGCAGAGAGGTGATCTTTCCTTGGAATTATTACTACTCTGCCAACGGTTGTCATACGGGTGGTGTCTGTTTTGGTCACGAATTACGTTGTAAGAATAGCACTGTCGTGTCCAGTTATTATTTGTTTCATCGCGGAATAGTGACGGATGTGACCTGTAATTGTTGTGCTCTTGTTTTCGCGTCCAGTTTTTGTAAGAGTCCCTGAAAAGCTTCAGTGTCGTGTTTGCAACGTCCTGCCAAAATAATATGTTGTAAATGTCCAGGCAATTTGATTAAGCAAATGCCGATGAGTTCTGAGGGGCTGTATGGGTTTGAAAGATACTGATTCTTAAGGCCCATCCACACGCAACGACCTGTCTGCGCAAATGTCTGCGCACATCACATCTGCGCAGACAGATCGTTGGGTGTGGACAGAAGATTTGCACCAACCTGAGGTGTGTGCAAACCTGGAAGTTGGAGTTGGAGGTTTGAGCGAAACCTCTCAAATCTGTCGGTTCAAACCACATCTACGCAGACACGTTGGAGCGTGTGGACAGGAGATCGTCGCAAATCTGGCGCGAAACAGCTGTTTGCTCAGTCTAGTGTTTGTATTTGTGTGCACAGGGCATTAAAATGGCTGATACTCGTCAGTGTTCTCGAGAGTTTGTAAGTGAATTCATTGAAATATACAGAAACCACCCATGTTTGTGGAAGATTAAAAGTAAAGAATATAGTGACCGAGACAAAAAGACAGCAGCATACAATGCTCTAATTGAAAAATTGCGGGCAGTTGGCGCCTCGGCAAACAGAGAAACGCTAATAAAAAAAATAATTTCGTTGCGAACTGGCGAAATTATTTGCGGATGGATGTCGAAACTTATAATTATCTCTTAAAGCATGTAACCCCTCATATTATGAGAAAAAATACTTGTATGAGAAGGGAAATTTCTCCTCATGAACGCCTGGCAGTAACTTTAAGATTCCTAGCAACAGGAAGGAGCTACAATGATTTGGAATTTTCATCTGCAATATCGAAACAAACATTGAGTGAAATAATACCCAACACACGTGAAGCTATTTACGCTTTCCTGAAGGATGAGTTCATGAAGGCAAGTCAAGTAAATTAGTCTGCCAGCGAACTGTTTACCGAAAAGAGTTATTCAAAGTTCAGAAATCTAGAAGATCTGGTGTAGGAGTAGAGCAAGTATACCAGCCAACGTTATGGTATTTTGATCTACTTGGCTTTCTTAGTGATCACGAAACGCCAAGACCAAGCAGGAGTACAATTGAAGATGAAATTGGAGTGCCAATGTGCGAGGAAATGGAACACGAGGTTATGTAAAACAAAACAGGTTCGCCCTGCAACTCTCGCAGTAAATTTACGTGACAAAACTACTTTCGCTTTAGCAGCCACTGTCTGCACCATTTTGAGCGCTTTCTCTGTTTCCTGCGGTTGGTCTGAATGTTTTTTGCAACACAAGTTGCGAACACAGACCGCAACAGAACTTCCTCCATTTCTATTTTTCAAAATAACTGAATTAAATTTTGACGTTTTCGGGGAGCGTAGTCGCTTGCCACTGATATTTCTTTTCTACACCGACAGATGGCGGGCGAGTAGTAGATTGGGGTTTGTGTCGTGTGAACACACCACATTTGCAGCGATCTTTTGCACGTACAGACATCTGCGGCGATGTCTGCACAGACAGATCGTTGCGTGTGGACCGGGCTTTATGTAACATGTCTTCGAAATATTTGACAAGACTAGAAAATTCCGATTGTTCGAAATGTTTCGTCATTATGTTGTTATGTTTTACTCGGTCTTGTGTAGCTTGAGACCAATATGCTGAGAGGTAGGCATGATAAAATTCTCCTTCACTGTGACAATCGTGGATGACGGATCGCATTCTCACAGCTGGTTTATTTCCTAAGCAGCCACACATAAATTCTAATCTGTGCTCTAATGACCAATTGGGAGGAAAACAATGAGAGAATTGATGAAGCCACGCTTGGGGATGAATGTCGTTGCCGGAATTCTTAAATGTTTTGAATTTATGTGTAGTAATAAACAGCTTATAGTCAAAATCATCATTCGGCGAGTCGCATATCGGTCATTGTTACTGCGTTTCGGCGGTTCCATCTCAAAATTCGGTGTACCTTGCCAATTTCTTTCATAATTTCTGAAGTGACCTGTGTTATTATTTTGTGGCTGTTCCGTATTTCTATGTCCCTCTCACCGTATTGGAGCGCGAGTGTCCTCTGAAATAGGTAATTCTTGTATCACCTGTATCAACTGATCTTGTACTTCCTGGATTTCTCTTTGGTGTTGCGTATTAATTTGATTCTGATTTTGTTTGAAATTCCTAATTTGTTCGTACTCTTCTGTATCATTAAAGACTACCAGTCTTGTGTCATTCAGATTGGCATCTACCTTCGTAGATAAATTATTTAGCTGATCCGAAAGTTCGACCACTTTCTCTGATAATGAACTAATTTCCTCCATGTGTCTTTCTGAACCAATTTTCAGAGTATCTACTGTGTCCTTTTAAGTTTTCCTGAGTTTTTGCAAGTAGCGTAACCGAATCAGTAGATGCAACTGAGTCAATTTTAGCCCGTCTCGTGATTTTCATGAACAATAGTTTGCAGTTCTTTTATGGCTGCTTCGTGATTCTGTAACGCATTTTCATGCTGCGAAAAAATGGGTTGAAAATGCTCACAAATTTGTGTTTTTACATCATTAAAGACTTTTTGACATTTCGATTCGATGTTATGTAACTCAGTAGTAAAATTGTCACATGTTTGTTCAAGTGTGGTGTCTAACTTTTGAAGATTTTGTTCCATTGTATCTAACTTTCGAAGATTTTGTTCCATTGTGTCTAACTGTTGCTGTGTTTGTCTCTGATTTTGTTCCATTGTGTCTAACTTTTGAAGATTTTGTTCCATTGTGTCTAACTTTTGAAGCTTTTGTCCCATTTGTTGCATTAATTGTAATAACAATGCACTGGTGTCTGAAACATGTTCCTCAGAGCTATTCGGCAGTGCATTTGAACCGGTAATATTCGCATTTTGAAAAGCAGAAAATGTGTCTTGACTTATTTGACAAAACGGCGATTACACAAAACCTGAATCTACAGTATTTGCAAGATTGGGTCCTGTCATTTCGGGAATCCTGAGGCGAGCTGTTGCCGACCGATCGATCGATAATGCTTCCCTGTTCACTATTTGTTTCACTGTCTACGCTATTATTTGCCCCCGGCTCAATTTCCCTATGCACTATTACCAAATTACTACTTTGAATGTCTGTTAATTCACTACACAGTAGTGCTGATAAGCTACGCTCGTCGCCACTATTATTTCTCAGTTTACTTTGGAGCCTAGTGTTACGTTTTTCACACGCCATTATTGTCACAATATTTCACACGATAACATAGAAAAGCACAATTTGAAGAGCAAAATAAGAAAACACTTTAACATAGCACTGAAAATAATATCTAGTTAATTGCAAGCGCAGCTGCGAAATGCTTGGTGCAAATCTGCATGCATGCCACAACTGTTTCACTGTACAACAATGAAAAACTACAACTACAAAGGAAATTCTCTCTATAATTACGCGCTAGCAATAAACAATAGCTACACTAATTACACAAACCACAAGAAAAAATCAGAAGATTCCAGTGAGGTATCCTCAGCTAAGGGTCGACATATGTAACGTCCCCCTAGAAAAATTATTGAATTACTGTGCTGATAAACCTCTTACATTATTTGATTTTCAAACAGTTGAGCAGAACTGAACGTACTCAGACATTTCGCTATTTACCTATTCTGATCAACACTAAACTGACACACCATATTTTCAGCGCAATGCAATCTGACTTTCAATAATCCCTACAAAAGAATGGCCCTCACTTACATTAAACTATACCTTTCACAAATCACTTACCTCACAAAAATCTTCGTTACTCGAACTACTGCAATAAAGCGAGCGCCACTACTGCCAGCTAAATAAAAGATTCAAACTACTGAAGGCTCTAATTACTGATAGTCATAGTTAGCAAATGAAAGATTTTGATAGAGAACAAACAATGTATTTACTTTAATAGTGTTCAAAAGTCATTATATATATATATATATATATATATATATATATATATATATATATATATATATATATATATATATCAGTAGTTCATGAAATCCAGTCTTACAAATTTACTGTCTCTGCCCAGATCATCCGCTCTCAAAACTCCGCCACCCTCACTCCCCACATCCACCACTGCTGGCGGCTCACCTCCAACTGTGCAACGCTACGTGCTGTTAACAGCCAACTGCCCACTACAATAGAGAATATTTCCACAATGCTAACCAGACACAGACTGCACACAGCACAGCCAGTGATTTTCATACAGAGCGCTACGTGGCGGTGGCGTTACCAATATAAGAACCTAAACAGCCTACTTACATAGTCAACAAGGCCTTTGTCAAAAACAACCAACACACACACACAAAAGCGCGAACATAAATGCAACTCACACACACATGACCACAGTCTCTGTGTACGAACAGCAGTGCATGATGGGAAAGACAGTTGGGTGGAGGTAAGGAAGAGGCTGGGGCAAGGAGAGGGAAAGGGTGGGGGATGGTAAAGTGCTACTGTGGGAGCGTGCAGGGACGAGTTGGAGCAGTAGGGAGGTTAGGCAGAGGGTGAGAGGGTGTGGGAGAGAGGGGAGAAGTGGAAAAGGAGAGAAGTAAAAAGACTGGGTGTGTTGGTGGAATAGAGGGCTGTGTAGTGCTGGAATGGGAACAGGGAAGGGGCTAGATGGAAAGGGATGATGACTAACGAAGGTTGAGGCCAGGAAGGTTAAAGGAATGTAAGCTACATTGCAGGGAGAGTTCCCAACTGTGCAATTCAGAAAAGCTGGTGTTGTTGGGGAGGGCCTACATGCTACAGGCTGTGAAGCAGTCACTGAAATGAAGAACACTGTGGTGGGTGGCGTGCTCAGCAACAGGATGGTCCAGTTGTTTCTTGGCCACAGTTTCTCAGTGGTCTTTCATGCAGACAGACTGCTTGTTGGTTGTCATCTCCATGCCGATTGCACACAGTGGTTGCAGCTTGGCTTGTAGATCACATGACTGCCTTTGATGGGATAGTTTGATGTTAGTGACTGGACTGGAGTAGGTGGTGGTGGGAGGATCTATGGATTAGGTCTTGCATTTAGGTCTGTTACAGGAATATGGGCCATGAAGCAAGGGGTTTGCAGCAGGGATTGTGTAAGGTTGGACAAGGATTTGTGTGGTTTGGTGGACAGTGAATACCATTGCAGGTGGCAGGAGGGGGGGTTGGGGAAGGATAGTGGGTATGATATTTCTCATTTCAGGGCACGATAAGAGACAGTCGAAACCATGACAGAGAATGTAATTTAGTTGCTATAGTTCTAGGTGGCAATGAGTCACAAGGGGAATGCTCCTCAGTGTGTGGACGATGGGACTTTGGGAGATGCGACTGACTGGAAAGATAAGGCATGGGAGATCTGTTTTTGTACAAGGTAAGGGGTAGGGGGCTAATTACGGTCTGTAAAGGTCTCAGTGAGATCCTTGGTGTATTTTGAGAGGATCTGCTCATGACTGCAGATGTGACGGCCACAAGTGACTAGGCTGTATGGAAGGGACTTCTTGGTATGGAATGGGCGGCAGCTGTCAAAGTGAAGGTATTGCTGAAACAGCCACGTGAGGGATTTAGAGTTCTTCACAGCCTGTGCTATCTGGATCCTTCCCACCAACACTAGATTTTCTGAAGTACACAATTGGGAACTCTCCCTGCAATATATCGTAAGTTCCCGTAACCGTTCTGTCCTCAATCTTCATTAGTCATTCTCCCTATCCTCCTATCCCCTTTCGTGTTCCCATTCCAATGTTACATAGCATTCTATTCCACCAGTGCACCCAGTCGTTTTACTTCTCTCCCTTTTCCACTATTCACCACTCTCTCCCCCACTCTCCATCTAACCTCCCAACTGCACCTAGCTGTCCCGCCCTCTCTCCACTCTTCCCTGCATGTTCCCACAGTAGCACTTTACCATTCCCACCCTTCCCTGCTGTCCCTCCCCCTCCCCACCCCAGCCTCTTCCACACCCCCACCCAGTTGCCTCTCCCAGCAAATATCGCCATTCGTAGTCTGGCTTCAGCTGCCAGACACTGTAGTCATGTGTATGAGAGTTGCATTTGCATGTGCGCGCGTGCCCGTGTGTGTGTGTGTGTGTGTGTGTGTGTGTGTGTGTGTGTGTGTGTGTGTGTGTGTGTGTGTAGTCTATTTTTGACGAAGGCCTCGTTGGCTGAAAGCTTCCTGTGTGATGGTCTTTTTGTTGTGCCTACTGCGACTCAGCATCACCCCTATAAGGTGAGTAGCAACCCATCTTTTCATCATATTATTACATCCTATCCTGATTTTTACATTGTTTGATTTTGTTGAATTTGTATACCATTACTTTATTATTGCCATTCCCCTCAAAAACATTAGCATTATAATTCACAAGGAGGATAGCACACAAAATAATTAACCCCTGTGCAACAAAAGAATTGTTTCTGGAACAACATCCCTTTGATGATACATACTGTATCTAAGCCATGGTTTCGCCCTCTACAATACCTCACTGCCTTCCCAAGTACTGCACACCTTTCATATCTTTACACACAACTGTATTTCAATAGTATACAAATTTTAGACAATATTTTAGTCTTTGTATTTTATCCTTACTATCTTCAGATAGTTCAATCAACATTGTCAAAAGCTTTTTCTATATTTACTAATGCAATAAATGTGTTTGCCTTTGTTCCATTAAGTTTCAGATGTGCAGCCGCAATAATTCTCCTGCTTCATCTAATATTTCGGCTGTGTAACGTTCAGCCATCTTCAGAGTGAGCCGCAAGACTGCCGCTCCAGTGCTCGCTTCATTCCTTTGTAGTCGTGTGCCGCGCAACTGCGCATGAGGCCACAGACGCAAATGTGCCAGAGACGTTGATCGGCGGCAGAGACGAGCACAAAGCGCGAGTTACATCTATGACTCCGCAGTCGATTTGTGTTGGCATGTCGATATATCATTGTGAGCTGCGCTGTGATGACATCTTTGTGAGTTTATTACACCAAGTGCCGGATTCCATGATTTATCAAGATTGAAACCACTATCTCTATTAATTAAATTCGACGTCAAGCGAATCTCAATTGCCTCCTTCACTATCGAGTCCCAAAAATATGATGTAGTTGCCAAAATTTCGACGTTGTCATACAACATACTGTGACGAGTTTCAATGCAGTGCTCTGCAACTGCCGACTTGTTAGATTGTAAAAGTCGTGTATACCACCGGTGTTCTGTACATCTTTCTTGGAAAGTACGAGTTGTTTGTCCAATGTAAGAAAGGCCACATTCACATGGGATTTTGTAAACTCCAGATTTTGGGAGCAGCAAATCATCTTTGATGGAGCCCATGAGTGCAGCTGTCTTGGGTGGAGGACGAAAAATCACTTTTACGTTATGTCTGCAGAGAAATCGTCCTATTTTTGATGAGAGGCTACCCACATGTGGCAGGAAGGCCATCGATTTAAAGGTTTCTTCGTCTTCTTCTGCTTTCTTTGTGGCCTCTTTCGGTTTCATTTTCAGTGCCTACTGTATCTGCTGTGGGGAGTACCTATTGTCTTCAAACACTCTATGTAAGTGGGAAAGTTCATCTTGCAGACTGCTTTCGTCAGAAATAATATGCACTCTGTGGGTCAAAGTTCGGAGAACACTCATTGTCTGGGCAGGATGGTGGCAGCTATTTGCACGTAAATACAGATCGGTGTGTGTCGGCTTCCTATACACTTCATGTCCCAAAGTGCCATCCTCTCTGCGGCGAACCAGAACATCCAAGAATGGATGGCATCCCTCCTTTTCAATTTCCATTGTGAACTTTATTTGATCGTGGAGGGAGTTCAGATGTCTTAAAAAGTCTTGCAAGTTGTCTTCACCATGGGGCCAAACTACAAAGGTGTCATCGACATACCTCCAGAATACCGTGGGTTTCAAGTCAGCAGATTCAAGCGCCTTCTCCTCGAAGTCCTCCATAAATAAATTGGCCACCAGAGGGGATAAGGGACTACCCATGGCGACTCCGTCCATCTGTTCAAAAAATTCGTTGTTAAATAAGAAATATGTGGAGGTCAGAACATGTTTAAATAAAGCTGAAATCTCTTTGTCAAAACTTCTTTCAATAAGTTGTAGAGATTCTGGAAGGCGGACCTTTGTAAATAAAGCCACCACATCAAAACTAACTAATATATCAGACGGGTTCATTTTCAATGATTTCAGTTTACTATTGAAGTCAGCCGAGTTTCTTATGTGGTGAGTACATTTTCCCACAAGAGGCCTCAACAATGATGCCAGATGTTTGGCAACGTCATAGGTCGGAGAGCCTAAGTTACTCACTATGGGGCATAGAGGAACATCTTTCTTGTGGATCTTTGGTAGACCATAAAGTCTAGGAGGCACTGGACCACTTGGTTTCAATCTCCGAACAACTTCTAGTGGAAAGGGAGAATCATTCAGAAGCGAAACAGTTTTCTTTGCCACTCGATTAGTGGGATCCCTGCTGATCTTCCGGTATATGCTATCACTCAATAAATTGTACATTTTATCATGGTATTCGTCCCGAGACAATAAAACAGTAGCATTACCTTTATCCGCTGGGAGTACCATCGTCTCAGTATCCTGGCGAAGCATACGTAGTGCAGCCCTCTCTGCCATAGATAAATTGCTCCCTTGTGGGCGAGTCTTCATAATTGCACGGCATGTTTACGTCTTATTTTCTCTGCTGAATCCGAGGGGAGTGGTCGAACCGCTTCTTCAGTGGCGCTGATAAACGAAGGTAATGGCAGAACCTGTGGTGTGGGTGCAAAATTCAGTCCCTTACTCAAAACCATCATCGTAGCATCGTCCTTTCTTTAACCTACCTAGTAAGATTTTTCACAGGGCCAGTACTGCCTCATGTGTTGCTACTTTTCTCCAGATACCGAAGTGACCTTTCCTAAGATCAGTGAGTGTCTACCAGTTTTACCACTCTTCTGTAGTTAATTTGCATCAAACACCAACCATGACTTGCCAAACTGATAGTTCTGTAATATTCATAACTTTCAGGCCTGGATATTTTTGGAATAGGAATTAAAGCACCGAAGTTGAAATCGTTATAGGTACAGGAAGCTGGCTGAAGCCAGAGATAAATTCTGCCGAAATTTTTACAAAGGCACAGATGGTGTTTAGAAAGGACAGATTGCATGCAACCGGTGGTGGCGTGTTTGTCGCTGTTAGTAATAGTTTATCCTGTAGTGCGGTAGAAGTGGATAGTTCCTGTGAATTATTATGGGTGGAGGTTACACTCAACAACCGAGCTAGGTTAATAATTGGCTCCTTTTACCGACCTCCCAACTCAGCAGCATTAGTGGCAGAACAACTGAGAGAAAATCTGGAATACATTTCACATAAATTTTCTCAGCATGTAATAGTCTTAGGTGGAGATTTCAATTTACCAGATATAGACTGGAACACTCAGATGTGTAGGACGGGTGGTAGGGACAGAGCATCGAGTGACATTATACTGAGTGCACTATCCGAAAATTACCTCGAGCAATCAAACAGAGAACCGACTCGTGGAGATAACATCTTGGACCTACTAATAACAGACCCGAACTTTTCGACTTTGTAAGCGCAGAACAGGGAATCAGTGATCATAAGGCCGTTGCAGCATCCCTGAATATGGAAGTAAATAGGAATATATAAAAAGAGAGGAAGGTATATCTGTTTAGCAAGAGTAATAGAAGGCAGATTTCAGACTACCTAACAGATCAAAACGAAAATTTCTGTTCCGACACTGGCGATGTTGAGTGTTTATGGAAAAAGTTCAAAGCAATCGTAAAATGGGTTTTAGACAGGTACGTGCCGAGTAAAACTGTGAGGCGTGGGAAAAACCCACCGTGGTTCAACAACAAAGTTAGGAAACTACTGCGGAAGCAAATAGAGCTTCACTGCAAGTTTAAACGCAGCCAAAACCTCTCAGACAAACAGAAGCTAAACGATATCAAAGTTAGCGTACGGAGGGCTATGTGTGAAGCGTTCAGTGAATTCGAAAGTAAAATTCTATGTACCGACTTGACAGAAAATCCTAGGAAGTTCTGGTCTTACGTTAAATCAGTAAGTGGCTCGAGGCTGCATATCCAGACACTCCGGGATAATGATGGCATTGAAACAGAAGATGACACACGTAAAGCTGAAATACTTAACACCTTTTTCCAAAGCTGTTTCACAGAGGAAGACCGCACTGCAGTTCCTTCTCTAAATTCTCGCACAAACGAAAAAATGGCTGACATCGAAATAAGTGTCCAAGGAACAGAAAATCAACTGCAATCACTCAACAGAGGAAATTCCACTGGACCTGACGGGATACCAATTCGATTCTACACAGAGTACGCGAAAGAACTTGCCCCCCTTCTAACAGCCGTGTACCGCAAGTCTCTAGAGGAACGGAAGGCTCCAAATGATTGGAAAAGAGCACTGGTAGTCCCAGTCTTCAAGAAGGGTCGTCGAGCAGATGCGCAAAACTATAGACCTATATCTCTGACGTCGATCTGTTGTAGAATTTTAGAACATGTTTTTTGCCCACGTATCATGTCGTTTCTGGAAACCCAGAATCTACTCTGTAGGAATCAACAGGGATTCTGGAAACAGCGATCGTGTGAGACTCAACTCTCTTTATTTGTTCATGAGACCCAGAAAATATTAGTTACAGGCTCCCAGGTAGATGCTATTTTCCTTGACTTCCGGAAGGCTTTCGATACAGTTCCGCACTGTCGCCTCACCTGATAAACAAAGTAAAAGCCTACGGAATATCAGACCAACTGTGTGGCTGGATTGAAGAGTATTTAGCAAACAGAACACAGCGTGTTGTTCTCAATGGAGAGACTTCTACAGACGTTAAGGTAACCTCTGGCGTTCCACAGGGGAGTGTTATGGGACCATTGCTCTTTCACAATATATATATATATAAATGACCTAGTAGATAGTGTCAGAAGTTCCATGCGGCTTTTCGCAGATGATGCTGTAGTATACAGAGAAGTTGCAGCATTAGAAAATTGTAGCGAAATGCAGGAAGATCTGCAGCGGATAGGCACTTGGTGCAGGGAGTGGCAACTGACCCTTAACATAGACAAATGTAATGTATTGCGAATACATAGAAAGAAGGATCCTTTATTGTATGATTATATGATAGCTTAACAAACACTGGTAGCAGTTACTTCTATAAAATATCTGGGAGTATGCGTGCGGAACGATTTGAAGTGGAATGCTCATATAAAATTAATTGTTGGTAAGGCGGGTGCCATGTTGAGATTCATTGGGAGAGTCCTCAGAAAATGTAGTCCATCAACAAAGGAGGTGATTTACAAAACACTCGTTCGACCTATACTTGAGTGTTGCTGATCAGTGTGGGATCCGTACCAGGTCGGGTTGACGGAGGAGATAGAGAAGATCCAAAGAAGAGCGGCGCGTTTCGTCACAGTGTTATTTGGTAAGCGTGATAGCGTTACGGGATGTTTAGCAAACTCCAGTGGCAGACTCTGAAAGAGAGGCGCTCTGCATCGCGGTGTAGCTTGTTGTCCAGGTTTCGAGAGGGTGCGTTTCTGGATGACGTATCGAATATATTGCTTCCCCCTACTTATACCTCCCGAGGAGATCACGAATGTAAAATTAGAGAGATTCGAGGGCGCACGGAGGCTTTCCGGCAGTCATTCTTCCCGCGAACCATATGCGACTGCAATAGAAAAGGGAGGTAATGACCGTGGCACGTAAAGTGCCCTCCGCCACACACCGTTGGGTGGCTTGCGGAGTATAAATGTAGATGTAGATGTAGATAACATCTTCCTGAAGTGTGAGGATGTTTCGCTTGTCTCTTATCTTGCATACCACGTGGGATAGTGTGACTTGGCTGTCTGTCTGACTGAAGGATCACCACAAATGGGAGAGAACGTTGTCTCCTCCAGGTGCTTTGTTTTGGTGCAAGTCTTTCATTGCCATATGAAGTTATTCTCTTAGTCTATCCCCCACCTAGTCTTCATCTGTCTCCAATAATATTGTGATCAAATTAATTTCTCTTTTTATAATTATCAGGGGAAGAAAGAGCTTATTTCCAACTCTTGATTAGTTTTCATAAGTTAAACAATCCCCATTCGTCTTGCTACATTAAAAATATTCAGAAACGTGATGTATAATCTGAATGTCTTGACCCAAGATATATTTTTTGGGAAATATTTATAAAGGCGATGTACAAACTGGATCCTTGACACAAAGTGTATTTTTTGGAAACTGGTCCATAAACAAAGGTAGTTACTGACTAGAACCTTTGTTCATTTAATAAAGCTTTTTTCTGCTCTATCCATATAACACTAATGTTTTTGAGTTAGCCTATTGCACTCTGATTTTACTCAAACTGGATTCATGAGCAAGGCACTTGCAACCAGGTATTTTTCATATCTCCACACTAGGGGGCAGGTGGCTGAAATCTCTAGAAAGGGTATGGAAAGAGCTTAATCCAATAAAAATTACTATTTAGGAAATCCCTTTATACTTTAGGGTAACACTGCCTCCTTTTTCACTAATTTGTAAGTGACATGTTTCATAACCTTCCTTAAGGTGGCTACTATTTGCAATAATAAATCTACTCTTCCATGGTAAAAGTTACCAGCAACCGCACAGTGAAGCTGAAATAAGAGCTTGTGGTAGACAAGCAATATCAGCCACATATGGTAACTATGTGAATTGCTAGTGTTTGTAACAGGAGCCTCTCCTTTTCCAGGCGCATTTTTTGTAGCAACTCAGCGAAGATAATTTATTTTGCTTCCTATTAGAATTGTGATCAACTGACAATATTCATTTTTCGTAATTTTATTTCTGTGACTTAGGACCAAAAACTATGGATGTCCCCACAGGGGGCTCGCTGTTAATGCTTAGCTACCAGGGGTCCCAGCCTTTGCAGCCTAGTTTCCCTTCTGTTCTGCATGTCTATCCTCTTGCTTTTATTCTCTCCTCCCTTGCGGAACATGTCTGGGATGTTTTTGGAAATGTGTTCTGCATTTTCAGTAGCCAATATCAGAACAGTCTCTCCACTGTTTTTCATTCCTTTTTCTTTCTCCATTCCCCTTCTCCTGTCCTTCCTCTGCTTTGGCGTTTGAGGGCCCTCTGTTTTCTTCTTCCTCCCTGTGCCCTCCCACATATCTGATGCGGAACAAGTACTGAGTTATGCGTAATTCCCAGCCCCAGATTGACAGGTAGGGTTTGCATCTACCCCCTGGTACAGGCCAGGCCCAGTGAGTGATGAATGCCTGAGCTGCTGCCTACCCAAATTGCTGATTGGTCCTTCTTTCGGGTGTTCAGGAGATGTGACCTGAGATGTGTGCATCCTCCTCTGAAGGGGGCCCCCATTTGGAAGGAGCATGCCACCGGAGATACTGGCAATCATGGGGGATTTTCTCACAATGAGCCAACCGTCTTCACAGTCAACATCTACAAAACGTAAACAGAATGAGGCTAACTATTCAAAGACCCTCCCACCCACACCACAGTTCCTCACGGTTTCATGTACTGAAGACAGTCAGTCCTTCGCTATGGTAAATCTGTTTATTATTCAGAAAGATGTCAATGCAATTGCTGGTCCTGTAAAATCCTGCTCTCGTTTGCTCAATGCCACTTTGCTTTTGGAGACTACTTCTGATTCTCAAGTACAACTGCTTGGAGCTTCCTCCTCCGTGGCTGTCCTGTATGTGTCGAGGCCCATCAAATACTGAATTCTTCCTATGGTGTTATTTACACAAGGCTGCTCGATAGTCTGACCAAGGCAGAAATCCAAACGTACCTCTTTGACCAGGGTGTCATTGCAGTCCACCGGGTGATGAAAATAGTCGATGCCTCCTTAGTGCCCCCACGCACCTTTTCTCACTTTTGATAGAGTGGTGCTTCCGTCAAAAATCGAAGCAGTTTATGAAATTATCACAGTCAGGCCGTACATTCCAGACCTACTGTGCTGTTACCAGTGTCTTCACCACAACCACACTCGAATGTCCTGTCGACACCTGGCCAAATGTGCAACCTGTAATACGGGTGCTCATGAGAGCGATTGTCCACCTCCTTATTCCCACTGTATCAACTGCAATGGCCCCCATGCCGCCTCCTCTCGAGATTATCCCATGTATCCCGATGCGAGGACTGTCCAAGAGATCCAGGTGAAGGAAAAAAGGCCTTACCCAGTCGCTCACAAGTTGTCAGCTAGTTGGAAAACCTGCACTCTCCCATCTGGCACTTACAGTACTGTTCTTCCTGCTTCTCACTTCACGAAGGACATAGCCATGTAGACATGCACTTCAAATTCGGCACTGCAATTGTAAAACCGCCCATTGTCATGGTACATCTCCATCTCCTCCTTCAGCTGTGCAACAAGTCACCACACTTTCGCCTCATGGAGCGAATTCCCCTGTTACATAACCAGCAGGCTGTAAAGGACACAAAGAATACTCCTGTGAAGACTTCCTACGTCGCTTCAGCCAACAAACATCAGAGTCTTCCTCTGCCAACTGGAAAGGCTACAAGAAGTCAAACAAAGGCAAACAGTCTTCTCCTTCGCTGCCTCAGAGATACTCTTTAACAATGTTACAATGTGATACTCTCGTCTGGCCGACCACTGTGTCACCTGTGTGCATCGCCAACCGTTTTTCTGCCCTAGACTCCACAGACCGACAGAGGAGAATGCTGCCGCCTCTGTGGATTTCATGGAACAGCATCCTCCAGCCTCTGTGCCCTGTAGCAGTGAGTCTTTGAAGGCTGGCACTCGGCAGCTGCCGAGGGGACACCCCTTCATTTTTTCTCTCCTCCCCTTTCCTCATCATGACTCTCCTCCTATGGAACGTCTGTAGCCTTCTCTAAAACAAAGAGGACTTCAGGCTGCTCTTAGAACCGCAGTGTCCACTAGTTGTCTGTCTTCACGAAACAAAATTGTGTTCTCACGACCATTTTGAGCTACCGCAGTTCTTTCCAATCCACTTTGACCTTTCCACCGAGGACGGCAGTCCATCTCATGGGGGAGTCACACTGCTCATCTAGGATGATGTTCGTAGTCAACCCATCTCCCTGAGCACCCAGCTTCCTCACTTGACCGTTTCCCTTTGCACCGTTTACTTGCCTCTGTCATTCATTCTCACCAAGGCAGAGATCCTCCAACTAATTGGGCAGTTCCCTCACCTCTTTCTGCTGCTCGGTGACTTTAATGCACACCATCCCCTTTGGAGTTCTCCCAGAACCAGTCAGAGAGGCGCCATCTTGGCTGACCTTCTCAATCAACTTAACCTCATCTGTCTTAACACGGGAGCACCCGTGTTCCTATTAGAGTCCACACACACTTACTCCAATTTGGACCTCTCCTGCACTGCCGAGCCTGCCCTTCGTGTTCAGTGGTTCATTCTCTCTGACACATACTCGTGCAACCATTTCCCACGCACTATCTATTTGCTGATTCCTACCCCACCTCTGTGCACACCCAAATGGCTGCTTTCTAAGGCCGACTCAAGGCTTTACTTGTCCCTGGCAACCATCGACGAACCACATTTCCCCAGTTGTCATAACCAGGTAGAATATCGTACAAATGTTATCCTTACTGCCGCGGAACATTCCATTTCTCACATATCCTCTTTACCACGCTGTGTCTCAGTCCCTTGGTGGACTGAGGTGTGCTATAACGCAATTCGCGCGTGGTGATGTTTCTAACAGTCATCCCGCATTTGTCATAAACAGTTACATACACAGTGTTGTCACGTTCTTCGGGTTAGCAAAACAAGTAGCTGGATTTCATTTACTAGTTCTTTTAACAGTTCCACTCCCTCTTCTGTCGTGGGGGCCAACTTCTGATGGCTCTCTGGGACCAAGGTTCATTTCCCAGTTTCGGGTCTGACGGTGCCAGACGACGTCATAGTGGACCCTATTGCTATCTCCAACACCTTGGTCCGCTATTTTGCGGAGATTTCGAGCTCTTCCCACAGTCACCCTGCCTTCTTCCATCGGAAACTAGTGGAGCAGGCTCAGGTGATACCCTCCCCTTCTCAGAATTGTGAGTGCTGCAATGCTGCCTTTACTGTGAGGGAGTTAGACTATGCCCTCACTACTCTATCCTGATCCTCTGCCCAAGAGCCGGACGATCTTCACATATGTTGCAGAACCTTTCTCTTATGGCCAATCACTTTTTCCTTCATCTGGGCAGAGGGCCCGTTTCCTAGACACTGTTGTGAAGCAACTGTCATACCCATACCTAAAATCGGTAAGGACAAACAGCTTCCTTCTAGTTATCGCCATATTCCTCTCATCAGCTGTGTTTGCAAAGTGATGGAATGTATGATTCATGCCCAGCTGGTTTGGTGGCTAGAGTCTCACAATTTACTGACCACTGCACAGTGTGGATTTCGAGTGCGTCGCTCTGCAGTTGACCACCTTGTCACCTTCTCAACCCATGTCATGAATAGTTTTCTGCGGAAATACCAGACTGTGGCTGTGTTTTTCGATTTGAAGAAAATCTATAACACTGCTGGAGGACTGGTATCCTCCATACTCTCTAAGCATGGGGCTTCCAAGGCTGCATGCCCCGTTTCCTTCGGGAATTTTTAAAAGACCGAGTTTTCAAGGTTTGTGTAGGTTCTGCCTTGCTGGACACATTTATCCTGGAAAACGGTGTGCCTCAGGGGTACGTCCTGAACTTTGTCCTCTTTGCCATTAACCCTAATAACCCTACCACGGCCTGTCTTCTGCCAGGCATCTTGGGCTCCCTTTTCGTTGACCATTTTGCCATCTACTGCAGTTCTCCATGAACTTGTCTCATCGAGTGGCGTCTTCAGCGATGTCTCGATCATCTTTACTCATGATGCATCGGCAATGGCTTTCAATCTTCCACCGACAAAAATTTTTTTATGAATTTCTGGCGGCGCAAATAGCTTCTTACACCATCTTTACGTCTTGCCCCTGTTGCTATTCCGTTCATCGAAACTACGAAATTCCTGGGACTCATCCTCGATAGGAAACTTTCTTGGTCCTCCCATGTTGCTTACCTGGCCACTCACTATACATGGTCCCTTAGTGTTCTTTAGTCCTCAGCAGCACTTCCTGGGGAATAGATCAGACCACCCTCCTCTATTTGTACCAGTCCCTAGGTGTTTCGTTTATGCTTCTGCACATCTGTCCATCTTACATTATCTCAATGCACTCCACCATCATGGCATCCGTTTGGTCACTGGTGCCTTTTGCACTATTCCAGTTGAGAGTCTATATGCGAAAGCTGCTGAACTACTGCTGTCATACCCCCATGACTTCCTCCTCAGCAAATGTGCATGATGTTTGTCTGCCATGCCTGGCCACCCATCCTATGCCTCCATCTTTCAGGACCCCTGTGATCGCCAGTATGGAGATGTGTCCCTCTTCTCTGTTATCTACTGGAGTTCGCTTGCCCCAGCAGCTTAACTTCATGCTACCTGCCACTTTCCCGATGGGTACGAAGCCTTCACCATCTTGACTTCATGTAGCTGCCGGTGTTCACCTTCGCCTCCATTTGATTCCCAAAGCCACTATGCCAGCCTCACTTTATCGACGAAGTTTCACGACCTTCACACAGAACTTCACATAATACCTTTGTGTGCACTGATGGCTCTTGGACTGACCATGGTGACAAGTGTGCCTTCGTCATTGGCACCGACGATTTTTGGTATCGGCTTCCAAAACAATGCTTGGTATTCACAGCAGAGCTCTTTCCCATGTATCAGGCTATACAGTACATCCAGAGACACAGACTTTTCAATTGTCTCATCTGCTCTGACTCTCTCAGTGCACTTCAAATCCTCTGTGTGCTGTACACCGTCCATCCCTTAGTGCAATGAGTTCAGGAAAGCTGTCGCTTGCTCACTCCTGATGGAGCCCCTGTGATGTTTATGTGGGTTCCTGGTCACGTTGATCTGACGAGAAAGCCGAGGCTGCAGTCCTGGCAGCTCAGCCTGCCAGTTTTTCCATTCCCTCCAATGATCTCTGTGTTGCCATCTGTCAGCAGGTGATATCACTTTGGTATCACCACTGGTCCTACCTTCATGGTAACATGCTATGGGAAATTGAACGTCTCACAGCATCTTGGACGATCTCCTCTCAGCCCTCTTGCTGTGAGAAGACCATTTTAGCTAGGTTGCATACTGGGCACTGTCTTTTTAGCCACCGCCATTTGTTAGGCGGTTCTCCCCCACCACTTTGTGCTCATTACCCTCAACCTTTGACAGTTCACCATTTCCAGGTAGAATGCCTTTTTTGACCACTTGCATTCCAATCTATGTTTAATGTCTGAGTTATCATCAGTTTTAGCAAACAACGTGAGGGCTGTCAACTGTATTTTGCTTTTTATCTGCTGTAGCAATATGACAAAGAACATTTGATCTCTAGTTCAGGACCTCTTTTTCTCTATGGAGCTTTCTCCAAGTACCTGTTTTTTACTATCTTTCCTTCTGTTTCTTGTGCCTAACGTGTAGTCGCTTTTAACTCCTTTTTTTTGTCTTTTGTGTGCTATGGTTCTGACATCCGTGCATATGACCCTCATTCTATTTGCGCCCTAAAACAAAACAAAATAAACTCTTTGTCAGGTATTGAAACTATAGGTTTAGATGGATATGCCTCCTCCATTTTGTGAGCTGTTATGTGTTGCCATTATATGGCGAACAGGGTTTTCACTTTTTATTTTGTTTCCTTTTGCTTTATTTAAAAGTCGACATTAAAATTTAGTTATCACAATGTGAAAACAATCATAGAAACTTTATTGTGTAATAAAGGAATGACCTGATACTGATCACAGTAATGCATATTTCAGAATGGAAGGAATGTGTTCAGACTACAGTACTGATTCCATGACAAAGAGAAACTGATAGTTGGTGTAGTTTTCATACAACTGGTGCAGTGTACTACCACAAGATGTCTAACATAGACAGAGGTGGTAAGACATATTCACAAAAGTTTTGGGATACCCCTAAGTTGGTGGCTTCACAAGGATCACAAATGACAGATTAATTTTGTGGTAAGTATACTTTCCAAGCCACTTCCAGAAATTACTTTGGTGGTACCTACACTTTCCAAGCACCATTAAAACACCGTTGTTTCGTGGGATGTATACTTCCCACAGTCCTGAAGGCTATATTTCATAACAAACAGCTGGTGCAGCAGACTGCCACCAGATGCCAGGAGCCTACAGAAGTGGTATCAATTATTCCCTTAAATGCTGTAAAGAAATACATTTGGTGTGAAGTATATCCCCCATGGCATGCAAAAGGATTTAAGCAGTAGAGTGCAAAATTACATGAAATTCAAAGCCAAGCAGTTCCTTAGTATCACATGAAACAAACCATGATGAATATACTTTGCTCTGATTTGTGTCTGCCTTACTGAGACATCACCATGGTGCAAAACTACCGAATCCAGCCTGTTTTGTCGGCTTTGGGGAATAATCTTCAGTAATGAAGAAGTGAAACCATTATTTTTTTGTTATCAGAGCTATTGGCAAAGCGATCTTTTCGAAGACGTATGGGGATAGTTGTTTAATAGATGCTACTTACTAAACAACAACATAAGATATTCCCTTATTTTTTAAAGCTGTGAGGAGTAATGTGAGCTATTTAGCTTTTTTTCATTCAGGGTGAACATGCAAGATCCATTTATGAAGAGCTACACATTTCCAAGGACTGGATCAAAGATTGGAATCCCATGCACTGGGTTACTGATTTCTCTTCGGAAATAACGCATCTGAACAAGCATTTCATCAGACAAAAGTTTACTTGTGCCTTTTGTATCGGAAACAGGCATGGGGAAGATGGCTGAATATAAACCAAATGGCATGAAGAGGTTCCTAGGTATGTGACAAGAAATTTCAGAATCAATAACAGAGAATTTAGAGATCTAACAAAAGATCTGCGAATGCAAAAGGCCTTTCAGAGAATTGAAAATGCATGGGCGTATTGTTAACTGCAGTGGCTATCAGTACAGTATCACATGTGAAGACTTTGAGATGTATAAATACCCATGCAAACATTTCTGTGCAATCTTTATTTTCTATCCTGAGTGGGATTTTGATAAAATACTAGAAAGCTACAGGAATTGCCCATAAATCTGTCTTGGTGACATGTATGGAGTTGGCTTCCGAAGAGGCTCTGCAGTAATTCACATGAAGACAGTAGCAATGAGGAAGCAGATTACAGAACAAACATAGAGCATCACATTGAAACCTTATCATTTCTTTGCAGCAATCTGAGGCGAGGAGTTGTGTAAACAGGTTTATAATCTCATGTACCACTGTCACAACATTGAAACATTACTAAAAATACTTAAATTATTCAAAAATTGTGCGCAAGAAGTACAAATAGCAAACTCAGAAGTTTGTGGTCTCACCCATACCTGTGCCATCAAATTTCCAACCATAATATTAAGTAAAATGCCATTAATTTTACAGGGCCTGGAGTAAAGACCCCTCTCATTGTAATGTTCATGTACTTGTGTCCTCATGGGTAATTAACTTCTAAGGGATAGATCAAGTGGAGGTCATAGCATTCCACTTGAATCATCCAGAAATAATTACTATCTAAAATATAAATAAGGGCGTTCTCAATGCCAGATTCTGTAAGTAAACTTCGTCACACATGTAAATTTTAAAGAAGCAGTAAAAAAATTATTTTTCTGAGGAAAGTCAATAACATAGTTGCATTGACCCTGATTTGTACTTCCTTTAACCGGGTAACGATGTAACTTCTCATTACAAGAAATTCTTGGATTGCTGAGAAAGTGTGTTCGCTAATTACAATCAAATTGTTAACATTTATGTGCCACTACAAGTAACGATTTGATAAACATGTGAAACACTGTATGGGTGGTTTTCTTTCAGCAATACTGTCCATCTTCCAAGCTATCTCTGGAATAGAACACTCTCGATGTAATCTCATGTGTATTTTCCCATGGACTGACTGCCCAGAATTCCTTCATACCTGAACCTAGCAAATCAATTAACAACAGTAATCAGTTTGTAACATGGGGATAACTGATACACATGAAGTGTCCAAAGCATGATTCCAAAATTGAATACTCACTTCTTTTGGTGGGTGCCCAATGACATTGCTTACCACTTTCAGTGTCCACAACTCCTTCACAATTGAATCTAATAAACGCTATTGGTATTCCATTAACAGTATTTGCTACTGTGTGGTATGTACAGTAACTCTGCAAAGTTATTAAGAAAATTAGAACCAATGAAGTAGATATCAAATGTGTAGATAACTGACACATGTTAAGTTTCCAAAGCACAATTCAAAAACCGAACACACTTCATTTCATACCCAGTGACATTGTTGAACACATACCATACCACAAAAGCACTATACTCTTCTGCCAGTCTGATAGTGGGCGATTTCACTAACAGGATAGTTTTCTTGGTTTCACATGAATCATTAGAAATGTATTGAAACGAGTGAGAGCGAGTTTATTCTTACCTTGGGAAAAAGAAATACAAAATCTTCCCTACACCAGTCATAAGACATATCAATGCCACTTTCTAATATAGCTTTTACTTTTTTTCCCTTATTTTCAACTCTTAACATTTTCCAATATTTAAATTAAGCCAACTTTCAAGTTAAAATGTTTCACTTTAAAAAATTACCAAGTTCTACACGACTTTCTTGTCCAGGTTCCTCAAAATTCTATTTTATCTACTGCTGCTTCAAAATTCAAAATTGTGACCAAGTTTAAAATGAGAGCCCAGCATAAAAACCGCCAGCATTCCATCTCAACGGTCAGAAATGATGGAGCTTATTTGTATTTTATATACACATAAAGCTGTCTAAAATACATATAGGATCTTTGTCATTTTCGAAACTTATTAGTTTTAGGCTGTCAAATTCTTAACAAAAGTAGAAGAAAGGCTTCTGACTATATTACTTCTCAATAAAATATCCATTATAGCTTAGCCACAAAATATGCAAGCATCTTGGCATATTAATTTGCAGAGGGATGGAAAATCTGTATCAATGACCTGGGAAAGACAACATGGCAGGGCTGGAATTGCTCACATAAATCATGAAACTTCCATTATACTTCTATCAAGGACCACTAATTTCACAACAGCCAGTGTGAAAGGGTTCTTTGACAATCTAGAATGTCCCAAACTCATGAGTCCGGATAATTATCATATGTAAAAAATTGTAATTTTGCTTACTCTGCCACCTCATACAAGCCATAAGCTACAACGTCTTGTCTTTTAAGTTCTTGCTTCTCTGAAGTTATTGTGTGACACAGGAAATTATGATCTAATGGCAAGTAGAGCAAAATCAGTTTGTTGCAGAATTCCTCCTTGCCTTCACTTTGTAAGAAGAAAAACAAATCAATGATTTAATTACACAGTCCCATCAACAATATCTCAAGTAAAAGCTTGATTAACAGAAGAAGTGAAAATAAAGTCTACCAGGGCAATCAATAAGAAAAAAGTACTTTGAGGATTCGAAAGAGTCTTAAGGCTCTGTTCCCTATGAGGACTGTTCTTCAGCAGTGAGCATTTCTAAAGATGAAGAAAGCTTACACACTCATCAAAATTTCAGTTTGGTACTGAGAAATTTTTGATGCCTGCTGGACAATGTGATGGACTTTTTCAACCAACATGATCCAGTAGTCACAATACAGTTTCAGCATTATCCACACATACTTTAGAGCCTCCTAAACAATCATAATAGTTAGAGCACCCTAACATGTATTAATAAACCTGATGCTTAGTTATCACTAAGCAATGGTATCCTGAACAAAAAGTTCTCACTAAGCATCCATTAACAATACATCTTTGCTCAGATTTCAGTAGGGAATCCAAACCTGATGGCCATATTGTGACATTTGCAAAAAGTGGCATTAATTACAGTGCTATAGCTGTAAGTTCTTTCATAGTTGAGGATATCCTTGAACTTACTGAAATTATAGATGAGAAACTTAGGATCATATAGTCATTTGAATTTTGGAGCAGCAGATGCCCTTATCTAGCTGATTTCTGCATTCAGTACCTCAGTGAGAGTCAGCTCAGTGACAGCACAAAGACAACAGCAGTAATGGATTTGTGCAAGTGTGAGCTGAAACTGATATTGCAATTAAAAAGCACAATGTAAAATTCCTGGGAAAATACAGGATACATTTATGTGGAATATGGATGCCCACACTCTGGTAATCCAATTGGGTGCAAATTTGTTTGCTTTTTATTTTCTTTTGAACGACACTTTAAGGGACATGAATCCCATTTTCATGGATGTTTCTTGCAGATTATGCCATTTACTCGAGATGATGTTTGTGTGTGAACCTCTGCAATGTTTAGTTGTTTTTGCTTTGTTTAAATTTCGAATTTTGACAAATTTGTCATTGACTTCCTACAAAGTGATCATTAATTACATTATTCCATGTGTATATCTCACAGTAAAGGCAACTTAACAATGGAACTACGCAACACTGCACAACAAAAACGTAAGGACTAAGTTTCACAATACACAAAAAACGCCCTTAAAACTTGGAATCAGATCCCAGAAAGTGTCATATAAAAGATATATGAAAATGAAATCGTAACCGGCAGCAGAAAAAGTTGTTTTCTGAACTACCTATTTTTCGAAAATCGCATGTTTTTGCCAGCCAATTCTAACACATAAACTGAAACATAAAATTGATAATACATCCTCTGACGAATCACAATAGCCTGAAATCTGGCCATCTTCTGAAACTCTAAGATCTTTCAGTGCTTCCCGAAAGATGGTTTTATACACTTCACACATTTCTGATCGCTCGCTGACATAGCACAAGCACAATAAAAGGACAATATCGAGTTGAACTGTGAAGAAAATAGCAGACCTTATTCCCTCTAACTCTATTCGACCACAGAACTCAATCGCTGTCGATAAGTGCGCAGCGCGTTTATGTATACGTCATTTTGACGTCATTTCCGAATGGTTCTGGACCACAATGTTCCCCTTTCAATATAGCGTCCACTGAAATCATGTGGGCGGGTATGAATGTCATAGCACAGGTTATGGCATCAGGGCTGTGACAAGAGTTAAATACAAGGAAGACGAAACCGCGAAACCTAAATGTTGGATCCGAAAATAGATTTCGGTGGCCACAAACATATTTTAACCACCAGCTGGCATGTAAATACCATGTTCAGACACGCCCCACCCCGAATATTTTAGAATCTTACTGTATTCGTTCATATAGGCATTTCGAATAACTAATTTTTGGTTTACGGCCGCCACATTACAGTCAGGAGCTATTTCCTACTTATAATCCACAATTTATACAATTCTTGTGCTCACAAATCACGAAGTTTATTCGACTCACTTTTTTGGTTATATATATTAAGTTTACTTATTGATTTGCACATCGAAAATTTTTTTAAGAGTGTGGGCTACGTCACTGGTTTGCAAATATTGCTCCCCCCCCCACACACACACACAACACATACACACACACACACACACACACACACACACACACACACATACACACAAACACACACTGCTACAGAAAATTGAACATAGCAAGGTAAGTAGATCATACATAAGTTGCTGTTCTTGTAGTTCCAGAAGCAGCGCAACTGCACCTGCTGACCACTGTTTTCAGTTTTTTTCAACAATAAAATGAAAACACAATGAATTCGAATGGTGCACAGCGACAATTGCTTCATGATAACTGCGTCAGAATGCTTTTATCTGGAAATACTACCACTAGGGAGCAGTGGTGGAAGGAAAGTGGCACAACAAAGTACAACCTAGTTGAACTTTTTGTGGCATGACTGAAGTTGTGTCTCTGAAGTTGCGCCACTGAAAACTGGGAGTCCCAAAATGCACTTGCATTACAACTGCAATCGCCACCAGCTGTGGCGACGCTTTATTTGCATGTGTGAACCCAGCTTAACAGACAACTAAGTTAGGATCTAACAGTATTGTAACATAAAACTGCATACATCTTGTGAGAATCTACAGAAATAATTCCAACGAGCCATCTTTCATTGTAGTGGCATAGGCAACATCCACCACAATGCCCTTTAGAACAATCAAGGAATTAGTTGGGCCTGACTTGGGAATGATCATGTGCCTGTTGCAACATGGCTGATAAAAAACTGTTGTTATTCCTGTGCACAATGTATTCCAATAAGGTATAGAGACCAGTATTGGTAAACAAAAGGGTAACTAGTTATAGTGTGATAGTTGTGGTACAAGTACTTAACTGTGGTAGTATAGCTCCATGTAGTCTTTCTTATCAGTAGGTATTATTTTGGTGAAGGCAAGTAGTATTACTGCTTATATTTTCATCAGCAAAGACAACAATATTAACGATTGACAGTAGTAGTTTGTGTAATAATGAATACAGCCTTTGTCTGAAATTACAGGTAACACATTACAGTGCAGTAAATAAACCATCTTCCAGATCTAAAACTATGAATGGCTTTCAGTCCTTTAAGTGTCTCTCACAAAGAGATCACACAGAAAAAACTAGGCAAATGACAGCACACTTAATGGCATAAAAGTAGTCAAGGGCATATTCAGCAAAGGCCAGTGAAAGGCATCTGTCTTCCTACCCCTGCCAAGAAAAAGAAAATTATGAACTAGGCAAAATCTAAGGTAGAAGGTATGGCTGTAGAGTGTGGCAATGCTGAAAGCTAAATAATAAAAAATACCATAATAGTTACCTATTACAGAATGGTAATATAAGGTATGACTGTAGAGTGCGGCAATGCTGAAAGCTAAATATTAAAAAATACCACAATAGTTACCTATTATAGAATGGTAATATCAATATGTTTGGTGATCAAAAAACATAGTTTTGAGCTGAATAATGTAGGAAATTTTGCTTGCTTTCTTTCACTCCGGCTCTTTCCAGGAACCAAGTATAAGTTTGTCTCCACTGATCTCCCCACCATCTATCCAGTGCAGAGCCTGAAGTATATATTGCAAACAGTTAAATAAGGCATTTTTCCAGAGAGACTGAAATATATTGTTGTTGAACACCCCTTTAAGGAAGATAATAAAGAGTGATCTCAATAACTACCGACCAGTTTCACTGCTGACATCGTCTTCCAAAATTTTTGAGGTGGTGGTGTGCTCTAGAATAGTATCTCACCTTGGCAGCAATAATAGCATCAGCAAATCACAGTCTGGATTTCAGAAGAGTTGCTCTTCTAAGAATGCCATTTACATGTTCACTCATCAAATTTGGCAAGCATTAAATAACAATATCATGAAAACTGATATTTTCTGTGCTCTAACACATTTTACTGTATGAATCACAATATTGTCCTTGATAAACTGAAGTTTTGTGCGATTGATTGTACAGCCAACCAATGGATAATGTCGTATCCAGCAAAAGAATGCAGAAAGTTGTACTTAGTAATTCAACTCATGTAGGCCAGTTGAATTTGGAGAAGGCGCATATGGGATTCCCCTAGACTCAATCTCAGGTCCGCTATTGTTCCTTCTGTCTGATACACAACATGCATAATTAGTTCTTTTTAGAGATGACACTAGATTTGTAATCAGTCCAACTAGTTTTCTGTGAATGTAATATTAAAAAGACACAACAAATATAGTTATATACATCTAGGGGTACTAAACTAATGATTAGTGCAATGTATGGAGAGGAAATAATAAACAGGGTGGAAACTTCAAAATTCTTAGGGTTCCATATTTATGAGAATTTAAATTGGGAAAACAAATTTAGAACTCTGAAACCAATTTAGTTCTACCACATTTGCACTTAGAACTGTTGCAAGTCTTTTGAATAGACAAATCAATAACTTGATGTATTTTGCATAATTTCATTCAGTAATGTTCTGTGGTAACCCATCCCTAATAAAGAAAGTCTTCATTGCACAGAATGTACTGTGAAAATAATGTGACATGTTTGCCCACAAACAATTTGTAAACATCTGTTTAAGAAGTTAGGCATTCTTACTATCGCTCCACAGTATGTTTGTTCTCATGAAGTTTGTTATAAATAATCTGCTACAGTTCAAAAGGAACAAGGATATACATAATTGCAATACCAGAAGGAAAAATGATATTCATTACGTCATGTTAAGGTTGTCTTCAGCACAATGCTACAACAAAAATTTCTGATCTCTTACCCAGTGATATAAGAAGTCTGACAGACAGAACAGTAAAATTAGAAAACAAACTGAGTAAATTTCTCCTTGGCAGTTCATTCTGTTCCATAGAAGAATTTCTGTTACAATAATGTGTAAAATGTGGTGGACAGAAATTATTAACTCACATCTGTATATCTTTTTTCTTTTTGTAAAAGAAGAAAAAAGAAAAAACTTAGCAATGTTCAAAATGTAACCATATGTACAAAATAATTTGCATTGTGAATGTAAAATGGCTTATTCCACGTCATTACAAACTATCATGCAAAATGACACATGGAACACTGAATTTCTCAAGTTCCTTCTTGAATGGATCAGAATGAAAAAATGAATATAAAGTTCCCTCTTCCTTTCACTTCTCAGTGATTGACAGTGTACTGATACAGATCCAAAAGACTTTATTTATTTATTTATTTATCTGGGTATCATCTTAGAATGATACAGAATTCGTCATCATAACACAATGAAAATAAATAGCTCAAAATATACATACACAAAGAACACATTAGAATCCTCTTATTAGGATGGACAGGCAGTCGGTGGCTGTGATGAAGGAACAAACCCAGCATCTGCCTGAAATTATTCTGGAAAACCATAGAAACCTTAATCAGGCTGACCACAGGGAAAACTCCATCCTCTCAGAGATGGGATCAGTGTTCTCAGAACTGCACTCCCTTATTCGGTTGGTCCCTATTATACATTGTTGTTTGATCTAGGCATTTAGCTCTGATACCTTATAACATAAAATGCAGTTTTTCTCTTTGTCACTGCACAGACTGAGGATACCTACTGGTGACTCCTAAACCAAGAACATGCTGTTCTATCGTTTCTCTGACTCCAGACTACTTGGAAAACTAATTCCAGGCATATAAACAATCAATTATATACTCCATGTATGGCCTCATGTCCTCCTCTCAGTTCAACTGAAAAAAATGTTAGCATCTACCTGTGATGAGTCAGATGCTGAACCCAGGAGAATGACAAAACACTGCTATCATGCACTGTGGATCTTGGCATATGACTACTGTAAAAGCATTTCAGAGTGATCATGTACTGTAAAGTGATAGGCTGTTATAGTTATCCCTTTCATTTTTAACCATCACTCTGTCCCCTCTAAGAAATATTGAATTTGTGAAGAAATCAGTTGAAATTATTAATAATTCCACAATGAAAATAGAATAGTTTAGAAGAGATGACTTGGGATGAAATTTATATTGAACCAAAAGCTGACATGAAATTTAATCTATTCCATGACAAATTTATCATTATTTGAAAAAAACTTTCTGCATAAGGTAATCGGAGGAGACATTAAAGAGCCATGTAAAACTACTGTCGATCATTAGGGGTATCTGTTGACAACAACAAGTTAAAATACTTCAACTGCTGAACATATCAAAAACTGCTCAAAATTACTAAGAAAAGATATTTTAAAAATAAAGGAACTTGTGTATTGTGACAGAAATCAGTTATTCCAATAATAGGATGAAAACTATACGGAATGTAATAAAATGGGGGATGAAACACCTAAACCAATTTAGTTCACCCATATTTTCACTTCAAATCACTGTAATTGCTTATTTCAGTTGAGTAATGTCACATGGAATAATGTTCTCGGGTAAACCACCTTTAAGAAAGAAAGTTTTCATTGCTAAAAAACGAGATGTAAGAGTAGTATGTGGTGTTCACCACGATAATCTTGCAGACATGTGTTTAAAGGGATCTTTATGTACTCAATATTAACATGTCAAACCGGGAGAAAGAGTGTGCCACAATTACATTAGCATTAGCTGGCGAAAACAAACAGCCAAAAACAATTAAAAGAACGAAATTGGTTTACCAGTGGTTAAAGAAAAGCGATAAATTTTTATATATGAGTCTGTTGATGGAAATCCAAACCACTGACCCAAAAGATTCCTTAAACTATAACAAATTACTTTTGATGGTATGGGAAAAATCGAAAACTAAGCTTGCTTGCAGTCCAGCACTTCGATGTATAAATGTCTAAGCACTTTCTATCTTCTGCTTTTTCATCTCCTTGTGGAACTTTGTTCACAGTGAATTAATTTTCTTTTTCATATCTGCTATTTTCACATCTGGATATTGCAAGCAATAAATGTCTAATAACTGCTGATACCCACAAAGGTTTATGTTCCTGTCCAATTAAACTGATGACCTTTGATTCCAAAGACATGGATTACTCCTGTAACATTCAATAACCTACAGTGTTAATTGTGTGTTCATTTCTCTACCTAAAGCCTAGTTTCCACGACGACACTAGCTTGAAGGCAACTGCGCTGCCAGCCACTGCACATGCGCGCCGCGCATTTGATTAACTCGTCAGTGAAACTAAACAGTTTCGGTATGTTCCATGAGTTTTGAAGTTATGTGAGTTCGTTGAGTGTAGTCAAACTGAAATATGAAGCGGGGAAGGAGTATAACGTTCGCTTTTGCATATCTATGCCTTCCATAGGTGTTTGTGAGATTTCAGTGATGCTGATTACAAAAATAAGCACCATATTGCTGCTCCTGAGACCATCGCATACGATCACAACATAGATAGTTTGACAATATCTGAGCTGCAGGACAAAATTTATTGAATTAGGAACACATATACAACTGAATTAAGAAGAATACACGTAAATGCAATTCTAGCTGTAGAAATGCTCTTGTGCACAAGACTAAAATCCCATCGTTCGAGTTGGCTGACTCTTTTTTTTTAAGGAATATTGTTGACAGGAGAGAAGGCTACACAAATCAAGAAGCTACATTCCTTATTCATTATACATCTATTTAAAACGTCGCAGCAGTGCTCCCCATTCACATATGTTTGAATATTGAAATATTGCCACTACAGTTCTATCTTCAAGGGAGTAGTTTCCAAACCATTCTCTTCTTAATGTGGCCTGCTTCGAATAATTACTGCAGTTAATGTTAATAATTATTACGCTTAATAATTATTGGTGTTAATGAAAAAGCATCGTCACCAATTAAAACCGCATCTTATAGCATGCCAAGTGTTCTCGATTGTAATGCATGCAATGTGAAATGTAATTTCAGTTATTTTGACAGTGGTTCATGCATTACAATATATTTATTCCTTACCGCATAATTAACTCTATTTAGAAGAAACGTTAACAGTTCTGGTGACGTTCTAAGATTATTAAAAGAACTTCTTAGGTCTTCCATTACAAATTATTTCAGCAAGGATGCTGAGCAACCGATCTGACATCTTTTCTTCACCTAGTCGCGAATGGAAAAACGTTTCTTTTTTTCTTATGCAGCGATTCCACACAACAAGCTTTAACTCCATCACAACTCGTGTGACGTGCAGCTGGCAAAACTTTCATTTCAGACACAACTCAGGAATCACAAAAAGACGAAACTGAAGTGTATACTGGTTTTGCCATCTCTACAGTCAAATATGAAACCATTTACGTGCAACTCATTCTACGCAACGAGTGGCGCAACCCAATGTCATCGTGTAAACTAGGCTTAACTTTCGATTTGAATTCGAGACTATAAGAAGTGTGAATGTAAACAGTAGTTCTGTGATACATGCTGGCTCCATGCGGCTGTTTTGCAAAAAATTGTAAACAAATGAACAGTAAATAATGTCAAAGCAGACAATATATTTGGGCCCATCAATACTGCTCTGTCAATAATTTTGATGTTGATAATATGTCAATACTCACCCTCAGATGGCCAATATACTGGTACCATGTCAATTTATTGACAATAGTATTGAACATATGAGGGCCCCTTAAGGAGTTAGACATTTGACAACTGCCTCACAGTATATTAGATCCCTCATGAAGAGCACTGTAAATAATCCAGTGCACTACAGAAAGGGCAATGACTTACATAATTATAATATCAGAAAAAAAGATGACGTTTACTGCCCAACATTAAGGTTGTTTTAACACAAAAACGGCGCACAATGCTACCACCAAAATTTTTGATCACTTATCCAGTGGCACAAAATCTCTGACTGTCAATAAAGTTATATCTTAAAACATATTGAAAAAACTTCTCCTTGACAACTCCTTCTATACCATAGAAGAATTTCTACGTTTTGAACGTGAAAAAGGTGGTAGGCAGAAAATAAGAAATCACTACTGCATTTACAAAAAATGTAAATTGTCAGCATGTAGCCACAGTTACGTATCAGTGGGTAAAGAACATGAAACCAACTGATTAACTTACACAGATGTATTTTAATAGTGGTGTATCATGATTCTGTCAGGTATTATGGACTTTTACTGGGACATGAAGCAAGAGCCAGCCTGATGTCCAGACATATTTCACAAGAGGTATTTAAAATGAAAGAGTACTTATTCAGGAAGCTGATGAAGTGAAAGAAGATAGCCAGCTCCTCTGAATAATGGAGTTGGGCAATATTACATCTTTGGCTAGATTCCTGCAGTAGCTGACTAAACAAAAAAATCAGAACAAATATCGTAATTGCCACCCAATGGCAACACCAGACTGCTCCAGTCTGTTGTTCCTCCTGGGGTAGTGCGTTAGTGCTTGAGAAGCGCTGGACACAGGCTCTCAAAAATACTCCCCTCCCC
The DNA here is from genome assembly GCF_021461395.2 of Schistocerca americana. NCBI lineage: Eukaryota > Metazoa > Arthropoda > Insecta > Orthoptera > Acrididae > Schistocerca > Schistocerca americana. The sequence goes on from NC_060121.1 coordinate 463,895,627, forward strand.
CCCCCCTTAAAAAGAGACCCTCCCTCACCTAACTACAGCAGGCCAGATGAAGCATCCAGAGATCTTACAAGGACTTTGTCTCCAGTAGCTGCAAGCAACTACCTGAGCTGTAGATCGTATGCAGACTACTTAGTGCCTTCACACTGCTATGTCATTTGGCTGGGGACAGTCTTCTATTGGTGACCATCTCCCTGGTGGGTCGCACATTCAAGTCTGAACTCGTGGCTGCCAGGTCTCTCTGATGTTGCTCTTCAGTTCCTGAAGGTCTTCATGATTGCTGATCACGCCCAGTGCAGGTATAGGCCTCTGAGTTCAGCAATGCTGGATACTACATTTTAAACACTGTACTTCCTGGTGTGGTATTCAGTGACCATGAGATAGACAGGCTGCCAAGAGCTACACCTGACACTCATTGGCAAAAGCTTTGCTCATGTCAACCTCTATCATTGCTAATATGTGTCATCTTCTAGGCCAGCAGTTGCTGACATTGGTGCATGGTATGTCCACAGCCCCCAAAGTTATCAAGGGGCAATAGCCTCTCACCTGCTGCATTTCTGTTTCCTTATCAAAATGAATCAAGCACTATTTTAAACAGCAATGTTTCATTAATGGCTTGCTGTGTGGTTCCAATCACCCAACCTCTACAGCACACATCCAGGCGAGGAACTGGAACTTTATCATGATTTACAAAAGGCAAAATCCACCACCATGGTTTGGGTCAACTACCACCACCAATTTTTCGATATCAGAATGTTTCCATCCACTTGAGCATTTCATTGTGTTTTTTGTTTGTTTTTCGTTGGTAAATATAAGAGTAAATGGTCTGGTTGCATGATTATGTGTAGAACTATTAATGAAATACTTAATATTCTTTTACCTAATATGCACAACAGATTGGTAGACGTACTCACTTGGTGCAGTAAGGATATCCGGTTTTTTTAAAACAGTTCTTTATAATTAGTCAAACTATTTATAGTTATTACTCTTAGGGCCCTTTTCTGCAAATGTTACAAACCGATAATAGAATCCTAAGAGCATATCACACTCAAGACACTCTTTTACTGGGTTTTTTATGTGTTCATTCCATGTTAACTGAAAATAATCATCCCTAAAAACTTCATGTTTATTACATACTCTATAGGTTTATCATCCATACTTACTGAGGCAGAGTTTTGTTTCCCTTTTTATGCCAAAGTTTGTATTGTTTGTTTTCTTTGTGTCACATGTAAATTTATCACATGTAGCCCAATACTGAACATGCTCGAAGGTTTCGTATGAATTCTCTAATAGAAATTCAGGTGTTGTATCAGTGATTATGATGTGCTTTCATTAGCAAAGGAAGCTTGTCTTATTCTGTCTGGAATGTCATTGATATTTATTGTAAATGTAACTGGATCAAATACACTGCCATGAGAAACATCTATATTTATGTTCTTGTCTGACAATTGGTTTTCTAAAAATTTGTTATAAACGGATGTGTGAACTATCTCTATCTTTTGCACTCTGCTCTGCAAGTAAAACTGGAAACACATGTTTGCTATTCGTCTTACATCTAATGCTTCTAGCTTCTTCAGAGGTATTTTATGGTCAATGGTGTCAAAAGCCTTGGACAAGCCCAAGATCATGCTCATAACAAAGTCATCCTTCTCAAGAGCTTCAAGTATTAACTTTGTGAATTCTGTAGGCCTAATGGTTGCTATTGTACTTCCCCCACTTCAGATATTTTACTGTTTTTCATTAAAAAGGTTATGTGTATTCATGTAACTGATTAGCCTGTATTTCATGACAGATTCAGTTACTTTTGAGAATGTAAGCAGTAAAAACTAGCCTCTATTTTTCAGTTCTCTCTACATTAATTTAATTTAATAAGTGGATGAGCTATCCATGCTTTAGGTACTCTGGAAAAAACTGTGCAAAAGGACTCATTCATTATGGTATGTTTGTTAATGGAGCTTGTATGATGACCATGAATGCCTTCAGAATAGAGGCTGGAACCTTATCTATGCCTTCTGACTTCTTCTTTTTTAAATCCTGTATCCTCTGTCTGACTTCAAGTTCTGTTGTGGGAAACAACTTGCTGTGTAAGTCACTGCAGGTGCTTCATGTGTTTTAGGAAGATTTTGTTGTAACTTCCCCCCAAAAACAGAGAAACTATCTTTTAAATATGTGTCAGTCCATGAGGAGTTTCTGTTGTTCTATCCTATCTTTGATTTGTATATTACTATACTGGGGTCTGCCTTTTCCAGTTTCATTTTTGTGGTTAACCATACCACTTTGCTTTTATTTTCTGCTTTGATGATGATGATGATGAGGTTCCATACTCCGAGGAGCATAGGGGACGATGAGGGAGACCCGCACTGCTGTACTAGTCAAGGTGGTTTGCTATTGCCTTCCTCACTTATATATATTATTTTGTCACTGAATGATATTTTGCTGCTTCCTGTATAGTAACTTAGGAACTGCGGTTCTCTAAGAAACTGAGTGTCGGGGAGAACTTCCTGATACCCACAGTTTTCCATCCATTTTTCTTAGTGGCTGCTGTTGAAGTGGCTACTTTTGGAATTAACTTAAATTAACTTAAATTACTTACAAAATTCAGAGAACTTAACATCTACACTCTTTGCTGATACACATGCAACCCATATTTGATTTGCCGATGCCCTAAAAAAAGTATGTATGTTATGTTCTGAGAAAATCCTTTTGTAGGTCCGCAGTTTTGTAGTTGCCCACAAATGCCCTTTATCCACATCGCGGATACGAAAGTTTATATGTCTTATTTTATTTTTTAAAGTTTAATTCTGGAATAGACAACACACAAAGATGAAAATATGTGAAAACTGTTTTAAAAGTGGTATACAGAATATTTACGAAAGAAAGCAAATCTTCATGACCACTATCGATATATGGGAAATATCGACCTGTATTGTATTTGCGGAAACGGAAGCCATTTTGACTTTCGTTTTTTAAAACAAAAAAACGAGCATTATGTGAAAGGAGAGAGGTGTGGTTTGTTGTTATCGACAGAGAAATGGTGTGTAGTGTAGTGGTGTCGCCCATTCATTCAGTGGCACTCCGTCCCAAAAATATGGACAGCAACAGTTAAAACTGCGAGTATAATGGCAAAGGGGGGTATGTTTCGGAAAGAATCGCTACTCTGTTGTTGACAATGTATACCAGCTTTTGACAGTTTTCTCCAGTAGTGAAACAAATGGCATGAGTGACAAGAGTGGAATGCCAGTTGTATGGCGATGCTCAATTGTGGATAGTAACGCTAATTTAAATACTTCCCAATAAAGTTGTCCATTGTTTACGAATGTGTCAGTTTGCTTATTGACAATTTCCGAATAGCGTCAGAGAGAGTTACTGAATGTTTTCGGGCTGTGATTACTGTATTAATAGGTTATGTTTTGTGGCAGTTGCAGGCGTGTAACTTGAGGAAGTGGGGGGTCGGGTTGAGTGCTGTGGAGTGCAGAGGATGACCAGTTGGGCCGAGAGGATGCACCGGAGAGCCACCACCCTTGGGAGTGTGGTTACTTCTTGCGGCCATGGATCTGGTCCATATCCTCACAGGCTTGAAAAGTGAGTTTCATGTTGTTGAACACGAAAATAACACAAACACTTTATAGATGATATATTGCCAACAGCTTGTATTTTACGGAAATAAGTAGTAAAATAAACTCCTTAAATAGCGCTTGCAAACAGCAGTTTGATGATAAGACCCATATCGCTGTAATGGACTGACACATTTTCAGTTGTGCAGCTTTTCCTTTTACCATTCTGTTATGAAATTTGCATTTATTCTCGTAAATAGTTGCACTACGTAGCCTTCGTCCAAAGACAGGCGACCTTATATCTTTTTTGCTGGTGTGTGTGTGTTTTTCCCCTGCTGGAGAGAAACAATATTATAACATCATTAAGCACAGAGAATCTGGAACTATACAGCTTAGACGTTTTACGTGAAAAAAAAAAAAAAAAAAAAAAAAGAAAAACATAAAAACTGACCAGGACATATGATTGTATACTGTTTGTGCAGATAAGCGAAAGAGAGCATATGGGGCTTGTGGGTGGCTGTTGTATCTTTAGAAGAGTGACACTTTATAGTGAATCTTAGAGAAACACTCATTCTGAATCAGTTTACTTTGATACAGATGCTATTATAAACATACGGAAAACAATATTGCATAAAGGAGTTTTAATGAAATGTTCAGTGTTTTATAAATAATTGACATTATAAGCTTAATTTTAATGAAAGATTCAGAGAATACAGAACACTACATTATCAGAGGTTGTCTTCTCCATGTACAAAAGTGTTATGCATACCATATTAAATTTATCTACAATTACGGTATAATTTAAACAAATGCAAACATTTTTCCGGAGTATACAGACTGCGTAGTAAAGTAGGGTTAAGAGTGTCTATGCTTATTTGCAGATGTTTAGGCCTGTATCTACTTTTAACTTATCTGTTTCAAACTTACAATTTCTGTTGTGCAGTACACATTATTTCATACTCTGTAGCTACTTGTATTACTTCTTATGCTGCTCACACAAATCTGTATTCTGTAACAGCTTGAAGTTTTTGCTGTCAGATACTGTTTTGTTTCTTACGTAGAGTAGAGACTTTAAGGAGCAGAAAATTCTGTCAGTGAATGCAAACATTTATTTAGGCTACAAGAAAGAAATTAATTTTATTGTAAATGTATCTCTTGTTTAATTTCTTATGGGTTGTGGAAGTTTGTTGTACAACAATGACTCACTGATATACAGACTGTGGCTTGTTATTTTTAATTTAGTTCTTTGTGTTGTAGTTATGTATGTCACAGAATTTGGGTGTGTGATCCTGATTGATAGTTTATAAAAACAAAAAGTGATTTCTATATACTTATTTTAAATTCAGTCCATTAGTGCTTGTAAAATGATTCTTCCATATAGTGTTCATTAAGAAAAATGATGATCATTCCACTTGGTACCTGTGAAAGGTAAATTAGGTTATTTGTTTCAGTTGCAAATATTTGTCATGTATTATTGTTTTTCTGACATGTTCTACATCCTGGAGAACCTCCTCATTACGGATCATTTGGAATGAAAGTAAATCTAATATGATCTAATCAATGTACAGGTTGGGGCAAATAAAAGTGGCCCAGAGAACAGAGTTCCAGGGTACAAAGAAACACAGCAGAAGAAGGGAAATACAGTACTAACTGACTGACTGTAGCAGATGTTGAAAGTGACCACCATTCATCTCTTGGCCTTTTTGGGTCCTGGTCAGCAAGTTTCTGAATGCAGATCTAAGCTGGAATTACTGTAGCCTCATCCGATACGTTTTGCTCCAGTTCTTAAATACTGAGGGATGTTGTGATACACCTTATAGACTTAAGGGCTCCCCACACAAACTAATCGCTCACTGACAGATCAGGTGACCTGGTTGGTGACATACGGCTGGTACCAGACTGACCTTTGGTAACAACTGTCAGGCGTGAAGATTGTGTAAGTGTGCTCTGAGGTTCGGCCAGTTGTGTGGGCAGTTGCTCCATCCTGTTGGATATTAGTGGTGTTGTTACATATGTCCAATTGTATACACTCATCCATGCCACTTTTACTTGCCCCACCCTGTACATTTAGAATTTACAAGGAGATATTTGTTTCAGTGGTATCATCACATCAAGTCTCCCTGTACCCCAGACTATCCATCAGCATAACAGCTCTCTTTTGTAGTACAAGTATTCTGTTCAAGTGCACATCAGCAGCACAAGCCCACAGCTCTATCCCATAAATTATAAATTGAAAAATTATCCTATTGTATAATGTTTTCAGCATTTTATTACTTACCATTTTGGACAGCTGGCTAAGTACAATTAATACTTATTTTTCTGCATTCAAAGTTGTAATGGTTCTCCCATCAGATATTGCCATCCAATTGCAAACCATGGAATTTACAGACTCCAGTGTCTGTAGATGAAGGTTCGTAAATATTTGCTATGCAGCTTGTCAGCTTCTGATTGTTGTTATTGTGATTTTGTGATATTTGCCATTGGACCCCGGTTACTAAAATATTTAGTCACTTCTGATATCCCAAGAGTTGAAACTTTTGTTAGCTCTTTCTAATCATCACCATCAAACAGCAAAGAGGTATGTCAGCATAAGTAATTGTATGAGAATTAAAAGATTGTACAATATTTACATATATGATGAAAACAAATGGTCCCAGTAGTGAGTCCTGAATTACAATTTCAGTTTTAGACTAAATGTTGATTTTTATTACTGTGCTTTGGGGATTAGAGAAGCATCCAATTCCACCTGTCTGCTTTGACCCATGACGTCACCAATATGGCGGAAACGACCATTCTCAACAGCTCCAATATAATGCCTATGGCATCATTACATAAACAAGACAACAAACACGAAAATACATATAAAACCAACAAACACATCTCCCTCCAAAAGTATGATCAAACTAACGGGACCAGTGCGGGAAATTGGGTTTTTTTGGGTAAGGACAAACTAAATATAAACACATACAGACACACCACGATCCCGAACCACACGAAATGATGCCATAAAAACACCACAAAATTCCACTAAACTCACAATATCGACTGGAACCGGTCGCTTCCCTTCACCTACACAGCTCAACCACAATTGTCGATACCACAAAAATTATAATCGCACCGCAGCTATCGATACCACAAAACTAACACCTAAAACAACAAAAATCACTTCCCTTGACCTATAGAGGTCAACTACAGCTGACAGTGCCAAAACACACACAGCTATGAAGACACATTGGAATCGAACACTTCCTTTGACCTAAATAGGTCAACGGCAGCTTACAATACCAGAACACACATAGCTATGATGGCGCATTGGAATCGGACACTTCCCATGACCTATATAGCTCAAAAATAACTGGCGATACCTAAAAAATTGAAATCAAGTACTTCCCCAAAGGGTCATTCCATGTCAGTTCAACCAGGGGCTCCAGCTCATAATCTCAGATTTGACTGAAATTCAGTAGGCCCTACACTAATTCTACCATGTGTGGAACACTTGTGTGCAAAGTATTAGTTTCCTCTGCCAATTAGTTCCAGAATTATGTCTTGTGAAAGAAGGTGGTGTGACCCGGAAATTGCAACCCGCATCTGGCAATCTATCTTCAGACCCAACTTCAGGTCTTAATAATTTTGGAACTATTCCACAGAGTCCATTTAGAGAACACACTCCATGAATCAAAACACCAACAACATATTTCTGAGGGAAAATAAAAAATTCCAAAATGTGATTAAAAAATGTAATACGTTAAAAGGTACATATTGTTGGTTCCCTCTATGCCAAATATAATTCACTCAAAAAGGGTATAAATTTTTTTGTGGTAAGCTTAATGTGGCCTAAACATGCACAGAACTCATCATTCCCATATCAGTCACAAAACTGAGATACTTGCACACGAAAATACAAAAATTTGAAAAATTACCTGAGAAACTTGGGTTTTCGAAGTGTGGTAGCACAAAAGGGACAAGTGGTATCCAAGCCAAATTTCACACACTGCATAAGTAGACCATAATGATATATATCTCAAAATTTCAGCATGTTATTGCAAGATATTTGTGTACTATGGAAGTTGACAGATGTATTTGGTGATGTGGCCATTGTTCCACAACACAATTTTTTAAAAGCATATCGTAAACTGTTCTGCCTCTTCTTATCGTCTCCCACATCTGTTTAATCACCAAGCAACAACGTATTGACAGATTAACACAACCTGTCATTAATGTTTACTGCACCTTAACTGATAAAAACCAGTCGATTGTGCTTCGAACAGAAGTTCTCCCGCACTTTAGCTGCTGTACTCTGTACATTGAAAGGCAAATTGTAATGACTTCCTGACACTGTGGTAGGAACTGGAACTGTCATAAGAATATGTTCAAAAGGAATCCAACACCTGTCTGCCAAAGTGGCCAATGAAATGATCTCGCTGGTCCTGCTGGTGCCATGAAGTTCAGAAATACATCACCTTCTGCTTCACAGCACTCTGCAACACATCTTAAGTACCATTTGTCATCATAAACAGCAATAACATAGCAACCTGGTTGTATGTTGCTGCTTTTGCTTCTGAATCCTGAGTCAGACACACAGTGAAGACACATGTTGTGCATGAACCTATAGTTATAACCGGACAGTCTGCTCATCTGCATATTGTCAGAGTCCGCTGGAGAGAAGTGATGAAGGCTCCTTGTGCCTGCAACAGTTTTAACGTATTCTAGTCTGCTTTTTAGCAACTCTTCGACTGATTTCACCTCATCTTTCAAAATATGGAATGATTGTATGCCAGCGATATTTTTCTGTACCCAGGTAAATAATTGAAGAGGTGTTAAAATGTGACCTTCTGTAGGGTGCTGCAGACTAGCTCATGATGCCATGCGCTTAATGGTAGCACCAATACCATCACATACATTTTTACCATGACTTGTTGCGAAAAAATTCCATTCTGCGTGAATCTGAAAATCACAGTAATGCATACATAAATTTTGAGATTTTTACAGTTTTTGTACTGACTAGTTGCCCCATCACTGAAGTATTTCGCAAAATGTATGTGAGGCAGCTTGTTTTTCACATATGCCATGACAGTGCGAATGTGCGCGTGAACTGCAATGGCAGAATGAATTAAACAGTCACTAAAAACACACAAGTTCATGACAGACACATCACCTGATTCATCTTTATAGTAAATCGCAGATGGCTGGAGAGTTGCTTGACAGTTGTCCCAATGATATCCTTGTATGACATCTTGAACTATAAATGCATAATTTTCAGAAAAGTCTAGTATTACTATAATTTCATCTTGTTTCAAATTATCCTTACAAAAATGGACATAAGCCGATTGTGCTGTTGCTGTGAAGCTGTGTGGGGTCAGTTTGTCCATTTTTTGACAGAACATTTCAACAAAATCTTCCACTGTACTTTGCTTTGTTTCAAGACTTGTGCGATCCATGTGTGTCCATTGTTTATAAGAAACAAGTTCATCGTCATCCATAAGGAGTTCACCATACAGTTTGTTATTCATGTGTTCTGCAAGATTTGCCTTTTCACACCTGTGTATCATGCACTGGTAGGAACTGATGTGACACATTAGCAGAATCATTGCACCTTTGTAATCCAGACCACCATTAGTGTGTCAGCTATTTTGTGTTTTAATTCCATTTGAGCTTCTTGTAATTTTCTTCTACCATAGCGGGACCTATCTCTTTTCCCAACTTCATTTGTCTTCATGGGAGACAAACCAAGAGCAGTCACTGAAGTATTTAATTGCTCATTCGCTGTGGTTGTAGGTGGCTGACACTCTTTGTCACTGTCATGTAAATTATCAGAATATTCTTCATTTTTTAGCAGTGTAATACACCTGGAACATAACTTTTGTCCTGGTTTCATGCTAAGTCCCATGCACTGATTCACTTTCAAAACTGGTTTTATATCAATTTCTCTGAGGCTACACTTCACTGTCTTCGTATGAATCCAAAATGGATCAAAACAACTTCTTTGTCAGAGAGAATACTTATCCAGAAACACTTTCATATGATGATAACAAACATTAAAGTTTCCTGGAACTGTGCTTCTTGTGCCCACAGGGTGTATCCCAGATCTCCATAGCAACAAATCTTGGTCCGATTCATCAAAATCATACGGTACAAAGCAAATGCCACATTTTGTTCCATATGTTGTTTTATGACATTCAGATGCTTGTGCTCTACCAATACTGCAACTTATTTGAACAAAAGCACCACTAGTACACTCTTCTGCCTCCATACTGACTTTCCACAACAGTACTGACCAGTGTGAACTAGAATCTTAAAAACATGAGTAACCTGTAATTGTTGCTTGTTTCCTTTGTTGTTCCTGCCTAGCAATGACTCATTCTGTCCCTGAAAACTACCATTGTTTAACTTTTGTTGCCTGATGGTTCCCAGCAATTGCTACAGCTTCATCTGAAACACGCTGTCTGCATCATCATATTACTTGCTAAATCGTGTTAAAAGAAACGTAACCAAATACACCTCTGATAACTTTTATTGTACACAAATGCCTTGCAGTAACAATTTGAAATTGTGCCACATATTATATTATGGTCTATTTACGCAGTGTCTGAAATTTGGCTTCGATATCACTTGTCCCTTTTATGCTACTACACTTAGAAAAGCCATGTTTTTCAGGTAATTTTTCAAATTTTTGTGTTTTCATGTGCATGTAACTCTGTTTGTGTGACTGATATGGGCAAGATGAGTTCTGTGTGTGTTTAGGCCACATTAAGCTTATCACAAAAAAAAGTTTCTACCCTTTTTGAGTGAATTATATTTGGCATAGAGGGCACCTACAATATGTACCTTATAATGTATTACATTTTTTTAATCACGTTTTGGAATTTTTTATTTTCCCGCAGAAATACGTTGTTGGTGTTTTGATTCATAGAGTGTGTTCTCCAAGTGGATGTTACTGAGTTGTAAAAATTTCACTGAACTGTGCGCAATAGTTTCAAAGTTATTAAGACCTGAAGTTGGGTCTGAAGATAGATTGCCAGATGCGGGTTGCAATTTCTGGGCCACGCCACTTTCTTTCACAAGCCATAATTCTGGAACTAATTGGCAGGGGAACTTAAAATTTTGTACATGAGTGTTCCACACTTGGTAGCATTGGTGTGTTAAATTTCAGCCAAATCTGAGACTATCAGCTGGAACATTTTCTCAAATTGGTTGAATTGACATGGAATGACCCCTAAGATACATAAATCAACCACAAGTGCCGATACCAAAATACAACACATAACACGCGGACCTTAAATGCACCACCAGAGGACACCACCAACCGCAACAAGACGACATCTACAAACACAACACACTCATAAACTAAACTCTGCACCGTCATGATGTCAATTTAGCTATGTAGACAGTAGTTCAAGAAACATTTGTCTGAGCACCATGTGACTACAGGGAGAAAGAAGTTAAAAATCAGTATCTAGAGATTAACATAATATTTGCATAGTGTCAGCATGGAAAAAGGAAGAGTTGCAGCTTATGTAAAATTTGGACATGGAGTCAGAAATATCAAAACAAAAAAATTTTGTGTAGATTAGAACCTACAAGCATGTGCTTGTGAGTTATTACTGCAGAATACTTTTCTTGTAATTGTAACAATCTACAGATCTCCTCTAGCAAACTTCCAACTATTTATAAGAACTTAATTTCATTCATCATAGATGATTCAGGAAAGCCTACAACTGTGTCATTCATGATTTAAATAATGAAAACTTCACCAGTTACTTATTTTTTGATGCTTGAAGCAATCAGATTGCAGTCTAACTTCAAAAAGTCATGAGCGAGGCAGAAAATCACACGTGTAAGCAGCACCAAACATATTCCTGTAAACAAATCCACAGTGAATTTGAAAGTGAAAAGAAATTCTTGAAACATGTTGTGCTAAGCATAAAAAAAAATAAGTAACTGGTGCAGTTTTCATGATTTAAATCAAATTTATGAGAAATCTAAATTCATTATTGCAATACCTGTCAGACGGGAGGAAACAGATAAAGTATTTAGTGGGTAGTTCATTATAGATTTCTTAAGAAACTGTAACAGGAGAAATAAACTGGAATCATGATTTGGGTGTTTCGATCTGATTTTAGTAGTTAATTTTCCAACTCATATTCAACAAGATAGGTAGTTTGATGTAGGCCAAAACTATTAATGTGTAATAAATTGTTAATAGACTATCTAATCACAAGGCACAATTAATAGAAATAAACTGTGTAGCAACTTACAGCTTTGAGAAATGTTTATATGAAACAGTGTAACTTATTTATGATACCAGGCTGCATTATTTTGAGATTAAGTTTAAAAAGGTAGTATGAGTTAAAGTAGGCTGTATATGGATAGCGATGCTAAAGTTAACCTTGGGTCATTGGAAGCATCTTATACCACATTTATGCTTTGACCTGTGCATATCGGTGTTAATGGTGTGTGGCATCACTGTAATGTGGTGTTTTGAGTTGGTTTGTGTTTGCAGGTGTCATGTTGTTGTTGTATTTGGTGGGGAGCTTTGGTGATAGATGTTGACTAGTGAAGTTGTTTGTGTAATGTTCATTTGAGTTTTGGTAATCATTGTGATAATGTGGATATGAAAAGTGCCTGCCTTGTTTCCAGTGAGCTGTTATGATTTATTGGTTTCTGTGCTGTGTGTCTATCAGTTTCTTAGATTTGATTAGTTTGGTATATAATGAAATTTAAGATATATATATGAATATAATAAGAGGGAAACATTCCACGTGGGAAAAATATATCTAAAATCAAAGATGATGTAACTTACCAAACGAAAGCGTTGGTATGTTGATAGACACACTAACAAAACACAAACCCACACACAAAATACAAGCTTTCGCAACCCACAGTTGCTTCATCAGGAAAGATGGAAGGAGAGGGAAAGACGAAAGGATATGGGTTTTAAGGGAGAGGGTAGGGAGTAATTCCAATCCCAGGAGCGGAAAGACTTAACCTTAGGGGGGGGGGGGGGGGGGGGGAAGGGACAGATATACACTCGCGCGCGCGCGCTCACACACACACATATCCATTCACAGATATACAGACACAAGCAGACACGTATCTTTTAATTTTTAGGAGCGGATATGACTGATAAGTTTACAAGCTATTCTTTACACGTGGCTTTGGGCAAATACATGTTGTTGACCATTAAGATTTTTCAGCTTTTTGGGTTGATAGCAAGATTTTTCAGCTTTTTGGGTTGATAGCGGAGTATGTTTGGGGTCATGCTTGTGGGCAGTGTTTGAAGTTGACAAATGTCTCGGACCAAGGACCTGTACCTGTGGAGGTGTCACCAAGATAACATGTGGCAATTGAGTCGTTGTGGTACTTGGTTCGAGACATCTTGGTTGGCCATGAGGGAGATTGTGTTGATTACTTATTATTTTTGTTACTGCCCCTCCTTAAGTTTCTGTGCACTTGAGACTGGAGTGAGTGTGTGAACTGTGTTAGATTGGTTTTCTTTTTATTGGGAGATGTTTTCAAAGTACATTAAGTGTAGGGGGAGGTTGGGTGGGCAAGGGGTCGTATTTGCAGTTGATGAGTCACAGATTGGTAAGTAGTAGTATGGGAGCAGTGGTCCACATGTTGGTTCATGGGAGGGTTGGGCATACTGTTTGTTTTTTCAAGGTTTTGCGCTGTGGTTGTAAGGGGAACTTGGGGATCGTGTTGAGGAATACATTGAGGAGGGCTGTACTGTGATGTCAGATGCATTTTCATCTTGGTTTGTGGAAGGGGGTTATGAGCACTTAGTGGTTAACCATAGCATTCAGTTTATGGATGATGACACAAGGGCTTGCTCCAATACATTGGGGGGGGGGGGGGGGGCAGTTAAGTCTGTTGTAGGGAGGGGAAAGAGGCACTCTTCCAAACTGCAATCCAATTTAAATGAGTATTGCTGGTGGAAGAATTTTTGCATTTTTCTGGCTTTTTGGCGGCAGTGGGGAGGATGTATAGGCCAAAGGTAGTGAGTTTAGGGGTTTGGGGGGGGGGGGGGGGGTAATGTGGGTGGGATGTGTGGGGTTAATAGGGCAGGGTGGGGTATATTTATTTTGTTTGGAGAAGACCAGTTTGGTTGGTGTTTTTTGTGAGGTTTGAATGATTTCGGTTTTTGATTACACAGCTCTACAAAATAAAATTTTTTTTTCGTTGCCAGGGAAGTTTGAACGAAAATGGGATATTGTTATGATACTCATTCCGAGTATATTTGTACTTTTTCCAAATTGGCTCTGGTTTTTGAGATATAGGTTATTTGTGGAAATGAGAGTTTCATGAGGATAATATCGACTGCAGGGTCCATATATGCTGTAATGTATTTGCTACCTGTTTTTTAATTAGTGATATTGTACTATCTTTATTAAACAATTGTGTTCAGGGAGTGCATCTGTGTGGTTGAGGATTACATCATGCAAACATCACACTGTCAGCATGTGTTCAGTCCTGTTGTGCGGTGCGTGTGTTGAAGATATTGAGGGTTGTGCAGATTTGAATTCGGCGGTACTCGACATTCATTTGTTGGCCGAGGTAATCCCCGCAACAGCCGATAGGTAGCGTTCAGTGTAAACAAGAAAAATGGTGATGGTCGAAAGTCACACACATGTGCAGTGCAGCTTCGAGGAGATAGAACCTTTTCATCGTGACGTAGCAAATAAGAGGTGAGTATTCATTTCACACAAAACAATTAATGATGTTTGTTGGATGTGATTGACATGCAAATACAAGAAAGTTCTGCATAATATGTAGTATTTGTGCAATTTTGTTTTAGGAAAACATGAGTTCTTTACGCCGTCTTTGCGTGAACCATCCAGATGAGTTCTGCTACATTTGTGGTGAATACGTTCTTCAAAAGAACAGGAAGAATATCATTCCTTTTGTGAAGGAAGCGTATCTGGCATATTTCGGAATTATACTTGGAGATCAAGACAAGGCGTGGGCACCCCATAAAGTTTGTAAATGCTGTGTGGAGTGCTTACGGCAGTGGACAAAACGAAAAAGGAAAAGCTTAAACTTCGGAGTGCCTATGGTATGGCGAGAGCAGAAGAACCATACAGATGATTGCTATTTTTGCATTGTTAATGTGAAAGGTTTTAATAGGTTCAAAAAACGAAAGTGGGAATATCCCGATATGGAGTCAGCAAGAAGACCGGTGGTGCACAGCAACGATGTTCCTGTACCAACCTTCACAACATTACCCACGCTAACATCATCAGATGACGATGTGCACGGCGAGGAATGTACAAGTAGTGGTTCGGAATACGAAGGACGTGAGACACAACCCCAGCAGTTCGACCAGAAGGAGCTCAGTGACTTGATACGAGAACTCAATCTTTCAAAGCAAGCATCAGAACTCTTAGCATCCAGGCTTAAGGAAAAGAACTGTCTTCATCCAAGTGTTAAAATAACAGCTTACCGGACGAGAGAAGAAAACCTTCTTCCGTACTTCAACCAAGAAGAGGTTATAGTGTATTGCAGCAATATACCTGGACTTTTACTTGAATTGGGGCTGCCGGAATATAGACCAGAGGACTGGCGTCTCTTCATAGACAGTTCCACTAGAAGTTTAAAATGTGTTCTCCTACACAATGGCAATCGTTACACATCTATTCCAATTGCCCACTCAACAAAACTTTGTGAAGCATATGCTAACATCAAGATGGTTCTGCAGAAAATTCAGTATATGCAGCACCAGTGGTTGATTTGTGTTGATTTGAAAATGGTGAACTTCTTGCTTGGACAACAAAGTGGATACACAAAGCACCCATGTTTTATCTGCATGTGGGATAGTAGGGCAAAGCACGAACATTGGAAGCAGAAAACATGGCCTCCAAGGGAACATATGGCTGTTGGTGAAGCAAACATCATTAATGAACCTCTGGTTAGTAGGGACAAGATTGTTCTTCCACCATTACATATTAAGTTAGGACTAATGAAGCAATTCACCAAAGCTTTAGACAGAAATGGTAATTGCTTCACATACATCTGCAATACGTTCCCTGGACTCAGTAGTGAAAAACTTAAGGCAGGAATATTTGATGGTCCTCAAATTCGCAGGCTCATCAACGATACCAATTTTAAAGTGTCATGACTGTCACTGAAGCCTGGAACAGTTTTGTCGCTGTTGTAAAATGTTTTTTGGGCAATCATAAAGCTCCCAATTACGAGGAACTGATCAAAAACATGCTCACTAACTTTCAAAACTTAGGAGCTAACATGAGCATAAAATTGCACTTCCTTCACAGCCACTTGGATCGATTTCCTCATAATCTAGGTGATTTCAGTGAGGAACAAGGAGAGCGGTTCCATCAAGATATGAAAGGAATAGAGGAAAGATATAAAGGAAGATGGGACAGGCATATGATGGCAGATTATTGCTGGAATCTGCAACGTGACTGTTCTGAAGAGACCTATAAAAGGAAAGCGTGCAGGAAGCGGTTCGTCATGGACGGAAAATGATATACTTATAGAGAAACTTTTCAATTATGTTTTATACGTGGACAAATGCCTATCAGGTTTTCATAGAAGCTATTTATAAAGATTATTTTCTTTTTTCATTGTAGTTTGTAGCGCTCGAGTTCAGTATTAGCAATTTTTTCTAATTTTTTGAATAAATCATGCATTATCTCAAAAACTAGAGCCAAACTGCATAAATGGTTGCTATATTCGTCCTCAGCACCACTAACCCATCCTAAAGCCACTCAAATATCCTTGACAAGAAAATGAGTGTTGACCAGTGTTATTCTTTTTTTTTCTTGGTTTTGTGTGTCGAATGGTATTGGATAGATTAGGGTTTATGGACGGGAGTTGTGGGGGCTGGAATGTTTCGGTGTGTGTGTGTGTGTGTGTGTGTGTGTGTGTGTGTGTGTGTGTGAGTGAGAGAGAGAGAGAGAGAGAGAGAGATATTGGGGAGGGGCGTAACCTAGACGTTTTTGTTGGGAGGCTTTTGTTTGTTTTATTTTAATTTAAGTTTGATGCTTTGTATGTTTTGGATTTATGGTATTTTGGTCATATTTCAGTTGATCTAATGAATAGGGGCTTTATGGGTTTTTGAGTTGTTGTTGGGGTTTTGGTAATGTTGGTTGCTTGTGAGGGATATAGGTTACGTGAAGTTGGTGATACTGGTATTTTTTATCTGTTTTTGGGCTGTAGGCACTGAGGATTTCATTTGAGCTGTATTGGTGAAGGGAATTTTGTAAAGTGCTGTGCATATGTTGGTTTTTTTGGTGTTGAGGTGTTCATTTAAGCTGACCTATATGGGTCAAGTAAAATGTAAGATTCCTATGGGTTTCGTGTTTGTAGCATTATTTGTATGTTGAAAAATGATTTTATGGATAATATTTGTTTAGGGACGGTGCTGATTTTCATACTGTCATATATTTAGCTTGTCCCCATCTTAAATCATAAAAAATGTACTTACAAAGTAAAGTCACCCCTCCACATAGAACTCTGTATGTTATCCTGCCAGCAACGCCATGCATACTGATCTCTTGTCCCAAATGCAGCAACTTTGATCAATCCCTTACCTTCTCCATAAATGTAACATGCTTGGCAGTTAAACCAAATAAGTGTGTGAATTTAATCATAATCACATGTTGCCTCCCCACTGCTGCATGCGGGGATCTGTTCGTTAACTTCATTGTCATTTCACTTACTAACAAAAAAGGTAACATAAAATTAAACCTCCAGCCATAAACAAAACACTACACTGATAATACCAAACCTGATTATGACACCGAGCGAGGTGGCGCAGTGGTTAGACACTGGACTCGCATTCGGGAGGACAACGGTGGTTCAATCCCGCGTCCGGCCATCCTGATTTAGGTTTTCGTGATTTCACTAAATCGCTCCAGACAAATGCCGGGATGGTTCCTTTCAAAGGGCACGGCCGACTTCCTTCCCCATCCTTCCCTAATCTGATGAGACCCATGACCTCGCTGTCTGGTCTCCTTCCCCCAACAAACCAACCAACCAACCAACCTGATTATGGATCTGTTGCCCGTAAGTACCAATCCAGCAGAAAGACACCTTCCCCAGCCAATGTAAGTGGAGAAGATCATATCGTGGCACCATGGAGAGGGACAGGTGGCCTTCAGGCCCAACAATTAATGAGTCCTAGAACTGCCCATTTTCCATGTGGGAACTGGGTTTAGCACTGTCTGAGCCCTGTGGTATTTCACCCAGTCACCACAAAATCTGATAGTGTGCTGCAGAAAGTGAAAACGGCATCAAAAGAAGTCATCTTACAATGTATTAATTTGAACAAAAGCGCTGGCAGGTCGATAGACACACAAACAAACACAAACAAACACACAAAATTCAAGCTTTCGCAACAAACTGTTGCCTCATCAGGAAAGAGGGAAGGAGAGGGGAAGACGAAAGGAAGTGGGTTTTAAAGGAGAGGGTAAGGAGTAAAACAGAAAGAGGAAAATAAGACGACAGAAAAGATTTCGAAATGCAACAGTGACAATAACAAATGTAATTGTTGGATTCAAATTAATGATATCAATATAATGGAAGGAAACATTCCACGTGGGAAAAATTATATATAAAAACAAAGATGAGGTGACTTACCGAACAAAAGCGCTGGCAGGTCGATAGACACACAAACAAACACAAACAAACACACAAAATTCAAGCTTTCGCAACAAACTGTTGCCTCATCAGGAAAGAGGGAAGGAGAGGGGAAGACGAAAGGAAGTGGGTTTTAAAGGAGAGGGTAAGGAGTAAAACAGAAAGAGGAAAATAAGACGACAGAAAAGATTTCGAAATGCAACAGTGACAATAACAAATGTAATTGTTGGATTCAAATTAATGATATCAATATAATGGAAGGAAACATTCCACGTGGGAAAAATTATATATAAAAACAAAGATGAGGTGACTTACCGAACAAAAGCGCTGGCAGGTCGATAGACACACAAACAAACACACAAAATTCAAGCTTTCGCAACAAACTGTTGCCTCATCAGGAAAGAGGGAAGGAGAGGGGAAGACGAAAGGAAGTGGGTTTTAAAGGAGAGGGTAAGGAGTAAAACAGAAAGAGGAAAATAAGACGACAGAAAAGATTTCGAAATGCAACAGTGACAATAACAAACGTAATTGTTGGATTCAAATTAATGATATCAATATAATGGAAGGAAACATTCCACGTGGGAAAAATTATATATAAAAACAAAGATGAGGTGACTTACTGAACAAAAGCGCTGGCAGGTCGAAAGCTTGAATTTTGTGTGTTTGTTTGTGTTTGTTTGTGTGTCTATCGACCTGCCAGCGCTTTTGTTTGGTAAGTCACCTCATCTTTGTTTTTATATATAATTTTTCCCACGTGGAATGTTTCCTTCCATTATAATGTATTAATTTGATATGACAGATAGGCAAATT
Source organism: Schistocerca americana (assembly GCF_021461395.2). NCBI lineage: Eukaryota > Metazoa > Arthropoda > Insecta > Orthoptera > Acrididae > Schistocerca > Schistocerca americana. The sequence goes on from NC_060121.1 coordinate 463,914,586, forward strand.
TCTCAACTGTGGAGGTAGGCAATTTTGATCTCTCTTCTCAAGCTAGGAACAGACGAAACGTGTACCAGTAGTTACCAGAGCATCGCCTTAATGCACTGGAGTGAATGGTTAACTGTTTTCTGGTCTGGATGTTAGAGATCGGGCAGCTCTGTAGCTGCTCTCAGTGTGGTTTGAGATGATGTCGATCCACTGTCGACAGCCTAACCCTGCTTGAGGTGGCTATCTAGCAGGCTGTCCTATGTAAACAGCATTGTGTGGATGTATTCTTTGACATCAGTAAGGTGTATGACACTACTTGGATACAGCATTTTTGGCCAGTTGCATCAGCAGGGCTTCTGTGGCCACCTATTCATCTTCATTTGATTGTTCTTGGATTTTTCAGCACCAACTTGGTATATGCTGTTGAATAGTTTCAAGCAGGAGAATGACGTTCCCCAGGGAAGTATTTTAAATGTTATCTTCTGTTGTCATGGTAATCAGCAGCATCACATCTATGGTAAGGAGTCCTGTACATTGATCCTTATTTGTGGATGGTTTTGCAGTTTTCTGTCCCTCCTCCATCATTGGCAGCAACTTAAGAGTGAAGAGTTTGGAGAAGTGGGTAGCAAATACAGGTTTGCAGTTTCCTGCAGGTGTGTGTGTGTGTGTGTGTGTGTGTGTGTGTGTGTGTGTGTTTTGTCATTTCATTCTCATTATATTTTTAATTTCTCTGAGTTGCATATGAAGGACCCTGTTCTACATTTTAAAAACTCATTGAGGTTTCTGGGCCTAATTTTTCAATCCAGGTTGCAGTGTTTACCACAGTGAAAGGGCCTGAATGTGAGAGCACAAAAAACACCGAATATCTGAAAAAACTGCTGAATATAGCCTTTACCACAGGTCTCAGGGAGCAGACAGGGTGTGCTTGCTGCAGTTCTATTGAGCTTTCCTGAGGTCATGACTAGACTGTGGCTGCGTGGTATATGGATCAGCAAGGCCTTCTTATCCGAAGTTCATTGACACTATTCACCATGAGGGGATCATGTTAGCTGTGGCTGCTTACCAGACCAGCCCCATACCAAGTATGTGTGTGGAGGATGGGGATTCGTCACTCACCATCCAGTGGCAACTTCTCATGGTGCATCAAGCGTTTAAGATCCTTGCTGCTCTGAATTCACTGGCATCCATACTGTAGCTCACCCAGCTATGGAATGGCTTTTCTCCAGTCGTCCAGGAGCAAAAAGTCAGTTTGGAATCAACATGAAATGTGGGCTGGAGTCACTTGGTGTGGGGCAAGTAGATGCCCAAATTCAGAGTTTTAACTGATTACCACCTTTGTTACTGCAGTGGCCCAGAGCAATTTTAGATTTATTGCCGTACAGGAGAGGCTGCACTCCTGCACATGTTTCTAATACAATATTTTCTGACATTTTAAATGAGCATCACAACTATGTAGTTGTCTTCATGGGTTGGTCTAAATTGACGATTCTGTTTGCTGCTCTTCTGTTGTCCTTGATGACCATGTCCTCAAGATTTGGTGGCGTCAAGAGTTTACTAACTTTGGTGCCACATTATATGCTGTCTTGAGGTTGCTGGAAGCAGATAAGATATGTGATGCCTGCTAAATCCCTTATCTATTCCAACACTCTGTGTGCCCTCCAGTCTCTATTACACTTGTACCAGCAGACATTGTAGTCCAGCATATCCTCCTTAAAATTTATTCCTGAAATTCAGCTTAACTGTATTAGGTGTAGAAGTATCACCTAAACCAGTGTATGAAACTTTGCACTGGACCGGAGCTCAACCTAGATTTCCCGCCTATTGCAAGCCTTGCCACTTAGGCTGTCTGAGCATGCTCCCTGGACCGAATCAGACTTGGGTGTGTCACACATCTATATATTTCTTCTCATAGATTTTTAATTCGTTTACCCATACTCTCACATATAGTGATTCCAATGCAGGTTTTAGAGACAAGATGAGAAGTCATAGTGAAGTATTGTATTTTTCATCCAGCCATTCTTGCTTTGCTATTTTGTTCTTTCTATCACTCTCATTTTTTGCAAGTCTATATTTCCTGTTGCGTGCTTCACTGACTGTGTTGTTGAGTATTCTCTATTTATTAGTTAAATTCAGTGTTTTGTGTGTTATCCAATGTTTTCTATTGGGCTGTATCGTTTTTTTATTTTCCTCAGTTGTTTTTACTGTCTGTCCAAGATACCCAGTTGTCTTCTATTGTGTTCCTTTCCCCTTTTTGATCAGTAGAAGGGGAAAGTATCACAATAGAAGATGATCGTGTAGCTGTTAGAGATGATATAGTTAACTACAGCAGAGTAACAACTTGGCAAGAAGACCTGGTCGTTAGTTGTACTGTAATTATTTTTTGTATAAACATACTAAAAGTTAAAAGATGCTGTTAATAAAGGATACTATAAACTTGCAAATATGAAATTACAAGTGACCCAGTGGAATAAGCAGAAAATTTGATAGTTAATGGACAAAAGGGTAAATAGATTCGGTTTTTTGCTGGTGTCCCATTCTAATAGCTACATTAATTTCTTTTTGTATTATGTGTGGATCTTTGATGACTACACCGTAATCACAAATTTATCATTATACCCATCCTAAATGATTTTTTAGAAGTTCAGTAAGGTAAAATGTGACACATTCTACCACTCAGTATACTTACTTTATCTACTTTTATCCTCGTTCTTTCTCTTTCATCATTTTACCATGAAAAGTACTTGAAAATATGTTTTCACCTTGGTATTTTTCAGGGTCAAATTCGGAGTTCCTCTAGACGAAGTCTGCAAGAATGACATTCCTGGCCCCCTTCTCGTGAGTGGTTTGATTATTTCATATTTAAAGATAATTTTATATTGACGTTGATAATTACTTTTATATTGGACTTGACATTACTTTACTAAAACACACACACACACACACACACACACACACACACACACACACACACACACACACACACAGAGAGAGAGAGAGAGAGAGAGAGAGAGAGAGAGAGAGAGAGAGAGAAAATCTGTAATGAGTTAAAAAAATGAGTAATTGAAAATAAGAACAACTCAGTTGAACAAGCCTGTTTAGTGTGAATGTTGTTTGTTCACTGTTAAAAGTAAGTGAAATAAGACTCCTCTTTCCCCCAGTGCCTTTTTTGAGCGTATGAATGTTGTAATTCCACTTTGTGTATTAAATGAAAAGTACTTGCCTTGTATAAAGATATTGTCAGTGGCAGTAACTTACCAGATACTGCCGCCGGTCGGTGTGGCCGAGTGGTTCTAGGCCCTTCAGTCTGGAACTGCGCGACCGCTACAGTCGCAGGTTCGAATCCTGCCTCAGGCATGGATGTGTGTGATGTGCTTAGGTTTAAGTAGTTCTAAGTTCTAGGGGACTGATGACCTCAGATGTTAAGTCCCATAGTGCTCAGAGCCATTTTACCAGATACTGCCCTAATACAAGCAATACAACTTGTCTTGTGCTTCATAGCTGATATGAGAATCTTCGCTTGTGTAGAACTCTCCATTAAAAAGCAATGAAATTAAAGCATTTAATCTTGAAGAGCTGGACAGTCTGTTAATTAATGAAGCAGTTTGCTTGTAGTGTCATTGCATATTACTATATTAATTAGCTATTTTGCCACCTCACTTTTTATATGAAAATTACACAAATATTATTGTTGCAGGTATTAATACTTAAATTGAACAAGGAAGCACCGTATAAGAAAGATGTTTTCCGAGCACCAGGCCACCAAGGCAATATGAAAAAACTGATACATTTTCTCCAAACTGGCCGGTTAGTCAACATGGACAACTTCTCAGTGTATACAATTGCGTCCGTTCTCAAAAAGTTCCTGCGAAAGCTACCTGGAGGAATATTTGGGCGTGAAGGTGAACAGCGTTTATTTACTGTCATTGACATGGGAAACAAGGAAGAGCAACGAGATGAGATACACAGGTAATTTTAACTAAGTTGATTTCCCTGCTGTCCTTCAGTTTGTTTTACTTTGCATTCCTTTTGGTTATGTTACACTGTAGGTGTGACATAATTTTACTACAATAGACATTGTTGCTTTATGCTTTAAGAGAAGAGGCTGGGGTCAGTGGGGAAATGAATGACTGAAGAAACAACACAACAAGCTGTGCCAAATGAAATCTTCCAAGGTCAATGTGTATGTTGTTCTTGTCATATTAATCGAGGGAGAAGAAGGGGGGGGGGGGGGAGAGAGAGAGAGAGAGAGAGAGAGAGAGAGAGAGAGAGAGAGAGAAGCATGACCGTCTTCTCTTTGGAGGAGCCTACCATTTTCTAATGGTTTTGGCATGGTGCTACATGTTATTAAAAACTGGCAGAAGTAAAGCTGTGAGGATGGGGCGTGAGTCGTGCTTGGGTAGCTCAGTTGGTAGAGCACTTGCCCGCGAAAGGCAAAGGTCCCGAGTTCGTGTCTCAGCCCGGCACACAGTTTTAATCTGCCAGGAAGTTTCATATCAGTGCACACTCCGCTGCAGAGCGAAAATCTCATTCTGTCTACATGTTATTGATTGAATTCTGTATTCAGAAAAAAGGGCAACAGTTTACTTAAGAAATGATCTGCATTTTATTTCAGAAGACAGAGATGGAGTAAAAAGTTAGACATTGTTACATTGTGTGGATTCATGCTCAAACTGTTAGGTGTGGCATTTTAATGTGTCTCTCAGTGGTTGGCTGACATTCATCAATAATCCTCCAGCCATGTTTATTGGAATAATTGTTTCAGACTTTTGGTTATTTGCGTACCTTTTATAGAAATGTGATAAAGACTGAGGTTTTAAAATACTTTATGGAGAAGTGCATATGTTTATATCATTTAACAATACTCATACCACCACCACCCACTCCCCCCTCCCTACCACTACACCCTCCCCTCCCCTCCCCTCTGCCATTGTCCTCTCTCACTGCTGTCTGCTTAAATTTTGTTAATTAAAATTCTGTAGATATAATTCGTTAGCTGGAAGTAGAACATAAGTATTTAGTTTTTGTAGGTTTTTCATGATTAATGCAGCCCTCAAATTGTTCATGCCCTCTCCGTAACTTTCAATGTGCTTCTGTGTACTAACTGCATCTGATGTTACCAAGCGATGTGGCGCAGTGGTTAGCACACTGGACTCGCATTCGGGAGGACAATGGTTCAAACCCACGTCCGGCCATCCAGATTGAGGTTTTTTGTGATTTCCCTAAATCTCTTCAGGCAAATGCTGGGATGGTTCCTTTGAAAGGGCAAGGCTGATTTCCTTCCCCAATCGGATGAGACAGATGATCTCATTGCTTGGTCCCCTCTCCCAAACCAACCAGCCAGTCATCTGATGTTCTAAGTATTGTACAGGGTGGTGCACAAAATGTGTTACTAATTGTTTCTTTCACAATTTACGACACACATTAGACATCCCGCTGGGATCTCTACAGCAGTACCAGCAGAGCTTGGAAAAACAAATGAGTTGTGAAATGATGTGTAATTCACGATACTGCCACTAGGAGACTAGTAAGCAGCAATGGAAGACTGACGACACAGCAACGATCGGCAGTTGTGTTACTTTTTCATGAAACGAAAAGCCTTGTTGAGACTCGGAGGCATTTTCTACAACAGTTTAACACACGATGGGTCCCTTGCAAGAAGACCATCCACAGGTTGTACGATAAATTTGTACAGGAAGGAACAGTATTGGAAGCGAAGCAACCTCGGCCTAAGCCTGTTTGATCACCAGAGAATATTGAAACGGTACGAGTTGTTGTACAGGGAAGTCCCGGGAAATCGTGTAGAAAGGCAGCAGTGCAATTGGGAATACCCAGATGCTCCGTTCAATGTATTCTTAAAAGTGACATCCATATGTACCCATACAAGATGACCAGTGCACAGAAGCTCACTGAAGAACACAAGTAGCAGAGACTGCTGTTTGCTCAGTGGGCAGAGGATAGGGAAGAAACTCTCAACAACGTTTGGTTTTCAGATGAAGCGCATTTTCATTTAGACGGTGTGGTTAACAAACAAAATGTACGCTTTTGGGCCACTGAAAACCCACAAGTGCTTCATGAACATCAACATTATGCTCCGAGGATTACAGTGTGGGCAGCAATTTCCAGTCACGGACTTATTGGACCCTTTTTTCTTTGAATAAACGGTGAACAGTGAGCGTTATTTGAGCATGCTTCGCAATAGCTTCATTCCACATCTTCTTGCTGCTGCCTTGCCCTTCAACATGCAGTGGTTCATGCAAGATGGGGCAAGGCCACATACTGCAAACACTGTATTGGAGTTTTTACACGAGCATTTCAACATGCGGATCATTTCATTCAGGTTTCCAGGTCGCTTCAATGATGGACAAAATTGGCCCCCCAATAGTCCGGACCTCAATCCATGTGACTTTTTTCTTTGGGGGTACCTAAAGGAAAAAATTTTCCCGAAACATCCACATGATTTAATGGAGCTCAGAAGACTTATTCTTCAAGCTTGCAGTGAAATTACGGAAGACACTAACTTCACACACTAACTTCAGTGTTCGTTTAAAGGAAGTTAGGAAATGAAATGGGGGACATATTGAGCATGTGCTGAGTTAGAACAAATCTCAATGGACGGCTCTTCATTGTAGTATATGTTCCTTTCAGATTGTATTGACAATAAAGTTTATATTCAAAAACAAAATGGTAAACATTTTGTGCGCCACCTTGTATTAGAACATTAGAATAGTTTCCATCTTTCTTTCTTTCTTGCCACATTTTGCTGCTGTATAACATAATATATTGCATCAGGGAGGCCCTCTGAATTTCACCAGTTTGCATTTCGTAATTTCACAGTTTTCATTTTTCAACCATTTTGCATTTAACTTAAAGAAAGTTCTATAATTGTAACAATTCATGATATTTCTGTTCCAGATTTTGCTGTTTGTAGCCCCAATTTTGCCTGTGTTGGATCAAAATAAGTTGCGTTTTGTTCCTGTCATTACAACACTGTATTCTGAGATTGTTTATGTTATTATCGTCTCCCTCCCCCACCCCCCACCCCATAATTTTTATCTCACTACTCCTCTCATATTAATCAGTATTTCATTAATCAGTAACTGGAACAGTAAAGACGAGGTTCTACGACTCTATCCCACTTCCTGCTTAAAGCACATTGCCATTTTGATGTTCCCCTTTTGTACATAATGCCAGAGGCGGCCTGCAAATACAGTGAAACACCACTTATACACTTTCCAAGGGACTTAAAAAAATGGTTTAAAGGGCAGGAAATGTAAAATGTGTGTAATAATGTTTTTACATCTACATCTACATCTACATTTATACTCCGCAAGCCACCCAACGGTGTGTGGCGGAGGGCACTTTACGTGCCACTGTCATTACCTTCCTTTCCTGTTCCAGTCGCGTATGGTTCGCGGGAAGAACGACTGTCTGAAAGCCTCCGTGCGCGCTCTAATCTCTCTAATTTTACATTCATGATCTCCTCGGGAGGTATAAGTAGGGGGAAGCAATATATTCGATACCTCATCCAGAAACGCACCCTCTCGAAACCTGGCGAGCAAGCTACACCGCGAAGCAGAGCGCCGCCTCTCTTGCAGAGTCTGCCACTTGAGTTTGTTAAACATCTCCGTAACACTATCATGGTTACCAAATAACCCTGCAACGAAACGCGCCGCTCTTCTTTGGATCTTCTAAGCCACCTCCTTTGTTGATGGACTACATTTTCTAAGGACTCTCCCAATGAATCTCAACCTGGTACCCGCCTTACCAACAATTAATTTTATATGATCATTCCACTTCAAATTGTTCCGCACGCATACTCCCAGATATTTTACAGAAGTAACTGCTACCAGTGTTTGTTCCGCTAGCATATAATCATACAGTAAAGGATCCTTCTTTCTATGTATTCGCAATACATTACATTTGTCTATGTTAAGGGTCAGTTGCCACTCCCTGCACCAAGTGCCTATCCGCTGCAGATCTTCCTGCATTTCGCTACAATTTTCTAACGCTGCAACTTCTCTGTATACTACAGCATCATCCGCGAAAAGCCGCATGGAACTTCCGACACTATCTACTAGGTCATTTATATATATTGTGAAAAGCTACATATATGATCCCCCTTTGCAATTTTGCACATTATGTATGCTATATGTATATAATGGGCATCCAAATACTTGTCAGGGATGTGTTTATCATCTAATAAAGGTTTATTATCCAATGAAAACTTCTGGTGTAACTGGAACTGGTAACTGTCTGAGAAGTAGAAACTTGTGACTTAATTTCATACATCATAATCAATGATTTTGGAAAGTCTGCTGCTGTTATTCAGTATTTAAATAATAAAATACTGCACCAATTACATATTTTTTTGTGCTTAGCGTGATACGTTTCGAGAATTTTTTCTCATTGACAGCTGAAAATATTAACATAAGTATTTTGTATGGTGTTTGCATATGTGTTGTTCTGTACCTCTTGCACTGTAGTCATCTTTTCGAGGTTATCAAGTACCGTGTCTCCTCAGTTATGTGGAAATCCACACGTATTCACTCTCACTCACACTGTTAGTTTGCGAAACAAAAAATACATATGTAAGTATTACTCTTGGCAATGAGAATAAATTCTCGATACATGTCTTGCTAAGAGCGAAAAAATAAGTAACTGGTGCTGTGTTTAAACCAAAACCATTTGAGCAACGTAAAGTTAGTGAAGGTTTCAACTAGTGCTACTGGTGGCCAAACAAGAAATGGGCTGAATGTAGTTTAACAAAGGTGCGCAGTAGAGGCAGTTTGGAAATGATTGTGACTGGTCATGGTATCTTTATTCAAACAAACCCAGTTACTCCCATCAGCCACCATGCCAAGTAGAGTATGGCAAAGTCAGGAAATATGGCATGAATTGTTCCAATGTTTACACATTTACTGGTTCAGATCCACTGAGTAAGCACCCTAGTGTCAAGAAATTTAACCACATAATGTTTGTAAACACTAATTGATGACCAACACTATACCAAAGTCATTTTGCATCCATTACATCAGTTTTTTCTCCATGAAAAATTTTTCATAAACTGTAAATTGCAGGAAAACTATAAATATGTTAATGCAAAATCAGTTACGAATTAGCGTTGTGGACATAGACAATTTGATGGAAGCAATAAAAAATGTCATAAATGGCGGGAAAATGTCAATTCCGGGGACATAAAAACAGGGTTATACAGTATTACATTTTGCTTGCCTCTGTGTTATTCCTCATGTGCCCCAGTATTTCACACATCTTATTTTTCTTTCTATTGCAAAATTTTCTATAGGTCCTTACATATGCAAGATCATTCCTATGTTCTTTCAGTTCTCTGCTACTACACACAAAGGCAGAGTTAGTCTTAAGTATATGCGTGCAACTTTTTCCTTCTTTTTTCTCGATTCTTAAGACAGCAGTAATTTTGAATTAAGATAACTTTCAATATATGCATTTTTCAGAAAAGACAAAAGTATTCTTAACAAATACTAGCATGAGTGCTGCAGTATGGCAGAGTTGTCATTTGTACTCAGGTGATTCATGTGAAAATGTGTCCAATGTCATTATGACCATACAGTGGGAATTAACATACTTTGACTACAGAATGGTAGTTGGAGCCAGACACATGGAAGACCATTTCAGAAATCAGGCATTACTTCTCACCACGGACAGTGCTGTGGCCAACTGCCTTCACTTAACGACAGACAGCAGTAGCATTTGCTAACAGACAAGAAGCACTGCGTGACATAACAACAGAAATCAATGTGAGATATATGACGAATGAATCCATTAGGACAATGCGGTGATTTGGCAGTAGTGCACTAAAGCAGCAGGTGACTTACACTACTGCCTTTGCTAACTGCACAACATTGCCTGCAACACATCTCTAGGGCTTGTGACAGTGTCGTTTGGACCCTAGTAACTGAAAGACAGTGGCCTTGTTGGTTGAGTCATTTCAGTTGGTTGGAGCTGATGGTAGTGTTGGTGTGTTGCGTAAACTCCACAAAGCCAACAAGGCACTATGGAAGCTAGTGATGGCTCCATAATGGTGTGGGCTGTGCTTTGCATGGAATGGATTGGCTCCTCTGGTCCAGCTGAACCAACTGAGACCAGTTGCATTCATTGATGGACTTCATATTCCCAAACAACAATGGAATGTTTATGGATGACAATGAGTCATGTCACCAGGCCACAATTGTTCACGATTGGTTTCAAAAACATTTTGGACAATTTGAGTAAATGATTTGGCCACCCAAATTGCCCATCATGAATCCCATTGAATATTTATGGGACACAATCGAGAGATCGCTTCATTGCCAAAATCTTGCACTGGCAACGCTTTCGCAATTACGGATGGCTATAGACGCAATATGGCTCCATACTACTGCAGGGGCCTTCCAAAGAGTTACAGAGTCAATGCTAAATTGAGGTGTTGCACTATGCCGGGCAAAAGGAGGTCCGACACTATAATAGGAGGTATCCCATGTCTTTGTCATGTCAATGTGTGCAGAGCTGTGTCCCTGCATATTCAGCCACACCACTCATGGCTGTGCTTTTGGGCCAGGTACAGCTGCTTTACTTCAGGAGGTTGTTTGCCAACAAAAGATATGCGGAACTGTTTACTGACAACACTCCTGCAGCTACCACTGTGTCTGGGGGTGCAAGCTGCACCAATACGTGGTGTGCAGGTCATGGTAAATAGTGTTGCAGTCACAGGTAGCTAATTGCGTCTCCACACATACATGTCCACATGACACTGCACCTATATTCCAATGGGGCAGGTAGTTAGGTCACCGCTCAGCCTTTTGATAAGTTCCCCTTCTGGGCCCCAGACAGACAATCAGTGGCCTGGGGTCAATGCTTCGGACCACAACGCCAGTTGCTGCTACCCATCAGACAGCGCTGTCTCATGCCTTCATCAGGATCATCAGATGCTGTACGTCTTGTCACTCGCTCCCGCTCGCTGTGTCTCAACAGCCTACGAGCTAACAGCCATGTTATATAGCGCCGTTGATCATAATCAGTACCCAAAGGGCTATCGCCACTTTCAGTGATAGTGGACTACGACACAGTGGGCACCCACTACATGTCATAAAGATGGATTTTCACTTGTTCTCAACTGTGGACTTCGTTCTCTAAATCTGTACTGAGTTTAGTCGATGGTTAATAAGCAGATAGATGTATCATGTGTATGCAGTCACTACCATTCTTAACACTTGATTGAGGATATAGCAGCAGTGACAAGGATAATGGTTTAGTGTTACAGTGCTCTTCCCTCATCCTCCATATATCACAGTGGCAACAAGTCTGATTCTCACACGTATGACTCATTGATGGTGTGGATTCTCAGAACAGAGGCTGCTCATGATTTACCCACTCCAGCGACTGCTCAAGGTTTGCTGGCTGCAGCACCAGCTCCTGGCCTCACTCATCACTGAGCCACTGTCCTCTTTGATGCCGAGCCTAATACTACTGTGTTGTATTGTGATTCATCCAGACAATGCAGCCATAGCCGGTCCTCTTTCCCAGGGTGACACTGCACGGGCAGAACATGGATGATGATGCTGTGTCTTCATGTGTCTTTCAGTGTTTCCTGGTGTGTCTTCATTCATTTTTGCTGGAGCTGGACTTCATTATTCTTAGTGTTCATATGTTTATCAAACAAATACATTTTCTCTTGTGTGTTCATTCATCTTGATAGAGCAGCATATTCATGCTGTTGTGTTGTGACAGGCTGTACCTAGATCTTCTGGATTCTGAATCTGTGTTCACTTGTGTGGTTGGCTTTATTTTGGTAAACGGGCATCTGAATTAGTGTTCCAGTTTTCTTAGTAGTTGCAAGTTCTTGGCAATGTTCTCTTTTCAGCATAGTTCAGGAACTCCATTCATGTGTTGTTCCAATGTGTATTCTCTTCCTTGACATTGATGGTCTGCATGATTTTCAGTGGTTCCTTGGTGTATTTCTCAGATTTCTGTGTATGTTCAAGTTCCAGTTCATTGCAAGATATTGTCATGCAAGACTGAATGTTTTCTGCTTACCATTCTGTTCAATCACCAGAGCCATTAGTGCATCATACCCTTCCATTCTTGAGCCAGGCAAATCCGGATCTGCTGCAGAGTAATGCTCTGCTCACGCAGGTTCTACAATCCTTCCCACTGAGTTCCAGGACCAGCGTTCAGATGGTGCATCCAGGAGTTTAGTGTGTGTCAAGCTAGGCCACATTCCACCAAGTTTGTTTGCAATGTTGTCACATTGTGAGGCACTCAGTTTAGATTACAGAGTTCTGTGACAGAAGTCCCTCTGGTATCAGCCTAACCCTTGCACACACAGCATTGGATGCTTATTCTCATTTCGGTAGCCGAGTGGTAGCTGGTCTCCTGTCCCCACCAGCCCTGTTGATGCCAACACCTTTTCTCCTGTCGGCCCTGCCGCACCCGGCCATCCAGTCACTGCCCGCCCAGCCGCGGCTGTCCCTCCAGTCACTGCCGGTCCAGCTGCAGCATGGCCCTCCAGTCACTGCCGGTCCAGCCACGGCATGGCCCTCCAGTCACTGTTGGCCCTGCTGCGGCATGGCCCTCCAGTCACTGCCAGCCCTGCTGCAGCTAACCCTCACAAAATCATTCCCAGCCCTCGCTGCAGCCTTCGCATCACCTCTCACCTCTTCCATACTCATTGCCAGCCTTGTAATGGCCAGCCCTCTTGATGCCATTGCCCCCATTACCACCTTTGCAGCTGTCCTGGTGTTGGCTGGCCATTTTCACTGGCACCATTGATCCCATTACGTGTTCTTCCAGGCCTTGGGTTGGGGTTCCTTGGATACTCTGCCACCATCTCTACTTACACCTGACCTTCCTGTTGCTGCTTGCAGCGGCCAGTTGACATTCCCCTATGTGGACCCAGTGTGCTTCTTTTGTCTGGATAACTTCCCCCGGATTGTCCTGTTGTTTTGTTCCAGTCTCTCTCGTGGCTGCTTGGTGTGTAGTGTAGTGTAATGTGATGTGTTAGTGTTAATCCTGGTATTGAGAGAACTTATTTGAGGTTCACACATACAAAATATGAAGTGAAAGACTGTTTCTTTTGTTTAATGTACTTTAGGAAATGTATTACGAAAAGTTTTTTCTAACTGTGATGGCGTGCTAGAGATTCTGTGACCATAGTGCTTCTTCTTGGAGGGAAAATCTTTTCATAATCTTATACAACAATTATGACTTATTCTAGTTTGGAGACTTAATAAGTAGGGATATGTTTATTGTTTAGCAACAATTTGTACTGATGGTGGCCACCGTTACAGCCTGCTTCATTTACAGTCAATTTTTCAGTACATAGTTTCAGATTAATGTTATCTCAATTTCAAGAAGTGTAACATTTCATGAAAATATAACAGGAAAAGCATTTTTACCTTCCAGAAGTTACTGATTTGAGTGTGTGTATTGAATATTGCCCTAGGATTTTCAGACATTAATTTCTTGATGTTTCCTGACAAGTCTGCAGGCTTTATGACCTGTTTTTATTTTGTGAAAATCTATGTTGCTGGTTGGGGCATCCGTGAGTCACTTTACTGTACTTGCACTACAACAGGCTCCAAAGATTCTGTGTGTGAAAGTAAATACAGTATCCAGTTACAGGTGGCTAACCAGTGAGATCTTCACAGACCAGTGCAGTGACTTCTGGAAATTCTCTGAAATTTTATGAGCTGAGCTCTTGGCATTACTGCTTACTTACATAAATAAGAACTAAATAATGGAAGAACTAAGAGAGATTCTTTGATGAATTTTGCACAGCGTACAAACCATACTTACGGGTGTATAAAACTCTAGAATTTTCCAAGTCTATTAAAAACTATGGTAAAAATTGAGATAATTAACTAAAAAATTTGAATTTTTCTAAACATGAAGTTTAAAATGTAACAGCTCATTCATTTTTTCTTAAATTAAATAAATTCTAGAGTTTCATACACCTGTAAATATGGTTTGTAAGTTGTGCAAAATTCATTGAAGAATCTCTCTTACTTATGAAGAAAAGTGTACCTATAACAACAAATGCAGCCAATAGTAAGTGAAAAAATGATGAAATTTCACATGGAAAAAAATTTTATTTTGTTATGTGTTTGAGCTTCCACTGCTGTGAGTGGGAATCCTGAATCCTTCCTGGTCATGCTGAGTAAGTTTTATGAATTTATTTGTAAAAGTATAGACAGTTGAAATTAAAATGTCCTGTGGTGCCTCTCCTGCTCCAAGTTGGCCTATTTGATGTTCTACCCCCCTTGAGGGGGCACGACTGTAGTATATGCAGGGGTGGCATCCTGCGTATTTGGCCACCATATTCACGGATGTTCTTTGTAGGTCATGTATGGCCCCTGCCTTACCTTAGGAGGTTGTTTGTCAACAGAAGATTCGGTGAGCTGTTTACCGCCAAGCTTGCTGTAGCCGCCACTGCATCTGGAGATGCAACCCGCACTGACAGCCCCCTCTCACTCCTGCACCGGGATTGTCAGTCGCAGGACGTCCATCAGTCACTCCCAAAGATGGGACCTGCATCTTGTCAGCCCAAGAGCTCATTGGCTTTATCTAGTAGGGAGAGGAATTGGTGCCACTATGCAAGGATATGAAGAACAGGACCAGCTATCTCTATCTAGAAAAAATGGTGTCACCTAAATGCAACTACAAATAACAGCAAGTGTTCCATAGTATTTGTGATTTGTTATAAACGTGTGTAACAAGCACACTAAGGAGATCTGCACAGGACTTGCAGATGACAAGTGATGAACAATTTATGTAACATGTAAAATATGCCTCTGTCTTAAAAGGTTACTGAAACTTCGTGTTGAAAATCAGTTATTTGGAAATAAAAAAGCGTGAAAACATCAATGAAATCTTTATTATACGTTTAAAAAGGAATAAAAATGTATATTTTAAATAATAGTCTTATGTAATGTGTTTTAGCTTTGGTTCAGATAGACCGGATGTGAATGTTTGCTTATCGAAATATCTTGTGCCTACTTCAGGTTTGAAATACATATACAATTTTGTGCTTGATTGCTGATTATAGAGGTCCAGTTTATCAATTTATCTCAAGAGAACAACTTCAAATTAAATTATCAGACAGAAGGATTTATACGGGTCATTAATAAAACTGAGTGTGTGCTAGAAAGTGAAGTAATGCTACCAAATTTTTTTATGTGAGAACTCATAAGGCTTTTTTAAATAAAACAAACATTATTAACATTCTACATCTTTATTCTACATGTCAAGATACTTTATTTTTCAACGTTATCACTCTAGTGTCAAAACACATTTCTGCTAATGAGAGACCAATTGGTTGATACTGTCACTGTACAATGTTTGATTTTGTTGACAGAGTCACAGCTTCTCTTCTACTTGTGCTGCTTCATTGCTATCAAACTAAAGTCTTCAAAGATGTTCTTTAAGTTTTGGAAACAGGTAAAATCAGTTCGGACTGTATGGAGGATGATCGATAACAGTGAACCCAAGGTGTCAGATTGTTACAGGTGTCGCAGCACTTGTATGAGGTCTGGCATTGTCATGCTGAAGAAGAGGGTGATCCATATATGGACAGACTCTTTGAATTCAAAACTCAATTACAGCACACTGTTCCTCGTGTACCAACGTAATTATGTTATACACTGCCTTGTCACATGCTACAATTTGGACCTGTCTAGTGGCTGGCTGTAAGTATGTAGACATGAAGAATAAAGATGTTAATAATGTTTGATTTATTTAAAAAGCTTTAAGAGTTTTCTAATAAAAAATTTTGAGACATTACTTTTTAGCATGCCCTCATGTGACCACTAGCTTTGCTATCAGTAATATAGTTCTTCTGCCATCCATTGCTTGTGCTGTGTTAAAAAGTTCTGTTATTGAAAACTTTGTTTGTATGTAAATGTTCACACATGTCTATAAGAACTATATGTGCTCAGGTAGTAGAGATGGTAAAAAGTACTAAAAACTTGAACTACTTTGATTGTTACAGGCTTATTACATCACTTCCTGAACATACACAACGACTGCTTGTTCTTCTTTTTGGAACATTTCGTGTCATTGCAACTAATGCAGAGCGTGCTCGCACTGGCATGACGTCAGAAGCACTTGGCGTTTCTGTTGCCCCTAGCTTCTTTCAAAGTTGTGTTAGTGATGGAAAAACAGCAAAAATGGAAGATGTTATGAGGTTCAAGGTGTGTAACTATTAACGTGTAACTTCCTTCAATTCTTTGTAGGGTTTGTTAAAAAAAAAAAAAATCCATGTCAGCCATCAGTAGCTTTATTGGTAGCACAGCACCTATATGATATGCTTAATTTTCAACAGTCATGTAACATTATTGCCATTGCATATGTAAATATGGCATGTTGTGTGGATATGTTGTTCATTTATTCCCCTTACATAGGTCACATTCTGCCACGATTTACAGCCCATACAAAAGTTGCTAAAAGTGTATAATAAACATTGTCAGTTGTAGGGAAAAAGTAAGTTAAACAATAGCTGGAATAATTTTGTGGTTTCTGAAATAGAACGGAATACAAAGTTTCAGATAGGAAACAGAAAATATGAAATAAACAGGAAAGAAACAGATCACCTGTTATGTAAACAATAATTATAAAACCATTTCAAAAACAAAATGTATCCCTTATTGTTAACAAAGCCAAACCTGAGCCTTATAATAACTCAGTTACAGCATAATTTTTGACTTCGCCGATCATAGCTCATGGCATAGTGAATGAGACAGATTTGTGTCAGGAGAATTGAGTAACATGATGCTGATAGCTTCCTAAAGAAAGAAAAAGACTGC
Organism: Schistocerca americana; assembly: GCF_021461395.2. Classification (NCBI taxonomy): domain Eukaryota; kingdom Metazoa; phylum Arthropoda; class Insecta; order Orthoptera; family Acrididae; genus Schistocerca; species Schistocerca americana. The sequence continues at coordinate 463,931,382 of NC_060121.1, forward strand.
TGATAGATTCAATATAGTACAGAGAAAATCAGTGGAAGGCATTTCTGGAGATTAAAGATTACTGTAGATAAAGGTTACATTACAGTGTGTACAAATATGTACTCAAAAAGTGGCGGGTGAATATTGGTTTTTGGACTTGAACAAATGTCTTCCTGTTTATAGTTTTCCCATGATTGGCGTGTTCAAATTTCTACAAAGCGTGTAGTCTTGTATTATAGTGACAGCTCATGCAATTCTTAGTTTCCTCTTATTAGACAACTGTCTCCGTACATATATGCTAAATGATGACCCTAGCGGTATTCTTCCCATGGTATTGTGCCCTCCTGTAATTGTTTCCAGCATACAAAGAAAGAAAATGTAGGTTGTGCTCTTCCTTTTTATTTTGAAGTCCCTTCAATACAAATTGTTTTTACTAGATGAATGACTTTCAGACTTATTCATTGTTTTGTTGTTTGAGAAATATATTTCTTTGCTTTCTATTCTGTCACAGTAGCAATTCCTTCATAGACTGTCCTTACAACTGTCAATGTGACTCGTATTCTCTGTTTTCTTTTTCCGGTTTCACAATGCAAGAACAGTTCCTACAGGGGAATATTGCAATTTATAATCCTAACATTATGTTTTGTTCAATAGCACAACTTTTATAGGTCATGTATTAATTTAAGGACAGTAAATTTGAGATTACATTTAAAAACAATTTTTTAAGTGAACAGCATTGAGGAAGTATAACAACAAAAACAATCAATTTTTGACAAAATAAATTAATTGGGGGTACCTCACTCCCCGGGGCGGCCTCAGATGATTGAATTAACTCTCCCTCTTCTACCTCCAACCTCCCTTCCGAAACTGCCACCCTCCTAGGAACTAACTTTCTCTCTCTCTCTCTCTCTCTCTCTCTCTCTCTCTCTCTCTCTCTCTCTCAGTTCCTACCACCAGGCTCCCTCCCTTTCTACTTCCCTGCCTATGAGCTTATTCCTAACTCCCTGTCTATGTGCCTACCTCCATCTCTATGCACTTTCTTCTTGTCTCTGTCAGGTAATGGCACTCTTCAACTTTTGAACAAGTTCTTCCTCTGTCTTTTACTCTTTCCATCCTTTCCTTTCCCCATTCCCCTCTCTCCCTCCTGATGTCTGATCGGTGAATTATTGCCCTCGTTGGGCACTGAAATGACAGCACGCAGTGGGACTATTCAGTTAATTAACATGCCAGGAGAAAACAAAGAATCACAGATAATATCATGTCAAGCTACTCCAAAAACAAAGTTCCCGCGCCACTAACTGCTTGCCTCACCAATCATCTCCCTTCCACTATCCCAGTTCTCTCTCTCTCTCTCTCTCTCTCTCTCTCTCTCTCTCTCTCTCCCTCCCTCTCACACACACACACACACACACACACACACACACACACAGTTACTTTTATGTATGTGCCACCCACCAAACAGCTGTAGGCAGTTGGTTCCTTTTCCTCATGTATGTTTATTGTTTTTACACTGGAATTGCTGTTATTTCAAAACTGTTAAACAATTTTCTACCACTTGATTGGCATTGCAGTAGCTTAATTTCAAGAAAAAATAAGGTAAATTAACCTAATTAGATGACTAAAATGAAGTTAGTATAAAATATTATAAATAATTGCTTGCAGTACTGATGATAATTAACTGCTTGTGAAGTATTCACTAGATATTCTTCTTGAGAGGGGTATAATGCTAAACGCAACATGGAATATTAAAGTATCTTTCATATTTATTTTACAGTTATTAAGAATGTAATGTGTAAGAAGTGGCAAAAATATATTTTGTTTCTTTTATATTGGCTATTAAAATTTTAACTTTAAGTTTTGAGAGAGGAGACTAGTAAATAAATATTATTTACATTGCAATGTATCTTACTGTTGGGATAAGTGAAGTGAGCTAGTAACAAAGTTCTGGCTTTTAGTCTTTAGCTATATATACTTTTGAATTAATCTTTTCCATTTGCTACATATTACTATTGGTTCTTGAAGAAACATGCATTGTGTTCCCTGCTGATTGCAGGAACATATAAAGTATTATTTCTTTACATTGCGACTCTGTGAATGGGGAAAGTAGAGAAATCTTTGTCATTTCACCTTATGGTGTAAACAGCAAGTGATATGTGTATAAAACTTAATCTCATAAGCCGTGAGAGTGGACAAAGGTAGGCTTTAGAAGAAACTTGTTACACATTTAGTAAACCTCTTTTCTTTATTTCTGATGTGTGCTTGTGGCATTGTGTTGGTCCAGTGTGAGTGAGCAGAAGAAATATTTTTATTTAAACTACTCTTATCCCCCCCCCCCCCCCCCCCAAGTATCCCTCATGTTAATTAGCAATGTTCAGTTAATCTTTGACTTAGAGGTTCCAAAACTATAGTGACCAGCAGTTATTTTATAGTAAACAAGGAAAGAGTATTGAAAAATGCATGATAATCGTATAAAGACTGGACAGGAAGTATCAGTGGAACACTATGGACAAAATTAAGATATTGAGGAAGTTAGGATAAAGCTCTTGAGTTTTAATAGCATATTCAGAAATTTTCATGGAAATAAACTTACGAAGACTAGGAATGAAACTAAGCATATTCAGTGGACTACAGTTATTATCTAAAGTTTGAAACATTTAAGAACATCGAAAACCCAGCCAAAAACAAATTCAGGGAAAATGAATAAGAAGACCTAAAGTGTAAATGAAACACAACAGTTGTAATGTGTGTTTAAAGGTAAGTGAAGGAGATAATTGTGAGCACAGTGGTTTAATGTGGAGGATATCCACTAACTATTGCCACAAACTTTGTTGCAAAGGGGTTTAGCTGGCGTACTGTGTGTCGCCAATTTAAACTAGACCACCTGTAATTATTTGTTATTTAGAATCTATAATTTCTGGAAGGTGATTGAAATATCTTATGTTTGTAATGTTTGTGTAGTCTGGAAAATGCAATGTTTGTATAAATAGCAACATCCTGGTATATTCAGTGTTTGTATAAATAGCTGCACTATCCATCCAGGAGATCAGTTTTGGTCTGACCGTACATTGATGTTGGTAATAAATGTGTTTTCAGTACTAAGTGCTGAAATTCAGTGACAATCCTGCATGCGCGCGCACACACACACACACACACACACACACACACACACACACACACACACACATTGCAGAGAAAATACCAATACCAAAACACCATCATCATCAGGTGGACTGAGATATTTTTAAATTTAGGAATTTACATGTGATACACATGTCATCTAATCAGCAGACAGTGATAATGCTAAGAAGTTTTCACGATGTTTTTCACTGGTGAAGAAATACCATTATTTACAGCACTGAAAGTTATGTACATTTCTACAGCTATATGAAAGTGGAAATCACTGCGTATCTGCATTAATACACTTTCTATATGCTGCTGTAGCACACCACGTGTGTTTGGCACAGTCGTACTCTTCAGTCTGAAGATGGTTATGCAGCTCTGCACATCAGTCTGTCATGTGCCAGCCTCCTCAACTCTGAATAACTACAGCAACCTACATCCATTTCAACCTGTGCACTTTATTCATACCTTGGTCCTGCCTCTACAATTTACCTCCCCCCCCCCCTCCCCCCCCTCCAAAACTTCCCTCCTATACCAAATTTGAAATTCCTGAATCCCTCAGGATGTGTCCTATCACCCGATCCCTTCTCTCTTCTTTTAGTCAAGGCTATAAATTTCTTTTCTCACCAGTTCAACTCATTACCTCCTCATTAGTTATCCAATCTAGTGAGCAAATCTTCAGCTTTCTTCCTAAGTCCATTTCAAAACTTTCTGTCTGCTTGTTGACTGAACTGCTTATCGTCCACAGTTCACTTCCACACAAGGCTACACTCCAGACTGGTGGGTTCTGAAAATACTTCCAAACAGTTAATTTATATTAGACATTAACAAATTTTTCTTTTTCAGAACTGTTTTCCTTTCTATGTCCTCTCTGATTGAGGCAGCCTCGGGTATCTTGCTGTTCAAATAGCAGAACTGATTTACTGCTTCATGTCTCTTTTCCTAATCTAATTCCCTCAGCGTCACTTGATTTAATCCAACTGTATTCTGCTACCCTTGTTGTACTTTCGTTGATGCTCATCTCATAATATCTTTTTCAAGATACTATCCATCCCATTCAACTTCTCTTTCAAGTCATTAGCTGTCTCTGATAGAATTACAATGTCATAGGCAAACCTCAGAGGTTTTATTTCTTCTCATTGAACTTTAATTCCTTCTTCAGATTTTTCTTTGCCCTTGTGAGGCAAACTGCTGAGCTACTTGATTGAGAAGTAGTGGCTCTGGTCTCGTAAACTGACATACAGATGGGAGAGTGGTGTGTTGAACACATACCCCTCCATATCTGCATCCAGTGACGCCTGTGGCTGGGGAAGACACGGCAGCCGGTTGGTACCATTGAGCCTTCCTGTCCAGACAGAGTTTAGTTTAGTTTATACTTTATTGCTACCGCGATGTACCGCTTGAATAACATTGGAGATGGACTGCAACCACTGCTCACCCTTCACATCCTTCAACTTTTATAACTCCAGTCTGATATCTGTGCAAACTGTATGTAAACTTTCACTTCCTGAATTTTATCCCTGCTGTGTTCAGAATTTCAAAGACTCTATTCTAGTCAACATTGTTAAGAGCTTTATATTTCTTCCTCCTATCCCTTCTTTACTCAGTACTGCTTTATCATCGGAGCTCTTGATATAAATACAGTTGCTTCCCTTTCCTCCAAATCTCTGTTTAATCTTTGTGTAGGTGTTTCTGCTAGTTATATCTACTTCTGCTGCCTATCCCAACCACATTCTTCCCTTTGCTTCAGAGATATGAACTTCATCAGTATGGGTATAAAATTCCCACAAGAGGAGGACACCTCTAAACCAGTTCTTGGAATTTCCATTTCCCTTAAACACATTGTCACTCCTGGAGGACCAGTCACCAAGGGCAAGAGGGCAACATGAGTAGCGGACAAGGACACTGGCATATATAATGCTTCCTAGGCACATTAGCATCCACCAAGAGGATGCTCTCTCCACCAGCTACCATTTGGAATTAGTATGGGTAGAGGCAGTTTACCCTCAGCACAAATGTAAGAAAGAGTTGGTGCCTGGGATTGCTACTGACAGCTGGAGAGCCCATTGTAGGTCCACCGGCCAATCACCACCTGCTTCAAGCTGGGCATCCACCAGACAATTGGTTACTGGCCCAGCTTGGTGCTGATCATTCTGTCCGGGTGTAAAGAACACTAACTTTACTAGAGGCCTTTGATATAATGTTGGCACCTGTTCAAACAAAAAAAAGTAGTATACACCTACCTCTCAATGTTTTGGAGTGTGGTATAGCCAGATTATGAAGAAGGCTTCCCAGACACCTTTGGGAACTTGGAAGATCTGTGCAAACCAGCTATCATTGACTTGGAATTAGCTGGGCTTAATATTACTATTACAGCCTTGTAGGAAATCGAGCTAACAGATGAGGGTTCAACTCATGAGGATAATTGCAACATTTTTATGAAATGAAAAAGATGTTGTCTGTCCTAAAAGAGACGGAATTGGCTTTGCCGTTTGCAACAATCTATTGCGCACCACTGAATGCTCCACTGGGATCTCGGAAAGCTTTATGACTTTGCTTTTGTCAGTTAGCAGCAGACCAATGACACTGATAGCTTTATACACATCAAGACTGACTTCGACTGTGGACTTAAAGGATCAGTTTTACAAATATCTCAGTGAATTGGTGCAGGGAGTGCATGCTGGGAATAGTCTATTTATTCTAGATGACTCCAGTGCCCATATCGGACATCATTCTGTGTTTGATCAAACTGCCTAGGCATACATGAAGTGGGCAAGATGAATGAGATTGATTTACAGCTGCATGAATTTTATGCCAAGTGCCAACTGTACATCTCTAACATGCTTGAAGACCGGATGCACCACTCCAAACACATGCCTCAATTAGCTCTTATTTTAACTAAGAGGAAAGACCTCACCCATTTTTACCATTTGTGCTCTTTCCACAGTATCAGTTTTGACACAGTTCATATGCTAGTAGTGACAAAAGTGTGCTTTGTCCCTCAAAAAATTGCCCTACTGAAACATATAGCAGAACCAAGATCAGTCTTTACAACAACTGAAGAATCTGTGACCTGGCAAATATTTTGGGATAATCCAAAAGGAAGTTGATTTATGGAGCATAAATGCACCCATTGCTGAAGACTGGCAGAAGATCAAGGCACTTCTTACTGTTATGGTCACCACTACTTTTTTTTTTCCATGGAGGCCTAATCCTAGGATTTTTTCCCCAAGAATAATGCTATCTTGAAACCCCTCTGTGATTCTAAGCCTCAGGCAACCGTCAGCGTGTACTCAAATTTCTGCAGTGCTTGCCATTGGAATCTAAGCAAAGCCATCAGAGCATCATCTGTAACTACGCTGACGTGTACTGGGATAAACTTTACATATGTTTAAGGGAGTGTGCCAGTACTAGGAACGTCAGTGGAGTGTATTTAGGTATTAAAAAGGTTATTGGGCCCAACCCCTAAGGAAACTGCCCCACTTGAGGAGACTGATACAACAGTCATCACAGATTGGAATCAACAATTGCAACAGTGATTGGAACATTACTGCAGCCTCTACTCACTGCTGGTCAACAATAGAGGAATTTTCCCAGTTGCTATCTCTCTACACTGGACACTGTGATTACTAAGGAATAGCTTCAGAGAGCTGTTGAGTTAAATGGGAGAAATTTCCTGCTAAAGACATTATCCTCACAAATGAGCCAAATTGGCACCACCTCTCCCAGTGCTCTACGATCTTCTATTACTGCAGGTAAATACATATGTGGTGATTGCAATTGCTACTGCCAAATTTCGTTACTGAGTATTATCAGAAAAGTGTTTGTGTGTGTGATGCTGGACAGACTGGGGAAGTTTGCTGAGAATGTGTATCCCGAGTCTTAAGGTGGGTTTTGACTTATGCGATCTATTATTCATCTGATTTTCACACTCAGACAAATTCAGGAAAAATAAACAGAAGACATCATTGTTCATTGCTTTCATCCATCTAAATAAGGCATTTGAGACATATGGTATGGAGAGACTGTATACTTTACTAGTGAAGGTAGGGTAGCGTCTAAAAGTCCTGAAGGTGATATCTTTCCACATTGATACAGAGGGCACTGTGATATTTGGAGGAAACACATCGTATACTTGTGTTGTGCAAAGGGGATTTCATCAAGGCTGTGTACTAGTCACTGTTTTGTGTGGGATATTCCTCTCATTACTTCTCAAAGTTGCTTCAGGAAAACAAACCTGGGCATCTATCTACTTACTAGGGCTGAAGTTTACATCTCACTACTCAGATCCAAGGCATATTGTGAGGACTTACTTGTGAGAAACATTGTATTTGTTGACCATGCAGCATCCGTAACACATACTCAAGACAATCTACAATGGCTTAATGGACAAATTTGCTGCTGTATGCAAGCTTTTTCTCTCTATCCATGAATGAAAAGAAGACTGTGTCCTTGGCACAAGTACATTTGGATAAGCCTGTGATAAGAATTAATGGCTCCTTTATGAATGTAGTCAATAAATTCTGCTACCTTAACCCACTAGTGTCAGAAGATCTCTCTCTGGACAACAAAATATAAACATGAGTACAGGTAAAGCAGTGAATACTTTTGGGAAGCTCCACACAAGAGTATGGGACAACAAACAAGGTAACTACAAAAATACTCGTCTGACAAGTATCTGTTCTGAGCACCCTTTTCTATGGTGCTGAGACCTGGTCATCATGTTTAAACAAGAATGTAAGCTCAACACCTTTGATCTGCAGAGATTAAGAAATATTCTAGGCATAACAAGGAGGGACCATGTGACAAATGAGATGGCCCTGAACACTGTGGAGCTACTGAGTATCACCACCACTCTCAAAGAAGGTTACTGTGGTGTCTAGGACACTTGCCTCATATGGATCACTCCCAACTCCCCTGTCACACACTTCTATGTGAGGTAGTATGTGTCAAGAGACTGCCTGGAAGATCTGCATTGTGCTGTAACTGTTGCATCAGGGATGATAGGAACATATGTAATATTAACTGTGTCTGATGGTAGGAGCTCACTGAAGACTGCAGCAGATGGAAGAAACTTGTTAAGGATGACAACAAGTTCCACAAAGTCACTAGGCTCAGCAAATTAGCTGTGAAATGAGCATTTAGACAAGGGCCTGTGACAGACCCCTCCTCTGGGGTGGTATGCACTTGCCCCACCTCTCAGATTGATCCCTTGAGTCACCAATAAAAGTGTATGCATGATTCTACCTGAATCTTAATTAGGAAGTATAGGCCATTGACTGACAGCCTTTCATTTGTCCTCTACCATTGGAATGCAAAGATGTGTCGCAAAACATTCTAAATATTTGTGAGTCTTCAAAGGTACTGAGGTACATTAATGCTATGTGTACATACATAATAGTATATCTTTTGAGAGTAATTATTTTAATTTTAAAGCATAATGCAACTATGATGAAAATTACTAACATAGTTCTACAGATTTTGGTAGGTTTATGTTATTAATCATATCTTAAGATAATTACAAATATTAATTCTCTAAGAATTACAAATAGACTTGTGCTACACGTACACAAATGTTGACACTGTTTACTGATAGCATTTTAGTCTGAGTAATTTGTGAAGTAGTTGACTGAATTAGATTAACTTTTTTGTCCAAATTGCTAGTTGTGTATGAATTAGATAAAAATTACTTAGTGATTCACCTGATAATGACGACATGACCAATGAAATGCATAGTCATGTTTAAAATAAGAATAAATACAGCAGTAAATCTATATTTATATTATTAAAAATGTAAATAGCAGATGGTATAGTGCAAATGAGGTAGACTTTTTATCTAAAAGCCTCTGAACTCCCATTGCAATTAATTCCAGTGATGCAAGCCATAGAACTAATAACAAATAAGACACCTCTTTGCTGTTATGAAGAGTTTAATGTTTTGGAAAGGGTTTTCGCTATTTTATGAAGTGTCAAAGATGGAATTATTTTGATTCATGATGATGATGATGATGATGATGACAGCCACAAAAGACTTCGCAGCCATGACAGTTAATTGACTGTTGAACATATTAGCCTGACATGCAACAGACACCACACAACAGACACTCTAGTACTGATAGCTAAAAAATGCCCAGCAGTGTACTTCTAACTGTGCTTGCACACTTCTCTACACTTCCCCTATGTGCTGAGTAGTAGACTGTCAAAATTCATATTGTTACCCTAGTTTACTCTAATTCTTCCAAAATATATGTAATAGGATGTAGGTCCCTTTTTGATATTGCGTTCTTCAATCAGTTATTGCTTTGGCAGTGAAGGAAAATAGACATGCTTAATTGATATTGATAAGTATATGATGATCATTCCAGTGCAGTATAGTGATTGTTGGTAGCTTATGAGGTAAGTTACATTAACTTGTGACTGCCTGTAGACACGATGTCCTTGTGACAGAAATAAATGATGATCAGATGTGTGTGCCAGGTTTTACACTCTGCAGCCAAATCAGTGTTAATGAACAAAATACACTACAGAGATAAGATTTCTTTTGTGGTGTGACATCAGAAAAAATTTGTCAGTTAATATTTGTAGATACCCTTTTTTATTTGTGTTTTCTTTATACCATTTTGATTCTTATCGATGTAATCTAATACTTCATAAGATCTTGATTCATCTATGGTATCTTCTGCTGCACTTGGCATTGCTGATCTGTATTGGTTCACAGCGCTTTGTCACCCCATTGTTAAATACTTGACTACAGTTGTTTTTCATGTGCGTATTTCCTTATGTAATTGCATTATTCATTCCTCCAAATATATTTTAATGTGTTCATTGTTGCAGAATATTATTTTAAATAAGTAAAGTAAAATCACATCTCATGCTTGAAGTTATATTGTCAGACATTATGTGTTGACATTAAAAAATAAAGTAGTTCGTATAAGTGCAGTGTATTGTTTTATTTTGCCCTTCATGCTTCAGTTAGGAACAGGAAGATTCTCTGTTCCAAGACCTAAAAAGGAACTTTTAAATTTAACCATAATTTCCTCTTATTCTTGGCTTGTCCTCAGCCCTGTCTTAACTTTTTTTGCGTCTTTGATGTACACATAAAGGGCACTGATTTTACAATACAAAGCCTCTACAAGAATCAAAATCAAAATATTTCTGAACCTCAGCCAACATTTGATCAAATCATTTTGTCACAGTTGTGAGACGTCTTTACCTTGCAGTTTAATGGATATGAATTGTGAGGATTGTCCCTTGAGATGTATGTTAAGTTTCATGAAACATTTTATATGATATAGCTGACTCCCACTTATGTTGCAATCCGCTTTTGACTGTATCAGGAATGGAACAAGAAAATGCTATGGGAAATTGTTTAAATGTCTTCAGTCCATATGCAAAACCACAAACCTTAGTCGACACTTGATATAGCTGTAGCAGTCAATAAGTTGTTCAGTGTGTGTGTGTGTGTGTGTGTGTGTGTGTGTGTGTAATCACATAAATGTACCTTTGGTGTACCTTTAATCAGTCAGTCAGTTGCAGGTAATTTTTTTTTTTTTATATATTTGCCATTATTGTATGTTGCATGCACACTTGTGTGTGGAGGATGGCGTATGCATGAGAATGAGAGAGAGAGAGAGAGAGAGAGAGAGAGAGAGAGAAAGGGGGGGGGAGATTAAAGATCATGTCCCACCAGTGCACTCCTCCCCTCTCACCACCTCAGCAGGCCACATCCAGGTGTGATGGGCCTATGATTGGCAGCAGGAGGGAGGGAAGGAATTGCAGAAGACCATGCCCTGCAAAAGACAGTCAGTCATGAGGACTGCCTGAAGATGGAAACCAGTCATTTTGCTGAAATATCACATAGTTTGCACAGTGCCAACCTGCTGAATACAGAAGAACATTTCAAAATGCCTTACTGACTGTACCATCAAAGCAAGATGCTTGATTAATCCTCACAACTGCACCTCCTTCAGCACCTCTATTCTACTTCCGAAGCTTTACAGATGTCCTTCAACATAAATTACAAGACTAGCAGTCCTGTAAGAAAGGATATTGTGCAGGTATGGGTAGCTGCAGCATAGGGCTTGTGTCCAGAATGAATTTTTACTCTGCACTGGAGTGTGCACTGATTTGAAACTTCCTGGCATGGCCCTGCAAGGTGCACAGAAGACACCCTGTGAAGTTTGGAAAGTAAAGGAGAGAGGTACTGGTGGAAGCAGAACCGTGAGGATGGGTTATGAGGCATGCCTGGATAGCTCAGTCAGTAGAGCATTTGTCTGTGAAAAGCCAAGGTTCCAATTTTGAGTCCTACTCCCACACACAGCTGTAATCTGCTAGGAAGTTCATTCTCACTATAACAAAATTTTTCACTAACTGTGTGATGTTATACAATACACTTATAAAAAAGTGTTAATTTTTGAGAAGTCTGTTTTAACTGTGTTAAGTTTATCAAATTGTTCTTCAATAGAAGTCTGCGCATACTGTGCACAAACTGCAACTGCATAACATTATTTCATTATATTGTTCGATATAAGTTCCAGGCACTTGAGACATGCTATGTCAATATTAATAAAGTTTACTCAAGTGATGTGAGATGTGAATAAAGATAGATTATATCTAAAAACAAAGATGATGTGACTTACCAAATGAAAGCGCTGGCAGGTCGATAGACACACGAACAAACACAAACATACACACAAAATTCAAGCTTTCGCAACAAACTGTTGCCTCATCAGACACCGTCTGTATATGTGTGGATGGATATGTGTGTGTGTGCAAGTGTATACCCGTCCTTTTTTCCCCCTAAGGTAAGTCTTTCCGCTCCCGGGATTGGAATGACTCCTTACCCTCTCCCTTAAAACCCACATCCTTTCGTCTTTCCCTCTCCTTCCCTCTTTCCTGATGAGGCAACAGTTTGTTGCGAAAGCTTGAATTTTGTGTGTATGTTTGTGTTTGTTTGTGTGTCTATCGACCTGCCAGCGCTTTCGTTTGGTAAGTCACATCATCTTTGTTTTTAGATATATTTTTCCCAGGTGGAATGTTTCCCTCTATTATATTATAGACAGATTATTGTTGATGATTACTGCTGGACAAGTTAACAGCCGGCCGGTGTGGCCAAGCGGTTCTAGGAGCTTCAGTCTGGAACCGCGTGACCGCTATGGTCGCAGGTTCAAATTCTGCATGGATGTGTGTGATGTCCTTAGGTTAGTTAGGTTTAAGTAGTTCTAAGTTCTAGGGGACTGATGACCTTCTAAGTTCTAGGGGACTGATGACCTCAGATGTGAAGTCCCTTAGTGCTCAGAGCCATTTGAACCAAGTTAACAAACAATTTCTGTTACCATACCTATTTCCCTATGCATTCATAATTGCTGCACACTTCAGCATAATCACTCCACACTGGTGGAGTATGAAATTGAATTGAAATGGTTTATGGCCCAAAAAATTTTCTCTGATAAAAACTGTCGCAGATAGGCACAGCAGAAAAACTGTCACAGATATAGCTTTTGGCCATTAGGGCCTTCATCAACAATAGGCACACACACACACACACACACACACACACACACACACACACACACACACACACACACACACACACAACTGCAGTCTTACATCCCAAAAGTCCCACAGTCAGCCACAAAGGAGCATTCCCCTCATAACTCTGTACCACTCAGGACTACTACTTCTTGGTTGGCTCTACAGTCCTTGAAGAACCTTGACCTCCTGTGTCACCTGCCTCCATTTTTCTCTGTCCATCACCTTCCTTCTCCAGTTTCTTATTCCCATTGCCTTTAGATCTTCATCCATATCGTCCAGCCACATTTTCCTGGGTCTACCTCTTCTCCTTCTCCCGTCAGGTTTTCCCATGAAAACTTTCTTGAGACTCCAAGTTTCTAGCATTCTCTGTGCATGTCCTGCCCATCTTATTCTTCCCTGCTTAATTTTAACGGCAGTATCCATCTGTCCAAAAAGTGTTTGTAGTTCTACATTTGTCCTTGCTCTCCAGCCGTCTTCCTCTCTCACTGCTCCAAAAATCCTTCTCAGTATCTTTCTTTCTTATCTCAATAATCGGTTCTCCTCCTTTAATGTCAATACCCAGCCTTCTGATCCATATATTACTATAGGTCTTAATGCGGTCACGTTTATTTTGATTTTTGTATTCCTGCTAACATTCCTGGAATAAAATACATTCTGCAAGGCAAAATAGCAACGATTTCCACTTGCTATTCTTTCTTGAATTTCTACTGCTACTTTATTGTCCTCTGTTACTACAGAACCTAAATATTTAAATATTTTCACTCTTTCTCATTCTTTCCCATTCTTTACTATTGAATTCTTTTGTCCGTTTATATTGGGCTCCCCCATCACCATATACTTTGTTTTGTCTATGTTTACTTCTATACCTACTTCTCTTGCTGCTTCCTCTACTGCATCATAGTTCCCCTTCGGTGCCCTTACATTCCTTGCCATTAATACTATGTCATCTGCATATGCTACCACTTGAACTTGCTGATTAAGTATTGTTCCTCCTGGTTTTATCGTCATTTGCCACATCACCTTTTCTAAAACTAATTTAAATAGCATTGTAGAGGCCACATCTCCCTGTCGTAGCCCCCGCCGTACTTGGAATTCACCACATAGCTCTTGCTCTATTCTTACTTTACACACTGTTGCTTTCATTGTCATTTTTGTTAAATTGACCAGTTTTAGTGGGATTCTAAATTCTTTCATGATCTGTATAATTTTCTTCCTGTGTAGGCTGTTGTACGCTTGCCTAAAATCAATGTACAACTGATGTAGTTGCTTTTCATACTCGTAAAACTTCTCTAGCACTTGTCTTAATAAAAATATCTGATCCATCGTGGATCTGTTCCTCCTAAATCGAGCCTTATAGTCCCCCAATATCCCTTCTATCATCCCTTGAAGTCTGGAGGTTAAAATTTTACTAAATATCTTACATGTTACGTCCAAGAGAGTGATTCCATGATACTTGCTACATTCTGACTTGTTGCCATTTTTTATGTAATGGGCAGATAATTCCCATGTTCCAATCCTTAGGCATTACCTACTTTATCCATATTTCCTTTATCAATTCATGGACTGCCTCCTCAATTTTCTTTCCCCCATATTTTAAAAATTCTGCCTTTAAGCCCTCTTCTCCTGCAGCTTTATTATTTTTTTAGTCTCTTGATAACATTCTTCACTTCCTCTAGCTCTGGTACTACTTCATCTTCCCGATCCTCTACATCTAACTCTGATTCTAATCCTGAGTCATGTTTCCTTCCATTCTCTGTCACGGTTCCTTCTTCTTTATCCCCTTCTTTCCCATCAATCAGTTTGGTAAAATACTTTTGCCACCTTTCTAGGACTTAACATTTATCTCCAATTATATTTCCATCCTTATCCTTATGGAAAACTGCTCATGGTTGGAAACCTTTCTACAAATCTCTTGTTCTTTCATAGAACCTTCTGATCTCTTTGTCAAGAGAGAAATGAAGCGAGATGGAGAATGTTGCAAAGGAACACGAAGTTAGCAGCAGAAGAAAAGAGGAAAAGAGTGGGTAAGCTTTGTAGGGTAAAGAAAAGGCAGCATGAAAGGAGAAAGATAGAGCAGCTGGATGAAATGAGAGACCACCCGGGACTGGAGCAACTGAATTACATCCTCTGCCAGGGTCTCAACTACCTCTTGTCATGCCCTGAAATGAGCAATCTCCTGCTCATTATCCTTCCCACCCCTCCCACAGTGATATTCTGGCAACCACCAAACCTACACATCATACTCGTCCATCCGTACACAAACCCTGGTCCCAACCCTTTACCTCATGACCATTACCCCTGTAATAGACCTAGATTGAAGACCTATCCCATACATCATATCACCACCACCTACTCCATTCCGGTCACTAACATCACTTGTCCCATTGAAAGTGGGGCTACCTGTGAAACCAGTTATGTGATCTACGAGGTAAGGTGCAACCACTGTGCTGCATTCTATGTGGAAATGACACCCAATAGGCTGTCTGTCCGCATGAATGGCCACCAACAAACTGGCCAAGAAACAAGTGGACCACCCTGTTGCTGAGTATGATGCCAAACATGACATCCTTCATTTCAATGACTGCTTCACAGCCTGTGCCATATGGATCCTTCCCACCAACACCAGCTTTTCTGAATTGCGCAGGTGGGAACTTGCCCTTTACTACCTCTTACATTCCTGTAACCCTCTTGGCCTCAACCTTCATTAGTCACTGTTCTCACCCATCCAGTCCCTTCCTCGTTCCCACTCCAGAACTACATAGCTGTTATTCCACCACGACACCCAGGCTTTTCACTTCTCTCCTTTCCTGCTACCCTTCTCCCCACCTCACCCCTGCCCTCTGTGTAACCTGCAGCATCTCACTGTCCATCACCCCTATCCTACAATCCCTCCTCTTCCTCGGCACCTGCCCCCTCGCCTCCTCCTTACCCCCACTCAGTCACCATTCCCATCATCCACTGGTGCTGCTGCTCGCAGTGTGGCTACAGTTCCCTGAGACTGTGTGTGTGTGTGTGTGTGTGTGTGTGTGTGTGTGTGTGTGTGTGTGTGTGTGTGTGTGTGTCTCAGGGAACTGTAGCCACACTGCGAGCAGCAGCACCAGTGGATGATGGGAATGGTGACTGAGTGGGGGTAAGGAGGAGGCGAGGGGGCAGGTGCCGAGGAAGAGGAGGGATTGTAGGATAGGGGTGATGGACAGTGAGATGCTGCAGGTTACACAGAGGGCAGGGGTGAGGTGGGGAGAAGGGTAGCAGGAAAGGAGAGAAGTGAAAAGCCTGGGTGTCGTGGTGGAATAACAGCTATGTAGTTCTGGAGTGGGAACGAGGAAGGGACTGGATGGGTGAGAACAGTGACTAATGAAGGTTGAGGCCAAGAGGGTTACAGAAATGTAAGAGGTAGTAAAGGGCAAGTTCCCACCTGCGCAATTCAGAAAAGCGTGTGTGAGTGCGTGAGCGTGTGCGCGCGCGCGTGAGTGCGTGTGCGCGCGCGCGTGTGAGTGCGTGTGCGCGCGCGCGTGAGCGCGTGTGCGCGCGCGCGTGTGCGCGCTTGCGTGAGCGCGTGTGCGCGCGCGCGCGTGCGCGCGTGCGTGAGCGTGTGTGCGCGCGCGCGCGTGCGTGAGCGTGTGTGCGCGCGCGCGCGTGCGTGAGCGTGTGTGCGCGCGCGCGCGTGCGTGAGCGTGTGTGCGCGCGCGCGCGCGTGCGTGAGCGTGTGTGCGCGCGCGCGCGTGCGTGAGCGTGTGTGCGCGCGCGCGCGTGCGTGAGCGTGTGTGCGCGCGCGCGCGTGCGTGAGCGTGTGCGCGCGCGCGCGCGTGAGCGCGTGCGCGCGCGTGAACGCGTGCGCGCGCGCGCGCGCCGTCTTATTTTTGACGAGGCCTTACTGGCCGAAAGCTTTATTTGTGACGGTCTCTTTGTTGTGCCTATTTGCGACTCAGCATCTCCGCTATATAGTGAGCAGTGTGACTTTCCTTTTCATAATATTTTTGCAAAAAATATCTGTATTTGAACCAATGACTTCTCAGTATTCCATCCATGAAAACACATCAGAAAAGTATGTATGTGAGTCTTTAAGTGTCAAGAAAATCTGTCATGTTTCTCTGAACAAATGTCACAGTTACCTGTCATCTGAATTGTACTGCGAAGTTTTCACGAATCAGGTACCACTTGAATATCTCGAGCTTAACACCCTTTCAACCTCTGACACATTTCATAAGTAGGTTGCGTGTGTTACTTAGTCACTGATTGCGTAACAAAAGTAAAGTTGGTATAAGTAGAATGAAGAGTCTTTCACTTACTAAGTAGAATCCAAACCTGGATTCGTGACCATCTTATTCTTGATTCACATCCAAAATTTACATTCCATCAACTAACTCATGCAGTATTTTATGCAAGAGTTTGGGTATTACTTTTTTGTGTTCATTATGCTCCAAATAACAGAGCAGACCTGTTCACTTAAATACCAAGAGGGTGCAGAAGTTGGAGATTCCTTTTATTTACTGCGCTATTGTAATTTGATCTGGAAGAATCTGTCAGCGTAAAAATTTTGTTTTTATTCTTTTCTATACATGTCAATGTATACAATCAGTGAACCAGGTTCTTTATCACTATAGGCCACATAGTTTTTTTTAATGCCGTGGATTTATTCTCCTTTGAAATAGTGGTTGATTGGGTCAAGTTTATTGTTTCTTGTTTACTGTTTGTTGTATTCACTATACTCAAACTTCTTTTCTAGCGATAGTGCAAAACAAGCTGCAGGTACAGTAGTTCATTTGTATCCTCTAAGAAGAAACTACGTGAACCTAACAGACTGAGTTTATATGAAATTCTGTTAAAGGCAGTTCTACAAGTCCTGGGTACTGCTGTGCTTGAAAAACAATATTTTATATGAAATGACATGCAGGCAGTTTTGCAGTACTAGAATAAAGATTTCTTTTAAAAAAATCAAAGATTCAAGTTTTTCTTTGTGTGGTGAATGAGAACCAAAATTTCTTTAAAAGTTTGATTTATTGAGATTTCTGTACTTTTGATGTGGCTGTATATTTTTCCCTGGAAAACAACTTCATGCCATGGCACTAACAGTCTGTGAATGGTTTTTAGGTGGTTTTCCATCTGCCTCGGCGAATGTGAGCCGGTTCCCCTTATTCCGCCTCAGCTACACTATGTCGACAATTGCTGCGCAAACAAGTTCTCCACATAAGCGTAAACCACCATTACTCTACCATGCAAACATAGGGATGACACTCGTCTGGTGTGAGACGGTCCCTGGGGGGTCCACCGGGGGCCGAACCGCACAATAACCCTGGGTTTGGTGTGGGGCAGTGGAGGGGTGAAATGGACTGCGGTAGTCATCGTGGGGTTGTGGACTACTGCGGCTGTGGCGGGGACAGACCCTCTCCATCATTTCTACGTCCCGGCTTGACATACAATACAATACAAGAGATAATTTAGAAGAAAACATGATTGAGAACTCCTGAAATATTCTAAGTTGGGAAATGGGAAAACAGTGTTTCAAAGCGAATTAAGAATAACCAGTACTGTAGTTTATTCAAAGTAAAATCAACAATAGTGGCAAAAATTGGGGAGAGGGCTAAATTAAATTTCTTGGAAGTAAAAGGACAAGATAAAAATCTTCAGTGGTCAGATGCAAACTTATATTAAGTGTGTGGGTGATAGCAAGTAGACATGAAGAATATAATTCTTAGCTGTGATCCCCATATACAAAAACGGGCTGATGACTGTTGTCAAACTTACGAACTAGCTACAATTATTTGTCTGAATCTGTGCATCAGCAAGTATACATATGGCCCCTCTGCCCGAAATACACATTTCTACCACTAATACCTTGAACAATTTTTAAATTATCTCACTTCCTGCTCTGAGATAGTATTGTTGGTTTTGTAAAGTCCAGGAGCATTTTTCCTCCATATTGGGCTCTTTCAGAACTTCCAGCACACACTATGGACAGATCCCTCCCTCTGTAGAGACTTTTAGTGTTCATTCTGTCCGACAGATAATGAGTTACTGTTTTCAGTTGTTATATGAACAGCTTTACTCTACTTTTCTAAAATGTCATGTTAATGTTCCTGTGTGCTGTGTTATTTCAGCCTACAGTTATTTCTGGTTTTTATTACTGTTGTTGCTGTAATCTCCAGACAGAACCAACAGATTCTTTCACAACTTGAATTTTTCTGTTTTTATAAATAAATTTTGAAAGGGATTCACTTGTTGCCCAACTGATGTGTTTTAAAGCACCGCTTCTGGGGATTGGGAGGTGTGCTGGCCTTGGATTGAATCTGCCCAGCAGATTAAAGTCAAGGACCAGTGTGCCAGCCAACCTGAATGTGATTTTTAGGCAGTCTCCCACATCCCACTAAGTGAACACTGGGCTGTTTCCAAGTCCCACTGCAGTTCCACAATTCACAATCATTTGGAAAATTTTTGCATACTTGCACATAACACTATTTGCAGGCAGTTGGGGGTTCACATACTCTACCCTTGGGGGTAATGGGGTGGCGACAGGAAGAGCATCAGGCCACCCCGTAAATCATCATGCTAAATCTGTTACTAACTATTGCGAGACAAAGGCACAAAAAAAAAGAAGAAGAAAAGTGTTCACTTGTGCATTGCAGTTTAATCACTCAATTTATCAGTTCCTCTGCAACACCAATTATTTCCCTTTTTGGTGTATATTTCATTTCTCTGTATTGTCCACATGACTGAAACTGTACAAATCACTGTGAAGTTCATGGCAGTGGGTATTTGCCATTGTAATATATTTTGTTGTTACTTCCTGTCCCATTCTACAAAGGATGGAAAAATGACTGCTTAAATGTGTCTGTGCGCATTATAGATAGTCTCATTTTGTCCATTCTCTCCCTGTGGAGATACTGCACTGATTCTTAAATTTTTTGTTATAAGTTTTCATGGTGTAATTGTCATCTATCTTAAAGTGTATGCCATTTAAGGTTTTTAAATTAAACCATTGACTATTTTTGTTGCCCTTCATAGTACATGTTAAACATCTCCTATTTCATTTGGTATGGGTACCATACATTTTGACAGTATTCTAGAATGAGTCACATGAGTGCAGACTGTATTTTTTGTTATTATTATTATTATTATTACTAGTTTATGTATTACTTACAACAACAAATACGTAAGTGCGATTCTTTACACTAAATAAACATTAGATGGCCCAGACTACACATAAATATTGTAAGGCTCAGTACATTGGAGCGCTTCATCTGGTGCTTCATGTAGACTCTTCATGCCATCAGGAAATGTCAGTGAGTGCACTCGCTCGCAATGTGGCCCATTGTTTGAATAACACCACAGGTCCCCGTACTGTCAGTCCAAAAGCCCCACTTGTGCATGCTGTATTTGTACAGTCCTTATCCAATCCAGTATATGTAAGCTGTAGCCACATGCCCCTAGAATGATGAAAGCCTGGTTGTCAATAAGTTTGTGGTTCCAAATTTTCTTGGTTTGCCACCCATGTTACCATTAAATGACCAGGTGGAACCTAATAGGAAGCCTTCGGACTCCTTCATTATCTGGTCTTGAGGATTTGAGGTATTTCCTATGCAGTGAGAGAACATCATGGAGAGGGATTGATTCAGTTTTGCAAGCTTGCTTGTAAAGCTTGTTGAGACCCACCTTTTGGCAAAGGTGAGCTAGACAGATCTTCAATAGTACTGGCTGCCACCATGTAGGTGTAATGTGACTGTGCCACTAATGGTTCTCATAGGTGCATTCAAGTGAATGTCAACTTTCTCTTAGAATAAGTGTAGAGTATACCAGTGCAACGGATGGTCCACAGAGAACTGATTTATTTGCTCCCCCTGTACTACCTGCCAACTTCCTCACCAGGATCATTCATTGTGGCACCAAAGCTAGTATCTATCATGGATGACAGAAACTGTAATTGAGGGCAACAGAGCAAAAGCAAAAATGTTGAACTCTGTTTCAATTGTGATTCACTGAAATTTTAGTCATTGGCTAGTGCTTTTCTGCATTTTGTTAATTGCACAGGTTTTCATTCCTGAATATTTAAAGCGTGTTGACAATATTTTCACCACTCAAATATCTCTTCAAGATCTGACTTGGCATTTGGGCAGATTGTTTCAGATAGTACTTCATTATAGGTAACTCCACACCTATAAAAAAGCTAAGTTTACTATTAAAACAGGTCATTAACATACTACATCAACAGCAAGGGTCCCGACACACTTCCCTTGGGCATGCATGAAATTACTTCTACAAATGTTGATCATTCTTCGTCCCACATAACGTGCTGCATCTTCTGTACCAAGAAATCTCTAGCCTCATCACGTATCTTGTTTGATACACCATAGGATTGTACTATCATTAATACATGTTGGTGTGGCACAGAGTCGAGTATTTTTCAGAAATTGAGAAATATTGCATTGACCCAATTGCTTTGAATCATGACTTTCAGGATGTCACAAGAGGAAAACACAAGCTAGATTTGATCAGCATTTTCAAACTATACACTGGTTGACATATTCTAGGATTCAACATCAAATGTAGGTGAACAATATTACTAGAAAAGTTTCATGGATTACTTTTGCTAAGTTAATCTAGATTTGTGTTATGTGCTTCTTCCAACCAGTGGGTACTATTAGACTGAAGATCTACAATCTACTATGAGTAAAGCAGGGGCTGAAAATTCCACATAGAATTTGATACCTCTGGGGCTTTGTTCCATTTTAGTGATTTCAGTTTGTTTCTCAACACCACTGGTAGTAACACCATCATTACTCGCCTTAACAGTTGTGGAAGCGTTCAGCTGGGCCCATACTTCTGGATTTAGTTTTGTGAAGGAACACTTACAAACAGAGTTAAGTATTTTTGTGTTTGCTCTTTTGATTTTGGTTCCCATGTCATTCATGAGTGTCAGGATGCTAACTATAGCCAGCCGGAGTGGCCGAGCAGTTCTAGGCGCTGTAGTCTGGAGCCGCGCGACCACTACGGTCACAGGTTTGAATCCTGCCTCGGGCATGGATGTGTGTGATGTCCTTAGGTTAGTTAGGTTTAAGTAGTTCTAGGTTCTAGGGGACTGATGAACTCAGAAGTTAAGTCCAATAGTGCTCAGAGCCATTTGAACCTTTCTTTTTTTTGCTAACAATGTCTTCACTGACAAGCTTAACATACGACTAAAATTTAAGTTTTTGTGAGAGGTCTTTTGATAAAATTATGCAATGGTAATCTTTGAAAATTTCGCACATTGCCCTTTTGACATCCAAAGGTGTTTCAATCAGCATCTCCCCATCTATAGTCACCAAGCAAGGTGGCGCAGTGGTTAGCACACTGGACTCGCATTTGGGAGGACGATGGTTCAATCCCGTGTCCGGCCATCCTGATTTAGGTTTTCCGTGATTTCCCTAAATCGCTCCAGGCAAATGCCGGGATGGTTCCTTTGAAAGGGCACAGCTGACTTCCTTCCCTGTCCTCCCTAATCCGATGAGACCAATGACCTCGCTGTTTGGTCTCTTCCCTCAAACAATCCAATCCAATCCCATCTATAGTCCTATGTTTTGTTTTACAACTATTTTGATGTAGTCCCTGTCTCCTTAGCAGTTTCTTTACAGAGCGTGCAGACCATTGAGGATCCTTCTCACCATGAACTGTTCTTGTAAGGAGATGTGATTTCCTTCACCATCCTTATCCATTTCAAACTTTCACTGTGTTTCTGATTCCATGTTGTTAACATGACATTAAGTGTTAATTTTTCTATCTTTAAAAAGATGTCCTTTAATGAATTTTCTTTCTTTCTTCAGATGGACAGAAGAGAAAATGTTGTTGTTGTTGTTGTTGTTGTTGTTGTGGTCTTCAGTCCTGAGACTGGTTTGATGCAGCTCTCCATGCTACTCTATCCTGCGCAAGCTTCTTCATCTCCCAGTACCTACTGCAGCCTACATCCTTCTGAATCTGCTTAGTGTATTCATCTCTTGGTCTCCCTCTTCGATTTTTACCCTCCACGCTGCCCTCCAATGCTAAATTTGTGATCCTTTGATGCCTCAAAACATGTCCTACCAACCGATCCCTTCTTCTAGTCAAGTTGGGCCGCAAACTTCTCTTCTCCCCAATCCTATTCAATGCCTCCTCATTAGTTACGTGATCTACCCACCTTATCTTCAGCATTCTTCTGTAGCACCACATTTCGAAAGCTTCTATTCTCTTCTTGTCCAAACTAGTTATCGTCCATGTTTCACTTCCATACATGGCTACACTCCATACAAATATTTTCAGAAACGACTTCCTGACACTTAAATCTATACTTGATGGTAACAAATTTCTCTTCTTCAGAAACGATTTCCTTGCCATTGCCAGTCTACATTTTATATCCTCTCTACTTCGACCATCATCAGTTATTTTACTCCCTAAATAGCAAAATTCCTTTACTACTTTAAGTGTCTCATTTCCTAATCTAATTCCCTCAGCATCACCCGATTTAATTTGACTACATTCCATTATCCTTGTTTTGCTTTTGTTGATGTTCATCTTATATCCTCCTTTCAAGACACTGTCCATTCCATGCAACTGCTCTTCCAAGTCCTTGGCTGTCTCTGACAGAATTACAATGTCATCGGCGAACCTCAAAGTTTTTACTTCTTCTCCATGAATTTTAATACCTACTCCGAATTTTTCTTTTGTTTCCTTTACTACTTGCTCAATATACAGATTGAATAACATCGGGGACAGGCTACAACCCTGTCTCACTCCTTTCCCAACCACTGTTTCCCTTTCATGCCCTCGACTCTTATAACTGCCATCTGGTTTCTGTACAAATTGTAAATAGCCTTTCGCTCCCTGTATTTTACCCTTGCCACCTTCAGAATTTGAAAGAGAGTATTCCAGTTAACATTGTCAAAAGCTTTCTCTAAGTCTACAAATGCTAGAAATGTAGGTTTGCCTTTTCTTAATCTTTCTTCTAAGATAAGTAGTAAGGTTAGTATTGCCTCACGTGTTCCAAACATTTCTACGGAATCCAAACTGATCTTCGCCGAGGTCCGCTTCTACCAGTTTCTCCATTCGTCTGTAAAGAATTCGCGTTAGTATTTTGCAGCTGTGACTTATTAAACTGATAGTTCGGTAATTTTCACATCTGTCAACACCTGCTTTCTTTGGGATTGGAATTATTATATTCTTCTTGAAGTCTGAGGGTATTTCACCTGTCTCATACATCTTGCTCACCAGATGGTAGAGTTTTGTCATGACTGGCTCTCCCAAGGCCATCAGTAGTTCTAATGGAATGTTGTCTATTCCCGGGGCCTTGTTTCGACTCAGGTCTTTCAGTGCTCTGTCAAATTCTTCACGCAGTATCTTATCTCCCATTTCGTCTTCATCTACATCCTCTTCCATTTCCATAATATTGTCCTCAAGTACATCGCCCTTGTATAAACCCTCTATATACTCCTTCCACATTTCTGTCTTCCCTTCTTTGCTTAGAACTGGGTTTCCATCTGAGCTCTTGATATTCATACAAGTGGTTCTCTTCTCTCCAAAGGTTCTTTAATTTTCCTGTAGGCAGTATCTATCTTACCCATAGTGAGATAAGCCTCTACATCCTTACATTTGTCCTCTAGCCATCCCTGCTTAGCCATTTTGCACTTCCTGTCGATCTCATTTTTGAGACGTTTGTATTCCTTTTTGCCTGCTTCATTTACTGCATTTTTATATTTTCTCCTTTCATCAATTAAATTCAATATTTCTTCTGTTACCCAAGGATTTCTGTTAGCCCTCGTCTTTTTACCTACTTGATTGTCTGCTGCCTTCACTACTTCATCCCTCAGAGCTACCCATTACTGTATATTCTTCCCCCATTCCTGTCAATTGTTCCCTTATGCTCTCCCTCAAACTCTCTACAACCTCTGGTTCTTTCAGTTTATCCAGGTGCCATCTCCTTAAATTCCCACCTTTTTGCAGTTTCTTCCGTTTCAATCTGCAGTTCATAACCAATAGATTGTGGTCAGAATCCACATCTGACCCTGGAAATGTCTTACAATTTAAAACCTGGTTCCTAAATCTCTGTCTTACCATTATATAATCTATCTGATACCTTTTAGTATCTCCAGGATTCTTCCAGGTATACAACCTTCTTTTATGATTCTTGAACCAAGTGTTAGCTATGATTAAGTTATGCTCTGTGCAAAATTCTACAAGGCGGCTTCCTCTTTCATTTCTTCCCCCCAATCCATATTCACCTACTATGTTTCCTTATCTCCCTTTTCCTACTGACGAATTCCAGTCACCCATGACTATTAAATTTTCATCTCCCTTCACTACCTGAATAATTTCTTTTATCTCATTTCATCAATTTCTTCATCATCTGCAGAGCTAGTTGGCATATAAACTTGTACTAATGTAGTAGGCATGGGCTTTGTGTCTATCTTGGCCACAATAATGCGTTCACTATGCTGTTTGTAGTAGCTTACCCGCACTCCTATTTTTTTTATTCATTATTAAACCTACTCCTGCATTACCCCTATTTGATTTTGTATTTATAACCCTGTAATCACCTGACCAAAAGTCTTGTTCCTCCTGCTACCAAACTTCACTAATTCCCACTATATCTAACTTTAACCTATCCATTTCCCTTTTTAAATTTTCTAACCTACCTGCCCGATTAAGGGATCTGACATTCCACGCTCCGATCCGTAGAACGCCAGTTTTCTGTCTCCTGATAATGACGTCCTCTTGAGTAGTCCCCGCCCGGAGATCCGAATGGGGGACTATTTTACCTCCGGAGTATTTTACCCAAGAGGACGCCATCATCATTTAATCATACAGTAAAGCTGCATGCCCTCGGGAAAAATTACGGCTGTAGTTTCCCCTTGCTTTCAGCCGTTCGCAGTACCAGCACAGCAAAGCCGTTTTGGTTAATGTTACACGGCCAGATCAGGCAATCATCCAGACTGTTGCCCCTGCAACTACGGAAAAGGCTGCTGCCCCTCTTCAGGAACCACATGTTTGTCTGCCCTCTCAACAGATACCCCTCCGTTGTGGTTGCACCTACGGTACGGCCATCTGTACCGCTGAGGCACGCAAGCCTCCCCACCAACGGCAAGGTCCATGGTTCATGGGGGGAAGGAAGAGAAAATAGTGAATCATATCCTAAGCAAGGAACTCAATATTACCATTCGTTTTAATTTTGTGCAAGTTTTGTCAAGGCTTGACTACTAGAAGATTGGCTGGGGCCCCAGTGTCGTGGCACCTCTTTCAGCCCTCCAAGCTCAGATGGATCAGTTTTGTTACTTGAACAATAACATTTGATGTTCTGTGGCTATATTCTTTTTTGATGCAAATCTAATCAGATCACATAATTGATGAAATTCATTATGGCCAGTGAGAGTCACATAAAAAGAATATCTGTTACTCACACCTCCACGTTTAATGGATTATGAATTGGATCTGCAGCTTCTCTAAGACCTTATGAGGAAAGCTTTGTCAGGAACGTTTTGCAGTAGGTAAATACAATACACTGTAACCAGAAACAGATTGCTTATGCAACTAGAGCTTGTCCAGTGCTGTTTACTCAAAAAATTAAAGAAAACTCAGTGTGAGGAAGCATGTATGGCTTTCACTACTTTGCTCTCCAATATTTACGAGGCAGTTTCTGAATTTGATTATGAGAGCAAGTGCTGCCTCAAGCTGTCTGTGCACAGTGCAGTAGCATATCACATTCATTGTGGAATCATTTACTGCTGATAGTGAAGACTATTATAATAGCTTTTCTGTAATTAAATTGTGCTAAATGGAAAGATAAAGTGTTTGGCAAAGTTTCAAGACAGTGAAGTAAGGATTTTCGGAGATATTAAGATCGGTGTGTGTGTGTGTGTGTGTGTGTGTGTGTGTGTGTGTGTGTGTGTGTGTTCAAATTCTTCTTTATTTACATTTGTGAAGAGTAATTTCAGAAAAAAAACTAGTGGTATGCAAATTATAGCAAGATCTGTGTAGGTTAACTACAGTCTTGTTTGGCGTTATGATTTTGAGATTAAGTTCTTGACATTAAAACATTACAATGTGTTGTGCCTTTTGACTATTGTAACATAAATAATTTAGCCACAATCCATATAGGGAAGATTCTCTAAGAGTACACAGGCATGTGCCTTGCATCTTTAAAAATTTCGTTTAGATTTCTCTTGGAACACAGGTGCCCTCAGAGGCTCAGTATTAGTTTGCAGAGTATGGGCTTGGTGATCCTGGGGTTCCTGAGCTGGGGAGTGGTAAGTGCCACCAATCCCCTGATGCCATAAGGTCTGGGCATACTTCAGCAACCACTGTACAGTGCGGCAGTGGAACTTTGAGTCTCACAGGGAATGGAGTTCTTGGCTTGACTGCCCAGATTGAGAGGACGGAATAAACCTCTATAAGAAAAACCTCAAGGTTTGCTTCGCACTGATGAAATGCATGACTGTTGAGGTGGAAGAGTCGTTAGCAGGAAACCTCTGGGGAACCTGCCACACCTCAGTTGTGTAAGGCTTAGCTAGACAAGTGGGGCTCTGTCCAGATGGACTTTTATTTCCCTAGAAGCTTGTGGGACCAAGATGGATCCTTTGAAGTTTTCTCTTCCACCTCCCAGCGGAATGGGTTGGCCAGTGGTAGGTACCAACACCCAATCAAATGAGACAGCTCGTGTAGCCAGTACTCCTGACTCAGGAGTGAAATCTAAGTGTTTCAGGTTTTGTAACAGAACACATGCTGGCAGTCAGAATGTGTTTTTGATAGTCAAAAGGAGAGAATGCAGCTTTGAGAAAGTTTCGCCTATCTGTATTCAGAAAGGGTTAGAAGGCATTGCTGGATGCTTAAAATCCCTTGAGCGATTGCACAGTGAAACACTGTTGATGGAAGCTGCAAGTTCCCAACAAGTTAAGAACCTACAGAAAGCCCATTGCCAAGGGAATTTGCCATCGAAACTGAACCTCACACCACCTTGAATCATAGTAAAGGTATTGAGACATGCAGAGATCTGGTGGACATTCCCAATGAGAAACTGAAAGATGAGTGGGCTCCAGAAGGAAATAAGAAAAGGGTGGATGAGTATCTTGTAAAGTGTGATTTATTATTGTGATGTCTGATTGCAAAAAACTTCCTGAGCATGTTAAGGCAGATTTCCTCCATCTAAGCGACTGGCCGTATGTACCCAACCTAATGCGGTGTTTAAATGCCAGCACTTTTTGCATACTACTCCGGGATTTCACAGAGAAGCTACTTGTGGCAAATGCCATAAGGCTACCCACGAAGTTGTCCCTCGTTCGTCTCCTTTGAAGTGTTTGAATTGCTGTGGAAGTTACCCTGTCTTGAGTTGGGCCTGCAATGTGTATCTGGAGAATGGAAGATTACAAGAGTTTAAAACTACAAACCACATCCCATGTAAAGACAAAAAAATGTATAAAACCATGCAGCCCCCAACAGGCACCAGAAGTTCAGAAAAAATGTGCGTGTCTACATTGTGGAGCTCCCTGCCCACCAGAGGTTCCGTCTGTTATGCTGTCCAGAGCTGCCACTACTACAGCCACAGTTGTGGCTGCAAAGTCTACACAGAACGTCCATCACAGACGGAATCAGGCAGTAAACAGCGTGACACTGTCGACATAACCCACTGTGACACCTCTCTAGATTCTACTTTAGAGGCGATGGAACTTGATGTCGAGCTGGGGCAGTCATCTCACCCCAACTGAGCCTCCACCCATTGTGGGCTCAACTGCACAGCAGAAAGTCAGGATGAAAGTGCTACCTACATGATAGATGGCTCACATCCTCCAGTGGAATGTTAATGGGTTCAGGACACATGTGGAAGAACTGATGCTCCTGGTAAGGAAACACTCCCTGTGCATGTGTTTGCAGGAAACACATTTTAAAGCATCTCATGTCCCTTTGTTAAAGGGCTATAAACTCTGTTGCAAGGATTACCTGACTGTGGAAATGACCAGGGGAGGGGTTGCAGTGTTTGTCAGTAATGCACACCACTCCTCGCTCTTCCCTTGGCTACTCACCTGCAGACAGTTGCAGTTGAAATTCATGAATGTCAGAGGATAACAGTTAGCTTGCTGTAATTACCTCCGCTAGATGCAATAGGCTCTGAGGCTCCCACAGATCTTGTGAAACAACTCCTCCAATCATTTCTTCTCTTGGTAGACTTCAATGCCCATCATGCCCTATGGAGCTCGACCCCTATTTGACCTTGGGGTTGGATTTTAGAGAGCCTCCTGACATCTCATGAGCTGTGCATCCTAAACCTGATACTTCCACTCATTTCTGTAATGCTACTGTGTCATTCTTGGCCATCGACCTATCTCTCTGCTCTCCATCCTCACCGATTCTGTTCACTCTGAGCTTATTGACGACTTTCATTCCAGTGACCACTTCCCAATCCACATTCTCCTACTGGTTGGGGCACTAACTGATGAGAAGTCACTGAAATGGGTGGTCAGCAGGGCTAACTGGATGCTGTACAACCAGCTGGCTGTGTGTGAACATTGCAACAGTATCCAAGAGTGGGTGGACCACATCACACGAGTGAGCCATCGTGCCCCTGACCTATCCATTCCAAAATCCTCAGGTCATCTTAGGAGGTGACCTGTACCATGGTGGACAGATGAATGACATTCAGCGATCTGAAACAGGCATTGGCTCTTCATTGATTTAAATGCCACCCTACAACTGACAAGCTCATAGCGTTTCGAGTTTTGATAGGCAAGGCTCGATGTGTAATTAAGGAGAGCAAGAAAAGGTCATGGCAAGTATTCCTGGACTCTTATCAACCATTCCACTTGTCCTACAAAAGTATGGGAAGCCATCACGAGACTTTCGGTAAATGCAGTCGTTTACCAATAGCAGCAGTGCTGAAACAGGTATGTCTCCAAACACCAACCGGAGACTTTGCTTAGACATTGGCAGAGAATTTTGCAGAAAATGCTGCAAGGGCCAGGATCTGGAATTTTGTTGCTACCATGTAACTGGAAAGAGAGAAGAACTGGACTTCAGATCCAACAATTCTGAGACTTACACTGCCATTTCTCCATGTGGGAGCTGGAATCAGCTCTGTGTGAGACTCATGATACTGCACCCAATCACAACTAGATCCGGCACTACATGATTCGACATTTTCCTACAGTTAAAGAAATTCTCCTCAGATATTTGAATTTCATACGGCAGACAGGCAACTTCCCCAGCTTGTGGAGGGAGGCAATTCTGATACCTCTCCTTGAACCAGGAAAGGAATGCACATGTCCCTCTACTTATAGGAATATTGCTGTTATGAGCTATTAGTAAAGATCCTGGAATGAATGGTTAACCGTTATCTTATCTGGTTGTTAGAGACCAGGCGACTCCTTAGCCACTTTCATTGTGGATTCCGCAGACTTCGGTCCACAGTTGACAACCTGACACCATTAGAAGTGGCTATTCAGCAGTCTTTCCAATGCAAACATCACTGTATTGGCATTTTCTTTCACACCTGTAGGGCATATGACACTATTTGTAGACAGCAGTATTCTTGTGCAACTACATCAATGGGGCTTTCATGGCCACCTCCACATCTTCTTAAGGTCCATTCAATCTCTACGATTTTGTAGGACCCAAATTGGTGACATGCTGTCTTATTATTTTGAGCAGGAGAATAGAGTCCCTCATGGCAGTGTTTTAAATGACACCCTTTTTGCCATAGCCATAACAGTGTCACATCTATGGTAAGGAGTCCTGTGTAGTGCTCCTTATTCGTGGATGATTGATTCCAAATTGTCGTGATTGCCACACCTGAGAGACCTGAAAGTCGCAAACCTGAAGGCACTGAATATCTTAATGTGTCATAGCTACAGGTCTTGGAGAGAAGATAAGGCCCATCTCCTCTAGTTTTATAGGGCTTTCATGCATTCGCAGCTGGTCTATGGGTGCACATTGTATGAATCGGAGAGGCCTACGTATGTGAAGATCATTGACACTGTCCACCATGAAGGGATTCGTCAGGCCTCGGTTGTTTGTAGGGCCAGTCCCAGACCCAGTCTCTATGCTGAGGCCAGGGAACCGTCACTCATCATCCAGTGGCAGATCCTCATGGTGTGTCAAGCATATAAGTTCCTCACAGCTCCAACTTCACCCACATACCACATTGTTTTTTGGTTGCTCGTCCGCCTCTGGAACGCATTTTCTCCAACTGCCCACATGCCACAATGCCATTTGGTATCTGCATGCAGCATGTGCTGGAGTCACTTGGTGTGAAGCAAGTACAACCCCATCTGCTACCCAGGTTACTGCAAAGGCCCCAGTGTAATTTTAGATTTGGTGCAGTATAAGAGAGATTGCACTCCTCCTCCTGTTTATAATGTGATATTTTCTGACATTTCATTTGAGAATAACAACTATGTAGTTGTCTTTATGGTTGGGCCTAAGCAGGGGGCTCTGTTGGTTGTTCTGTCCTTTTGCTGAATCGTATCCTCAAAGTCTTACTGCCTCAAGAATTTACTATCTTTGATGCAGAATTATATGCGATCTTGCGGGTACTGGAGCAGATGCGTCATTCTTCCAGTGCTAAATTTCTTGACTGTTCTGATTCTCCTGAGTGTCCTTTACTCTCTCCAACATTTGTACCCAGCAGATAAAGTAATCTAGAATATCCAGGATGCCCTTCTCCAGTTTCAACAACTGGGGAAGGAGCTGTCTTTCTGCTGGGTAACAGGGTACATGAGTATTGCGGGAAATGAAAGGACAGATGCAGCAGCCAAGGAGGCATGTCGTGATCCTCAGTTCTTTCACTGTGCCATCCCCCAGAATGTTATCACCTCTCTGTTGAGGTACAAAGTCATGTGTCAATGAGAAGACAAGTGGCTCGAAGTGACCAACAGTAAGGTCCATGAAGTAAAGCCCACAACTTGGCCGTGGCGCACCTCCTTCCAACCACTCCGAATGAACAAGGCCCGTCTTACTCATCTTCGCATAGAACACAGCCCTATGATGCATGGCCTGCTAGAGGACCCTCCAATATGTGGTACTTGCATACAAATCACTCTGTCCCACATTTTATTGAACTGTGTTTTATTTTCTGACCAGCAGGCCATGGTGGATTTGCCACTGGATGTGCCCTCTATTTTATGTAACATCCAAACGAATGTGGTTTAAGTTTTAAAGTTTTGTGAATTGTTGCACATATTTCCCAAGATTTTAAGGAGATGGGTTTAATGTGTTAAAACTGGGTCACCCATGTCTTTTGTAAGTGATCAGCCAGTCATTTACCTGTGCATTTCTTTTAGCTGCTTTGTCGTTTTATTTGTGTTTTAATCTACTGTATTTCACTTTTTAATATTTCTTCGTTGTCGTAGCGTGTACGTTAACATTTTGCTATTTTATCCACATTCATTTTTTTTATGTATGTAAGGGTGCTGATAATCCCGCCATTGAGCGTCCATAAGCTCCAAAAAATGGGCGCGCGCACACACACACACACACACACACACACACACACACACACACACACACACTTGGAGGATAGTGCTTTTTACTGGGCTTCACTCTAGAAAAGGTTCCCTGTTAGTAGAAAACTAATCTTATAGTGCAAAACTGCAAATGGAAAGGCACTGCCAGTTTTAATTAACAGGAGTGGTATGATTACCAGAGGCAGCTACAGACACTAGCTATTCGGTGCAATGTGTTACCTATGCCTTTTTACCATAGCAAAAACTGCCTATGTGCATCACCAATGAAGGACTCAGGCTTATCAGTTGATACTGTCTCTATATACTAAATTGCCTGCTTCGTTTATGACAGAACTTCAAATTCAGGATTATTTGTACAGAACTGCAAAGTTAGTACAATTAATAGGTCATGTTTGCTATCTGACAACATCTCCACGTCTCTCTACACTCTGGAGTTAATGTAATAGAACTTTGCTAAATTTTCAGAGCGATTCGTCTGAGGCTTAGGGTCTAGGAACTGTGTTGTAACAGTCAAGTGAGTCAGTATGAAGTTCTTAACGACTGTCTTCCACAATGTCATCCATGTTAAATACTGTGACAAGTGAAGATTTTAGGTGTGATGAACTGATTTACTCTATTATTACTGGATCTATGTCTACATCCACATGATTACTCTGCTATTCACAATAAAGTGCCTGGCAGAGGGTTCAGTGAACGACCTTATAGCTCCAGAATGAGATTTTCACTCTGCAGCGGAGTGTGCGCTGATATGAAACTTCCTGGCAGATTAAAACTGTGTGCCCGACCGAGACTCGAACTCGGGACCTTTGCCTTTCGCGGGCAAGTGCTCTACCAACTGAGCTACCGAAGCACGACTCACGCCCGGTACTCACAGCTTTACTTCTGCCAGTACCTCGTCTCCTACCTTCCAAACTTTACAGAAGCTCTCCTGCGAACCTTGCAGAACTAGCACTCCTGAAAGAAAGGATATTGCGGAGACATGGCTTAGCCACAGCCTGGGGGATGTTTCCAGAATGAGATTTTCACTCTGCAGCGGAGTGTGCGCTGATATGAAACTTCCTGGCAGATTAAAACTGTGTGCCCGACCGAGACTCGAACTCGGGACCTTTGCCTTTCGCGGGCAAGTGCTCTACCAACTGAGCTACCGAAGCACGACTCACGCCCGGTACTCACAGCTTTACTTCTGCCAGTACCTCGTCTCCTACCTTCCAAACTTTACAGAAGCTCTCCTGCGAACCTTGCAGAACTAGCACTCCTGAAAGAAAGGATATTGCGGAGACATGGCTTAGCCACAGCCTGGGGGATGTTTCCAGAATGAGATTTTCACTCTGCAGCAGAGTGTGCGCTGATATGAAACTTCCTGGCAGATTAAAACTGTGTGCCCGACCGAGACTCGAACTCGGGACCTTTGCCTTTCGCGGGCAAGTGCTCTACCAACTGAGCTACCGAAGCACGACTCACGCCCGGTACTCACAGCTTTACTTCTGCCAGTACCTTGTCTCCTACCTTCCAAACGTTACAGAAGCTCTCCTGGAGAGTTCTGGAAACATCCCCCAGGCTGTGGCTAAGCCATGTCTCCGCAATATCCTTTCTTTCAGGAGTGCTAGTTCTGCAAGGTTCGCAGGAGAGCTTCTGTAAAGTTTGGAAGGTAGGAGACGAGGTACTGGCAGAAGTAAAGCTGTGAGTATCGGGCGTGAGTCGTGCTTCGGTAGCTCAGTTGGTAGAGCACTTGCCCGCGAAAGGCAAAGGTCCCGAGTTCGAGTCTCGGTCGGGCACACAGTTTTAATCTGCCAGGAAGTTTCATATCAGCGCACACTCCGCTGCAGAGTGAAAATCTCATTCTGGAAACATCCCCCAGGCTGTGGCTAAGCCATGTCTCCGCAATATCCTTTCTTTCAGGAGTGCTAGTTCTGCAAGGTTCGCAGGAGAGCTTCTGTAAAGTTTGGAAGGTAGGAGACGAGGTACTGGCAGAAGTAAAGCTGTGAGTACCGGGCGTGAGTCGTGCTTCGGTAGCTCAGTTGGTAGAGCACTTGCCCGCGAAAGGCAAAGGTCCCGAGTTCGAGTCTCGGTCGGGCACACAGTTTTAATCTGCCAGGAAGTTTCATATCAGCGCACACTCCGCTGCAGAGTGAAAATCTCATTCTGGAAACATCCCCCAGGCTGTGGCTAAGCCATGTCTCCGCAATATCCTTTCTTTCAGGAGTGCTAGTTCTGCAAGGTTCGCAGGAGAGCTTCTGTAAAGTTTGGAAGGTAGGAGACGAGGTACTGGCAGAAGTAAAGCTGTGAGTACCGGGCGTGAGTCGTGCTTCGGTAGCTCAGTTGGTAGAGCACTTGCCCTCGAAAGGCAAAGGTCCCGAGTTCGAGTCTCGGTCGGGCACACAGTTTTAATCTGCCAGGAAGTTTCATATCAGCGCACACTCCGCTGCAGAGTGAAAATCCCATTCTGGAAACATCCCCCAGGCTGTGGCTAAGCCATGTCTCCGCAATATCCTTTCTTTCAGGAGTGCTAGTTCTGCAAGGTTCGCAGGAGAGCTTCTGTAAAGTTTGGAAGGTAGGAGACGAGGTACTGGCAGAAGTAAAGCTGTGAGTACCGGGCGTGAGTCGTGCTTCGGTAGCTCAGTTGCCCGCGAAAGGCTAAGGTCCCGAGTTCGAGTCTCGGTCGGGCACACAGTTTTAATCTGCCAGGAAGTTTCGACCTTATAGCTGTCTCTCTACCATTCCTCTCTCAAATTATGTGTGAGAAAAATGAGCACTTAAATTTTTCTGTGCGAGCACTGATTTCTCTTGTTTTATTCATGATGTTCATTTCTCCCTATGTAAGTGGATGCCAACAGAATGTTTTCACAATCGGAGGAGAAAACTGGTGATTGAAATTTCGTAAGAGGATCCTGTCACAGCAAAAAGTGCCTTTGTTTTAACGATTGCCACTCCAATTCAGTATCATGTCTGTGGCACCATCTCTCCTATTTCGTCATAATACAAAACGAGCTGCCCTTTTTTGGACTTTTTCAATGCCATCCGTCAATCCCACCTGATGTGGATCTCACACCGCACAGCGATACTCCAGAATAGGGCGGACAAACATGGTGTAAACAGTCTCTTTAGTAGGCTTGTTGCACCTTCTAAGTGTTCTGCCATTGAATCACAGTCTTTGGTTTGCTCTACCCACAACATTATGTATGCGATCGTTCAAATTTATGTTATTTGTAATTGTAATCCCTAAGTATTTAGTTGAATTTACAGCCTTCAGGTTTGTGTGACTTATCACATAATCAAAATTTAGCGAATTTCTTTTATTACTCACGTGAATAACTTCACACATATCTTTATTCAGGGTGAATTGCCACTTTTCACACCATGCAGGTATCTTATCTAAATAATTTTGCAATTCATTTTGGTCATCTGATGACTTTACAAGATGGTAAATAACAACTTCATCTTCAAACAATGTGTGAGAGCTACTCAGATTGTCTCCCATTTCGTTAATATAGATCAGGAACAATAGAAAGCCTATAACACTTCCTTGGGGAACGCCGGATATTACTTCTGTTTTACTCGATTACTTTCTGTCTATTCTTGTGAACTGTGACCCATTCTGACAGGAAATCACAAATCCAGTCGCACAACTGAGGCAATATTCCATAGGCACGCGGCTTGGTTAGAAGGTGCTTGTGAGTAACAGTGTCGAAAGCTTTCTGGAAATCTAAAAACATGAAATCCCTTTGACATCCCCTGTCAATGACACACTTTACATCATGAGGGTAAAGAACTAGGTGTTTCACAAGAACGATGTTTTCTGAATCCATGCTGACTATGTGTCAATAAATCATTTTATTCAAGGTAATTCATAATCTTTGAACACGGTATTTGTTCCTAAACCCTACTGCAAATCGATGTTGGTGATATGGGCCTGTTATCCAGCAGATTACTCCTATTTCCCGTTTTGGGTATTGGTGTGACTTGAGCAATTTTCCAGTGTTTAGGTACAGATCTTTCTATGAGCGGGCGGTTGCATATAATTGCTAAATATGGAGCTATTGTATCAGCATACTCTGAAAGGAACCTGACTGGTATACAATCTGGACCAGAGGCCTTGCCTTTATTAAGTGATTTAAGCTGCTTTGCTACATTGAGGGTATTTACTGCTATGTTGCTCTTCTTGGCAGTTGTTCTTGATTGGAATTCAGGAATATTTACTTCATCTTCTTTGGTGAAGGAGTTTTGGAAAATCGTGTTTAATAACTCTGTTTTAGTGGCTCTGTCATTTGTGACTTAACCATTGTAATCACACAGTGAAGGTATTGGTTGCATCTTGCCACTGTTGTGCTTTATATAAGACAAGAATGTCCTTGAGTTTTCTGACAGATTTCGAGACAGAGTTTTGTTGTGGACATTATTAAAAGGGTCTCACTTTGAAGTATGTGCTATATTTATGATTTCTGCAAAACTTTGCCAATCTTGAGGATTTTGCATTCTTTTAAATTTGGCATGCTTTTTTCGTTGCTTCTGCAACAGTGATCTGACCCATTTTGGATACCATGAGGGGTCAGTGCCATCACTTATTAATTTATAAATCAATTACTGTAGATACTCTCCCTTTGAAATCATTCCACAACTTTTCTATTCTTATATGATCAGATTGGAAGGAGTGGAGACTGTCTCTTAAAAAGATGTTAACAGCATTTTATGTTTTTTTTTAATAGACATACTTTGAGTTTCTTTTT
The DNA here is from genome assembly GCF_021461395.2 of Schistocerca americana. Taxonomy (NCBI): domain Eukaryota; kingdom Metazoa; phylum Arthropoda; class Insecta; order Orthoptera; family Acrididae; genus Schistocerca; species Schistocerca americana. The sequence continues at coordinate 463,968,187 of NC_060121.1, forward strand.
GATGGTTGTGGGTGCTACACTATTTAGCCTAGATGATACACTCTACTTCATGGCAGACGGCTTTGATGACTGAACTTTACCAATGGATGCTTACCAGGTAACTCGTCCCTTTTACCTAAACACTGACGTTTGCAAACACTGAAAGGCAGCAGTTAACCTTTAGATTCCAAGATCATTTCTTTGTCACTTTCTGTCCTAGGTGCAGTCTGACAGACTGCTACATTTAAATAGCCATAAAACTGCATTCAGCTATTTCACTGTAACAATTCAGTCTTTTATGTAAAACATTACATTAACACCACACAAAAAATATATTCAAATACATTTTACAGTTAATTTTTTATGAAAAAAATGCATTTAAACAAAAAATGCACAAAATGAACATAAATTATATGATAACGTTAATGCTTTGAAAACTCAAATATGCTGGACCCTAAATTTTACTTTTAGCTTTATTTTTATTGTTTATTCTATATGTAATAATAAAAACATAAAAAAAATTGCCATGAAACATTCAAAAGTATCAAAATTACACTAGTATTTTTCAGGATTTTAGTTTCCTTCTCAGACATTTTCTTCGCACTCACTGTAAACTTTCGTAGAGAAATAAAGTTAGATTGGCTTCTTGCAACTATGACAAATATAAGATATTTTTCTCTCCTTTTTTATGTCACAGATGGAGCATGTTATGCATTTTTCTAATTGTTCTACAGCAACTTCTGCTCTTGGTTCTGCCTCATTCAAAATACGATGAATGGATCACAAAGTTCATAGGGTATGTGATAGGTTAAAGTATTGTCTTTTTAGGAATTGTGAAGGACAAATGCTTTCATCCTACTTATGTCCAACATGTGGAAAACTAATGACATTGGTCACCGTTGCGAGAGATTTTGACTAAATGTATTTCCAGCAGAATCTTTAGCTAAAGATAGAGATTCTTCTACATGTCTGTCATCATCACTTTGATCACTGGTTTCATTCAAGGAATTCTCAGGTGCCAAAACAAATTCATTTTCACTTTCACGTCGTTCCTATTATGAATTATGTCCACTTTCAATTTCATTGTCACCATCTAATCCAACACCACTTCCTAAACTTTCCTCAAACCATTTCAAAACAGTATCCTCAAAGTCAGGGTCTGTAACAAAAACAGCAGATGAAGACATGGCTACTGAATCTAGAATGCAAAGTCCCAGGTGTGGTTCGCAGTCTACGAGCATGAATAAAGCAGTATAATATAGGTAAACATCACATTCAAGTGGCTGCTGGCAAGGGAAACCACGGCAGCTTCAAGAAAGTACTACTGGACAAAGCTGTAATCTCCTACCCTACCACTATGTATTAGCAACAGAATAACAGTAAATGCTAGCGGTCTGAGAGACCGTACCTGAGACATTAAGGATTAAGGAGTAATGTGTCTGTCTTACTCTCACTCAATTTGAAAGTGTAGAGGACTTGGTCATCGTAATTGTGAAAAAATTTCTTTAAGAATATAATACCAGTCTATAAAATTAGTGTTGCAGTTATTTAGTAGAAAGTATTACTTGTCTTCCTAGTGTGAACCTGTGTTACAGAGCTGCTGCAATGTGAAGGTTGCAGTTTTCAGGCAGACACCTGAGTGGGAAGCAATGGTAATGCCGTAGCTGGACAGTTACCTAGCTGTGAACGTCACTACAGTGGAGACTGAGCAAGAAACATTTCTTTCAGTACCAGTATCTCCAAATTCAATTTACACAACATTACTCCTGTTTTTATCCCATTCCCACATTGCATCCCTGCGTAAGAAATCTGCTAACTGTTGATTTTAGGTCTAATATTCTTCATTCAGCTGCCTGCAGCTTGCAGAAATTTCAAATTAAATAATTCTTCTTGAGATTGTGAACAAGATATTCATTAGATATATACTGTGAATTTATTGTTAAAGTTCATCTCCAAAGTGAGTCACATACAGGGGTTGAACAAAAATACGGAAACATCGCAAATGCTTGCTTCAACACAAATGTAGATACTAGTGGAAAAACATCATGCACTAAGTCAAATTGCAGACAAAAGTTTTTGTTGAGTGATCATGACAGATGCTCATAGATGACAATTGTGATGAAAAATAAGAGGATGACAGCTAGAATTCCAAACCATTCTTCAGTGATGCATTTGCTTGTAACAGAAAAACTTAGTGCTGAAGCCATAAAACCTGGACTGTAAAACAATTTAAGAAAGTCATGTGGCCAGATGAGTCCTTTTTCAGACTGTTTCCAAGTTCTGGTCACTTTAGGTCCCAAGAGTGAAAACTGGTGGGGCTTCGGTGATGATTTGGCCAGCCATATTGTGGTATTCCATGGATCCTCTGGTTATTCTGCAAGGTTACATTACTAACAATGATTATGTGGCGATTTTGGTTGATTAGCTTCATCCCATGGTACTATGTTTGCTCCTCAATGGTGATGCTGTGCTCAAAGACAACAGCCTCCTCCTCCCCCCCCCCCCCCCCCCTTCAAACAACTGACATTGCCCAGGATTAGTTTTGTGATCAAGAGGATGAATTGTTGCTATTCCTCTCGCTACAACAGTCACCAGATTTCAAAATTATTTAGTGTGTTTGGTCTACTTCAGAGATCTATGTTAGACAGTATTATTATCTGAAAGACCAAAGCATCCATTCGATTTTCTACCCATTACTTACTTAGCGTCCAAAAATTAAGCAGGACAAAAAAAATGAGAACATACTTCTAGAGAAGGGTGTCAAATGGTGTAGGGGGCCAAGTTAAAGCTAAATAACAAAAAAATTGCTGCTTGGAACTGTCCAAAAGATGAAATTAGCGAAGTTCTGGCACAGATAAATCTTATTTAAGGAAAAACTCCTCCACAGCAACAGAACCGTTAATTGGAATTATGGTTACTCCTAGTTGCCAAATATTTCTATCAGCAATTTGACATTTTCTGTGTGAGGTAATCACCTTTATTGCATTCAAGGCCATTCTTGGTATAGAGCTTTCAAGAGATGTTGAGCCATGGTAGGTGCTGAAGGGCCATAGTTTGTCCCTCCCATGCATTTCTGAGGTGCTGTACAGGATTCAAATATGGAAAACTTACTGGCAATTCATATACATAGAGTTATCAGAGTTTCTCAAGGCAGACGGTGAATTTTTTACTAGTTGTGCCTCAGGAACATACCATTTGGAGTCTGAGATTAAACATCTGAAGTACATGTTCCATAGAACAGTTACAGGAATTACGGTGCTCTCCAAGAAACACTTAGATGCCCAACAGTCATGAAATAATCTGCATATTGCACTCCACTGTATGAGGCATCATGTAGTAAAATGGGTAGAGACTTGAGCAAACAAGGCTTGAGTAAGAACAGTCTTGGCCTCAGTATCATTGGACTTTTATAACATTACTTGTCAGAGTGCAAGCAGCCCCTCCATTCAGCCCAGCCTTTATAGGTTTTGAATGTTGTGGAGGGCATCAAAAATGTATTAAAAATGAAGATTTGGAAAATTAGTGGCTGCAAAGCACATCCCCACTAATAATGTATTATTATGTTTGATGAAAGAAAAAATCTTTAATGTATCAACTTACTGGGTCTTTTTATCACCAAAAGAGTCGTAGATGTTAGAACATGCAAGAGTAACTTTAATTAGGACAGCATCTGTAACTTTAATGATGCCATAGGTGATATTTAAAGATGAGACAACAGAGAAATTTGACCAGTTGTTTACATTCCAGTTGGAGTGGTGATATCACTGGCACCCTTCCATTGCAGACGTTGACACAATGTCTGCCAGTATGACATCAGGTTAACGAACTTGAAGTGTATTAGCAGTTGTGAATATGGACAACCAACAGCTATATAATGGAATGACGACAATGAAAATTTATGCCAGACCAGGACTCAAACCCAGATTTCTGCTTATCGCAAGTAGACACCTTACCATTTAGCTATCTAAGCATGACTCATGCCAGACCCAAACTTCCTTATGTCATCAACCGTGTGTGTCTACAACCTGTACTTGTACATCCATTACATATATTCTCATACAGAGGAGACATTTTACTTCAGAGTCGCTTGCTTGGTGTTGGTGATGTTGTGGTGCCTGTGTTATTCCGCATTACGATGCAATTTTCATTCAGATCTGTATGCATGTTCGAAGGAACATTGCATTGTATTTCAGAATAACAAAGTCTCTGCAATATTGTATCACATCAGGTTAACAGTGTCAAGGTATTATTTATAATGAAAAGGCCATCACGGCAGCAGTTGCTCCCATATCTACATCACTACTCTGCAGTTCACAGTTAATTGCTTGACAGAGGGCTCACAGAACCACTTTCAGACTGTTTCTTGACCATTCCAATCTCAAATAGGACATTGGAAAATTGAACACCTGAATCTTTCCATGTGAGCATAGATTTCTGGTGTTTTATTACAATGGTCATTGCTCCTTATTTAGGTGGACATCAAGAAAATGTTTTTGTATTCAGAGGAAAAAATTGGTGATTCAGATTTTGTGAAAAGATCTCACTGCAATGAAAAATGCCTATGTTATTGAAAGCAAGGGAAAAAGGATTTGGAGTCAGGTGAAAGATATGGTCTTAGAAAAGAATTCAGGATTTTCATGTGACTAATATTTGAGTATGATTCTGGAATTCGTGTCTCAGTTGTTAGTCAATTGTCAATTTTGAATCCTGTCGTACAACTCATGCTGAACTAGCAGTTAATCTGCATTTTATATAAGTATCTTTTTGGCTTTCCTGTAGTCTTTGTTTTGTCAGCTGACTAATAGGTACTCCTTTTCTATCTCAAATATTTTAAATATTAATTTATTAGTTTCAGTTTCAATATTATTTCTTTGTTTCTATAGGAAACAGTTGATAACATATTCTGAATTGCAGGCACAATCATGCACCGATAAAGAAATTTGGAAAAATCTGTTTCTAGATGTGAAGGACAGTGGTTTTACAAAAACATAAAAGTTCAGTTAGGTTTGGTGGTCCAGGTGAACAAATCTCGTATGAAGAAAGATAAATGTGTAATTGTAGAACGATGTATTCTGAGCATTTGATTTCTGTAACAATTCTATGTTGGCTGTGTGCATAATCATTTAATCTCTGTTATTGGTAACCCACTACAACATTTGTTTGTGTGATGTAAGCTGTATAAAGCATATAACAGTTTATTATCCTGTCTGCATGTGCTAATAATAATGTTAATCACTAATGCGACTGACGTTGTGAAGTTTACTTCCAGTTTAATGCACACTTTACTCTGTTATGAGACAAAGGAATGGACACACTGTAGTTTTTTGTAAATTCGCATTTCTATTCATTACAGTTCTTGTCTTGCAAACTTTGCATACAAGTAAAACATAAGTAGCCCAATCTTTAGTAGTCTACAAATAATCTAATTGTCAAACATATCTCTAAAAACACTTTGTATTAAATATTTTGGCCTTTCCTGTATATCTGATCTTTTTCACAAAAACACTGTGTTATATATTTTCACAAATCCCTTGTGTAGAGCATGCAGGTCAAATTACTGTTTGTATATAAGTAGTTCTATTGAAATGACAGTATTTTTATTACATGGTCATTTGTCTTTTGTAATTTTCTTTTTCTCATCAAAACTGCAAATTTCAGGCTGAAGTTTCCGTAAGTATCATTCTAGCCTACTGGCAATTCTTGTTTAATTTTTGTTGCTGAAGGTAGTTGGCTTTACTACTGAGACTACAGTAAGCTGTTTTCCTCCTTATTTTATACCCTGGACCTTTTTTTGTAATTTGTAGACAGGGTTGCTTTTTTAACAAATAATCTGTTACATAAAAATACTGACTTATGGCTGACTTGGAATTGAAAGTGGTCTCATTAAAGGAAAAAAATTTGTTTATGTGAAGGATGTGTTATTGTTAATTTGTGTAGCAACCTAAATATAGAGCTTAGCATATAGATCTTTATTGCTGACATTTTACAGACTAATGTTTGACATTTCCAACTAAACTACTTTATTTCAGTAAAGGCTTTTTCTTGGGAAGAAAAGCATGATGATACTATAAGCTAATGTCTTAATAAGTAATTGCATTATTTCTGTTTAGAAATGTATGAGAATGGTGTTTTTTTTTTTTTCTTTAGATCTTCAACAGGAAGCATGATTACCGAACCTTCTTAGCATTGTTTTTCATTTTCTTTATTCTTGTACTGCTGAATTGGTGACAGTGTACACAGTGCCTCCATAATTATTAATACATTAGTATATAACATTTCATTTCATGAAACTAATAGTGGCAGCAGATGTATCAAATACGTGTAACCACACTTTATTTCCTTTTAATAATAAGTTTTGTGTCATCCTCACTTTGTGCATCAGCTAATGAAGATGTTAAATGAAATGTGTTTTGTTTCCATTAGTCGGTATCTTGCTTATTAAGTTTCTACTGATGGGACTGGTATTTTGAAATAAAACAAGGACTAAAACTATGGAGTCTCTGCAAATAAATTGTCATTACAAGAAACCAGAGATAAGGCAATAATTTTGGTGCATCTGTGCCTTTATTTTCCAAACATATTTCTCATTTCATTTTGTGTTATTGGATGCATATAATAGGATGATATAAACTGGCACATTTAATGCTTGAGAAATAGTGTTACTAGATATTCGTCTTGTGGTGTTGCAGTTTTTCTTATGTCCTTGCTTGCTATGAAAAACCCAGTGAGTATTCTCAATTTTTCAGCTTTTGTCTTGCTCAATAATGGTTGAGCATGTCACTGATGAACCCAGACATTGTGATCACCACCCAGCATGAGACTGAGTGATGCTTGATGGCATTATAGGCTTGTGAGGAATGTATATAAGCAGAGATGAATGGGGATTAACTGTAGCTAAAAGGGGAAATGCACTGAGATATGTGACTTCGATAAATGGCAGTGCGTTAAGGCCCAGTGCCTAACAATTCTGTCTTGGTTGTTTGTGTGATAATGTTATGAGCTTCTGTGGAAAATGATTAATGTGTGGTGAAACCACAAGTAGGTGACAAGGTGTTGAACAGTCATGCCTCATCATAGAATGCGAAGATCAGAGGCTTATCTTCTGGCTTGCTTGCTCTGCAAAGCAGGATAGGCTGTGATGTGTAGTAGATCTAATGACTGAGTACAATAATGGTGCAGACGCAAGTGTTTTGGAGCACACATTGTTGAACATGTGATTCCTAACTAGACAGCCCACTATGTTTCATTGTTGACTCAACAAGTTTTCATTTCTATTACAGTGAACACTGAATTATCGAGGTTAGACCACAGATCAATGGAAGTGTGTCACCTGGTCAGATGAGTCATGTTTCTTGTTATGCCCGATCGATTGTTATATCTGGATACACCATCATCCATATGAACGGTTTCTCAAAATGTGCACCACGTCAAGGACACAGCTCATTAGAGAGCCACATTATGCTATGGAGGACATTAAACTAAGCTTCCATTGGACTTGTGATAATAATCAAAGGCACTGTGATGACCAGTGGACCAAATGAACATTATTGTAGACCACCTGTGTCCCTTCTTGTTTGATTTCTTTTAACAGTAATGATGTCGTCTAGCTTCATAACTTTCCATGTCAACAGACAGTCTTCATTTACATTTAGGCTACATCAGTACTCTGCAGTACACAATTAAGTGCTTGGCAGAGGGTTCACTGAACCACTTTGACTATTTCTCAACTTGTCCACTCTTGAATAACACATGGGAAAAAATAAATGCTCTTAATTTCTCTTATTTATTATGATGGTCATTTCACCCTATATAGGTGGAAGTCAGCAAAATATGTTCACCAGAATCACCTGCAGTTTGAGGAGAATGATAGTGAACTCATTTTAATATCTTAGTCACCAAATTCGCCTCATCTGAATGCAGTCAAACACATCTGGTATGTTACCAGGCACCAGCTCTGCCGACTTTTAGTCTGTGGGAAATGCCTGATTTGTGCTTAGACATCTATTGCTATATGCTTCTGGAAACATATCAAGCACTTGTTGAATCCATAGCACTCAAAATCTGCCCCCTATTGCATTCTAAAGATGGACCAACACACTATTAAGCAGATGATCATAATGTTTTGTCCCATCAAAATACTGACATTTGCTTCTGTTGATTCCAAAATATATATGATTGGTGGTTCCTTGTGCATAACCAATCATTCGTGATGTACTTACATTGTGGAACACATGCACAAAGGGGTGTCAAATACACTTTTACATGTCTTTCAGTAGATGCACACAACTTGATTAGGCTCATATACAATGACTTTCATGTATTATTTACAAGAACGCTGAAAAACTCCTGTTTTCCATGGTCAGTGTATTGATTAATTCTGTAATTATGATAATATCCTTCTTGTGTGTGTCCCACAGTGACTTCTACTTTGTACAGCAGCTTTAGAAAACAGCAATGTGTGTCCTTTGCCACTAAACAGTTATAAGGATAATTCCAAAAGAGACTGAACAACAGCCTGCAAACCATGTTCTTAAAGAATTGTAGCAGAAAATGCATCCTTTGTTTTACTGCATGAAGTCCTATTTACTAAAATATACATTTATTTTCTGTGTGTGTTTTTGTTGCCAGTGTACCCATGGGAAAATGTTGGTGTCAGTAACAACTATTAATAAACATTTGCATGTGTAGTGTAGCAGTGTGTGAGAAAGTAGTGCTCAAGAAATTGTATGTCTACTGGAATTTCATGTCTTAAGTATAATACTGGAAAGGTATTTAGTAGGAGATCAAATAAGGATTTCTAAAATAAAATCTGATGTATAATAATATGCACATTGTATGGGACATGTGAGCTATTGATATTCTATGCCCATGTCCATCAAATAAGAGACATAACTCAAAGGTTTATTAACATACAAAATTGCTGAGTAGCCTTCTAATGTACTAACTTACATAACAGATGTTGTTTCACAATATTTATAATATTTATCTCTCCTTAATATGAGCATTTGTAGTATTTTTTTGGAATTACAGTTTGGGCATTAGTTGCCAGCAAGTTACATTTAATCGGTTATTTTAAATGACTGTTATCTTAAGAAGGTAACATTCCAGTACTGCCAATACACACATTTAAAAGCACATAAAACTATGCCTAGCTTTTGAAACTGTTAATTCCTTCCTCAGTTTGGATGGTAGGATATATTGGAAAGTAGGGCAGTTCGCTAAGACCCCTAAGATGAGAGTACCCACATGATTTCTTGTTGTTTTACAGTTTCCTCAAGTGTATTCTCATTTTGTTGCCGTATGTCAAGAATTGTCTTACACATTTGAGTATAATACTATTTTCATTTTTTCTGTTTTATCTTAATAATAGAATATTGATTAATCTCCACAGAAGTAAGAGGATAATAAAAGAAGTTCCTCTCTTGTTTTGTTTTTACATTTTCGTACATTTTGCAAAAACAGTCTGTCTCATCTCTCTAGTAAAACCGTTTCAATGTGATAGTCGTGCATTTTGTGTGGATTTTTCCTTTGGAAACTGCTATATGTTTCCTTGAATCTAGTTAGTTCTATCTTTTATTCACATTACTGTCAGAAATAAATGATTAAAATAAAATTAAAAGACACTGTAATTATTAATCTTCAATTCACCTCTAGGTGGCAACAAGAATAATGAAATTTCTAATCGACAATTTTGGAGTTAGCAATTTGTTTGGACGTGAAAACTATGAATTTTATGCACGTATCACAGGAAGGATTTTGAAGGTTGAAGACGACTGGATATTTAGTTTCCGTTACCCTCCAGATACACTAGCATCACGTAAGTATTAGAACACATACTATCTCAGTGGTTACTTTGAATTTCTTTGTAACTGTTAATGAGTAGTATACATAAAAGGAGCACAGTCTGCTAAAAGTGTATATGTCTTACAATTTACTCTGTCCATCACAGTAAGTTGAAACGTAATATATTTTCCACTTGTGATTTATATACCGCAAAGCGGGGTGACTTTAAACATTTTAAATTCAATTTTGTTAATTAAATAGGAACTTCTCAAGATATTGACATGAAACTTTTTGGGAAGTTGGAAGAGGTGTTGCTGAATATGTTGAAGTGCAGTACACATTTTTATCCACCATGCTTAGTTTCTTTATTTATTTTAATTTTTCACTGTTCAATTTTACCCCAAGGGTCGAGGTCACTTTGAACATGGAAACATTTGCCTATTCTGTGGGAGTCATGCCAATTACTATTAAATGACACCCCTATCATATGAAACAGTATGATATTTTGTTTATAAATATAGTTTTGAAAGTAACTTATTTTGAAAAATTTGAGTGTTTTTTTTATGAGTTTTCTTTAATCACCTGAAACTGTTCGTATGATTACGGCTTAATTTTGCCAATAATGGAAATGGATGCTGAGCTACTTATGAAATAAGAAAATTATTTAAAAATAGATCTTTTCAAAACAGTCTGTATGACTTTAACAAAAGTAATGAAAAAAAAGTTATCACATTTTAAAGAAATACATCTGTAAACACTCTTCAAGAAAGGAAGTTGCCAGGAAAGAGTGTCCACTCTAGCAGATGTCATACACATCAAATTCAAACTCAAAAGGAAGCCTTCCCCTTCTACCTACCTTAGAATCAGGCATAATCCTACAAATGTCATCTCAGGCCACACAAGGAAAAAAAAAAAACTTCATCTGATTCCACCTTGGAATGCCATTTCCTCAAAGGTGTAATTTCATCATCATTGATAACATATCCAACATAATATTTTACACTTTTCTTTGGAGGAAACTTTCACTAAAACATATTTTCCATGGAGCTGATGTGGGAAGGTGCTGTTCAAAGCCACCCTTTGAAAGACAGTCCTTCACATTTTATATTTTTATGTCACCAAAGAATAAATATAACATTTTATGCTTTCTGTAAATGTTCATTCAAGTGTTAACATTGCCCATAAAAACTCGTTTCAAATTCTAAACTCAAAAATGCTTCTAATAATAGGCAAATGTTTTTGCGATTGTGAAGGAACTTACATTTCCAGAAAATTATTTTATTTTCTAGTGTTGGTATACAGCATTATTTCATATCAACTGTCATATCATCTGAAAGTATTGATTATTGGTGATATTTAACAACTCTGACTTTAGTTCCATATTTACACAGTAGAGTGCAGCATTTACGTCAAAAAGACTCTAAATTTCTGATCAGAGTTACCTTGCCATTCAGTCACCCCGCTTTACAATAACTTAATGGCTGATTGCTATCTTCAGATGGTAATTAGAATAACCTAGTCTTGATAAATCTCAGAGTTAACATATCATATTGTACTACAATTGTCATTCAATACAGTGGAAATGTTTGTAATCAATATGTTTGGGAACAGTTGTGCAACATCTGATCCAGAACATCATTATGAAATATTATCAGTTGACCATTGAAATTTATTGCCAGATGTGATTAAAGTTACAGCATGAAGTATGTAGTATCCCATAACAAACTGGCCATTGTTATGTGGACTACTACTTGAAGCCTTTATTCTAGATGTCTTTCTTTACAGTATACGAGAACTTAATGAATAGTAACTTGTTTATATCATATTTAACTAGTAGTTTGCAGATTGCCATATAAGGTACCTGGAGTAATTCATTCAGTTGATCAGCTTTACCTGGTAAGAAACAAATCACCTCTAATGTGCCAGGTTTGTTGTTATTGTAGTCATCACCACCAGCCTTAGTAAGTTTAGGCTGCTGTCTGTTTTGAACTCACAATCACATCCATTCCCATGTTTTGCAAGGTCTTCTAATCTCTCTCTCTTCCCATTTGGCTTGTAATTGAGGATCTTCTGGGAAATTCAGGGACTAGCAATTTCACGAAGTGGTGTCATCTTCAAGAAACTTCTGTATTTTTTCATTCATTTTGAAAAGATTGAATTCTGTTCAAATATCTTCATTTCTAAACATTTCTCTTATTGTGCAGCCCTCTGTCTACCTTTCTTATTTAAGAATGACCTTCATTTTATGTTAATAGAACAAAACTAATGTTTTGCTGGTGATGGCAAGTATTGTAAACAACACTGCCAGAAGTTTCATCAGAAGAGCTGGTTAATGAAATTTTATTCTGGATTTGGTGAACAACTCTCTACAGATAGACTCCCACTAAGTGTGAATGAATCATCATATTTTCATCTTAGGTGTTCATCACGAACCATAAAGCAAGACAAACTGAGAATGTGTAATTAAGTTGTCATACTGTTTGGACGTGTATATTGCTAATGATTTAGAAATCGTAACTCTGCATCAATTGAATGTGAAGTAGAGTTCACCAAAGAATAAATATAACATTTTATGCTTTCTGTAAATGTTCATTCAAGTGTTAACATTGCAGTACATCATAGCATGGACCCTTAAGAGAAACTGAAAGCATAGGAAAATCAGCCTGCCCCAAGGCTGTGTAACTGATGCCTACAACACGCAGTTAGGCCCAAGATGTGCATGTCTCACTTGATGACAATTTAAATCCCCACGCAACCATCCACATTTAGTTTTTCTGTAATTTCCTGAAATCACTTAAGGCAGATGCCGGGATGGCCCCTTTGAAAGGGGCAAGGCTGGTTTCCTTCCCCACCCAATCCTTATTCAATTATGTGCTCCATCTCTGATGACCTGGTTGTTGACAGGACGTTAAACTGTAATCTTTCCTTTTTTTTCTCTTATCGGATGGTGTGGTGCATTGTGGGATACTGCACACAAATAAATTGATGTATATGGTCAGACACTAAGTTGGTGTACTGTTTGGCAGTGAGAGATGATGGTACACACTTCAGGGCTTTGTTGGATTTGCTGTAAGCATTCCTCGTGTGACAATAGTGCCACAGCTTGTCTTTATGTTGACATGGGGGATTAATTACGTCATGTAACTTTTAGTATATATTGCCAACATGTACATGATGTACCAGTCCTAGCAAACTCATTCCAAGTTTTGAAAACATGGAAGTGACTTTCCTGTACCCATACTAATCTGTATGTCCTGCAATGTGTGATTGACGTAGGAGTGTGTGTGGAGCAGTAGCTTCTGTACCTTATAGCAAGGAGAGTGTATTGGTTGTATAGGGTTGCTCACCAGATGTTGTCTATCATTGAAATGACAAGAGTCTGCTGCTGGATGCCTTACATTTTCCCACTATGGGAGTTCATACGATGAGCCTGTGATTGTTGCAGTTTCCTGTTTCTGGTGCTCTCACCAGATGTGAATGATGTTGCACATATTGATACGTCCTTGTCTTCCGTTTTTACGTTCTGCAAGGTTACTTAAAAATTAAACTCTGATAAAATGTTTTGTAAAATCTTACCCTGTCTTACATTTGATACTTTTTAATACACGACTACTATAAATTACTCATTTGTTTTCCAAGTTATGTATATTCCAAAGTATTGCATGTACAAGTATAATTGATGCGTGAATATAACTGTAAACTCACCAAGTTTGCATTGTACCCACCAGCTGGTGTTACAAGTGCAGTACCTTGACAAATTGGTGACCAAGCAGAAAAAGAGTTTTTATGTTTTGGAATATGTGAGATGTTTAATGGTCGCAATAGAAGGAATTACTGGAGGAAAAAAAAAAAAAAAAAACACAGGCAACAGAGCATTGTGGATTGGTATCACCTATTTAAGGAGACTGGTTGTCTCTGTAAACAGAATATTACTGGTCAGTCAAGTATGCCAGATGCAACTGTGGAGAGAGTGAGTTTCATACACAGTTCTTACTGTGATATACTGCAGTTGTGGTTGTTTCAACAACTGACTGCTTATTCCAAAAATTTTATGTTCCAGTTGGAGCATCAGTGTTCAGTCGTAGTGGTGAAGATGATGCGGCTCTGTTCCTCCCCCTCCCCCTCCCCCTCGCTCTCCCTTTCGTCGTCCTCGTCCTCATCCTCGTCCTCCTCCTCATCCTCGTCCTCCTCCTCCTCCTCCTCCTCCTCGTCCTCCTCCTCCTCCTCCTCCTCCTCGTCCTCGTCGTCCTCGTCCTCGTCCTCGTCCTCGTCCTCGTCCTCCTCGTCCTCCTCGTCCTCCTCCTCCTCCTCCTCCTCCTCCTCATCCTCATCCTTGTCCTCGTCATCCTCCTCATCCTCGTCCTCGTCCTCCCTCCTCGTCCTCCTCCTCCCTCCTCGTCCTCCTCCTCCCTCCTCGTCCTCCTCCTCCCTCCTCGTCCTCCTCCTCCCTCCTCGTCCTCCTCCTCCCTCCTCGTCCTCCTCCTCCCTCCTCGTCCTCCTCCTCCCTCCTCGTCCTCCTCCTCCCTCCTCGTCCTCCTCCTCCCTCCTCGTCCTCCTCCTCCCTCCTCGTCCTCCTCCTCCCTCCTCGTCCTCCTCCTCCCTCCTCGTCCTCCTCCTCCCTCCTCGTCCTCCTCCTCCCTCCTCGTCCTCCTCCTCCCTCCTCGTCCTCCTCCTCCCTCCTCGTCCTCCTCCTCCCTCCTCGTCCTCCTCCTCCCTCCTCGTCCTCCTCCTCCCTCCTCGTCCTCCTCCTCCCTCCTCGTCCTCCTCCTCCCTCCTCGTCCTCCTCCTCCCTCCTCGTCCTCCTCCTCCCTCCTCGTCCTCCTCCTCCCTCCTCGTCCTCCTCCTCCCTCCTCGTCCTCCTCCTCCCTCCTCGTCCTCCTCCTCCCTCCTCGTCCTCCTCCTCCCTCCTCGTCCTCCTCCTCCCTCCTCGTCCTCCTCCTCCCTCCTCGTCCTCCTCCTCCCTCCTCGTCCTCCTCCTCCCTCCTCGTCCTCCTCCTCCCTCCTCGTCCTCCTCCTCCCTCCTCGTCCTCCTCCTCCCTCCTCGTCCTCCTCCTCCCTCCTCGTCCTCCTCCTCCCTCCTCGTCCTCCTCCTCCCTCCTCGTCCTCCTCCTCCCTCCTCGTCCTCCTCCTCCCTCCTCGTCCTCCTCCTCCCTCCTCGTCCTCCTCCTCCCTCCTCGTCCTCCTCCTCCCTCCTCGTCCTCCTCCTCCCTCCTCGTCCTCCTCGTCCTCGTCGTCCTCGTCCTCGTCGTCCTCGTCCTCGTCGTCCTCGTCCTCGTCGTCCTCGTCCTCGTCGTCCTCGTCCTCGTCATCCTCCTCGTCCTCGTCCTCCTCCTCGTCCTCCTCCTCGTCCTCGTCCTCCTCCTCGTCCTCGTCCTCCTCCTCGTCCTCGTCCTCGTCCTCCTCCTCGTCCTCGTCCTCCTCCTCGTCCTCGTCCTCGTCCTCGTCCTCGTCATCCTCTTCGTCCTCGTCATCCTCTTCGTCCTCGTCATCCTCTTCGTCCTCGTCATCCTCTTCGTCCTCGTCATCCTCTTCGTCCTCCTCCTCCTCCTCCTCCTCCTCTTCGTCCTCGTCCTCCTCGTCCTCGTCCTCCTCCTCCTCCTCCTCCTCCTCCTCCTCCTCCTCCTCCTCCTCGTCCTCCTCCTCCTCCTCCTCCTCCTCCTCGTCCTCGTCGTCCTCATCGTCATCCTCCTCGTCCTCCACCTCATCCTCCACCCCCCACCCCTCCCTCTCCCCCACCCCATCACAGGCCACCTAACCTAATGCCTGTGACTTTTTCCTTTGGCAGTACATGCAGGACTGTGTGCACATAACCCTTTGCCAAGAGCATTGGAACAGCTCAGATAATGAATCAGTGCTGCAGTGATGACCATTGATGGGAAGTGGACACATAAGGTACAAAGCAGACTTAACTACTACTTGGATACATGTGTGGCCAGAGGGACACTCAGAACATTTGTAGAGTGCAATATGCAAACTTGGTGATTTTACAGTTCTGTTCGCACATCAGTCATATTTGTTTATGTAATACAGTGGGAAAAACAGAGCTTTGAAATTGAATGAATACTTTATGGTAGCTCAGTACTTTGCTAGCCAGGGTCTGTGGAAATTATTAAATTTGTTTTCAGGGGAGTAATTTGGTGATTTCTAGTTATCCCTGTCCCATTCTTATAATTGTCATTGACAGGTCATTTTTTTGGCTTGGCAGCCACACAATCAAATACTTTGAATAGTATCAATTTCTTGCCTTCCATTAACATTTTCTTTAATTTAATAAAACATTTACACTGTCAATAATTGGCACTGTCTAGTAGAGTACTTTCTTGCCTTTGTAAGTGGGATGATGGTATAGGGCTATGAGATGCTGCTCAAGTGAATTACATGTGCATTTCCTTGTTAATGCTCTTACGTGTTCCCAAGTTCTTTACCAGACTGAAGTGAACTGATATATTGTACCCATTTATGCAGTGATTAATTTTCAGTCTTTATTCTCTCTCCACAATTAGAAAAGCAATTGATCACCTTTTTTGTGCATCTTACAACCAGAAAAAGGAGTTAATTTCATTTGTGTCAGTTTTTATTTGATTTTTGTTTAAGAACATTTTGTATTAATTTTGCATTATTCTTTGTTCATTTCTTTTTAAGGTTGTGTATAGTTTCTGCCTGTTTGATGACAGTGAAATATGTTGAATATTATGTTCAATACAGCTTTATTAAAACCTACATAAAATTCAGTGTTCTTCTCAAAAAATTTTCAGATTGTAAGAAGTTCTGATTGAAATTCAGTGAAGGAAAAAAAGTATGTCTTACTTCATAGTGTGCTTACTTCATAGTGTGATTGCATTTAATTGTAATAATTTGAGGTAGTTACACACATTGGTCGGGGTGAATAGTGTATACTCTCCCACATTCCATTTCACTGCATTTATTGATATCTTAATATAATGTAATTTACATTCCCACAAAACAGTTTCGTTTTACAGATCAACCTGTTTCAATTAAGTTCAAAATTTACAAGAAAAAAATCAAATTGCCATCAATGATTTCAGAAACTCCGACTCTGCTGCATTTACATTAAATGTGATGTATGTTATTCGTTATTTCTTTGTATATTGTAGGATGCATGATCTGACTAAAACTAAACACCGTAGGAAGTTTCCCTTTAGTAAAATGGAAAACCACTACACATTATAGTTGTATTTAAATGCTTATACAGTATTAGGAACAATTTGCTGAAAATATATTCATATGAAATATTTACATTTACATCACATTTCAGCTATATCGCATCAAGAAGAAAGCCAATCTACTCCTGCCTTGATACATGTGCCAGAGGGGTTTGACTCCACAGCACCATCCACCTCCCTTGGCATTATTCCAGAAAATAATCTTCTCGAGAGCTATACAAGACTCTCTATAAGCCTTGAAGAAAATGGTCTCTTTAAGGTGAGACTATGAAATCTAGTCTTTTCAGATGAAATACACTTAGTCTCAACGGGATATAGTCTATAGTGGAGTTGTGTACCCATCAGCTTAAGGTGCAGCTGCAAATGTAATGTGTAAGGTAAACTGAACTTTAGAGTCATTCCCGCGTACAGTACACATGTGACAGCTACACAGCTGAAGACAGAAAAATACAAAAGTAAACAAATATATATTTGACTTGACTACCGTACAGGATCTCTTCTACAAACTCTTCCAATGAGCCCGTATGGTGTTGATGAATGGATTCATTTACAGTTGTATAAATTCTTTTCAAGTGCAGGCAGAAAGAAAATGTCTTTGAACATCAACACCATGTTGGATGTACTGTACCCAGTAAAAAACATGTTATACTTTTCAATAGAAGTCCAATTATTGAAAGCAAACAAATATTTTTATAAAAATAATACTTTATCAGTTTTTTGTGTTTGTGTTCCTTTTTTGTTCTTCTTTTTGGATATTATCTATGTTCTACACCCTTCCCCCCCACCCAAACCCCTCATGTATACACAACTGCAATTTGTTGTATTATATGCAACTTAAGTAAACTCAAAGTGAAAATGTTTAGAAGACTACCAAAGGATGCTAGATAACCATGACTGACAGATCAGCTCAAAACCACAGATTTTAATGTCTAGACTCTAAGCAGAGTGCCTTGCACTCACAAGTTAAATTGTAATAATCACATTGTAGGTGACACTACCCTATATTGTTATAATTATTTACTAACCTAATACATAGTCATATTTCATATGTTTTGTTTTCATGTGTATTGCTGAAAAAGAAGACTGTTTGCTGGCAGCAGCCTTTTTCTTGTATGTGCTGTTACTTAGTTCAATTTTGCTTATGGTTTTTTGTTATATCTTATATTTTCCCGTATACAAAATATGAAATGTGAGTGAGAGTGACCAAAAACAGTGTTTGGTAGCAGATGCAGGCACAAATGAAAAGTGCCAGAAATGCTACCTTTCAGAACCAGGTTGTCACCTACACTGCACAAATGAGAGAACAGTTGGTGGTAGTCAGACAATTCAGGAATTGTGAAGGAAGTAACTGAAAATCCAGGGAGATACAACAAGAACATGAGGAGCAAGAAAGCAAAAATGAAGTGCGAACAAACAGCATGTTGTTCATAGCTGATTTAATTTCATTGTAGATTTCACTCACATTTTGTCTCTTTTAGACAGGACTGTAGGATGCTTTCCTACTTGTATTCTGAATAACCTTCTTTCCTCCAACCCCTCCAGCTGTTTCCCTCTCCCCCCCCCCCCCCCTTTCTCCTTGGGGAATCCCAAGTATTCAAATCTGGTTTTGGTTTTATCATTTATTCGTCATCTGCTGCCATCCTGCAAGTAACATCACTTTTTCTGTTCTTATTTTAATGAGAAGATTTTTTTTTCTTTCTTCATTTTTTGCTACAGTAGTTATTTGTTTTAACATGAGATGTTGGATATCTTGCAAATTCTGAAGAGCAATGTGAAAGAAAGTTGCTGTAATAATCTGCAAATTGTGAAAGATGAAACATAACACAGGAATTTAAAAAAAGGAGGGAAAATTAAAGTGGAAAAAATCCCAAGTGCACTCACATCTGTAATCACACACACGTGTGTGTGTGTGTGTGTGTGTGTGTGTGTGTGTGTGTGTGTGTGTGTGTGTGTGTGTGTGTGTGTGTGTGTGATAGAGAGAGAGAGAGAGAGAGAGAGAGAGAGAGAGAGAGAGTGCACATCATCAAAACAGACCACCTCCTCCTCCTCCTCCTCCTCCTCCTCCTCCTTCTTCTTCTTCTTCTTCTTCTTCTTCTTGCTCCTCCTCCTCCTCCTTCTTCTTCTTGTTGCTCCTCCTCCTCCTCCTCCTCCTCCTCTCCAGTACTAGGTGTAGTGGCCTTTTACGATCTCAGTCCATATCCTTACTGCTCTTTCTCATCTCTTCTGCTTCCAGTTTGGTATTTGAGGATTTTTTGGAGGATCTGGCTAATCTTCATAATAGTACACTGCCTTTCCAAGATGATCTGTAATTCTGTACGATTTTGATCATTGGTTTACTTTGAAAGCCTTGAAGATGTCATCAGATCTTTTCCTGTCCCATAGTTTACAGCCAGCTCTTCTTCTCATGAACTGCATCTCGGCACTCATTTGTCTTTGTTTGTCATCTCTACAAATTGTACAGCAACTGTATTTACAGTGTGAGTGGTTGACTGGTTTACTTGAAACAGCAGTTAATAACTGTAGTAAATGTTAAGTAATCCCTGTCAATGGTAATGCATTTGTGGGAATGGCTGTTAAAGTTCTGGGAACTCCTGATTTAGAAGTCTTTAGGGATAGCCCTCAATTGAGTCATTACTATATTTGGATATCTGATAAGTCTGAAAAGCTCTTGTCCTTCAGAGCTGATTTCAGTTTGGGGAACAAGAAAAAATCCAGGAGAGAAAAGTCTGTGGAATAGGATGTGTGACTGACTGACTCAGCTGGCTGTTGGCCAGGAACTGTTGCACTGGAAAGGCAGTGCATGGCCGGACAGTCATGGAGTGGGATCCAGTCACCTTATTTGGTGTACTAGGAGTGCACCCGCTTCATCTGTTGCAACAGACATTTCAGTATTTCCATGTGCGTAATGACATGGGTGACACACACTCGAAGTCGAAGAACATGACAAGTATTGTCTTGATGCGTGATCTCTCACTGTAATCCTGGACATTGCCACTCCATACTTTAACATTGCTTTCAGGGTTGTGTCTTGAGTATCAGGTATTGTGTCGGTTAATAGGAAAGTTGCATCTCAATACGGCATGTTGATGAGGTCTCTACAGATGTTAAGCCAGGTTCAAAGTGTGGGTCACAAGTTGGGAGCAAAATTTGCGCTACCCTAATCCTAGGCAATTGTGAGGTAATGCACTTCTGGGAGCAGCTGTACAAATCCTGGAAACTCCCACTTCCTCTGCCATCATTTGTACTAAGACACAACGATTCTGAGACAAAACTTTCTCCACCTTATTTATGTTCACCAGGGTGCTTGCAGTTGCAGGCAGGCCAGTTCAGAGAACATCTTCCATTGTGACCCACACGTTTTTTGAGGTATTTAAACCTCTTG